>NW_026623078.1:2905775-3533275 GCF_023065955.2 Ursus arctos | reverse complement strand
GTTTGGGTTAGGGTTCGGTTTCGGGTTAAGGTTAGGGTTAGGTTTATGGTTAGGTTTCGGGTTAGCGTTAGGGTTAGGGTTAGGGTTAGGGTCAGGGTTTGGTTTAGGGTTAGCGTTAGGGTTAGGGTTCACGTTACGGTTAGGGTTTGGTTTAGGGTTAGGGTTAGTTTTCATGGTAGGGTTAGGGTTAGGGTTAGGGTTAGGTTTCGGGTTAGGGTTAGGATTAGTGTTAGGGTTCGGGGTTGGGCTAGGTTTCTGGTTAGGGTTATGGTTCGGTTTAGGGTTAGGGTTCGGGTTAGGGTTCTGGTTCGCGTAGGGTACGGTTAGGGTTCGGGTTCAGGTTTGTGTTAGGCTGAGCTTTAGGGTTAGGGTTAGGGTTAGGGTTCAGGTTACGGTTCGGGTTAGGGTTCGAGTAAGGGTTAGGGTAAGGGTTAGGATTAGGTTAGGGTTAGGGTTAGGGTTCGAGTTAGGATTCGGGTTAGAGTTCGGGTAGGGTTAGGGTTAGGGTTAGGGTTCCGTTTAGGGTTCGGGATTGGGTTAGGGTTTGGGTTAGGGCTAGGGTTCGGTTTAGGATTAGGGTTCGGGTTAGGGTTATGGTTAGGGATCAGGTTAGGGTAAGGGTTAGGGTTAGGGGTTAGGGTTAGCGTTAGGGTTCGGGTTAGGGTCAGGGTAATGGTCAGGATCAGGCTCAGGGTCTGGGTCAGGGTATAGGGTTTGGGTTCCAGTTAGGGTACGGGTCGGGTAAGAGACCACAGTGCCCAGGCACCGTCTGAGCCCTTCCCTCATCCCGGCGGTTTTGCAGCAGGACTTCAACCCGAACGAACCCAGCCCGGAGACCCCCTGGGGCAAAAACGGCTTCCGAGGAACAATATGCTCTTGCTGTGGAAAACCTATCCCAAGGGGGGGTAGCCAAGTAAACAAAATGCCACACACCCAGGTGTAAGAGACAACATTGCCCAGGCATGGTCTAAGCCCCTCACCTCGTCCCTGTGCTTTTGGGAGCCTGAGGGACACCCGAGGCCCACGGCCCTGAGACCCGTTTGGCAAAAAGCCGGCTTCCAATAGAAACAGTTTTCCTGATGTGCGGACCCTATCACAAGTGGTTGTGGCAAGGTAAAGCAAATGCCATCCACTTCTCTGGAAGAAACCACAGTGCCCAGCCATGTTCTAAGCCCTCCCATTGTCACTGGGATTCTGGAAATAGGAGTGAAAAGAGAGGAGCAGAGCACTGGGACCGGATTGACAAAAACCGGCTTCCCACGGGAAAGTCTTTCTCCACGTGCAGACATGCTCCCAGGTGCCTGTGGCAAGGTGAAGGAAATGCCATACACTGACCTGTAAGAGACCACAGGGCCCAGGCACCATCTGAGCCCTTCATCCCGGCGATTTTGCTAGCAGGAGTTCGACCCCAATGAACACAGCCCGGAGACCCCCTGGGGCAAAAACGGCTTCCGAGGAGAAATATGCCCTTGCTGTGGAAAACCTATCCCAAGTGGGGGTAGCCAGGTAAACAAAATGCCAAACACCCAGGTGTAAGAGACAACATTGCCCAGGCATGGTCTAAGCCCCTCACCTCGTCCCTGTGCTTTTGGGAGCCTGAGGGACACCCGAGGCCCAAGGCCCTGAGACCCGTTTGGCAAATAGCCGACTTCCAACAGAAACAGTTTTCCTGAGGTGCAGACCCACCTACGGTTTGCGTTAGCCCCCAGGAGGCCGTCAGGCCCAATCCCATGGCTGTGTGGCACGTGGTGGGGCGGGCCGAGGGGACTGAGCTGGCGAGTGGGACCATGGGCCCACAGGTTTTGGCGTGGGGGACTTTGAAGATCCTCAGGGGCTAGGAGGGCTCTGCTCCTTCTCCTGCCTCGTATGACCGATGGGCCCCCTAGAGTCCCAGGTGGCGTGGGGCTGCAGGGTGAGTATGGCGCTGGGTCTTGGGTCCCCAACCTCGGCTGCTGTGGCACCAGGCACCTTGGGTGGGGCCCCTCAGGAGCCCACTTAGAGTAGTGTTAGCCCCCGGGAGGCCGGCAAGCCCGACCTGTTGGATGTGCGGAGAGCAGAGGGGCAGCCCAAGATGAGGGCGCTGAGGAGTGGGAGCGTGGGCCCAAGCGTTTTGGCGCTGGGGGCCTTCAAAAGTCGTCAGGGGCTCGGAGTGCCCTGCACGTTCTCCTGCTCTGAATGACGGGCGGGGCCAATAATGGCCTGTGTGGCGGTGGGGCGAAGGGTGAGTCCAGCGCTGGGGCTCGGGGGTCCCAATCCCCCCGGCGTTGCGGTGCCAGGCTCCTTTGGAGGGGCCCCTCGGGTCAGAACAAGGGTTAGGATTAGCCCCCAGGAGGCCGGCAGGAAGGATCCACCGGCGGTGTGGCTAGCGGGCGGGGGGGGGGGGGGGCGGGTGCGGTGGGGGGGGTGGGCAACCGGAGGGGAGGGCGGTGCAGAGCGGAGCGTGGCCCCAAGTGTTTTGGCGCAGGGGGCCTTCGAAGCTCCCCGGGAGCTCGGAGGGCCCTAACCTTTCACCCCCGCTGAATGACCGGCGGCGCCCCTAGCGGCCCGGGTGGCGGGGGGCTGCAGGGTGAGTTCAGCGCTGGGGTTTGGAGGTTCCCAATCCCTGGCGTTGGGGCGCCAGTCACCTTGGGATGGGCGCCTCGGGGACCCACCTAGGGTTTGGGTTAGCCCCCAGGAGGCCTTCAGGCCCAATCCCCTGGCTGTGTGGCTCGCAGTGGGGCGGACCGAGGGGAGGGAGCTGGCGAGCGGGACCGTGGGCCCACAGGTTTTGGCGCGGGGCCTTCTAAGGAGGTCGGGGGCTCGGAAGGCCCTGCCCCTTTCCCGCCTGAATGACCGGCAGCGACCCTAGCAGCCCGGGTGCCAGGGGGCTGCAGGGTGAGTCCGGCCCTGGGGCTAGGACGTCCAGGATCCCTGGCATGGCCGCGCAAGACCCTTTGGGAGGGGCCCCTCCGGGACCGCCCTAGGGTTAAGGTTACCCCCAGGTGGCCGGCAGGTCCGATCCGCCTGCTGTCTTTCGAGCGGAGGGGCCGGTTGAGGTGAGGGCGCTGACTAGTGGGAACGTGGGCCCAAGAGCTTTGGGGCGGGGGCCATCGAAGGTCGGCGGGGGCTCAGAGGGCCCTGCCCTTTCTCCAGCCCTGAATGAGCGGCAGCCCCCCTAGTGGCCCAGGTGGTGGAGGGGCAGCAGTGTTAGTCTTGCCCTGGGGCTCGGGGGTCCCCAGTGACCGGAGTTGCGGTGCCAGGACCCTTGGGAGGGGCCCCTCGGGGGCCCACCTAGGGTTAGGATTAGCCCCCAGGACGCCGGCAGGCAGGATCCACCAGCGGTGTGGCGAGCCGGGGAGGGGGCTGCCGGAGGGGAGGGCGATGGAGAGCGGAGCGTGGGCCCAAGTGTTTTGGCGCAGGGGGCCTTCGAAGGTCCCCGGGAATTCGAAGGGCCCTACCCGTTCACCCACCCTGAATGATGGGCGGCGCTCCTAGCGGCCCAGGTGGCGAGGGGCTGCAGGGTGAGTCCAGCGCTGGGGTTTGGAGGTTCCCAATCCCCAGCGTTGGGGCGCCAAGCCCCTTGGAATGGTCCCCTTGGGGACCCACCTAGGGTTTGCGTTAACCCCCAGGAGGCCGTCAGGCCCAATCCCCTGGCTGCGTGGCGCGCAGTGGGGCGGGCCGAGGGGACGGAGCTGGCGAGCGGGACCTTGGGCAGACAGGTTTTGGCGTGGGGGCCTTCGAAGATCCTCAGGGGCTAGTAGGGCCCTGCCCGTTCTCCCACCTGAATGACGGGCGGCGCCCCTAGTGGCCCCGGTGGCGGGGGCTGCAGGGTGTGTCTGGCCCTGGGGCTAGGACGTCCAGGATCCCGGGGCGTGGCTGCACAAGGCCCCTTGGGAGGGGCCCCTCGGGGACCGACGAGGGTTAGGGTTAGCCCCCAGGAGGCTGGCAGGTCCGATCCGCCTGCTGTGTTTCCAGCCGAGGGGCAGGTTGAGGTGACGGTGCTGACTAGAGGATACGTGGGCCCAAGTGCTTTGGGGCGGGGGCGCCATCAAAGGTCGGCGGGGGCTCGGAGGGCCCTGCCCGTTCTCCCGCCCTGTATGACCGGTGGGCCCTAGAGGCCCAGGTGGCCAGGGGCTGCAGGGTGAGTCCAGCGTTGCGTCTCGGGTCCCCAATCTCCGGCACTGAGGCGCCAGGCCCCTTGGGTGGGGCCCCTCAGGAGCCCACCTAGACTTAGTGTTAGCCCCCGGGAGAGCGGCAGGTCCAATCCGCCTGCTGTGTTTCGAGCGGAGGGGCAGGTTGAGGTGTGGGCGCTGACTAGTGGGAACGTGGGCCCAAGCGCTTTGGGGCAGGGGGCCATCGAAGGTCTGCGGGGGCTCGGAGGGCCCTGCCCCTTCTCCAGGCCTGAATGAGAGACAGTGCCCCTAGTGGCCCAGGTGGTGGAGGGGCAGCAGTGTTAGTCTTGCCCTGGGGCTCGGGGGTCCCCAATCCCCAGCATTGCAGCCCCAGGCCCCTTGTCAAGGGCCTCTCGGGGACCGACCTAGGGTCAGGGTTAGCAAGAAGGATGCCGGCAGGCCCGAAATGCCTGCTGTGCAGCGAGTGGAGGGGCGGGCGGAGTGAGGACACTGGCAAGCTGGAGCCTGGGCCCAAACATTTTGGAGCGGGGCGGGGGCCTTCAAAGGTTGCCTGGGGCACAGAGGGCCCTGCCCGTTCTCACGCCCTGAATGACCGGCGGGCCCCCTAGCGGCCCAGGTGGCGGGGGGCTGCAGGGTGAGTCCGGCGCTGGGTCTCCGGTCCCCAATCCCCTGCGTTGGGGCGCCAGGCCCCTGGGGAGGGGCCCCTCAGGAGCCCACCTAGAGTTAGGGTTAGCCCCCAGGAGGCTGGCAAGCCCTATCTGCTGGATGTGCTGCGAGCGGAGGGGCAGGCTGAGCTGAGGGGGCTGAGGAGTGGGAGCGTGGGCCCAAGCGTTTTGGCGCGGGGGGCCTTCCAAAGTCGTCAGGGGCTCGGAATGCCCTGCACGTTCTCCCGCTCTGAATGACCGGCGGCGCCAATAATGGCCTGGGTGGCGGTGGGGCGGACGGTGAGTCCAGCGCTGGGGCTCGGGGGTCCCAATCCCCAGCGTTGCAGTGCCAGGCCCCTTGGGAGTGGCCCCTTGGAGGCCGAACTAGGGTTAGGATTAGCCCCCAGGAGGCCGGCAGGTAAGATCCACCGGCGGTGTGGCGAGCGGGGGGGTGGCCGAGGAGAGGGCGCTGGAGAGCGGAGCTTGCGCCCAAGTGTTTTGGCGCGGGGGCCTTGGAAGGTCGGAGGGGGCTCGGAGGGCCCTACCCGTTCTCCAGCCTGAATGACCGGCGGCGCCCCTAGCGGCCCGGGTGGTGGGGGCCTGCAGGGTGATTCCAGCACTGGGGTTTGGAGGTTCCCAATCCCCGGCGTTGGGGCGCCAAGCCCCTTGGGATGGGCCCCTCAGGGACCCACCTGGGATTGCGTTAGCCCCCAGGAGGCCTTCAGGCCCAATCCCCTGGCTGTGTGGTGCACGGTGGGGAGGGCCGAGGGGACGGAGCTGGCGAGCGGGACCTTGGGACCACAGGTTTTGGCGTGGGGGCCTTCGACGATCCTTAGGGGCTAGGAGGGCCCTGCCCCTTCTCCCGCCTGAATGACCAGCGGCGCCCCTAGCGACCCAGGTGGCAGGGGGCTGCTGGTAAAGTCCGGCGCTCGGTCTCGGGTCCCCAATCCCAGGCGTTGGGGCGCCAGGCCCCTTGGGTGGGGCCCCTCAGGAACCCACCTAGAGTTCGGGTTAGCCCCCAGTAGTCCCGCAAGCCCGATCTGCTGGATGTGCGGCGAGCGGAGGGGCAGGCCGAGCTGAGGGCGCTGAGGACTGGGAGCGTTGGCCCAAGCGTTTTGGCGCGGGGGGCCTTCAAAAGTCGTCAGGGGCTCGGAGTGCCCTGCACGTTCTCCCGCTCTGAATGATCGGCAGCGCCAATAAAGGCCTGGGTGGCGGTGGGGCGAAGGGTGAGTCCAGCGCTGGGGCTCGGGGGTCCCAATCCCCGGCGTTGCAGTGCTAGGCCCCTTGGGAGGGGCCCCTCGGGGCCGAAAAAAGGTTAGGATTAGCCCCCAGGAGGCCGGCAGGCAGGATCCACGGGCGGTGTGGCGAGGGGAGGGGGGGGGGGGCCGGAGGGGAGGGCGCTGGAGAGCGGAGCGTGGCCCCAAGTGTTTTGGCGCAGGGGGCCTTTGAAGCTCCCCGGGGGCTCAGAGGGCCCTACCCGTTCTCCCCCCCTGAATGACCGGCGGCGCCCCTAGCGGCCCGGGTGCCGGGGGGCTGCAGGGTGAGTCCAGCGCTGGGGTTTGGAGGTTCCCAATCCCCGCCATTGGGGCGCCAAGCCCCTTGGGATGGGCCCCTCGGGGACCCACCTAGGGTTTGGGTTAGCCCCCAGGAGGCCTTCAGGCCCAATCCCCTGGCTGTGTGGCTCACGGTGGGGCGGACCGAGGGGAGGGAGCTCGCTAGCGGGACCGTGGGCCCACAGGTTTTGGCGCGGGGCCTTCTAAGGAGGTCGGGGGCTCGGAGGGCCCTGCCCCTTCTCCCGCCTGAATAACCTGCGGCGCCCCTAGCAGCCCGGGTGCCAGGGGGCTGCAGGGTGAGTCCGGCCCTGGGGCTAGGACGTCCAGGATCCCTGGCATGGCCGCGCAAGACCCTTTGGGAGGGGCCCCTCCGGGACCGCCCTAGGGTTAAGGTTACCCCCAGGTGGCCAGCAGGTCCGATCCGCCTGCTGTCTTTCGAGCGGAGGGGCCAGTTGAGGTGAGGGCGCTGACTAGTGGGAACAAGGGCCCAAGCGCTTTGGGGCGGGGGGCCATCGAAGCTCAGCGGGGGCTCAGAGGGCTCTGCCAGTTCTCCAGCCCTGAATGAGCGGCAGCCCCCCTAGTGGCCCAGGTGGTGGAGGGGCAGCAGTGTTAGTCTTGCCCTGGGGCTCGGGGGTCCCCAATGCCCGGAGTTGCGGTGCCAGGACCCTTGGGAGGGGCCCCTCGGGGGCCCACCTAGGGTTAGGATTAGCCCCCAGGACGCCGGCAGGCAGGATCCACCGGCGGTGTGGCGAGCCGAGGGGCGGGCCGAGGGGAGGGCGCTGGAGAGTGGAGGATGGGCCCAAGTGTTTCGGCGCAGGGGGTCTTCGAAGCTCCCCGGGGGCTCAGAGGGCCCTTCCCGTTCTCCCCCCCGAATGACCGGTGGCGCCCCTAGCGGCCCGGGTGGCGGGGGACTGCAGGGTGAGTCCAGCGCTGGGGTTTGGAGGTTCCCAATCCCCAGCATTGGGGTGCCAAGATCCTTGGGATGGGCCCCTCCGGGACCCACCTAGGGTTTGCGTTAGCCCCCAGGAGGCCGTCAGGCCCAATCCCCTGGCTGTGTGGCGCGCGGTGGGGCGGGCCGAGTGGACGGAGCAGGCGAGCGGGACCGTGGGCCCACAGGTTTTGGCGTGGGGGACTTCGAAGATCCTCAGGTGCTAGGAGGGCCCTGTCCCTTCTCCCGCCTGAATGACCGGCAGCGCCCCTAGCAGCCCGGGTGGCGGGGGCTTCAGGGTGTGTCCGGCCCTGGGGCTAGGACGTCCAGGATCCCGGGCGTGGTAGCTCAAGGCCCCTTGGGAGGGGCCCCTCGGGGACCAACGAGGGTTAGGGTTAGCCCCCAGGAGCCCGTCAGGCCCAATCCCCTGGCTGTGTGGCATGCGGTGGGGCGGGCCGAGGGGACGCAGCTGGCGAGCGGGACCGTGGGCCCACAGGTTTTTGCGTGGGGGACTTCGAAGATCCTCAGGGGCTAGGAGGGCCCTGCCCCTTCTCCCGCCCCGTATGACCGGTGGGCCCCCTGGAGGCCCAGGTGGCGGGGGACTGCAGGGTGAGTCCGGCGCTGGGTCTCGGGTCCCCAACCTCCGCCGCTGTGGCGCCAGGCACCTTGTGTGGGGCCCCTCAGGAGCCCACCTAGAGTTATTGTTAGCCCCCGGGAGGCCGGCAAGCCCGACCTGCTGGATGTGCGGCGAGCAGAGGGGTAGGCCGAGCTGAGGGCGCTGAGGAGTGGGAGCGTAGGCCCAACCGTTTTGGCGCGGGGGGGCCTTCGAAGGTTGCCTGGGGCACAGAGGGCCCTGCCCATTCTCACGCCCTGAATGACCGGTGGGCCCCCTAGCGGCCCAGGTGGTGGGGGGCTGCGGGTAAAGTCCGGCCCTTGGTCTCGGGTCCCCAATCCCCGGCGTTGGGGCGCCAGGCCCCTTGGGTGGGGCCCCTCAGGAGCCCACTTAGAGTTAAGGTTAGCCCCCAGGACTCCCGCAAGCCCGATCTGCTGGAGGTACGGCGAACGGAGGGGCAGGCCGAGCTGAGGGCGCTGAGGAGTGGGAACGTGGGCCCAAGCGTTTTGGCGCGGGGGTCCTTCGAAAGTCTCAGGGGCTCGGAGTGCCCTGCACGTTCTCACACTCTGAATGACCGGCGGCGCCAATAACGGCCTGGGTGGCGGTGGGGCAGAGGATGAGTCCAGTGCTGGGGCTCGGGGGTCCCAATCCCCGGCGTTGCGGTGCCAGGCCCCTTGGGAGTGGCCCCTCGGGTGCCGAACAAGGGTTAGGATTAGCCCCCAGGAGGCCGGCAGGCAGGATCCAGGGGCGGTGTGGCGAGCGGGGGGGTGGCCGGAGGGGAGGGCACTGGAGAGCGGAGCATGGGCCCAAGTGTTTTGGCGCAGGGGGCCTTCGAAGCTCCCCGGGAATTCGGAGGGCCTTACCCGTTCTCCCCCCCTTAATGACCGGCAGCGCTCCTAGTGGCCCTGGTGGCGTGGGGCTGCAGGGTGAGTCCAGCGCTGGGGTTTGGAGGTTCCCAATCCCCGGCGTTGGGGCGCCAAACCCCTTGGGATGGTCCCCTCGGGGACTCACCTAGGGTTTGCGTGAGCCCCCAGGAGGCCGTCAGGCCCAATCCCCTGGCTGTGTGGCGCGCGGAGGGGCGGGCCGAGGGGATGGAGCTGGCGAGCGGGACCATGGGCCCACAGGTTTTGGCGTGGGGGCCTTCGAAGATCCTCAGGGGCTAGTAGGGCCCTGCCCGTTCTTCCGCCTGAATGACGGGCGGCGCCCCTAGCGGCCCCGGTGGCGGGGGCTGCAGGGTGTGTCCGGCCCTGGGGCTAGGACGTCCAGGATCCCGGGCGTGGCTGCGCAAGGCCCCTTGGGAGGGGACCCTCGGGGACTGACCTAGGGTTAGGGTTAGCCCCCAGGAGGCCGGCAGGTCTGATCCGCCTGCTGTGTTTGGAGCGGAGGGGCAGGGTGAGGTGAGGGCGCTGTCTAGAGGGAACGTGGGCCCAAGCGCTTTGGGGCGGGGGGGCCATCGAAGGTCGGCGGGGGCTCGGAGGGCCCTGCCCCTTCTCCCGCCTGAATGACCGGCGGCGCCCCTAGTGCCCAGGTGGTGGAGGGGCAGCAGTGTTAGTCTGGCCCTGGGGCTCGGGGGTCCCCAATCCCCAGTGTTGCAGCCCCAGGCCCCTTGTCTGGGGCCTCTCCGGGACTACCTTAGGGTCAGGGTTAGCAAGCAGGATGCCGGCAGGCGCGAAATGCCCGCTGTGCAGCGAGTGGAGGGGCGGGCCGAATGAGGGGCCAGCGAGCGGGAACCTGGGCCCAAACATTTGGCGGGGGTGCCTTCGAAGGTAGCCGGGAGCTCAGAGGGCCCTGCCCGTTCTCCCGCCCACATGAGCGGTGGGCCCCCTAGAGGCCCAGGTGGCGGGGGGCTGCAGGGTGAGTCCGGCGCTGGGTCTCGGGTCCCCAATCCCAGGCGTTGGGGCGCCAGGCCCCTTGCGAGGGGCCCCTAAGGAGCCCACCTAGAGTTAGGGTTAGCCCCCAGGAGGCCGGCAAGCCCGATCTGCTGGATGTGCAGCGAGCGGAGGGGCAGGCCGAGCTGAGGGCGTTGAGGAGTGGGAGCGGGGGCCCAAGAGTTTGGCGCGGGGGCCTTCGAAATGCGCCAGGGGCTCGGTGTGCCCTGCACATTCTCCCGCCCTGAATGACCAGCGGCGCCAATAAAGGCCCGGGTGGCGGTGGGGCGGAGGCTGAGTCCAGCGCTGGGGCGGGGGTCCCCAATCCCTGGCATTGCGGTGCCAGGCCCCTTGGGAGGAGCCCCTTGGGGGCCGACCTAGGGTTAGGATTAGCCCCGAGGAGGCCGGCAGGCAGGATCCAAGGGCGGTGTGGCGGGGGAGGGGCGGGCCGAGGGGAGGGCGCTGGTGAGTGGGAGCGTGGGCACAAGTGTTTTGTCGCAGGCGGCCTTCGAAGCTCGCCAGGGGCTTGGAGGGTCCTACCCGTTCTCGAGCCTGAATGACTGGCGGCGCCGCTAGCGGCCCGGGTGGCGGGGGGCTGCAGGGTAAGTCCAGCGCTGGGGTTCGGAGGTTCCCAATCTCCAGCGTTGGGGCGCCAAGCCCCTTGGGATGGGCCCTTCGGGGACCGACCTAGGGTTAGGATTAGCCTCCAGGAGTACAGCAGGTCCGATCCGCCTGCTGTGTTTCGAGCGGAGGGGCGGGTTGAGGTGAGGGCGCTGACTAGTGGGAACGTGGGCCCAAGCGCTTGGGGAGCGGGTGAATCGAGGGTTGGGGGGGCTGGGAGGGCCCTGTATGTTCTCCTGCCCTGAATGAGCGGCAGCGCCCCTAGTGGCCCAGGTGGTGAGGGGCAGCAGTGTTAGTTTGGCCCTGGGGCACTGGGGTCCCCAATCCCCAGCGTTGCATCCCTGGGCCCCTTGTCAGGGGCCTCTCGGGGACTGACCTAGGGTTAGGGTTAGCAAGCAGGATGCCGGCAGGCCCGAAATGCCTGCTGTGTGGAAGGTGAGGGGCGGGCGGAGTGAGGGCGCTGGCGAGCAGAAGCCTGGGCCCAAACATTTTGGCGCGGGGGGCTTTCGAAGGTCGCTGCGGGCTTAGAGGGCCCTGCCTGTTCTCCCCCCCTGAATAACCGGCAGGCCCCCTAGCCGCCCAGGTGTGGGGGGCTGCAGGGTGTATCCGGCGCTGGGTGTCGGGTCCCCAATCCCTGGCGTTGGGGCGCCAAGCACCTTGGGATGGGCCCCTCCGGGACCCACCTAGGGTTTGGCTTAGTCCCCAGGAGGCCATCAGGCCCAATCCCCTGGCTGTGTAGCGCGCGTTGCGGCGGGCCAGGGGAGGGAGCTGGCGAGCGGGACCGTGGGCCCACAGGTTTTGGCGCTGGGGCGGCCTTCGAAGGTCGTCAGGGGCTTGTAGGACCCTGCCCCTTCTACCGCCTGAATGACCGGCGGCGCTCCTAGCGGCCCGGGGGGCGGGTGGCTGCAGGGTGAGTCCGGCCCTGGGGCTAGGACGTCCAGGATCCCGGGCATGGCGGCGCAAGGCCCCTTGGGAGGGGCCCCTCGGGAACCGAGCTAGGGTAAATGTTAGCCCCCAGGAGGCCAGCAGGTCCGATCCGGCTGCTGTGTTTCCAGCGGAGGGGCGGGTTTAGGTGAGGGCGCTGACTAGTGGGAAAGTGGGCCCAAGCGCTTTGGGGCAGGGGGCAATCAAATGTCAAAGGGGGCTTGGAGGGCCCTGCCCGTTCTCCCGCCGGGAATGAGCGGTAGCGCCCCTAGTGGCCCAGGTGGTGGAGGGGCAACAGTGTTAGTCCGGCCCTGGGGCACTGGTGTCCCCATCCTCAGCGTTGCATCTCCGGGCCCCTTGTCAGGGGCCTCTCGGGGACTTACCTAGGGTTAGGGTTAGCAAGCAGGATGCCGGCAGGCCCAAAATGCCGACTGTGCGGCGAGTGGAGGGGCTGGCGGAGTGAGGGCGCTGGCGAGCAGGAGCCTGGGCCCAAACATTTTGGCGCCTGGGGCCTTCCAAGCTTGCTGGTGGCTCAGGGGGCCCTGCCCGTTCTCCCGCCCTGATGACAGGCGGCGCCAATAACGGCCTGGGTGGCGGTGGGGCGGAGGGTGAGTCCAGCGCTGGGTCTCGGGTCCCCAATCCCAGGCGTTGGGGCGCCAGGCCCCTTGCGAGGGGCCCCTAAGGAGCCCACCTAGAGTTAGGGTTAGCCCCCAGGAGGCCGGCAAGCCCGATCTGCTGGATGTGCAGCGAGCGGAGGGGCAGGCCGAGCTGAGGGCGTTGAGGAGTGGGAGCGGGGGCCCAAGAGTTTGGCGCGGGGGCCTTCGAAATGCGCCAGGGGCTCGGTGTGCCCTGCACATTCTCCCGCCCTGAATGACCAGCGGCGCCAATAAAGGCCCGGGTGGCGGTGGGGCGGAGGCTGAGTCCAGCGCTGGGGCGGGGGTCCCCAATCCCTGGCATTGCGGTGCCAGGCCCCTTGGGAGGAGCCCCTTGGGGGCCGACCTAGGGTTAGGATTAGCCCCGAGGAGGCCGGCAGGCAGGATCCAAGGGCGGTGTGGCGGGGGAGGGGCGGGCCGAGGGGAGGGCGCTGGTGAGTGGGAGCGTCGGCACAAGTGTTTTGGCGCAGGCAGCCTTCGAAGCTCGCCAGGGGCTCGGAGGGCCCTACCCGTTCTCCAGCCTGAATGAATGGCGGCGCCCCTAGCGGCCCGGGTGGTGGGGGGCTGCAGGGTGAGTCCAGCGCTGGGGTTCAGAGGTTCCCAATCCCCAGCGTTGGGGCGCCAAGCCCCTTGGGATGGGCCCTTCGGGGACCGACCTAGGGTTAGGATTAGCCTCCAGGAGTACGGCAGGTCCGATCCGCCTGCTGTGTTTCGAGCGGAGGGGCGGGTTGAGGTGAGGGCGCTGACTAGTGGGAACTTGGGCCCAGGCGCTTTGGGCAGCGGGTCCATCGACAGTCGGGTGGCTGGGAGGGCCCTGTAAGTTCTACTGCCCTGAATGAGCGGCAGCGCCCCTAGTGGCCCAGGTGGTGGAGGGGCAGCAGTGTTAGTTTTGCCCTGGGGTCGGGGGTCCCCCAATCCCCAGCGTTGCAGCCCCAGGCCCCTTGTCAGTGACCTCTCGGGGATTGACCTAGGGTTAGGGTTAGCAAGCAGGATGCCTGCAGGCCCGAAATGCCGGCTGTGCGGTGAGTGGAGGGGCGGGCGCAGTGAGGGCGCTGGCGAGCAGAAGCCTGGGCCCAAACATTTTGGCGCAGGGGGTTTTCGAAGGTCGCTGGGGGCTCAGAGGGCCCTGCCCGTTCTCCCCCCTGAATAACCAGCAGGCCCGCTAGCGGCCCAGGGGCTGGGGGGCTGCAGGGTGAATTCGGGGCTGGGTCTCGGGTCCCCAATCCCTGGCGTTGTGGCGCAAAGCACCTTGGGATGGGCCCCTCCGGGACCCACCTAGGGTATGGGTTAGCCCCCAGGAGGCCATCAGGCCCAATCCCCTGGCTGTGTAGCACACGTTGCGGCGGGCCAGGGGAGGGAGCTGGCGAGCGGTACCGTGGGCCCACAGGTTTTGGCGTGGGGGGGCCTTCGAAGATCCTTAGGGGCTTGTAGGGCCCTCCCCCTTCTACCGCCTGAATGACCGGCGGCGCTCCTAGCGGCCCGGGTGGCGGTTGGCAGCAGGGTGAGTCCGGCCCTGGGGCTAGGACGTCCAGGATCCCGGGCATGGCGGCGTAAAGCCCCTTGGGAGGGGCCCCTCGGGAACAGACCTAGGGTGAGGGTTAGCCCCCAGGAGGCCGGCAGGTCCTATCCGGCTGCTGTGTTTCGAGCAGAGGGGCGGGTTGAGGTGAGGGCGCTGACTAGTGGGAACATGGGCCCAAGCGCTTTGGGGCAGGGGTCCATCGAATGTCGAAGGGGGCTTGGAAGGCCCTGCCCCTTCTCCAGCCCTGAATGAGAGACAGCGCTCCTAGTGGCCCAGGTGGTGGACGGCAGTAGTGTTAGTTTGGCCCTGGGGTTCGGGGGTCCCCAATCCCCAGCGCTGCATCCCCAGGCCCCTTGTCAGGGGCCTCTCGGGGACTGACCTAGGGTTAGGGTTAGCAAGCAGAATGCCGGCAGGCCCGAAATGCCGGCTGTGTGGCGAGTGGAGGGGCCGGCGGAGTGAGGGCGCTGGCAAGCAGAAGCCTGGGCCCAAACATTTTGGCGCGGGGGGCCTTCGAAGGTCGCTGGGGGCTCAGAGGGCCCTGCCCGTTCTCCCCCCCTGAATGACCGGCGGCGGCTGAAGCGGCCCGGGTGGCGGGGGGGCTGCAGGGTGAGTCCAGCGCTGGGGTTTGGAGGTTCCCAATCCCGACGTTGGGGCGCCAAGCCCCTTGGGATGGGCCCCTCGGGGACCCACCTAGGGTTTGCGTTAGCCCCCAGGAGCCCGTCAGGCCCAATCCCCTGGCTGTGTGGCACGCGGTGGGGCGGGCCGATGAGACAGAGCTGGCGAGCGGGACCGTGGACCCACAAGTTTTGGCGTGGGGGCCTTCGAAGGTCCTCAGGGGCTAGGAGGGCCCTGCCCCTTCTCCCACCTGAATGACCGGTGGCGCCCCTAGCGGCCGGAGTGGCGGGGGGGGCTGCAGGCTGATTCCACCGCTGGGGTTCAGTGGTTCCCAGTCCCTGGCGTTGGGTCGCCAAGTCCCTTGGGAGGGGCCCCTCGGGGACCCACCTACGGTTCAGCTTAGCCCCCAGGAGGCCTGCAGGTCCAATCCGCCTGCTGTGTTTCGAGCGGAGGGGCGGGTTGAGGTGAGGGCGCTGACTAGTGGGAACGTGGGCCCAAGCGCTTTGGGGCGGGGGGCCGTCGAGGGCAGCGGGGGCTCAGAGGTCCCTGCCCCTTCTGCCGCCCTGAATGAGCGGCAGCGCCCCTAGTGCCCCGGTGGTGGAGGGGCAGCAGTGTTAGTCTGTCCCTGGGGCTCGGGGGTCCCCAATCCCCAGTGTTGCAGCCCCAGGCCCTTTGAAAGGGGCCTCTCGGGGACTGACCTAGGGTCAGGGTTACCAAGCAGGATGCCGGCAGGCCCGAAATGCCCGCTGTGCAGCGAGTGGAGGGGCGGGCAGAATGAGGGCGCTGGCGAGCGGGAGCCTGGGCTCAAACATTTGGCGGGGGGTCCTTCGAAGGTAGCCGGGAGCTCAGAGGGCCCTGCCCGTTCTCCCGCCCTGTATGACCGGTGGGCCCCCTAGAGGCCCAGGTGGCGGGGGGGCTGCAGGGTGAGTCCGGCGCTGGGTCTCGGGTCCCCAATCTCCGGCGCTGAGGCGCCGGGCCCCTTGGGTGGGGCCCTTCAGGAGCCCACCTAGACTTAGTGTTAGCCCCCGTGAGGCCGGCAAGCCCGACCTGCTGGATGTGCGGCAAGCAGAGGGCTAGGCCGAGCTGAGGGCGCTGAGGAGTGGGAGCGTGGGCCCAACCGTTTTGGCGCGGGGGCCTTCGAAGGTTATCAGGGGCTAGGAGGGCCCTGCTCCTTCTCCCGCCTGAATGACCGGCGGCGCCCCTAGCGGCCGGAGTGGCGGGGGGCTGCAGGCTGATTCCACCGCTGGGGTTCAGTGGTTCCCAATCCCTGGCGTTGGGTCGCCAAGCCCCTTGGGAGGGGCCCCTCGGGTACCCACCTAGGGTTCAGCTTAGCCCCCAGGAGGCCGGCAGGTCCAATCCGCCTACTGCGTTTCGAGCGGAGGGGCGGGTTGAGGTGAGGGCGCTGACAAGTGGGAACGTGGGCCCAAGCGCTTTGGGGCGGGGGGGCCATCGAAGGTCGGCGGGGGCTCGGAGGGCCCTGCCCCTTCTCCCGCCTGAATGACCGGCGGCGCCCCTAGCGGCCCAGGTGGCGGGGGGCTGTGGGTAAAGTCTGGCGCTCCGTCTCGGGTCCCCAATCCCAGTCGTTTGGGCGCCAGGCCCTTTGGGAGGGGCCCCTCAGGAGCCCACCTAGAGTTAGGGTTAGCCCCCAGGAGGCCGGCAAGCCCTATCTGCTGGATGTGCGGCGAGCGGAGGGGCAGGCCGAGCTGAGGGTGCTGAGGAGTGGGAGCGGGGGCCCAAGCGTTTTGGCGCGGGGGGCCTTTGAATGTCGTCAGGGGCTCGGAGTGCCCTGCACGTTCTCCCGCTCTGAATGATCGGCGGCGCCAATAACGGCCTGGGTGGCGGTGGGGCGGAGGGTGAGTACAGCGCTGGGGCTCGGGGGTCCCAATCCCCAGTGTTGCAGTGCCAGGCCCCTTGGGAGTGGCCCCTTGGAGGCCGAACTAGGGTTAGGATTAGCCCCCAGGAGGCCGGCAGGCAGGATCCACCGGCGCTGTGGCGAGCAGGGGGGCGGGCCGAGGGGAGTTCGCTGGAGAGCGGGAGCGTGGGCCCAAGCGTTTTGGCAGAGGGGGCCTTCGAAGCTCGCCGGGGGCTCGGAGGGCCCTACCTGTTCTCCCGCCCTGAATAACCGGCGGCACCTGAAGCGGCCCAGGTGGGTGGCGGGTGGCTGCAGGGTGAGTCCAGCGCTGGGCTTTGGAGGTTCCCAATCCCCGGCGTTGGGGCGCCAAGCCCCTTTGGATGGGCCCCTCGGGGACCCACCTAGGGTTTGCGTTAGCCCCCAGGAGCCCGTCAGGCCCAATCCCCTGGCTGTGTGGCGCAAGGTGGGGTGGGCCGAGGGGACGGAGCTGGCGAGCGGGACCATGGGCCCACAGGTTTTGGCGTGGGGGCCTTTGAAGATCCTCAGCGGCTAGGAGGGCCTTTCCCCTTCTCCCACCTGAATGACCGGCGGCGCCCCTAGCGGCCCCGGTGGCGGGGGCTGCAGGGTGTGTCCGGCCCTGGGGCTAGGACGTCCAGGATCCCGGGGCGTGGCTGCGCAAGGCCCCTTGGGAGGGGCCCCTCGAGGACCGACCTAGGGTTAGGGTTAGCCCCCAGGAGGCCGGCAGGTCCGATCCGCCTGCTGTGTTTCGAGCGGAGGGGCAGGTTGAGGTGAGGGCGTTGACTAGTGGGAACGTGGGCCCAAGCGCTTTGGGGCGGGGGGCCGTCGAGGGCAGCGGGGGCTCAGAGGTCCCTGCCCTTTCTGCCGCCCTGAATGAGCGGCAGCGCCCCTAGTGCCCCGGTGGTGGAGGGGCAGCAGTGTTAGTCTGTCCCTGGGGCTCGGGGGTCCCCAATCCCCAGTGTTGCAGCCCCAGGCCCTTTGAAAGGGGCCTCTCGGGGACTGACCTAGGGTCAGGGTTACCAAGCAGGATGCCGGCAGGCCCGAAATGCCCGCTGTGCAGCGAGTGGAGGGGCGGGCAGAATGAGGGCGCTGGCGAGCGGGAGCCTGGGCTCAAACATTTGGCGGGGGGTCCTTCGAAGGTAGCCGGGAGCTCAGAGGGCCCTGCCCGTTCTCCCGCCCTGTATGACCGGTGGGCCCCCTAGAGGCCCAGGTGGCGGGGGGGCTGCAGGGTGAGTCCGGCGCTGGGTCTCGGGTCCCCAATCTCCGGCGCTGAGGCGCCGGGCCCCTTGGGTGGGGCCCTTCAGGAGCCCACCTAGACTTAGTGTTAGCCCCCGTGAGGCCGGCAAGCCCGACCTGCTGGATGTGCGGCAAGCAGAGGGCTAGGCCGAGCTGAGGGCGCTGAGGAGTGGGAGCGTGGGCCCAACCGTTTTGGCGCGGGGGCCTTCGAAGGTTATCAGGGGCTAGGAGGGCCCTGCTCCTTCTCCCGCCTGAATGACCGGCAGCGCCCCTAGCGGCCGGAGTGGCGGGGGGCTGCAGGCTGATTCCACCGCTGGGGTTCAGTGGTTCCCAATCCCTGGCGTTGGGTCGCCAAGCCCCTTGGGAGGGGTCCCTCGGGTACCCACCTAGGGTTCAGCTTAGCCCCCAGGAGGCCGGCAGGTCCAATCCGCCTACTGCGTTTCGAGCGGAGGGGCGGGTTCAGGTGAGGGCGCTGACAAGTGGGAACGTGGGCCCAAGCGCTTTGGGGCGGGGGGGCCATCGAAGGTCGGCGGGGGCTCGGAGGGCCCTGCCCCTTCTCCCGCCTGAATGACCGGCGGCGCCCCTAGCGGCCCAGGTGGCGGGGGGCTGCGAGTACAGTCTGGCGCTCCGTCTCGGGTCCATAATCCCCGGAGTTTGGGCGCCAGGCCCTTTGGGAGGGGGCCCTCAGGAGCCCACCTAGAGTTAGGGTTAGCCCCCAGGAGGCCGGCAAGCCCTATCTGCTGGATGTGCGGCGAGCGGAGGGGCAGGCCGAGCTGAGGGCGCTGAGGAGTGGGAGCGTGGGCCCAAGCGTTTTGGTGCTGGGGGCCTTCGAATGTCGTCAGGGGCTCGGAGGGCCCTACCCGTTCGACCCTGAATGACTGGCGGCGCCCCTAGCGGCCCGGGTGGCGCGGGGCTGCAGGGTGAGTCCAGTGCTGGGGTTCGGAGGTTCCCAATCCCCAGCGTTGGGGCGCCAAGCCCCTTGGGATGGGCCCTTCGGGGACCGACCTAGGGTTAGGATTAGCCTCCAGGAGTACGGCAGGTCCGATCCGCCTGCTGTGTTTCGAGCGGAGGGGCGGGTTGAGGTGAGGGCGCTGACTAGTGGGAACGTGGGCCCAAGCGCTTTGGGGAGCGGGTGCATCGAAGGTCGGGGGGGCTGGGAGGGCCCTGTGAGTTCTCCTGCCCCGAATGAGCGGCAGCGCCCCTAGTGGCCCAGGTGGTGGAGGGGCAACAGTGTTAGGCCCTGGGGCTCGGGGGTCCCCAATCCCCAGCGTTGCATCCCCAGGCCCCTTGTCAGGGGCCTCTCGGGGACTGACCTAGGGTTAGGGTTAGCAAGCAGGATGCCGGCAGGCCCGAAATGCCGGCTGTGCGGCGAGTGGAGGGGCGGGCGGAGTGAGGGCGCTGGCGAGCAGAAGCCTGGGCCCAAACATTTTGGCGCAGGGGGCCTTCGAAGGTTGCTGGGGGCTCAGAGGGCCCTGCCCGTTCTCCCCCCCTGAATAACCGGCGGGCCCCCTAACGGCCCAGGGGGTGGGGGGCTGCAGGGTGAATCCGGCGCTGGGTCTCGGGTCCCCAGTCCCTGGCGTTGGGATGCCAAGTACCTTGGGATGGGCCCCTCGGGGACCCACCTACGGTTTGGGTTAGCCCCCAGGAGGCCATCAGGCCCAATCCCCTGGCTGTGTAGCGCACGTTGCGGCGGGCCAGGGGAGGGAGCTGGCGAGCGGGACCGTGGGCCCACAAGTTTTGGCGCGGGGCGGGGCCTTCGAAGGTCGTCAGGGGCTTATAGGGCCCTGCCCCTTTTACCGCCTGAATGACAGGCAGCGCCAATAACGGCCCGGGTGGCGGTGGGGCGGAGGGTGAGTCCAGCGCTGGGTCTCGGGTCCCCAATCTCAGGCGTTGGGGCGCCAGGCCCCTTGCGAGGGGCCCCTAAGGAGCCCACCTAGAGTTAGGGTTAGCCCCCAGGAGGCCAGCAAGCCCTATCTGCTGGATGTGTGGCGAGCGGAGGGGCAGGCAGAGCTGAGGGCGCTGAGGAGTTGGAGCGTGGGCCCAAGCATTTTGGTGTGGGGGGCCTTCGAATGTCGTCAGGGGCTCGGAGTGCCCTGCACGTTCTCCCGCTCTGAATGATTGGCGGCG
Organism: Ursus arctos; assembly: GCF_023065955.2. Taxonomy (NCBI): domain Eukaryota; kingdom Metazoa; phylum Chordata; class Mammalia; order Carnivora; family Ursidae; genus Ursus; species Ursus arctos. The sequence goes on along the minus strand of NW_026623078.1, from coordinate 3,513,992 downwards.
CCAATAATGGCCTGGGTGGCGGTGGGGCGGAGGGTGAGTCCAGCGCTGGGGCTCGGGGGTCCCAATCCCCGGGGTTGCGATGCTAGGCCCCTTGGGAGGGGCCCCTTGGGGGCAGAACTAGGGTTAGGATTAGCCCCCAGGAGGCCGGCAGGCAGGATCCTTTGGCGCTGTCGAGCAGGGGGGCGGGCCGAGGGGAGGGCGCTGGAGAGCGGGAGCGTGGGCCCAAGTGTTTTGGCGCAGGGGGCCTTCAAAGCTCGCTGGGGGCTCAGAGGGCCCTACCTGTTCTCCCGCCCTGAATGACCGGCGGCGCCCCAAGCGGCCCGGGTGGCGGGGGGCTGCAGGGTGAGTCCAGCGCTGGGCTTTGGAGGTTCCCAATCCCCGGCGTTGGGGCGCCAAGCCCCTTGGGATGGGCCCCTCGGGGACCCACCTAGGGTTTGCGTTAGCCCCCAGGAGGCCGTCAGGCCCAATCCCCTGGCTGTGTGGTGCGCGGTGGGGCGGGCCGAGGGGACGGAGCTGGCGAGCGGGACCTCGGGCCCACAGGTTTTGGCGCGGGGGCCTTCGAAGGAGGTTGGGGGCTCAGAGGGCCCTGCCCCTTCTCCTGCCTGAATGACCGGCGGCGCCCCTAGCAGCCCAGGTGCCAGGGGGCTGCAGGGTGAGTCCGGCCCTGGGGCTACGACGTCCAGGATCCCCGGCATGGCGGCCCAAGACCCCATGGGGCTGCGGGTAAAGTCCGGCGCTCCGTCTCGTTTCCCCAATCCCCGGCGTTTGGGTGCCAGACCCCTTGGGAATGGCCCCCCGGGGGCCGACCTAGAGTGAGGGTTAGCCCCAGGAGGACGGCAGGCCGGATCCGCCGGGTGTGCCGCAAGCAGAGGGGCGGACCGACATGAAGGTGCTGGCGAGCGAGCTTGGGCCCAAGCGTTTTTGCGCGGGGGGCCTTCGAAGTTTGCTGTGGGCTCAGAGGGCCCTGCCCGTTCTCCCGCCCTGAATGACCGGGGGCGCCCCTAGCAGCCCGGGTGGCGGCGGGGCGGCACAGTGAATCCGGCGCTGGAGCTCAAGGGTCCCCAATCCCTGGCGTTTTGGTGCGAAACCCCTTGGGATAGGCCCCTCGGGGGCCAACCTAGGGTTAGGGTTAGCCCCTATGAGGCCGGCAGCCCTGATCCGCCGGCTGTGCAGCGAGCGGAGGGGTGGGCCAAGGTGAGGGCGCTGGAGAGCGGGAGCGTGGGCCCAAGCGTTTTGGCGCGGGGGGGCCTTCGAAGGTCTTCGGGGGCTCGGAGTGCCCTGCCCGTACTCCCGCCCTGAATGACCGGCGGCGCCCCGAGCGCAGGGTGGCGGCGGGGCAGCAGCGTGATTCCGGCGCTGGGGCTCCGGGGTCCCCAATCCCCGGTGTTGCTACGCCAGACCAGTTGTGAGGTGCCCCTCGGGGACCGACCTAGGGTTAGTGTTAGCCCCAAGGAGGCCGGCAGGCACGATCCACCAGCGGTGTGGCGAGCGGAGGGGCGGGCCGAGGTGATTGCGCTCACGAGGGGGAGCGTGGGCCCTAGCGTTTTGGCTCCAGGGGCCTTCGAAGGTCCCAGGAGGCTCGGAGGGCCCTGCCCGTTCTCCGGCCCTGAATGACCAGCGGTACCACTAGTGGCCCGGGTGGCGGCGGGGCGGCACGGAGAGCTCGGCGCTGGGGCTCAGGGGTCTTCAATCGCAGGCATTTGGGCGCCAGGCCCCTTGGGAGGGGCCCCCCGGGGGCCGACCTAGAGTGAGGGTTAGCACCAAGGAGGCCAGCAGGCCTGATCCGCCTGCTCTGCGTCGAGTGGAGGGGCGGGTTGAGGTGAGGGCACTGTCGAGGCGGAGCATGAGCCCAAGCGTTTTGGCCCAGGGGGCCTTCGAAGGTAATCGGGGGCTCGGAGGACCCTGCCCGTTCTCCCGCCCTGAATGACCGGCCGCACCCCTAGCGGCCCAAGTGGCGGTGGGGCAGCAGGGTGAGTCCGGCGCTGGGGCTCGGGGGTCCCCAATCCCCGGTGTTGCAGCGCCAGGCCCCTGAATAGGCCCCTCGAGGGCCTACCTAGGGTTAGGGTTAGCCCCCAGGAGGCCAGCATGCCTGCTTCTCCAGCTGCGCGGCGAGCGGAGGAGCGGGCCGAGGTGAGGGCGCTGGCGAACGGGAGCGTGGGCCCAAGCGTTTTGGGGCGAGGGGCCTTCGAAGGTCGAAGGGGGCTCGGAGGGCCCTGCCCCTTCTCCCACCCTGAATGACCGGTGGCGCCCCTAGCGGCCCAGGTGGTGGCGGGGTGGCAGTGTGAGTGCGGCAATGGGGCTCGGGGGTCCCCAATCCCTGGCGTTGCGGCACCAGACCCCTTGGGAGGGGCCCCTTGGTGGCCGATCTAGGGTTACGGTTAGCGCTCCATTCTAGTCGGCAGTCAGACAGTGACCCTAGGTATGATGAGAGGGAGGGGGTAACGGCATTTCATCTGATCGCCCCCCCACCCCTCTGGCCTCCTCTAGCTACGGATGCGTCCTCTCTTCCTGGGACGAGATCGGCGGAGCCCGTGAGCAGCGGGGCATGTGAGTGAGCTTTGGCTAATGCAGAGGGCCCTTCCTTCTTCGAGAGGGCAGTGAGGGGACTGTGTTCTGGGGGCTGCTGGACCCTCATCCCACACATCTGCAATTCCTGTGAGAGGGTCCAGGTCTGAGGGCTGCTTCTGCAGAAGAGGAAAGGGGTCCTGAGGAGCCCTGGGTGGGCTGTGGGCACTGTGGGAGAGCAGAGGGGGCTGGAGGGCAGCCTCAGCCCCTAACAGAGTCATTCCCCTTCCCCGCCGCCTCCCAGCCCTGTCTCTACCCCAATCCTGGGACCCAGAACAAAGGGCATGGCTTCCACACATCTGGTGGAACGTCGACACTGGGTGCTCAGCAGGTACTCAGGAGACCCAGGGAGAGCTCGGGGACTGGACGTCCCCCACCCAGTGGGAGATTAGCGTCCACGGAAGGACACCCTCTCCTGGCACCTACTGAACGAGGCAGCACGTAGGCACGGGAGGGGAAGTGGGAGGTCTCAGGAGGGTCCTGGGAAGGCCAGGGATGGGAGAGTCCCTTTGTTCCCTCCTTGGTTGGACAGTCACAGAGCACTAGTGTGCCCTGAGGGCAAAGACCACGGCAGACACGCCACCCCTCCCTGCCCACATGCAGTGGAAGTCACGCGGCAAGTGGGCAGGGAGACTGAGCAGGGCGTCCAGCTTCCGCTTGGAGGACAAAAATGGTCACACCAGGGGTCAAGGGCTCCCACTCACAGAGGCTTTGGGTCAGCCCAAAGGTGGACATGGAGTAGGAATGGGCTCTGACAGCCGGGAGCCGGGGACCCAGGGGCCCAGGTTCCCACAGGGGTTCCCTGGGGCATCCGTGTGGGAGGTGCCCTGTCCTCTGACTCCTCTGCCCACCTGTCTGTCCCCAGGGCCATCTCCTCCATCCTGGGCACCTGGCTGGGCCACTACCCTGAAGATTTCTTCCAGCCCCCAGAATTTCCCTGCCTAAAGACACTACTGGCATACGTAGGGCTCAACGTGCCAGGCTCAGACCTGGAGCAACGTGCCTGGCTCCTCCTCTCTCGGCTGCGACACCTCGAGCCCACTGAGCCGGAGGCTGGGGGTGAGGAGGACTGGGGGTGACTGATGGAGGGCTGTGGAGGGGAGAGAGTGGGCCACACAGAGCAAGCCTCCACAGACTGCAGTGTGGCTGGGAGCAAGGAGTGGTCTCAGATCACTGTCCCCATGGGCTACAGTTTGGGGAGACCACCCAGGGACAGATTCTTAGACTCAAACAATATTGAGTGGTGGGCAAAGTTGCCTTCATTTGGAAGGGACATGGAAAGACAATCATGATGACCATACTTTCTCTTCTTGGAGCGACAGCAGCAGCCCCAGAGCGAGATCCAGAACCGCGCCAAAAGCTAGTCCCAGCTCCCACTGTGGTGCCTGCTGCAGCTTCAGAGCCTGAGCTGGAAAATCCCAACACTGTTGCTGGAGCTCAGCAACTCAAAAGAGCAGGGACGTCACCTGCCATGTTGGGCCCGGTGCAGCTGGTGGTCAGAGCTCTGATCCACCGTGAGGACGTGCAAGAGTCACCTGCGCCTTTGGAAAGCCAGGAGCCTCAGCAGGCCCCAGCACCAGCCATGGAGGTCCCTGAAGAACCCGTGATGACACCTCCCATTTCAGAGCCACGGCAGGATATACTCACAGCTCTGACTCCCTGTCGGGAGCTTGAAGACCCCCCTGCACCTTGTGCAGCCTCGGTGCCCGCGCACACTGCAGCACTAGCTATGGAGGTTCCTGAAGGGCCCCTGATGCCACCTGTCCTGTCAGAGCCAACGGAGGTTACACTCACAGCTCTGACGAACGGTCATGAGCTGCAAGAGCCACTGGCATCTATGGCAGCCTGGGCGCCCGCGCACGCTGCAGCACTAGCTATGGAGGTCCCTGAAGGGCCCCTGATGCCACCTGCCCTGTCAGAGCCAACGAAGGTTACACTCACAGCCCTGATGAACGGTCATGCGCTGCAAGAGCCACTGGCGTCTATGGCAGCCTGGGCGCCCGCGCACGCTGCAGCACTAGCTATGGAGGTCCCTGAAGGGCCCCTGATGCCCCTTGCCCTGTCAGAGCCAGCGGAGGATATACACAGAGCTCTCACTCCCTGTCAGCAGCTTCAAGAGCCACCTGCACCTTTGGCAGCCCCGGAGTCCAAGCAGGCTACAGCACCAATTATCGGGGTTGCCGGAGGGTGCTGGCAACCATTTCTCTCAGTGGAGCAACTGGCCTCGGCCCCGGAGCAGCAGTTCCTGCTCGCTGAATCCCCAAAGGATGGCTTTCCCTCCCCTGTCATTCCAGTGTTTCTAATTTTTGCGTTGTTCATGCACCTATTTCATAGCTTAATATATTCTGGTCTATAAATAAAGATAAATTGAGTTTTCATGGAATTTTACTCTGATCCTTTTAAATTGTACATCCAGGTGTCATTCGATACAGAGTGTTTCACAACCTTGTCCTTCTACAATATTTCCCTCCAGGAGACTCCCGTGCCACTCGTCAGATACTGCTCATTCTCTCAGCACAGTCCCTGCAGCCACAGCTCCCCTCTCTGCCTCTGTGAGTTACTTCTTCTGGGTTTTCATGTGTGTGGGATCAAACAGTGTGGCCTTTTTCTATCTAGCTACGTAACCTATGAGTGATTCATTTATTTTTTTCAGGTTTCTTTCTCTTAACAAACAAAGAAACAAACACACAAAAACAGAAACAAAAAAAACCCACCATTTTACTACAAAGGAATATTCCTGATACAATACCGCGCAGGTGAAGCCCCAAAATGAAATGTTTTCATGATCTGGGATAGGCTTCCCTTTTGTAAGTGTGACCCAAGAGCCAGAAATACCTGGGTCCATGAGACACCTGCAAAATCTTTCATTTTCCAGGATAGGCCAGGTTTCAATGATTCTAATGTGCATATTATAAAAATATTGAGACTGCATATTAAATCTTCCTCTTTATTACAAACATATCAGGTAATTAAAAGGTTCTCTAAGGTTTTAGCCAGATTACGTTTTGTTAGTAAAATAGTGATGTAAATATGAAGAAAGGAAGACACATTCCTTCTACCTTCTACCATGATAGCCCATAACGCATGGCGTCCCTCTTCCAGTCCTTTCTCTCGGAGTGTATGGGTGAGTGTGTGCGGGGGAGGGGGTTTGCCTGTGTGTGGGACAGGGTGGGGCAGGGAGGGTTTCACAGCTGGGCTCTTGTTCGGCCTGAGGTCCCCACAGTGGACAGGCACTGCTACTCCTCTCCTGTCCCCTTCTGCATTTTCAGGGGCTACACATCATTTACTCAGCAGCACCACCTGCCGAACAATTGAGACCTCTCCAATTCTTTGAGTCTCATCCTTAAAGTGAAGGGTACAATGTGCCGTAAATCTCTTTGGCTTAAGACTGTTTCCTAAAAGCACAATTTCTGGAACACACTTTAGTCCCATTGTTGCAGTATTGGCTGCAGGGTCCTCTATCTATACTCTCTTTCTTTCCGTGGAGCCTTGCTCGGGAAAGGAGGGTCCCCGGAGACTAGAGAGGAACCCTGAAATCATGAGGAAGACAAGCCAGCAGTGAGGCCATCAGGCTACCTGGGCGGGACCCGTGAAGCAGGGAAGAGCCTGTCCATACCGCCCTCATGGATCCTCCCTCCACAAGCATCCCTGCCCCACCACACACACACACACACACACACACACACACCCCGCCCTGGAACACCCCTCATCCAGACCCCGTCCCAGGACACACCCCAGCCACTCCAGCCCCTCCTGCTCTAGAACTCGGCTTCTAAGTAGAGCAACCAGGTCCTGCTTCCAGGCCAGCAGAGGGGCGTCGGCCGGGCCACACTTGTCTGCTTGCTCCGGGTCCATCCTTTTTGGGCCCTCTCCTCCCAGGAAGGAACCAACCTCTCATGGCAGCTCAGGTCAGTGAGTCACAGACATGACCTGAATGTGTTCATCCATATGTCCACTAGGTGGCAACAGCAAGAACTGCTTGAACCTCTGTGAACAGGAGGGACCTTTACTGAGGAGGGAAGAGAAGGCTAGCTGAGGACAAAGCCGGAACTGACACCCCACACCCACCCCCCACCATGGGGTGTACGTGACATTCCTCAGGCACTCCTGGCTGCCCTAAAGGACAAAGAAAGAGTTAACCTATAGACACCACAATCCTGCAAGACTTAAGTCTCCCTCAGTTTCCCAATGTCTTAGCAGTTTACAAGAACCAAGCATTTCTATCAATAACTTAGCTTCCTGAAGGGAAAGCAGATACAACGAAATGTCCTTATAATCTGCAGCCTCCAGGAAGTTCCCAACCGTCTTAATGTTCATGCCTTGCTAGAGGGCAAAACCACCTTCCCTAGACAATGGCAGGGCCTCTGTACCTTGTGAGTCTTCTTTAACATATGCAAGTATTATCTCAACCTCCCTTTTTCCTTACCTTCCCCCAACCCCATAGTCTATCATCAGCCAGCCCTCACAAGCCAGGGCAGCAGCTCTTTCTGCCACCTGTCCTGTCATAAACCACCAATTTTGCACCAAAGACGTCTCGAGAATTCCTTCCTGGTCGTGGGCTGCGGATTCCACCCCACTGAACCTCACCTATATTCCACAACCTCCTCATTTCCAAAGCACACTGGGTGCTCATGGAAGCTGCAGGATGGACAGAGCCTCAACCGGCGGCTTTGGCACTGGGCATAGCCCCTCCACACCACTCAGGCTCCTCCAGCAGTGACCCCCTGCCCCTGCCAGCCCCAATTCTTAATAACCCTCCAGTTCAGTTGTTGTGACAGCAGTGCCTACGCTTCCTGCTGCAGACACAAGTGAGGAGAAGGGAGAGATCCCTCTCCTTGCACGAAGTCACTTGACGGGGAGTCCACTTGATCAGAAGCTCTCCATCTGGGAGCCCTGCAAAGGACAGGAATGCTGTGACCCTCCGCCTTCCCCAAGGAGCTTTGGTGTGGGGAGCACCGCAGAAGTCTACAGAACTTGGCGCACAACAGCATCACACCTCCACGCCTACAGATGCGGGCGGCCGTTTTTATTCTCACCCTCTCAAGAGGTGAGGAAAGCCCTCTGGGCACACAAGGCACACAGAACAACCAGCTGACCCTGAGCCCCACCGGGCCCCCTGACGGGGGCAGTGCATCCCCGTCCAGGCAAAACCACCTGAGAATCAGCGCACTGGGCCCCTGCCCCCCGAAAATGAGGTGAAAGAACAAGTGAACAGCAAGTTTACAGACCAAAGAGGACGGCCAAACTCCAGCGCTAGGGGAAAATAGCACCTAGAGCTCGAGGCTTTTTCTCATGATTCATTTCTCTCTCCATTCAAAATTTTCCATTTCGTTTTTTTTTCTTTTTTCCCTTTCCAACTACCTTTTTTAATTTTAGCAACACTTCAATTTTCAATCTTTTCTTAACTTTCATTTTTTACATTGACATTTTATACATATATTCTTCATTTTTGGATTCCTGTTGCTACATTCAATTTGATTTCTGTATAATATGAGTTTGGCTTTCTTTACAATTTTGGGATTTAGTGACTTCCAACACACAGACCAAAAGATACTCGGGACCATGTGGCTCACCCTGTTTTGTCCACCCTGTGAGATTCTAATCTCTCTCTCCCCCAACCATTCTTCTCTGGGAAAAGTGACTAGAGGGAGGGATTCACAGCAAAAAAAAAAAAAAAAAAAAAAAGAGCCAGAGGTAACACTCTCTGCAACTAATCTAATGCATAGGGTTTTAAGTAAGAAGTCACAGCTGGAACTCAGGATGACAATTACAAAGTTGCTAGCTGGGCTTGAAAAAAGTATAAATGACACGAGAGACTCTCATAGTGCAGAAATGAAATCGAATCAGGCCCAAATTCCAAAGGCTCTAACTGAGATGCAGTCTACATTGGATGTGCATGCTCTAACGGCTAGGGTCAATGAGGAGAAGACAGAGTCAGTGACACCAAAGACAAGCTGATGGAAAGGAAGGAAGCTGAGGAAAAGAGAGAAAGCCAACGAATGGACCATGGGTGGAGGAGTCGAAAAATCAGTGATGCCACAAAAGGAAACAATATTGGAATTACTTCTGGCCCCGAGGGAGAAGACACAGAGGGACAGAAGATCTATCTGTGTAGATCGTAGCTGAGAACTTCCCTAATCTGGGAGGGAAACAGGCATTCAAGTCCAAGAGGTAGAGAGGACTCTTCCCCAAATCCATAAGAATAGAGGAATACCCTAACATATACTAGTGATGTTTGCAATTTCAGACAGAAAGAGAAACTCCTGAAAGCAGTTTGAGACAAGAGGATCTTCACCGACAGGGGTAAGCACGTTAGACTAGCCACATACCTATCCACAGAGTCCTGGCACACCAGAAAGGGCTGGTGTGATTGAGTCATGGTACTAAGTGAGAAAAACATGGAGCCAAGAACGCTTTACCCAGCAAGGAGTCATTCCGAATAGGAGCAGAGATAAAGAGCTTCCAGGACAGAAAGAAACTCAAAGGATTTGGCCGCTAAACCACCCTGCAAGAATAGGAAGGGGGATCCTGTAATTGAAGACAGACTCCAAGAGTAACACAGACCAGAAAGAAACAGAGACCATCTACAGAATTAGGAACGTGACAGGTAATGCAATGGACTCATCTCCATCTGCTTTTTAGATTTTTTCTTTATCATTGGTCTTAAGCAATTTTATTGGGATGTAGGTTGATAAGGAGGTTTTTTTTCATGATCCTTATGTTTGGGGTTTTTGTTGCCTGGATTCCTGAATTCTTAAAAATATGGGTGTAGAGGGTTCATACAATTCAGATAACAATCAGAATTACTTCTTCAAACAGTTTTTTTCTGTACCTCAGCCAATTTCGTATCTACCAGGCCACTTGAAATTGCTACAAAGCTCACACATACTCTAGTGTTTGTGTGCAGGGCGTGGTTTGCACCCTTCCTTTTCTCTGCTTTATTCTGGACAACTGCTATGATCATACATTCAAGTTCTCTCTCTCTGTCTCTCGCTCTCTTTTTGCTATTTAGTGTCTAACGGGAAAGAAAGCCCATCTACTACATTTTTCATCTTAGACGTGCCACTGTTCAGCTCCAGAAGTTGGGTTTTCCTTGTTTTCATATTTCCTATATCTGTTTCACTTCATCCTTTGTGTACATTCTTACGTATATAAAACGTCTTTCTAACAGTTGTTTGAATGTCCATGTGCAATACTTCCATCATCTTTTTCATTTCTGGGTAGGTTTCTATTGTTTAATCTTTCTCCTCAGTACGAGGTGAACTCTTCTCCTTCTTTGCATCCTGGTAATCTTTTGTTGGAAGACAGGTATTGTGAATTTTAATTGTTAGATATTAACTATGGCTTATATTTCTACACATACTCCTGAGGATTGTTCTGATGGTGAGGTAGGTTCCTGGAAGACGATTTTATCCTTCCAGACTAGCTTTCCAAAGGTTTGTTGGGTGGTATCACAGTAGTCTTCAATGTATTTTGCTATTGTTCTGTTGGTATTCTGAGCTCTCTTTGCAATGTCCCACGAATTACGAGGTTTTCCACTCTGCCTGCTGCTGGTAGCACAGACTTTTCCTGATTGTGTGTGAAGGCTAGTGACATTTTCCTCTCTGCTTCCCCTGGGCTATGATTTTCCCCACACCACATAGGTTCCTCACACACGTGCCCTACTGAGGAATTCCATGAAAACTCAAAAGTGATCCTAGATGGCTTTCTGAGGTCCTCTTTCTCTGTGCAGCTCTCCTCAGTATTCTGTACTGTAAACCACAGCTATATTGACTTCTCCAAACTTCCATCTTTCTGTCTCCAACTCATGGAAATGGCTGAGCTTCACCTGTATTCTTCATCCCTGACCCGTAGACTAGAAATGAAATCTCTTTAGGCAGTAAGTTAGGGAAATACAGAGTCCCCCATGTTTGTCTTCCCTCTTGCACTAGTCACTTCCCTGCATTGCCTGGAAATATATCGACAGTGTTCTTTTGCCAGGGGGCCTGGGTGGCTCAGTTGCTTAAGCCTCCTACTCGTGATCTGGACTCAGGTCACGAACTCAGGGTCTTGGGATCAAGACCAGCATTGGGCATCACACTCAGCACAGAGTCGGCTTGAGATTCTGTCTCCCCTCTCCCTCTATCCTCCCCACCCCCCACATTCTGTCTCTCAAACCAACATAGAAAATCTTTCAAATGAAATAAAATCAGTTACGTAACAGGCAGCCTCTGCAACGAGGGGAAGACCCCAGCAGGGTCCGTGCCTTGCCCAGAATCACAGACTGGTAAGAAGGCAGAACCAGGCCTGAACCCAGCTCTCCGAGTGTCCTCAACGTTGGGGCGCTGGCTGAACCTAGCTACTCACTGGGAGCTCGGGAAGAGGTTGTGTTTTGGAACTGGCTGTAGACCTGGAGGTGGTATGGGGGTGAGAAGAAACATCGACATCCCAGGCAGGAGGCTTCCCAGCACGTACCTGTCTGAGGAGGAGCCCAGGCCAGGGCAACCCACTGACGGCACCCCTGCCCGCATGACACCCAGAGGAAAGGAGGGATGGCTCGTGACACACAACTGGCAGCGTCTAGGGGTAAGGGTGGGCTCAGCCCCTCTAAGCCAAGGTTCCAATGCCTTCTGCAGGATTGGCCTTGGAAATCAGAAAGCCTAAGACCTGGGAAAGCTATTTCCCATAAACCCTAGGTGGGACTGTCATCTTCTGGGCCTGCACAATAGGAGTATTGGGGCACACACATGTGCACAGTTACACACACAACACAATAGGGACTGTGGGTGGGATCGGAAGAGCTACAGACTCAGAGAAGGTGAGAAAGGAAGAAAATGTGGTGGCAGTTATTCCCTACGTACGACACCACTCCCCCAATTTCTTAGATGGTATCCCACCTATGCCTGTGGACTTCTGCAAGAAGTACATGCTGGAATAATCCCTATCGCACAGGCAAGACACAGACCATCCCTGACAGGCACAACGGCTTCTCTGGGATCCAAAACAGGGAAGATGGAGACTTGCGTTAGAGCCCGGGGTGTTTCTAAGCTGGGGCCCTGGCTGCACCCAGACCTTCCGTGGGGCTTGTGGAGAGGGGTGTGTTGGTGTCACTGGGTACGCATGTGGCATGGCATGCAGAAAGGGGATGAGCAGTCGGCAGCCCAGAGCACTGTTTGTGTAGGTGCTAGTCCAGGTGTGGACTCAGGGAGGGGATCCCAGGAAGTGAAGTCACTTCCCTGATAACTGACCCCAACAGAACTTGGAACCCCGGTCACCAGGCAACCACATCATAGTGCAGTCCCGTATCAGGCTCACTTGGCTGGAGACAGTCGATAGTGAAAGATGTTCTCTTGCTGCGTGCCCATTGTCCGGGGCTCTGGCTTCCAGAAACCCCAGGGTGAGGGACTTTTCACATGCTGCAGACACTGGCTCAACCCGCGCCCCCGACGCCGCAGGGCCTTTGCCAGGAGGGGCCGGAAGGTAATACCGAGCGACCTAGGCCAGGCCAGGCCACCTCTCCGAGCCATCCCTGGACAGCCCCATTCCCCCAGTTTCAGGGAAAGAGGGGAATGTGGGGGAGGTCCCGCCCTGGGCTGGAGGAGGTTGCAGGGCAGTGGATACCCTGGGGATGCCTTCATGTTCACACCGATGCCACGGTGGGCAGGGTGGAAAGAGGATTCCTGAGGTGCCTCTCACCAGGGCCAGAGTGAATCCAAGGCCCTCGAGCTGGGTCACTTTTCTCTCCATGGTGGAGCTGCGTGCATCCTGGCCTGGGGTGTGTCTGCAAGGGTGTCCCCTGGGTCTGAGGATCAGCAAAGGCAGCCAGACAGACCTCTGAGGCCTCCCGCCTGGCTGCCAGGCACTGTGTTTACAGAGCTCCACATGGGAGACAGGGCAGGAGCTGAACGATGGGATCCCCTGCCCCACCTCCTTGAAGGACAGGACGGAGTTCCCTACTGCCAACAAAGTCCAGCGCTGTCTCAGGGTGAGCGCAGGTGCCACAGGGACCCAGCACCCAGGGCACCGATGTGGCACAAAGGGACCCAGATCCCAGAAACCAGCCTCTGGGCTCCTCGGGGCTCCCTCCTAGACTCCTGCTCCCATGTGAACCTGGATCCCCATCTCCTCCCCAAAACTGCCCTCAGGGCCCTGCCAACAGCCTTGGCCTGATGCACAGTCCCTATCCACATATCTGTATGAATATCAGAAAAGCGACCTTAAACCACCTCTCATCCATTGCTCGAAATCCTGGTGAGCTGGGAGACTTTTCCCCAAAGGGGTATGGGGCTTATGGTACTATGCCTATTGCTCTGCCCTTTGGTTGTGAAGGAACACATCCCTGGGGCCCCTCCAGGGTCTGGAGCAGGCGCCTCCTTGTGCTGCACAACATTCCAGAAGGCCCATTGAGCCCTTCACAGATGCAGGACGTTCATGTGATTCCCTTCTGTTGCCAACTCACAGCGCTGCACGGAACATTATTACAAAGTAATAATAGTAATATGAATAATAAAACCACATATTTTAATTTGAAACAGTACTTTTTCATGAATTAATTTCTATTGAAATTATATGATTTCATAGATACTCAACATTATTATACTAAGATTCAAATACTGGTCTAGCTCTGTATTTTTGTTTGTTTTGGGCATTTCTACCCTGGGAAAATAAGGAAACAGGTTTATAATTGGCTCCAAATTCACAGATTATAAGAAATATAAATTTATCTGTTAAGTTATTTTTTTAGTAAAATATTTCAAGTGAAAGAATGTTGTCATCTAAAAATGGTAAGATTTATCACTTTTATTTACATATTAACCAAATTAAGTCACATCTGCTTTTTAAATAGAAGTAAGTGATCTAAATATTAATATATCCTTGTTTAATCAACGTTTGACATCAGATTAAAAATTATGAATGTGAAAGATGACAATTTTTAATGATGCCTTCTCAAAATTTTTTAAGAACATGAAATATAAAGAGAATTGAGTGCTGGAAATATTCTTGAACAGAATAGAGAAATACTGAATGAAAAAAAAAGCCCCCTTCATGATAAAAATCCTCAAACAAACTAAGTTTAGTGGAAATATATTTCAACATAATAAAGGCTATACATGAAAACCCCACTGCTAATATCATACTCAATGGTGAAAAATGGTGAGAGCTTTCCCCCTAGTTCAGGAACAAGATGAGAATGTCCACTCTCACCATTTTTATTCATTCTAGTATTGGAAGTCTTAGCCACAACAATCAGACAAGAAATAAAAAAACTTCCAGATTGGTAAGGAAGAAGTAAAACTTTCACTATTTGTAGATGGCATATTATGTATAGAAAACCTAAGATGCTACCAAAATACTACTAATACTGATAAACAGATTCAGAAAGGTTGCAGGATACAAAAAAAAAAAAAAAAGTACAGAAATCTGTGGCATTTTTCTATACTGATAATGAAGTAGCAGAAAGAGAAATTAAGACAAAAATCCCATTTACACGTGCACCAAAAATAATAAAATACCTAGGAATAAATGTAAACAAAGTGAAAGACCTGACTGAAAATCATACAATTTTGATGAAAAAACTCACAGACAACACAAATGGAAAGATACTCCATTCTCTTGGACTGGAAGAATAAATATTGTTAAAATGTCCATACTACCCAAAGCAATCTACATATTTAATGCAATCCCCATCAAAATAGCAACAGTATTTCTCACTAGAACAAATAATCCTAAAATTTGCATGGAACCACAAAAGATCCAGAATAACTAAAGAGATCTTGAAAAAGAATGACAACCTAGAGGCATCACAATCCCAGATTTCAAGATCTACTACAAAGTTGTAGTAATCAAAACAGTATGGTACTGATACAAAAAAAGACATATAGATTAATAGAACAGAATAGACGGCCCAGAAATAAACCCTTGAGGAGCTGAGTTTTCAAAAGGGATGTTCTCCACTTCTCCCAGGACATTCAAATACCCCCTAGACCTCGCTCGTCTAATTAGAGATTTTTCTTTAGGCTCTCAGGACATTGTAATTCTTAGAGAAATTCTTCTCAGGGTCTGGAAGGTAATGTTTTTGCTCATTGTACTTCTTTAATTTAGCTAGATGCCCTTGTATTTGGAAGATATTCTTATAACATCTCCAAGATTATTTTTTAATAGATTTTCTTGTCTGTTTCTTTAAATTACTTTTGCTTACATAAGGGATATCAGAGAAGATATAAATATTTTATTCTTCCAGGAGACTCTGTGTGTGTGTGTGTGTGTGTGTGTGTGTGTGTGTGTGTGTGTGTATTTAGGCCATATATTTAGTTCATTAAGATTTGTACAGATTTCTAGAAGAAAAATAATCACATGATCACATGATTTAGGATTACTTATAATCATAAATAGATTTTTAAATTGGAGAGGAAAACGGATAGCTAGTAAAGCATGAAACCCTGATAGGAAACATACATACTGTGTGCTGGTTAATTGGTTATAGTCACTTCATGTATTATTATGACAGCTTCTGCCTGTGAACTTAGAAGATGCTGAGCTTCTCAATAATCAAAGAAGAGAACAAGTGTTCATTCAAAATGCTGACCCAAGCAGTGCCTGCTTTTCTGTTTTTCTATCTGAAGCCATCATTTAGAATTTGTACTCTTTCAACAGTAGGAAAGTCCATAGACCTCTAAAGCATGAGTAAAATTCAAATAGGGTCAAATTCCTGAGGGCAAAGCATTATTTTTCCTCCCAGCCCTGTTACATTTGGCCATACATGCTTATTTCAACCCATGCAGCAGAGAATAAGGGCTGTGATTTTCATTATGATCACTAATTCCTTAAAAGTGCATCTAGGGCCTTCCAGAGTCATGAATTCAGCAGAATAACAGAAGGTAGCATGTCAAAAGACCATATGCAGGGCCTAGGCTGTATTTGCAGTACTAGTTCTGCATAATGTTTCCAGTTGGTATGCAATCATGCATGAACTCAAGCTTAAAAAAAACAAAAAGCTAGAATTTTTCATGCAGTGCTGTTACCTTTCAACGCACACCCAATTCAGCAAACTTAAATACTATCAAATATCCTTCCATAGTGATTGCAGTCTCCAGCGCTATCTACTGGTAATGCATAGCTTGGTTTTTAGATAATAAATAATAAAACTCTTCTAACAGGTGAATTTGATAATCAGTGTGCATCCAGAAGCATTGAATGTTTCCCATTAAATGACTGTAATCTTTCAGTTTGGTTTGCACCACCATATGCTATTGGCCTTGCATTTTGTATGTTAACTTTGCAGAGCTCATGCTCACTACAAACACACTCGGGACCTCTAAATACTTGTTTCTTGTGCATACCATGAATTTGTATTCACATTTTTGGAGAAAGGAGACAATGCTGATGTTTACTTGTATTTCAGAAAAATCAATCAGGTCAGCCTTGAGAGGTCACAATGACCAATACAGCTGATACACTGAGAGTTCACTAAATATTTTCTGAGACTTCGGTATCATTGTTGCAAGTATTCAGACAATTTTCTGGATCACATGCCCGTGACAGAGGGTTCCCTTACATTCACAATTCTGGAAGAAAACTCTTCATATTGCCATCCCAGAAATCCAGAAATCCTGCCAGGGAGTGAACATTTACTGTAAAATAATCTGTGCCACATTGCTCCTCTTTTTATACAGCACCATGACCCACTAAGGAATAAGAAAAATCCCTGAGCTGTCTCTGTATGTTTTTAGCATTATGATTTCATACACATTTAACGGAATTAATTTAAAAAAGACAACCCTAGTTCTAAGATTAAAAAATCTTCATAAAATAGTCAAATGGAGCCAATGTGCTAAATATTTTTTTTCTGAGGGACCTTAAATTTCCAAGTCTTATACTTTAAATATGGGCTTAATTTGAGAACAGTCATTTTAAAGTTGGCCTAACTCATTTCTCCAAACTCAACTTAAAAATTCACAATTCCTGAGGAGTTAAGATGGCGGAGGAGTAGGGGACCCCTTTTTCAGCCGGTCCCCTGAGTCGAGCTGGATAGGTAACAGACCAGCCTAAATAACCACGGAATCAGCCTGAGACGCAGGAAGATACATCTGGATCTCTACAAATGAACATCTCCAGCACTGAGTATTGAGGTACCAAGAGGGGTGCCGTAAAACCGCGCAGATATCGGAAGATAAACGGAAGGGGGAGGGAGCCGCCGCGTTTGGGCGCCGGGAAGCAGAAGCCACCTGCACGGGGGAGCGGGCAGACTCAGGGACCGCAACCGCAAGAGAGCAGACTGAGACCGGTGAGCCGTGAACGCGCGCCACAAGGCATCTCCTGGAACACCGGAATCCGGGTGTGCTCACAGGATCCAGACTGAGACCGGGAGCTCCCAGAGCGCGCGCGGGGCGGCTGGCGGCTGGCGGGCCACCTGCACGGGGGAGCGGGCGGACTCGCGGTCGGCACCCGCGAAACAGCAGACTGAGACCCTGAACCGGGTGCGCGCATCACCAGGCTTCTCACGGAACACCGGAATCGCGGTGTGCTCACCGGGCATAGACCGAGACCAGGAGACCCGGGAGCGCGCGGGGCGGCGGTGGCTGGCGGCATTAGAAACACAAAGGACAGAGACGCGCCGGCCCTGGAAGTGAGGGCAGGGACGCCGGGTTGGTGCGCACATCCCGGGTCGCTGCAGGGTTGAGCAGCACCAACAGTAACAGAGTTAAAGTGGCCAGAACATCAGTGGAGAACGGGCCGCAATCCCTCTGTTCTGTGACAATGCAGCCTCTGCTGCTCTGACTCTCAGAAGAGGCATAGCCGACCGCCAGGGAAAGCCGCCAGAGAACAAAAGCCTGGAAATACCGGCTCACAGCATGCCCATCCCCATCCCCCCTCGCGGGGGACACGGAGACTCTACCCAAACAGGGTTGCCTGAGTATCGGTGCGGCAGGCCCCTCCCCCAGAACACAGAAGGCAGGCTGAAAAATCAAGAAGCCCACAACCCGGGCGCCTGGGTGGCGCGGTCATTGAGTGCCTGTCTCCGGCTTAGGGCGTGATCCCAGCGTTCCGGAAAGGAGTCCCTCATCGGGCTCCTCCGCTGGGAGCCTGCTTCTTCCTCTCCCACTCCCCTGCTTCTGTTCCTGTTCTTGCTGACTGTCTACCTCCCTCTCTCAGATAAATAAATAAATAAAATCTTTAAAGAAGAAGCCCACATCTCTAAGATCCCTATAAAACAAGGGGCACGGCCTGGGACCCAGTCAATAATTTGGGCTCTGGACAACCCCGCAACCTCTCCTCATCAGAATGACAAGAAGAAGAAGCCCCCCCCCCCAGCAAAAAAAAGACAGTGAGTCTGTGGCCTCTGCCACAGAAATAATGGATATGGATGTAACCAAATTATCAGAAATGGAATTCAGAGTAACGATGGTCAAATTGATGAGCAGAATTGAAAAAAGTATTAACGAAAAGGTTTCTGAGAATATAGAATCCCTAAAGTCAGAAATGAGAGCGAATTTGACAGAAATTAAAAATTCTATGAGCCAAATGCAGGCAAAACTAGAGGCTCTGAGGGCCAGGGTCACAGAAGCAGAGGAACGGGTTAGTGAATTGGAGGATGGGTTAATAGAGGAAAAAATGAAAATAGAAGATGCTTTTAAAAAAATCTAAGCCCACGATTGTTGGCTACGGGAGATTACTGACTCAATGAAATGATCCAATGTTAGAATCATCGGCATCCCCGAGGGGGTGGAGAAAAACAGAGGTCTAGAAGAGATATTTGAACAAATCGTAGCTGAAAACTTCCCTAATCTAGCAAGGGAAACAAACATTTGTGTCCAAGAGGCATAGAGGACCCCTCCGAAGCTCAACCACGACAAACCTACGCCACGTCACGTCATAGTGCATTTCGCAAATATTACATCCAAGGATACAGTATTGAAAGCGGCCAGGGCAAAGAAATTTCTCACGTACCAAGGCAAAGGCATCAAAATTACGTCAGACCTGTCTACACAGACCTGGAATGAGAGAAAGGGTTGGGGGAGCATTTTTAAAGCTCTTTCAGAGAAAAACATGCAGCCAAGGATCCTTTATCCAGCAAGGCTGTCATTCAGAATTGATGGAGAAATAAAGACATTTCAGAATCGACAGTCACTAACCAATTTCGTAACCACGAAACCAGCCCTACAGGAGATATTACGGGGGGTTCTATAAAAGTAAAAAGGCCCCAAGAGTAATACAGAACAGAAAGTCACAGCCGATACAAACAAAGACTTTACTGGCAACATGGCATCATTAAAAGCATATCTCTCAGTACTCAGTCTTAATATTAATGGCTTAAATTCTCCCTTACAACACCACAGGGTTGCAGATTGGATAAAAAGAAATGACCCATCCATTTGCTGTCTACAAGAGACTCATTTCGAACCCAAAGATGCATTCAGACTGAGAGTAAGGGGATGGAGTACCATCTTTCACGCAAATGGACCTCAAAAGAAAGCTGGGGTAGCAATTCTCATATCAGATAAATTGGATTTTAAACTACAGACTATAGTTAGAGACGCAGAAGGGCACTATATTATTCTTAAAGGAAGTATTCAACAAGTGGATATGACAATTATAAATATATATGCCCCCAACAGGGGAGCAGCAAGATACAGAAGCAACTCTTAACTAGAATAAAGAGACATATAAATAAAATACATTAATAGTAGGGGACCTCAACACTCCACTCTCAGAAATAGACAGAACACCCTGGCAAAAACTAAGCAAAGAATCAAAGGCTTTGAATGCCATACTCGACGTGTTGGACCTCATAGATATATAGAGAACACTACACCCCAGAACCAAAGAATACTCATTCTATTCTAATGCCCATGGAAAATTCTCAAGAATAGACCATGTTCTGGGACACAAAACAGGTCTCAGCCGATACCAAAAGATTGAAATTATCCCGTGCATATTCTCAGACCACACGCTTTGAAATTGGAACTCAACCACAAGGAAAAATTTGGGAGAAACTCAAACACTTGGAGACTAAGAACCATCCTGCTCAGGAATGACTCGATAAACCAGGAAATCAAAAATCAAATTAAACAATTTATGGAGACCAATGAGAATGAAAATACAACAGTCCAAAACCTATGGGATACTGCAAAGGCAGTCCTAAGGAGGAAATACATAGCCATCCAAGCCTCACTCAAAAGAATAGAAAAATCTAAAATGCAGTTTTTATATTCTCACCTCAAGAAGCTGGAACAGCAACATAGGGACAACTAATCCACACACGAGGAAGCAGTTGACCAAAATTAGAGCTGAAATCAATCAAGCAGAAACCAGAAGTACAGTAGAGCAGATCAACAGGACTAGAAGCTGGTTCTTTGAGAGAATCAATAAAATTGACAGACCACTGGCAAGATTTATCCAAAAGAAAAGAGAAAGGACCCGAATATTAAAATTATGAATGAAAAAGGAGAGGTCACGACGAACACCATTGAAATTGGAAGGATTATTAGAAATTTTTATCAACAGCTATATGCCAATAAACTAAGCAATCTGGAAGAGATGGAATCCTACCTGGAAACCTATAAACTACCAAGATTGAAACAGGAAGAAATTGATTTCTTAAACAGGCCAATTAATGATGAAGAAATTGAGTCAGTGATAAACAACCTTCCAAATAACAGAACTCCAGGCCCGGACGGTTTTCCTGGGGAATTCTACCAAACATTCAAAGAAGAAATAATACCTATTCTCCTAAAGCTATTTCAAAAAATAGAAACAGAAGGAAAGCTACCAAACTCATTCTATGAGGCCAATATTACCTTGATCCCCAAACCAGGCAAAGACCCCCTCAAAAAGGAGAATTACAGACCGATTTCCCTAATGAATATGGACGCCAAAATCCTCAACAAGATACTTGCTAATAGAATCCAACAGTTCATTAAAAGGATTATCCATCACGATCAAGTGGGATTCATACCTGGGATGCAAGCGTGGTTCAATATTTGCAAATCAATCAGCGTGATACATCATATCAACAAGAAAAGACTCAGGAACCATATGATCCTCTCAATCGATGCCGAAAAAGCATTTGACAAAATACAGCATCCTTTCCTGATTAAAACCCTTCAGAGTGTAGGAATAGAAGTTACATTTCTCAATCTCATAAAAGCCATCTATGAAAAGCCTACTGCAAATATTATTCTCAATGGGGAAAAGCTGGAAGCCTTTCCCTTAAGATCAGGAACACGACAAGGATGCCCACTCTCGCCACTATTATTCAACATAGTACTAGAAGTCCTTGCAACAGCAATCAGACAACAAAAAGGGATCAAAGGTATTCAAATCGGCAAAGAAGAAGTCAAAATGTCTCTCTTCGCAGATGACATGATACTCTATATGGAAAACCCAAAAGAAGCCACTCCCAAACTATTAGAAGTTATAGAGCAATTCAGTAACGTGGCAGGATAAAAAATCAATGCTCAGAAATCAGTTGCATTTCTGTACACGAATAGCGAGACCGAAGAAAGAGAAATTAGGGAATCCATCCCATTTACAATAGCACCAAAAACCATACGTTACCTTGGATTTAACTTAACCAGAGACGTAAAGGACCTATATTCTAGAAACTATAAATCCCTCTTGAAAGACATTGAGGAAGACATAAAAAGATGGAAAGATATTCCATGCTCATGGATCGGAAGAATTAACATAGTTAAAATGTCCATGCTACCCAGAGCAATCTACACTTTCAATGCTATCCCAATCAAAATACCGATGACATTTTTCAAAGAACTGGAACAAATAGTCCTTAAATTTGTATGGAACCAGAAAAGGCCCTGAATCTCCAAGGAACTGTTGAAAAGGAAAAACAAAGCTGGGGGCATCACAATGCTGGATTTTGAGCTGTACTACAAAGCTGTGATCACAAAGACAGCATGGTACTGGCACAAAAACAGACACATAGACCAATGGAACAGAATAGAGAGCCCAGAAATGGACTCTTTGGGCAACTAATCTTTGATAAAGCAGGAAAAAACATCCGGTGGGAAAAAGACAGTCTCTTCAATAAATGGTGCTGGGAAAATTGGACAGCTACATGCAAAAGAAGGAAACTTGACCACTCTCTCACACCATACACAAAAATAAACTCCAAATGGATGAAAGACCTCGATGTGAGACAGGAATCCATCAAAATTCTAGAGGAGAACATAGGCAGCAACCTCTACGACATCGGCCAAAGCAACCTTTTTCATGACACATCCCCAAAGGCAAGAGAAACAAAAGATAAAATGAATTTATGGGACTTCATCAAGATTAAAAGTTTCTGCACAGCCAAGGAAACAGTCAGAAAAACTAAGAGGCAGCCCACGGAATGGGAGAAGATATTTGCAAATGACACTACAGATAAAGGACTGGTATCCAAGATCTACAAAGAACTTCTCAAACTCAATACACGAGAAACAAATAAACAAATCAAAAAATGGGCAGAAGATATGAACAGACACTTTTCCAATGAAGACATACAAATGGCTAACAGACACATGAAAAAATGTTCAAAATCATTAGCCATCAAGGAAATTCAAATCAAAACCACACTGAGATACCACCTTACGCCAGTGAGAATGGCAAA
The DNA here is from genome assembly GCF_023065955.2 of Ursus arctos. Lineage (NCBI taxonomy): Eukaryota > Metazoa > Chordata > Mammalia > Carnivora > Ursidae > Ursus > Ursus arctos. The sequence continues at coordinate 3,491,839 of NW_026623078.1, read as the reverse complement.
AATAGACAAGGCAAGAAACAACAAATGTTGGAGAGGATGTGGAGAAAGGGGATCCCTCCTACATTGTTGGTGGGAATGCAAGTTGGTACAGCCACTCTGGAAAACAGTGTGGAGGTCCCTTAGAAAGTTAAAAATTGAGCTACCCTATGATCCAGCCATTGCACTACTGGGTGTTTACCCCAAAGATACAGACGTGGTGAAGAGAAGGGCCATATGCACCCCAATGTTCATAGCAGCAATGTCCACAATAGCTAAATCGTGGAAGGAGCCGAGATGCCCTTCAACAGATGACTGGATTAAGAAGTTGTGGTCCATATATACAATGGAATATTACTCAGCTATCAGAAAGAACGAGTTCTCAACATTTGCTACAACATGGATGGCACTGGAGGAGGTAATGCTAAGTGAAATAAGTCAAGCAGAGAAAGACAAGGATCATATGATTTCTCTCATCTATGGAACATAAGCACTAGGATGATCAGTAGGGGAAGAAAGGGATAAAGAAAAGGGGGGTAATCAGAAGGGGGAATGAAACATGAGAGACTATGGACTATGAGAAACAAACTGAGGGCCACAGAGGGGAGGGGGGTGGGGGAATGGGATAGGCCCGTGATGGGTAGTAAGGAGGGCACGTATTGCATGGTGCACTGGGTGTTATACACAACTAATGAATCATCGAGCCTTACGTCGGAAACCGGGGATGTACTGTATGGTGACTAACATAATATAATAAAAATCATTATAAAAAAGAAAAATAATAATAATAAAAAAAATTTAAAAAGGTAGTAAGGAGGGCACGTATTGCATGGTGCACTGGGTGTTATACACAACTAATGAATCATCGAGCCTTACATCGGAAACCGGGGATGTACTGTATGGTGACTAACATAATATAATAAAAATCATTATAAAAAAGAAAAATAATAATAAAAAAAATTTAAAAAGGTAGTAAGGAGGGCACGTATTGCATGGTGCACTGGGTGTTATATGCAACTAATGAATCATCGAACTTTACATCAGAAACCAGGGATGTACTGTACGGTGACTAACATAATATAATAAAAAACATTAAAAAAAATAAAAAAATAAAAATTCACAATTCCTTATCAGTCACCTTTAGGACAATTTCTCATACTCTCTTCTCTCCAAATATATCCATATTTTAACTTAATGCAAAGAAATTTCAACTTACAATTGCTAAAACATCTTTAATTTCCAATGTTTTCCTTTTGGATATAATCTATATAAAGGAATGAATTTTTTATCTCTGGCTTAAATCGCAAAAACCCACAAAGCTTTTGACGGAACTTTTTGGCATTCAAGACCATTTCTAGTGCTGTGCAAAGCAGTCAGTGCTTTCTGGGGAGCAACTACTTAAAATTCATATGGACATATTAGATGTAATATGTATATTTGGAATAACCATTGAAATATTTCTCTATTTAATTAGAGTAGTCTATGCTAACTCACAGGGTGGACACTGTCAGCTATTTTCAATCTACCAATTATTTCTTTGGGGGACATGGTAAAATCTCTGCTTCAGTAAATGTTTTCACTTTCTTCATGCACTAGTTTTCCCTTCTTCTTCTAGCTCTGTCTCAGTGGGAAGAGAGAGCAAGAAATGCTAGCTATCATAATGCAAGCACGGCAGAAGCGGACACAAAATTTTCCCTTGCAACAAAGCAAGCTTTGATACTCAATTCCAATATTTGTTGAATGGTTATAAATGCACCCATTATCTTTTTTTCTGGTGTCCTATAGAGTATGTGCCCTCAAACAGTCAGGAAATGAAGGCATTACTGACTTTCTGTTCATGGTGCTAGGAATACAGGATTGCACTCTGTGGACAACCACTTATGTCTGCCCCCCTCAGCTCCTAGGAATCTGCAGATTTACCCCTTTCTTGATGCACTCAGTACTTCTACAGAGTCCTGGACAGGATCTTAGATGAAACTCAGACCAGCACACTATCTCTCTTCCCCTCTCCTCTGCCACATCTTGAGTCAAGATGAAGTGGTGATCACTGGTGAGGACTTCAAAAGCAAATCAAAGAACAAGGGCTATGATCAGAAAGAACGATTACCCAACATTTGCAACAACATGGACGGAACTGGAGGAGATAATGCTAAGTGCAATAAGTCAAGCAGAGAAAGACAATTATCATATGGTTTCACTCATTTGTAGAACATAAGGAATAGCAGGGAGATCGGTAGGAGAAGGAAGGGAAGAATGAAGGGGGGTTAAACAGAGAGGGAATGAACCACGAGAGACTATGAACTCTGGGAAACAAACTGAGGGCTTTAGAGGGGAGGGGGGTGGGGCATTGGGCTAGGTCGGTGATGGGTATTAAGGAGGGCACATATTGCATGGAGCACCGGGTGTTATACACAATGAATCATGGAACATTACATCAAAAACTAAGGATGTACTGTATGGTGATTAACATAATAAATTTAAAAAATATATTAAAAAATTTAAAAAATTAAAAATAACCCCCCCAAAAAAACAAAAGCAAAAATAAACAAACAAAAAGAACAATGGCTATGGGCTCTAGGGACAGATGTCAGCAAGTTACAGCCAAGGATTAAATGTGACCAGTGGACATCCTCCAGAGTAGGTACTGACTATGCACAAATATTCATGACCTCCCAAAATTCATATGTTGAAGCCTTAATCCACAATACGATGATTTTTGGAGATGGGGACTTTGGGCGATAACTAGGTTTGGATGAGGGTCTAGGAGTGGTACCTCCATGATAGGATTGGTATAAGAGATTTTCATCTCTTAAGAGATGAAAAGACCTCAGTTCCTTTCCCTCTCACTCTACCATGTGAAGATTCAGCAAGAAGGCACTGTCTGTAAACCAGGAAGGATGTCCTCCCCAGACATCAAATCTGCTCACACCTTGATCTCAGATTTCCCAGCTTCTAGTTTGCTGTATAAGCCACCCAGTCTCCAGTACCTTGTTAAAGCAGCTCAAAGAGAACATCCAGGACTCTGGACTAATCCAAGGAGCCACCTACCTCCTGACATAGACGTCGAGTGGATCCATCCAATGTATCTTTGGCCCTCAAAAAATTCCTCAAAGCACAGTAGTGAGACAAGAGCATTCCAACATCTCTTCTTAAAAAAAAAAATCCTTTCTAATATTCTCTCCAACATTTTTAAAAGAATAGAGGCAGGTAGTCTTCTAAAGTTCATGAAAATTATGACAAGGTCTGCTTCAGTGAACTCATATCCTCTTTTGCAATGTGGGCATGACGGACCTATACTAGCTTGAGGCCTCAGCCAAAACTGAGAAAAGGGATACTCATGTTAACATACACTACAACTAAGGTATCCGCAGAAAACACAGTTGTTACTCTCTAGCATGGCCATGCTCTGCTTATGAGACCACCTTTCAGCAGGTGGCTAGATTTAGAATTGCCAGTTAATAGAGTTTCTTTCAGTCTGAATTGTCTCCCTTCACTTTAAATATTGAACATTTTAAAAATACAACTCCCTATTGGATTTTAAATGATTACTGTGGAATAACTGACGTTTTTGTTTTTGCTTTCTTAGGTAAAATATTTAATAGTTTGCTTTTTTTCCTCACTTCCCTTTTCTGCCCTAGGAGGGTATCTGTGTCCATGAGGCAAACTCTATGTCCGTGGCAGGAAGCTAGTGGGTCCTGGTATACACCCAGCATCTTTGCCGGGGGGGGGGGGGGGGAGGGTGTTTACTCTTGAGTTACTACATTGGTATCATTTAATCCTTTGCTGTGATGTACAGGCATCTGCCCCAGGAGCTCACGGCCATACGTTCTTTTTTTTCCACATACATTTTAAGTTATTGCCAGTAGCATCTCTTCATCTTGACCCCAGGCCTTTGCTGGTTCAACCATGTGCTCATCAGGTCTGTATCCTTCAGGAGGACATCTGCGATTTTTTGAAACATTTAATATTTACCATCTCAACCATTTTTAAATGTGCGATTCAGTAGTGTTAAGTTTATTCACAGTGTTGTGAGGCAGATCGCCAGAACTTTTTCATCTTGTAAAACCAAACCAAACCAAATGAAAAACAAAACCAAAAACAAACCAAACAAAAATGCTCTATACTCCTTAGATAGCAACAGTTTCCCCTTTCCTCCCTGACCCCTAGCCTCTGGTAACTACCATTCTACCTTCTGTTTCTAGAACTGGACTACTTCAGATACCCTGGATCAGCGGATCGTCCAGTAACTGTGTCGTTGTGAACAGCCTGTTTCACTCAGCATAATGCCTTCAAGGTGCATCCATGTTGTGCATGTAACAGGCTTTCTTTTTTTGAGGCTGAACAATATTCTGGTGTTATGTATACACTGCATTTTTAAAATCCATTTATCTTCTGATAGACATTTAGGTTGATTCCACCTCTTGTTTATTGTGACTAGTGCTGCAATGAATGTGGGCATGCAAATCTCTCTTCAAGATCCTGTTTTCACTTTTTATTTCTTGGATGAATACCCAGAAGTGGCATTGCTGGATCATACTGTGTTTCTATTTTTTAATTTTCTTGAGGAACCTACGTTGTTTTCATATGCATTATTTTACATTCCCATTAACAGTACACAGAGATTCTAATTTGTCTGCAGCCGTGCTGACACTTGTAATTCCCGGGGGTTTTGTTTTTTCCTTTTTTTTTTTTTTAATAGTAGCCATTTTATTGGGTGTGAGGTGATATCTCAGTGTGGTTTTGATTTGAATTTCTCTGATGATTAATGATGTTGAGCATTTTTTATATGCTCATTGGTCAAGTGTAAGAATTTTTTCATTGTACGACAGATACCATTGCATTGGCAAAATTCCACACTGTGTGTAATTTCCTCTAAAACCAAACCAAAACAAACTGAAATCTAACTCCAAGTTGTCAGAATTACTGGTTTACATCCCAGTTCTTTATAAATCTCTGGAATTAATTGTGTCCAAGTTTTCTTTTCCTTCAAGTTGACCACTCTCCTCACATTGGTAGCCTCTTTCTTCACTTTGTTAGAGGCTAAGGTTTCAACTGAGATATGAAATTATGTCACAGGCTTTCCCTTGGAGTTGAATTCCTTAATTCACAAATAGAAATACGAGCGGGCACCCAAGAGGTGAGAGGAAAGAATTCTATTTCTAGAGCACTAGAATGTGGAATCTGTTAATATATGAATTGGGACAACAAACATCCTGTCAATCTCAGTTGTTGTAATATTTAAAAAAGGAATAATCAAAGTCCTACAATAACAAATAAGAATAACAAATAGCAAATATATCACAAGTTTCTTTAAATCGCTGGTAAAATATGTGGAGTGCCTTCAAAATCTTGTAAAAATCCCACGGTGTTTTATAATTTACAAAGAACCTTCACATGCAGATTGCTCGTATGATTTTTACAATAATGTTTTCAGGTAGGCAGAATGAGAAATTATATTTACAAAGTACCTATGCATATATCAATAGTGGTAACTGATATCCCCATTTTACATTTAAAATTATGACTTTTCCTAGATCTCAGAGTTTGTAAGTGAGCCCATATCATCGTATAAGTGTTTTGCTTTCTTGTCTGGTGTGCCTCACTATTTCCTCGGTCTTTCTATACATTTTTTTAGTTCTTATCATTTGTTATTCAAGTAGAAAGGTACTGCTGGGGTCACAGGGAATATAAAACTTAGTTTCATCTCACGGAAATATATATTTTTTTAAATCTGCTTTAAAATAATCAGCATTATCTGAATTATTTTTGTCTTTTTTCATTTTCCTGTTACCAACTTTTTATTAAGCAATAGGTCTGTGGTAGGCAGAGTAATGGCCCCAAGGATGCCCACATCTTAATCCCTGGGATGTATGAATACGATACTCTATATGGCAGAAGGAACTTTCAGAGATAATTAAAGTTATGGACCTTGAGATAGGAAGATTATCTTGGATTATTTGGGTGAGCCCAATATAACCACATGGGCTCTTAAATGTATAAGGAGGCAGAAGACAGAGTCAGAGGGAAATGTGGCCATTTGAGAATGGCCAGAAAGATACAACATTGGTGGCTTTTAAGATGGAAAAAGAGGGCCAGGAGCCAAGGAATGTTGGTGGCCTCTAGAAACTGGAAAATGCAAGGAAATACTCAACCCTATAGTCTCCAGAAAGGAATACAGCCAAACTAACATGATGATTTTAACCCAGTGAGATCCTTGCTGACTTCTAACTTATAGAACTCTAAGATAATAAATTTTTGTTGATTTGAGCCACCAAGTTTGTGGTGATTTGTTATGGTAGCAATAGAAAACTGATAGAAGGACCACTCATGTAAATTTAATTATATACAGGAATACGTAATACATACGGGAATAATTATTTCTCTTTTGCAGTCAAATCTTACTTCTAGCTTCTCAGCACATCTTTTTGGTTTTTTTAGGGCTACTGTACCAATTCCCATACACTCATTTTTCCCCCTGTTACCTCTCTCAGGAATCTGGAAAGAATTGTATGTGCTTTGAGACACATACCCTAAATGCACAACCCATAAAGTACTAAATACTTTTTGATAAAGCTGTCTAGATGAAATATTTTACAGGTAATATGAGCTATATGAAATGCTTTCTGGAAAACACTCTAGCGAGTGGGCACCACCAGGTTAGAAGACGCTCTGGTAATCAAAACTGCTAAATGTTTACCCACCAATAAAGGAAAATATCCTCTTGGGGATTCTAGACTTGTTACCACGGATGTTGTTTGCTAACTCTGATTGTTTTCCTACCTGCTTATAGAAACTCCGTGCTGTCACCCATCTGTTCTCTCATCAAAGCAGCTTTGTGGTGGCAGTTATTTTAGACATTTTTTTTTATGATTTCAGATGTCTCTGCATTGAACTTGAGAACTTGATGATCAGAGCTTTAATGCAGGTAGAAACACACAGCTCCTACTTTTCTCCATTTAGTAATAGGAGAGAAAGTTATAATATCTGAATTATTTAAAAATTGTTAGAAACCTTGATTTCCCCTTTGGGATACTCATCACACCAAAGGTTTCTTATTTAAAAATGTTATTCTTCATTATTAATTCCTCAATTTTATAGGTGACCTTTTAATTGCTACTTCCAACTGGCTGACACAATGTCTAGTACACAGTAGTCAGTGAATGTTGCTTGTAAATGTTTTAATGACATGCCTCTTATCACTGTCACTTATTTTAGTTTTAAAACTTAGAAAACATTCTTTTACCCTATACTGCTAAATAGTTTAATCCTCGTCCTTGAAGACTATCTCCATTCTTCCACACATCACTGCAAATTGTTCCTCTGGCCTGAGAGAGATTACCATTCTTCCCTTCGTTCTTGGCTCAATCCCAACTTCTCCAAGCTGGATATTACATCCTGCTTCCTTCAGAAACTTGACTCGTTCATTATATTCTTTCTTCCAAATCTTCTATCTTTCCTTCATTGCTAGATTATCCTACTCAATAAAGAAAGAAGATAATTTTTTAATTATAAAAATTTTGTCTTTCAACTTTTTACCTTACCAATTACACACAAGCTGAAGAATAACCTGTAATACCTCGCTTCCTCATTTTTCATTTAATCCAACTTCCAGTCACTTACAGGAAGTCCCCTTTCCAAGGTCACTGATATAATGTCCATCTATTCCAAAGAACATGTGGCAGTTTACATGCTACTCATTACATTTGATACTGTCTGTCACTCTTCTGAATACTCTCATCTTGTTTGACCTCTCAGATCCTTCTTTATGTTCCCTTTCCTTTGCCCATACTTGCAAAGTTTGATGTCCGGAATTTCTCCTCTGCTTATTCTATGCAATTCATCTAAATGGTTTCATCTGTTGCCATGGTTTCAACTACTGCTAACATGTTCATTACTCCCAACTGTCTTTCCATAGCCTCAGAGATTGAGCTGCTTTTTAGGGAATTGCCATCCGGTATCCCAGAGGCACTTCCATCTCAATAGATACAAACGGGATACCTTGTCCTTAGGTTATGATGCTGGCTCCTTCTTGTATATTTTCTAAATCAATAAATGATACCATCTCCTGTTCTGTTGTTGTAGGCAGAGTTGTGGTTGATTAATCTTTTCTTACTCCTCCATGTAAAAAGCACCATCTCTCATTCACCACCCCCCCTACCTACATCATAAATATCTTTCTAATAAATCATTTTGTCTTTTCTACCTGTCATTAACCATATGGTGTCCTGCCTACTCTGGGGCACTGAGTAGGACAGGACTAGCTGGAGAGCACATACACGTCATTCAGAAGATAATGCGTATGGGGCAAAGCCAAAGCCAGGAACCATGTGCAGCTAGGTCTGGGGAGAGATGCAGCAGCTGCGCATGAGCTAACAGAGAGAGATGGAGCAGGCGGGGTGTGAGGGCAGGGCAAAGCACACTTACTTACAGGTCCAGAAAGCCCACATGCGCTGCTTTCGTGAAGTGCACAGCATGGCTATCATATATATCGAGGGAGTGTGGACACTTAGATATTTTTCACCCTCCACCTAGCTCCTGGATATCTGATGATGTTTACAACTTTTCTTCCTGCCTTCCTAATTGGTCTTAGCCTTTTGATACTCTCACTGTTCTCTGAATGACATTTCAAATACATTTCACTCAGTGCTGGTTTTACAATCAGACTTTTTTTTTATAATGATTTTTTATTATATTATGTTAGTCACCATACAGTACATCCCCAGTTTTCGATGTAAGGCTCGATGATTCATTAGTTGTGTATAACACCCAGTGCACCATGCAATATGCGCCCTCCTTACTACGCATCACCGGCCTATCCCATTCCCCCACCCCCCTCCACTCTGTAGCCCTCAGTTTGTTTCTCATAGTCCATAGTCTCTCATGTTTCATTCCCCCTTCTGATTACCCCCCCTTTCTTTATCTCTTTCTTCCCCTACTGATCATCCTAGTGCTTATGTTCCATAGATGAGAGAAATCATATGATCCTTGTCTTTCTCTGCTTGACTTATTTCACTTAGCATTACCTCCTCCAGTGCCGTCCATGTTGTAGCAAATGTTGAGAACTCGTTCTTTCTGATAGCTGAGTAATATTCCATTGTATATATGGACCACAACTTCTTAATCCAGTCATCTGTTGAAGGGCATCTCGGCTCCTTCCACGATTTAGCTATTGTGGACATTGCTGCTATGAACATTGGGGTGCATATGGCCCTTCTCTTCACCACGTCTGTATCTTTGGGGTAAACACCCAGTAGTGCAATGGCTGGATCATAGGGTAGCTCAATTTTTAACTTTCTAAGGGACCTCCACACTGTTTTCCAGAGTGGCTGTACCAACTTGCATTCCCACCAACAATGTAGGAGGGATCCCCTTTCTCCACATCCTCTCCAACATTTGTTGTTTCTTGCCTTGTCTATTTTTGCCATTCTCACTGGCGTAAGGTGGTATCTCAGTGTGGTTTTGATTTGAATTTCCTTGATGGCTAATGATTTTGAACATTTTTTCATGTGTCTGTTAGCCATTTGTATGTCTTCATTGGAAAAGTGTCTGTTCATATCTTCTGCCCATTTTTTGATTTGTTTATTTGTTTCTCGTGTATTGAGTTTGAGAAGTTCTTTGTAGATCTTGGATACCAGTCCTTTATCTGTAGTGTCATTTGCAAATATCTTCTCCCATTCCGTGGGCTGCCTCTTAGTTTTTCTGACTGTTTCCTTGGCTGTGCAGAAACTTTTAATCTTGATGAAGTCCCATAAATTCATTTTATCTTTTGTTTCTCTTGCCTTTGGGGATGTGTCATGAAAAAGGTTGCTTTGGCCGATGTCGTAGAGGTTGCTGCCTATGTTCTCCTCTAGAATTTTGATGGATTCCTGTCTCACATCGAGGTCTTTCATCCATTTGGAGTTTATTTTTGTGTATGGTGTGAGAGAGTGGTCAAGTTTCCTTCTTTTGCATGTAGCTGTCCAATTTTCCCAGCACCATTTATTGAAGAGACTGTCTTTTTCCCACCGGATGTTTTTTCCTGCTTTATCAAAGATTAGTTGCCCAAAGAGCCGAGGGTCCATTTCTGGGCTCTCTATTCTGTTCCATTGGTCTATGTGTCTGTTTTTGTGCCAGTACCATGCTGTCTTTGTGATCACAGCTTTGTAGTACAGCTCAAAATCCGGCATTGTGATGCCCCCAGCTTTGTTTTTCCTTTTCAACAGTTCCTTGGAGATTTGGGGTCTTTTCTGGTTCCATACAAATTTAAGGACTATTTGTTCCAGTTCTTTGAAAAATGTCATCGGTATTTTGATTGGGATAGCATTGAAAGTGTAGATTGCTCTGGGTAGCATGGACATTTTAACTTTTTAAATGCCTTCAAAGGCTCTCTAATTAGGTAGAGGTTAAGTCTTAAATCTTTGCAAGTCTTGCAAGGGAGTCTAAGATTGGCCCTTGACTTCATTTCCAACATGCTTTTCTCAAATCATTTTTGGAACTACCCTGAGCAACATTAAACACCTTTCAGTGCCTCTGCTGTACTGTATTTTCTCTACGTTTTTGTAATTTCCACCCTTTCTCTCTGCAATGCTGTTATCATCCTACGAACCTTGCTGGGATCAACTCTTCTAAAAGAAAGCCATACCCCATTCTCCCCGGGTCCCACCCCAACTGGGTTAGGTTCACTCTTCTGAGTTCTCATTCCTCATTCTATAATCTAATCTATTCTCTAGCCATATTGTACATTATTTGAGGACAAAGATTATATTCTGCTACCTATTTATCATCTATTATTATTTGTATTTCTATTGCCTTGCACAGTGTGTAATGCACAAAAGGCACTCAATATATGTTGGTAAATGGTAATTAAATATCCTTAAAATTTTTCTATTTAGTTCGGTCTTCAGGGACTAGCAAGTTAAGTTTTTGGAAGGCAGGGATGGGTCTTCATTGCATTTTTCCTTCTTATAGAACTTAACAGGACTTCATGCGTAAAAATTACTAAATAAATAAAAATATTAAATGTAATGCTAGAATACGACAGCTATTAGAGTATAGGCTTCAGTGGCAGAAATCTGAGTTCAAATCCTTTTCTTCAATCTTTGGAAGATGAATCAGAGCCACAAATCCTCCATAGAATAATCTCTATCTCTTTCTTCCATATAGGCTTCATTTTTCTTCTTTACTTCTACTTAGCTAAATGCTTTTTTCTGTTTCACTGCTTTTTGTTTTTGCTTTTGTTTTCATCACTTGTCTCCCCTTTCTCTCTCTTCCTCTGAGTACATGTGCAGATTCACATGTGCACCATGTGTGTTTGGGAGTACGTTAAGTGTGGGTGGTTTGCCAACCACAAGACCCTGTGAGTGTAACAGAAAAGCTATAAGCCAAAACTAAGAGTGAATACAAATGCAGACCAACAATGCAAACATAAATAAAACCATGCAAAGCATAAGAGCTGCACAGAGACAACACTAAGATTGTTATAATTTAACTTTTTCTTCTTTTAACCTTTGCACATTCTTATTGTCCTATTTTATTCTTTGCAGTTTCCTCTGCTCCCCCTCTCTGCTTTTTCACCAAGGAGGAGGAAAAAAGGAAAATGTGAAGTGCAACTTTCTTTAAAGAGGAAATACACTAAAGCCTTTTAACCTTAGAGGGAAACTCATTATTTAAATTGGGAATTACATGGACTCCCAATACCCTGTCTGCTCTTCAGCCAGTCACCTTATAGGTGAGACCACTATGATTACCCCTGCTCATTTACAGAGAGCGGCTACCATGGTCCTCATTCTGGGAAAGTCCTGTGAGGAAGCCAATCTCTACAGTAGCCAAGGAAACCTCTACCAGTTGCATATACTGTAGATTTTAATCACCTGGTAGTAAATGTGACCAACTGGCCAGGAAACACCAAGTGCTTGAGAAAAACCAGTGATATTAAAGAAAGAATCAATATTTTAAAAAATGGCACAGCACATAATCACCTAGGCTATTATTTCCTACCCTGAGTTGAAACTGAATAGTTTGATCTAAAAGCAGATTTCACATTCTAGGGAAAAATAACCACAACAGTTCAGTCAATCCCTTTTCTCTTAGGACTCCTCTGATGATTCTGATTATCAACTTAATTCCAACCAAGCGCCCAGACAAGGTGCCAGCTTCCTGGGGCACTTAATTGCATTCATAAGAGTTTATGAGCAAGGGGAATTTTCAGCCTAATGCCAAGTAATTGACAACTAAATTTTTTTCCTGGTTTCAACCCAAATATTTATTCTTAACATAGCAAAAGTTTAGGATTTGTAGTATTTCCATAGCTTCCAATTATCTCCATTGCTGCAGGACACGGACCATATATAAGTCTCATGTGGTAATCACTAACATTTATCTTTGTTATTGTCACCTGGTATCTTCCTCAATGTCAAAAGAGTCTTAGAAAATGAAGCTCTGCAGTTTTACTGGCCCAACAACAGAGGTCTTACTGAAGAAACCCTATCTCTCTATGACAGAGAATGGGCAGCAGAAACATCTCTGACAGCTGTTGCATGATGGGGTACGATAAAGGTCATTTCCTGCAAATGTTAGGGGTTTTTAAGAATCCCACAGGCACTGGAGAAATAATTGGACTCAAGCAATCAATCATACTTGAAGCATGTGAAGTATATCTAAGGACCAAAGGTCAGGATTTAATGCCCAAATTCATCCAATTGTCTGGAAATAAAAAAAAAAAAGATTTAACTTCACAGAAGGTTATATGGAGGAATTCAATTGAAGTTAAATATAAATTAATTAAATATAGATTTTTTTCTTTCTTTGAAAATCTTTGTTGATAAGGACTAATATGATAAATTAGAACCTAAGTGATCTCCCTGAAACTTTATTATTCAAGTAATTAATAAAAGCATACTGAAGTTTTTAACTGATTTTTCTTAAGAAGTGTTACTTTTGTCATAAACTAAAAGTAATTTAATATATTGGTTTTAATTGACATTAATAATTTTAAGAATGAAATTTAAGAATATAACTATGGTTTAACATCCTAAGATGTTTAGCTGGAAATTTAATTTTAAATCACCTGGTTCTCTTCTAGATTCATATGTTATTAAATGCGGTTTTGCTTAAGCTATGATAGTGTTAGGAAAATAATGAAATTTAAAAACTGTAATCCTGTTCAAGACCTTAAATCTTTTTATTGAGTGTGACAGACTTCTAATTGTCCCTAAATACCCAATTCCCTCTTCTTTCTTTTAAATGCAACTTTTTATTTTTTAATATGTTGGCTTCCTGAAGTTTCAAAATAGTAATGATCATTCTGGTATATTTTAAAGCAGCTTCACCCAATGATCATATCTTCCATAACCACAGTACATGGTCAAAAGCAGGAATCTCACATTGGTACAATACTCTTTTTTTTAAATTTTTCTTTTCAGAGAGAGTGCACATGCACGAGTTGGGGGAGGGGCAGAGAGAGAGAGGGAGAGAGAGAGAATCTCAAGCAGGCTCCACCCCCAGAGTGGAGCCCAATGCGGGGCTTGATCTTATGACGCTGAGATCACGACCTCAGCCTAAATCAAGAGCGAGACACTTAACCAACTGAGCCACCCGGGTGCCCCAACATTGGCACAATACCCTTAACTTGCAAATATACTTTATATAGATTTTAAATGCACTCTTCTTTTGCTCTCTTTTATGTGTATAGTTCTTTGAAATTTTATACCAAGTGTAAATTTGTTGAAGCATCACCACATGGTACATATTACCATTAGGGTACAGAACGGCTCCATCGGCACAAAGACACTCCCTTATGTTACCCATTAACAGTTCTGTCCTCCTCCCCAACCCTAACCTCCGGCAGCAACTGACTACTTATCACTATGATTTTGCCATTTCAAGAATGTTATAGAAACAGAATCATATCATATCCAATTTTTTCAGATTGGCTTTTGCACTCAGCATAAATCCTTGACATCCTTCTAAATCATTTTTTGTATCATTAGTTTGTTTCTTTGTATTTGTTGTATCACACTTTATTCACCAGTTGAATTTTGGGTGCTTTCCAGCTTTTGGCTACTATAAAGTGACTGTGAACATACTTTAGTTCGCTAGGATAGAAACCCAGGAGGGCTGGGCTGTATCGTGGTTGTTAACTTTAAGAAACAGCTGAGCTGCTTTCCAGAATGGCTATGACATTTTACGTTTTCATCAACAATGTTTGAGAAATCCAGTTGCCCTCTATCCTTGTCAACACTTGATACTGTATTTTTTAATTTTTTTGCCGTTTTAATAGGTATGCAATGGTATCTTACTGTAGCTTTAGTTTGCATTTCCCTAATGACTAATGATGGTGAACATCTTTTCTCTCGTGTGTATTTGCCATCTCTATACCCTTTTGGGAGAAATATCTGTTAAAATGATTTGCCTATTTTCTGATTTTTTTTAATTGCTGAGATTAGAGAATTCTTTATATATTCTGGATAAAAATTGTTTCTCAGATATGTGATTTGATAATATGTGTCAATGACAAACTTGATACTCTAAATAGACCTTGATCCTCTTAATAGGGATCACACAACAGAGCAAAAGTTTTTAAGTTTGATGGTCTATATTATTTTATTTCTTTTATGGATTGTACCTTTGGTGTCATGTCTAAGAGCTCCTTGTCTAACCTAAGCAAAGGAAAAATTTTTCCTGTGATTTCTTCTAGAAGTTTTATAGCGTTTTTTTAAATGTCTCATTTAGATCTATGATCCATTTTGAGTTAATTTTTATATAAGATGTTAAGTTTAGGTTTGGTTCTAGAGAGTTCTGTTTGGATATTGATGGGAGAAGGACAAATTTCAGAAGGAAGAATACTGATGAGTGAAAAATGATGTCAGTGTGTACTGAACAAAGTTTCAAGATAGTGACAGAGGAATAAGGAAATTGGACAGTAGTCAAAATCAAACACACTAGAATACAGAAAGAAGAGTGAAGAGAATGACAGAGTTCTGAAAGAAAATGAAAAATTTAAGAGTAGGTTCAAAATATCAAAAAGCTTTCTAGTTCTTAGACTTGCCCACAGTTGGACTAGGCTATCTTGGTTGAGAGTTTATAAAGATGTTCCTATATATATTATCGATAATACTTGAATAATAGCATTCTGGCTATAAAACCTCTTACTTGCTCAAAAGAGTCATCCCGATGGTGAAATTTTAAATCTGTTAAGGAAGTTTATTATAACTTGAAAACAGCATAATAATTTAAGGTGTATTTCTATGCTTCTGAAATTCTTTTGTATGGCTTTTTGTTCAAGTGAGTATAACTCAAAAGCTAAAGAAGGACAACATTTTTCTGATATTCCGAAGATACTTAGTAGCATCAGAAAGGCAAAGGATAGCTTACAAAATAACAACAACTCTTAAAATTGGGCTAAAAGGCAATCTTAAACAATGAAATTTAACAGAGAGGCCATGAAGAAGTCACATTTAAGAGGAAGATAAAGCACCACGTAAAACTTGGAATTTGTTAAAATAACAACAAATAGAAAAATGAAGTAAATATTTCATTTCAATTTTAAGATTTCCCAAGACCCATTAGCAACATGGCAAGTGTAAATTGAGAACTGGTTTTTATGGGAAAAATGATAATAATTTCTACTTTCACTATCTTTTCCCTAAGTAGATTTACAATGATGTGTGTATTTCCATGAAGAGTTGCTTAATCCAATAAGCTTTCCATTGACATCCCATGTCAGATAGGAACACCACTGTATCACTTACTGATTTCACTAGTATTAGCTTTTTCCTAGAAACTAAAACCAGATGTTACTGAAATTTACACACATGTACATGCACACAGAGTCTATTAAAAATCAATGATTCATCTTTCTGCCTATAATTTTCAGGAGAAGGAAGAAAAGAAAGATGTGCTCAAAGACAAACTATTATTTATCAGAAAAAGCATAAAGATAACTCTCAACCTGAATATTTCCAGTAAGTGTCTTGCTGAAAATTACTGAGGTGATTCTACAAAAATATCTTAGTTTTTAGAGCACATAGAAAGCCATTTCCACAAATTTGATTTTTTTTAGTTTTATCAAGATAATTGGCATACAGAACCGTATAAATTACATAATGACTTGACCCACATATATTACAAAATGATTAGCACATAAAGCTTAGTTAACATCAGCTCACATAGATACACAAAGAAAAGAAAAAATGTTTTTATCCTTGTGATGGGGTCTTTTAGAATCTAGTCTTTTAGCAGCTTTCAAATATACCGTACAGCAGTATTAGCTATAGTCATCATGTTGTATATGTTACATTCCTAGTATTTATTTATCTTATAGCTGGAAGTTTGTTTCTTTTCATTAACTTCCTCCAATTCTCCTCATTCCAACCCCCCCATCCCCACCTCTGGTAACAGCAAATCTGATCTTTCTCTGTTTTGTTTTTGTTGTTTTTTTTTTTTTTGCTGTTGTTTTAGATTCCACGAGTAAATGACATCATATAGTATTTGTCTTTCTCTGACTTATTTCACTTGGCATAATGCTCTCAATATTCACCTATGTTGCCACAAATGGCAGGATTTTCTTCTTTATAGCTGAATATTCCGTGTGTGTGTGTGTGTGTGTGTGTGTGTACATTTTCCAGATTTTGCTCATCCATTCACCTCTGATGGACATTCCATTATTTCCATGTCTTGGCTGTTACAAACAATGCTGCAATGAACATGAGGCAGATATCGCTTCTACAGTGATGTCATTTCCTTCAGATGTATACCGACGACTGGGATTTCTGGATCACATGGTAGTTCTAGTTTTGATTTTCTGAGGACATCCATACTGTGTTCCAGTGCCTGCACCAGTTTACATTCCCACTAACAGTGCACAGAGGTTGCCTTCTTTCCACATCTTCACCAGCCTTTGTTACTCGTCTTTCTGATGATGGCCATTCTAACAAGTATGAGGAGAAGATAGTTCACTGTGGGTTTGATTTGCTTTTCCCTCATGAGGAGTGATGTTGAGCACCTTTGCATGTGTCTATGGCCATCTGAATGTCTTCTTTGGAAAAAAAGTCTATGTAGGTCTTTGGCCCTTTTTTAATTGGAGGATTTTTGTTATTATTGAATTGTATGAGTTCTTTATATACTTTGGATATAATTTGTAAATATTTTCCCCCATTCTGCAGACCGCCTTTTCATTTGGTTGATCATTTCTTTTGCTGTATGGAAACTTTTCATTTCTATTTATTTATTTTTAAATATTTATTTTAGAGAAAGAGAGAGCATGACCCCGAGTGTGGGAGGGGGTGGAGGGAGAGAGAGAGTCCTCAAGCAGACTCCCCACTGAGCATGGAGCAGATCCCAAGACCCTGAGATCATGACCCAAGCCGAAACTAAGAGCTGGCTGCTTAACCAACTGAGCCACCCAGGCACCCCAGTGTGGAAGCTTTTTAATTTGATGTAGTCCCACTTCCTTATTTTTTATTTTGTTGCTTATGCTTTTGCTACCATATCCAAAAAAAATCATTGCCAAGATCCATGTCCAGGAGCTTTTTTCCTGTTTTCTTCTAGCAGTTTTATGGTTTCAGATCTTACATTTAAGTCTTTGATACATTTTGAGTTAGTTTGTGTGAGTGGTGTCCACAACTTTTTAATGTTCGTAATAAATTTGAACATACAACATATCATCCAAATTTATTAGACAGCTTGAAGTATAGTAGTCAAATATCTAGCATAGATTAGTTGAAATGGGTAGCTCTCTTAAGACTTTAAAATTTGTCCTTCTCATAGATCTGAACTCCTAAATGTGTAAAATGAAGCATTAATTAATGTTAGCAACACTTTTCAAAATACTATTTAAGTTCCAGAACAACCACAATGCTCAGAAATGGTCCCTTTCCAGGTTATTTCATGCTCTCTGTAAAATTTCTGGATTGGGTATGAGTTATGTCAAGTATGAGTTAATATTGATATTATTTCTGTCTTTTTCACAAACCATAAGCACACTTCTAAAGTTGTCAATAGTATGAAAAAAAAGAAGCAAATTTTGGAATAGGTGACTTCCCTACATTAACTCAAGTTGACTTTGTTCTTCTGAATGATGACAAATACTATCTTGGAGTAGAATAACATGGAAATTCTGTAAACATGTTTAGTTGAAAGTATCCCAAAGATACACAATAATTCAATGGAAGATATAAAAGTAGATCTCAGAAACAGATTTTAGGTTCACTTCTATTTAATTATCTTAATTTTTCTAGTGTAATTAAGATTCTGCCTTGACTATGTAAGTGGCTTATGAAAGAGTTATAAAAGTAATATGTAGGGACATTTGAAATATTTTCTTTTTGCTCACTTTGAAAAGATTTCCAGTTTGCTTCTAAATGCATATCAAATTTGAAAGGCCAAGTGATTTAAGGCAGGTATATCATTACTTTCCTCTATGGTTTGTTCAAGCAGGTAAAAAGTATGCAAGAATCTGAATGTTCCTTGCAACAGTAGCTTCAATTTTCATCAGCCAAGACCCAATTTGTGTCAGAGGGTAAAACTTGCCTGATTAGATCTGTTCAAAAAGCCGTTAAACAACTTTCAATGTTCTTGCTCTCTCACATTTAGGACACTAAACTTTTACAGAGACAGGCTGTTTGAAGCCTTCCTAATTATTTCCATTATTATCCAAGAAGGATTACTGATGTTCAGCCTCCATTGGAATTCTCAAAAGTTCTCAGTGCAAATTATATGGCAATCTAAAATGCCTTTCTCTGGCTTTATGGCCTGATTATTATTTAGAGTCTCTCCAGCAGTGAACTTGAAGATCATGCAAATGTGCTCTTTGGGAAAGTCACTGTATAGCTGAATAATTTGTTTTGTAGGAAGCCAGCTCAAGTTTATCATCAACCACGAAAATTCTTTATCAATGCTTTTCTATAAAGTAGGCCTATTATTATACCAGTTCCACTTTAACTCTGACAGAAAGCCGATCGGGAATGCTATTATTAAGTCATAAATGCCTATTTTAAAATATGTTGCCTCATATTATTACACTGTATCGTTTCATTAATTCGTGTAATATTTCCTTTGGTTTTTAGTATCTTCTATGTCATAATCAAAACTAACTCTAAAAATGTAAAGTCTATAGCATAGATTTAAAGTCAAGAGTCCGTATGCGTCTACAACTTAATATGTATAAATACATACAAATTTAACTAGACAGAAGTGACCATGTTCACTCACTACATGCAATATTTACAATGCTGAATAACAACTGTATTTGCCAAGATATTCACAGTTCATAATATTGTGAGATAAAATGTAGCTATAAACATTAATCAATGGCATGTTTATTAAACCTATATTTCTTAGATCATAAGATATACTGATGAACAAATTTCACTGTGTAATAACAAGGAGCCTAGAGCCAAGTGGGAACAAAAATACCTAAGTAATTTTAATTTGTGAGATAAACTATCAGTATAGGGATTTATTCAGGATACCACTGGCACACCTTACACCCATTCAGGAAAGTTGTTAACAAACAATATTCAAATAGGACCTAATTAGGCATGAGGTCCTAGAATAGAGAGAGTGTGCCAGTCAGGAGAAGACATGTCTACATGGACAGTAGGAATATGTTACAACTGAGGTTTAAAGTCATATTAAATCAGACTTAAAATGGAGTTTGGTCTTCATCTTGATGTTGAGATAGATCACTGAAGGAGAGTGATATAATCACATTTCAGTTTGGAAAGATCATCCTGGCTCAAGTATAATGAATGTTTTAGAGGGAATAATGGAATTAGACCAGTTCAGATAAGAAATGATACTGTCTTACCCTGTGGTAGTGATGGAAAAGAAAGAAAAAAAAACATAAAATAAACTTACTTCTCAACTTATTCTGTTATGACTATTGTTTTGTAATAGACTTACAGATGTTACTTTTAAAATATTCTGTTAGTCTGAGGAGCCATTTATTTATAGATCTCCTTGTATTATTTGTAACAATATTGTATTTATTTTTTTAAAGGTTTTTTATTTTTATTTATTTGACAGAGAGAGAGACAGCCAGCGAGAGAGGGAACACAAGCAGGGGGAGTAGGAGAGGAAGAAGCAGGCTCCCAGCGGAGGAGCCTGATGTGGGGCTTGATCCCAGGACCCCAGGATCATGCCCTGAGCCGAAGGCAGGCGCTCAACGACTGAGCCACCCAGGTGCCCCTGTATTTATCTCTTAAGCACAGATTCTCTACACATCATCTCAAGTTCCCAGATTGTTTTATTAAAACATTTATCTTCAATCATCCAAATGTGACTAAACACTATCTGAAAAGTCCCATAGTATTCCATACCTGTGAACACATTTACATTTTTGTGCTGAAAGATACATGAAAACAAAGGCTTAGATATTTGATCTTATTGATTTGAAGAAATGATAACATGAAAAGAGAGGTAAACGGAGGCTAAGAAAATGTAAAGTGTGTATTGTGGAAACAGACATGTTATCTGAAAAGTGAATTGTCTGAGGGAAATATAGATCTAAGAGGCATGCATGAAAAATGCAAAAGGAGAGAGACGTGATTGCATACAAATCTAAACTATTTTAACTAGTGCCTACTCATAAAAACACCATCATTTGAATCATATTATGGATTTATGATCTTCCGAAACTGAAATGTGATACCGCTCTCCTTCAGTGGTATGTCTCAGCATCACGACGAAGGCCGTATATGTAGATACACACACATACACATTTATATACATACACAGATATATGTAAACTTATGATCTCATCGCTGTAACACTATATGTATATGATGAGACTGTTATTCTAGAAAGCAATAGAACACAGACATTTTAGTCAATTAGAAAAGAGAAAATGAGGTTCAGATACCAATTTCCGGGTTTCAGGCAAGACACATAACCTCTTTGGGCATCAATGTCCTTATCTGTAAAATGACAAAACATACCCTACTATGTATCTCTTGTGTAAATGTATAAAAAGGAGATGGTAGTTTTGAAAGTGGTTTTGGAAAACATGAGCAAGGGGTTCGGTAATGATTCACTGTAGGGAGTGACATTTCTGAAGGAGTCAGAAAGATAGGGGTAACAAAATTCATTCAAACTTAATAGGAAAAGTAGTATTTACTAACTGGCAGGCTTTTAAGATTACGGAAAGAACCAATTTTACATGAATACTATATCTATTCCTCTGAAAATGCTACAAAAATATAGGAATCCATAATGTTAGATATTTTCAAGTTTTGTAGTCAAAATAACTTCCTTAATATTTCTTACACATTTCTCATACACATATGCTTCACACATGCTCCCCATTTTTCAGACAAGGTCAATGTTTTCACTACAATTCATTTACATTGTTATTAGAACTATTTTCTAGGTCTGTTGATAAAATTTGGCCTCACACATTGATAACACATTTTTCTAATTACACTGTAATTTTCACTAGTAATTCTAGCTTTTTTGAATATACAAATCATTTCAACTTATTATATCATTGCTTTAACACTTCATACACATCTTGAGACATTTAGGCCACAAAAGATTATATTTAATATTAAAAGGATCAAATGTAAATAATTCTCAATTACTTATCCAAAGTGAAAACTTGAATAACGTGTATAATCTAAATGTGCAAATAATCAGAAGATACAGATTTTTTACCCTCCTGCTACCGAATGTTTCCCTGAGTTGCTGTCAGAGACAATGTTTACAGTGTTGTGCTTTAATTCCTACTCTCTTGTCAAGACACCAATTGAGGGGGCGCCTGGGTGGCACAGCGGTTGGGCGTCTGCCTTCGGCTCAGGGCATGATCCCGGCGTTCTGGGATCGAGTCCCACATCAGGCTCCTCCGCTATGAGCCTGCTTCTTCCTCTCCCACTCCCCTGCTGTGTTCCCTCTCTTGCTGGCTGTCTCTATCTCTGTCAAATAAATAAATAAAATCTTTAAAAAAAAAAAAGACACCAATTGAAAGGAGAATGCTAAGAACTCAGTGAGAACTAAGAGTGATAAATGAAGTGCCAGCATAATTTGGAAATTGGAAAATGTGCCCTTGAAAACATATTAGTTCGCTCAGTTTGTAACGTGTAACAGCAGTATTGGTTTTCTCTCTTCACTGCTAGGTCAAGACACTGATGGAAGTAGGAGTCGGCCGAGCCAGAAACAGATCTTCAGCTGGGGTCCAGTAAAGAGTGTGGGAAGGCTTCCCCGAGGCTGGCAAATATCTCGCCCCAGTGGCTAACACCCCTTGCTCTGTCATTCTGCCTGAGATTTCACCCAAAATGACATTCGCTTATGTGGTTAAGCTCAAGTATTTCCAGGAAGCTTAAGCAAGCTACGGTAGCCATTCCAACTTCCAGAAAGTCTCCCTCTTTGCTGTGATTGACCAAAAAAAAAAAAAAAAGAGGTAATTTTTGGTGGAAAGCAGAAATGAATTTGGAGCACTGGGATATTTTTCAGAGAAGAGAGGCCTGGTAAATTTTAGTAGCCAACAGGAAACATGAAACATAGAAGTCAGGGGAGAATGAAAAAGGTGATACCAGGACATAAATAAACACAGAAATGGGCAGAGGAATAAAATAAATAAATAAATAAATAAACAAATAAATAAATAAATAATAACAACAATAAGAACAATTATAATAACAACTCTCATGTCTTAAACTTTGCCCAGAGCAGTCCCAAAATATTCTATGTGGAGAAAATGTAGGAACATGTCCAATGTGTAATTAAGATCAGTGCTCCCCTTGTGCGATGCCATGATCTTGCCTGGCTCGTGGCCTAAACAACTGGGTGAATCCTGAAATCTGCTCCACTCAGGAGAAAAGCTGGAGTGGCACATCGAATGTGCACATCTTCACAGCCTGGAACCTGAGGGTGGTTCCAGAACACTTTTCTCCTTTGCTTCCACGTTGGTCCAGTTATGTAGTTCTATCAATACGGATAACAGAATGTACTCAGAGAATCAGATGAGCATGGACTCTCCACCAGGAAGGTAAGTCAACGTAACACAAAAACAGATATGGCTATCAGAGTGGAACACGTGTCTTTTCCTAGCTGGGTATTTTGTCTCTCACAACACAACCTTGCAGACTATCAAGGATATAACAATTTTTGAAAGGGTCATGTTAGGAAAAGAAAATTATACACAGATGCAGCATTTTCCAATCTCTGTGCCATAGATAAGGTAGCTCTGAGAGTAACCAGGAAGGGGCTCGAATAGCGTGAGCCACTGGATCACTGTCACACACACTATAAGAAGCATGTCCTTTTACAGTAGGCTGTCTTACAAAAATGTCCATTTTCCGGGAATGGCATAGTACCAACAAAAGATGTTTTTGTTCTCCATTCCCACGCTGTTTAAGAAAAGGCAAAAAAACATGGGTTACTTAAATTATAGCACATCCATAGCACACCATGGAATACAAACAAGGACGAAAACATCCTTGAGGGGGCTTAACTAAAATATGTGTGCCAACAATGCTGCCATGCCTGTACAATAAGCACATAAAAATACCAAAACTAATTTATTAAATTAAAACACACAGAACTGTACACAGTACAGAACTTTTGCCAAAGTTCAAGGGTAACACACGTGAAGAGTTAACACCTTCCAGAGAGTCTTTCAGTAAATCCTGAAAATTCCTATCCTCAAGTCCCCTGCCTTTGAGAGTGCTTACTTCTAACTTCTGCCTTAGAATCTCCAGCCACCATTAGCACAATCTCCTCCTTACTAGCGAGGTTAGACCTTCCCTGACACAAATCCCTCTTGTCTTTAGGATGTAACACTAGGTCTGCATTATCAGTCTAGAAGGACCCTCTGGTGGCAGTTGTGGTGCAGGCTCCTAGTGGGTCATTTTGTGGTTATCTCTGGTCCTTCGCGTACCTCCAAATAATATTAGCCGTGAGGCGATGCGTTTGACACTACTAATTTCACAGAAGCATCTAAGGCATGAAAGGCTTCTCTTTGAGTATAAGGGTAAGTTACAGACCTTTATCTTTTATTTATTGGTAACGGTTGAATCAGATGTACATGCATATATATTTACATACACACACACACACACACACACACACACACACACACACACTCCTCTATGTCCCAAAGATTAACGCTGAGCCTTATCTTATCCTGAAGTCTCCAAACTGCTTACTGAAATCAGGCAGATGAGATGAGAAGAGATGAGAAGGGGAGGGGAGGGGAAAGAGAGGACAGGAGAGAGTGGAAAGGGAGAGAAGAGAAAGAGGAGAGGAGAGAAAGAACACCACAAATCTCAGTGGAACAGGCCATGCGTAAGAAGCAAGCTATGTGGTGAGAATGAAGAAGTGAGCACTAAAATTCCATCAAGAAACGACTCTTCAGCTCCACTGCCTGCCGCCACATGGGAACGAGGACCAGGTTTCCAGAGCTTCCAGTTCTTACACAGAAGCCAGGAATCCTCATGTACAATTTCTTATATGTTGACTTAAAATAGTTAAGTCTTGTGCAGACCAAACAAAAAATTTCCGTGAGAAGGATTTAGTCAATGAGCAGTGAGCGTGACCCTCAGTCTAAACAAATAAGAAGATAGGGAAACATCTGCCTAACTTCTTGATCACTGGCCGTTATTTCTCAACACCCGAGTTAGTACTTCTGGATTCTAGAGCATTGTTTCTTCCCCTTCTTCAATCAGACACTTTCAAATCATGCTGCCTCCCCTACACACACACCCCAACACACAAAGTGAGACTAAGAAAGGAGTCTACTGCTGAGCCAGGAACATATCTCTAAAAGTTACCCTATCCCAGTTACAAAGAACCCTGGAGGAAACTTCCTCCACCTGACCTGTTCGGACTTTTTATCTTATCCAAGACCCATTTCCCTGCCAGGCTCACTGGGGAAGTAGAAGGAGGATTCCTCTATTAAGTGTGTACTAAAACTATTGTCTCCTCCCTCGATCTACTCTTTCGATATGAGTTCAAGCTCTCATCACTTCTCATCCGGCCCACTTGTCAATTTACATGAAGTTCATCGCCGCCCTCTAATCCAAACTTCCCACTGTTGACAATATCCTTGCTTATGCCTTAGACACCATCAAAGACACACCAAAGTCACTCTGCATTGCCTTGGACTTTCTTATGGTTACCAACTGTGACCACAGGCTCTCATGTACGTTCTGTCCTCCTATTATACTCATCCCCAGACTTAAATCCCCCTTAACACTGATCCTTGAAATTGGTGTTTCAATCAAAATCCATTCAACCACAGTCAGGATTATTTAAATTGAAAATAATGTAATAATGACAATTTAGTAAAACATGTTAGAATCAGAGACTTGATGAAAGACAGAAGGTAAGATTTTTAAAATGAGAGATTACTCAACATTCTTCAAGCCACATTTCTTTATTTTTTATTCTCATTCACATAGGATTGATGTTATACCTAAGATAGTTGTAAAGATTAGAACTTAGAAGGAGGAATATATGCATGTATTCTTTCAGAAGTTATCTTCTGAAACCTTAGACTATCACCAATATTGAAGATAAAGAAATGTTTTGACAGGCTCTTGGATTTCTCATGTTGTATTTCTATCAAGAATTATGCTTAACTTGTATGCTCATGCTACAAGTTAACTGCCTTTTCAACATTCTTTACAGTCTTCTGCATGACAAAAGATACCATAAAGGAAATCAAAGACAAGCAAATTAATAAGGAAATGACAAAACAGTAAATAAGGTTAAATGGATAAAGATACAAATAGCAAATTCACAGAAAAACCTATACAATGGGACACAAAATTATGAAAAAATCCTTATGAAAACATGTGCAGTCCCATTAATAATCAGGATTGTACCATAAAACAGCAATGGGATTTTTTTAAAAAATCAACTAAATATTATTTATTGTTGGATAATTTTAAGTGTAAGTGAGAGTATAAAGAAATGGACATTCCTAAACTGGGGATGAAAATGCAAATTGGTATACAACCTGTTTGGAAGGAAAATTAATTAGGGAAATTAAATATGCACATACTTTGTGATGCAAGATTCCATTTGCCAGCATGTACACCAGAGAAAAGTGTGTTACATCTTCAAATAGGCAGACACTGAGTGCTCTGCATGGCTGTCTGTAGGAGGATAGTGCATTTAGAAAAAAATGGGGCAGAAACAGATAGGGAGTGATAATTTCAAAAATCCAGATACAAACTATGGGTGATTTGCTGCCATTTATGTCACCAATATTTAGTGGAAGAACAAAGACTTAGGGTCACCTTAGAAACCATGAAATGTATGTAAATATCAATCTTAAAGCTTTGGGAATATTTATCGATCTTTATAATTTATAGGTAATGGGCACTGGATGCTTGATCATCTGATGATGTTAGTTCATCAGATTCTCAAACAGTTCATGACTCAGAAGATGAACAACGTTTTTAGAGTTAATAAAAAAGGATTACTGAATCTATTATATATATTTTGATTTTAGGATTTAAAATGCTTTTTGTACTTCTCACAGTCAACACCGAGGTCTATGATACAAAATACATTGATAATAATATTTACAATATAGGATTGTTATAGGGCTTTCTTGAGGTAATGTATGTAAGTACCCTACGGATATGCGAACCGCAAGGCTGGTCTGTGGGAGGGACTCATTATGTTGGTCAGTCATGCTAGTATTCCACTGACTCAGCATCTCTCTCTAAAATAGCGGTATTTATGAATTCAAGACATACCTTTCATGAATAGCAAGAACTTGCTCTATGACAAAAATAAACATAACAATTTTGTTTCTGTTGAACACCAAGCCAACTCTTTCCTTTCAAACCATGTTTACAAGGGAAATACTCATAAAGCTGAGATGGCTGGTGGTTCTAGGGATCACCTAGAAAATGGATTGTCAGAGATTGATTAGACACTGACTGGAGACACCAAGTAAGACAACAGTAACAAAGTAAGCAAGCTATCTGTGATTCAGAAACTGATAATCAAAAGTGCACTGATCAGCTACTATTACAGCAACCAAGTGATTTCCTCCAGTTCGGGCTCTATTTCTGATATAGCGTCATATGTTATCAATGAAAAAAATAATAACTAAATCTCCCTTCTCCTAATTTCCAGTTCCCTTCAAGGGAAACAATAATTTTATCGCCCCATTGCTAAAATGAAGTTGCATTAAATACATCTGCTCTCTAAACTTTCTGATGTGGTACTGTAAAAGTAGTTAGGTTTCCACTGTAAGACTGAATGAAATCAGTGGCCGTAATTAGGACCCAACTTACGTCATAACAGTACCTGACGGGGGGGTGGGGGGAGTATTTATCTCAGTGTTCCTGCTTTTCCATTCTTGGAAGCCGGTTTGGATGGATCCCAATGCCCTATAAGTCCTCCTGCGTTTGACTATTATCGGTCTCCTCCCCAGGAATCATTCTGCCCAAACCAAAACTCCACTCAATAGATAAATGCTACCAATCACGGAAAGGGAAAATTGAAAACTTGTAAGTATTCCCCAATATTAATGTGCCTGAACAATCATATTTAATTGGTTCTCAGGTCTATTATTTGTTCTGTCTACCCAAAGAAAGTTCTATTGTAGTTATTTCAATGATGAACTTGCTTCTTCTCAAAAAGTTTTATTATTCTGAGAAATTGCTTGAAAATAGCAGAAGTTGTAGTGGGGTAGTGAAGGCCTGATAATACATTCTAAAGGTTTTTTTAATAGTGTAATTTATGTTAAAACTTGTCCTAATACATTGCAAGATCACTTAGATATTTTATTTTAAATACTGTATGTAGCTTTCTCACAGCTCTAGTGCCATTTCCAGTAAAATGAGATTTTCATGAAAGACATTAAAAATCATGTTGTACTTAAATGGTGATATTGTTTCAATCTTTCATCAGGCGAGGTCATTTTCGTTCAGAAATTTGACATTCATCTAGAACATTCTGTATCTAAGAAAAATGAAATGCCTACAGTTGCTTCAATTTCCAGACTTAACTACTTTTTACATAAGAGTCGAGTTCCTCTTCAGCCCACTAAGGTACTCACACATCTTCCTTTATTCTTTAAGGCCAAACTGTCCTGAAACAGCTCCCCTGGAAATCTGACATAGTTACAGAAAAGAGCCATAAAATGTCTTATTAAGGGATTCAAGCTCGCAACCATTAACATGTAGATATGTATTTCACTTGGGTATAGAAATTAACCTACTATGCTTTATTTATTTTTAAATTTTATACACTGATACCCCTTGTACATTAATACCCCTAATCTGGGATTCAGGGGAGCTAATAAACACACATTTCCTCCTGTTCCTTTTCTTCCTCCTCCTCACTCATTAGTTTTCTTCTCTAAGAATACACATTAAGAAGTTAAATGCTAAAAACTGAAATTCAACAGGAGACTTTTGCATGTTTGCAAAGACCTCTGATGTTTCTAGTTAAACACATACCTTATCTCCTTACTCTCACCTAATTTCTTTTTTTTTTAAATTTTTTTATTATATGTTAGTCACCATACAATACATCATTAGTTTTTGATGTAGTGTTCCATGATTCATTGTTTGCGTGTAACGCCCAGTGCTCCATGCAATACGTGGCCTCCTTAGTACTATGCTTTTTTTAATACAAAAGGAGGCAGTCTGGAGAGATTTGAAGGAAACACAAAGGCACAATTAAATTATTAACAGTTCTTGATAGATACAGAAAGAGAAGCAGGTACAGTTAAACTTTCATCTGATACAGGCTGGGATGAGGATATCTGTGCCTAGAGGCAAAAGTAAGGAAATAGGAAAATGTACCGATTTTGCTGATGATGTATCCTAAATACATGCTTTATTTTGGTTTCCTTCTGAAAAAATTTACTTTTCCTATAATTTACACTTGTATTCCTTGTTTGATTACAAAACAATTTTACATATGTTATGTCTTTGGACTTTTACAGTATTGTATGTTAGAGCAAGTTTTGGCTATTTAACAATGAGGAAATGGAACTTAAGTGACTTATGTAATAAGTTGAAGAGCAGGGTCATATACCCTATGTCTTGTGTTTCACTAAGTTTTTTAGGCATCATGTTATTGTCTTAGGGGAAAAAAACCCTGCTTTATGAGCCTATAAAGAACATTTTGACACCCTTTGATTTATAAGATTTGTTAGTTGGGCATGCATCAGATTTTCTTTAGTGCACAACAAAATAAATTTAGAAGAGTAAGAATAATTCAAATTCCTAAAGACAACATTGAGTAAATATTTTTAAAAATCAAAATACTATCAAAGTTAACACACACACGCACCCACACACATACGCACACAGCACAAATTTCAAGATACACAGCACAAGAATTTAAAGTCTATCTCCCTTCTGTCTCTTGCTGCCAGAAGTATCCCAGCCAAACAATTATATCTCCCAAGCGAAGATATTGAAGCATGATTTCTTTTTGCTTCCCTGCCCTTTATTTTTTTTTTAAATGATTTTTTATTATATTATGTTAGTCACCATACAGTACATCCCCGGTTTCCGATGTAAGGCTTGATGATTCATTAGTTGTGTATAACACCCAGTGCACCATGCAATACGTGCCCTCCTTACTACCCATCACCGGTCTATCCCATTCCCCCACCCCCCTCCCCTCTGAAGTCCTCAGTTTGTTTCTCATAGTCCATAGTCTCTCATGTTTCATTCCCCCTTCTGATTACCCCCCCTTTCTTTATCCCTTTCTTCCCCTACCGATCATCCTAGTTCTTATGTTCCATAGATGAGAGAAATCATATGATAGTTGTCTTTCTCTGCTTGACTTATTTCACTTAGCATTACCTCCTCCAGTGCTGTCCATGTTGTAGCAAATGTTGAGAACTCGTTCTTTCTGATAGCTGAGTAATATTCCATTGTATATATGGACCACAACTTCTTAATCCAGTCATCTGTTGAAGGGCATCTCGGCTCCTTCCACAATTTAGCTATTGTGGACATTGCTGCTATGAACATTGGGGTGCATATGGCCTTTCTCTTCACTACGTCTGTATCTTTGGGGTAAATACCCAGTAGTGCAATGGCTGGATCATAGGGTAGCTCAATTTTTAACTTTTTAAGGGACCTCCACACTGTTTTCCAGAGTGGCTGTACCAACTTGCATTCCCACCAACAATGTAGGAGGGATCCCCTTTCTCCACATCCTCTCCAACAATTGTTGTTTCTTGCCTTGTCTATTTTTGCCATTCTAACTGGCGTAAGGTGGTATCTCAGTGTGGTTTTGATTTGAATTTCCTTGATCCCTGCCCTTTATTTTTAACACAATGATTCTGTCCTACAAATTAGTTTCAACTTTTATCACTTAGCTCCATGGACAAGTGTGCTTGCACACACACACACACACACCTGGGGACGCACACACTCTTCGTTCCGTATCAGCACAGGATCTTCCTTATTTTAATGGCTATAGAAATGTGTTATAATTTATTTGACCAGTTGGACATTTAAGTTATTTCCAAATATATCTTGCACAGATGTCATTTAGATAGCATGTATGTCACTGGATAAATTCCTAGAAGGGGAATTATTAAGCAAAATGAATTATACATTTCAATTTTGAGAAATATTGCCAAACTGCCTGTTGTATTGTATTAATCTCTATTTCCACCAGCAACGCATGAGAATGCATGCTTTCCTGACACCCCATTGACACATTGTGTCAGTAATTTTTTTTTTTAACTATAGGAATAGGATAGGTATGTTACATAGCTGAGTTTCAATTTGTATAAGTGAGGATGAGATTTTTCCCCACATGCATGTCATCTTCCCAATCCTTCATTGGACATTGGTCTTTTCCCAACTGATTCACATGGATGCTGGACATGTTAAGAATATGAATTCCTTAACTGTTAAAGGAATTATAATTTTTTCCAGTTTTATCTTTTGTTTGTAGAAGTTTATATGCAGTTTTACTTTAATGTAATTAAACACAGCTATTTATATATTTTTGAGCTTTTTGTCATTTTAAAAAAGCTTTCTCCAATCCAACACCATAGCATTTGAGTTGAGCTTTGCCTTGATAAGTTAACTAGTGGTATGTTTTATATAAAATGTATCATGCAGATGAATGAATTATCCTATTGGAAAAAAATATCTCCTATTTAAATTTTGGAGTTTGAGATAGTCAACATTTTGCTTTTTGCATGGTTAATATTCAAATGCACAGGCATTGGAAAACAGGCCCAATTGTTTCTAAAGCTATTTCTGGTTCTAAATGATAAAACCACATCTTTGACACAAACAAAGATACTTTGTTCTCATTTCCAGTAGAAACTGACAGCCTCCAAGTCATCTAGTAGTTACCCTAAAGGATCCAACTATAATTAAGATGTAGGAGATGTAGTTTACATCCCTTTGACCAGAATTAGAATTGTATTTGTCAAAATATTTTTCTTATGTTTATTCTAGCTGAAACTAGAAGCTACTTCTCATGAAGTAGATGGTGTAAAAGCATTTGTGGTTTTGTATCTTTACTGAGATTTTACAGTTTTCTGGTGATATTTCTATCTGTGGACTCAAAGCCTCGTAATTAATCATATATGTTGAAAACGCCTTTGTTCTTCATGACATGAAACTATTTTTTGAGTGACTTAAATGGGAGTATCTACACATAAACCTATATGTTCTTTTTATATTGATATATACATTTAGTCCAAAAAGTATACAAGTATACTGTTGGATAACAGTAATATTTTGAAGGGATATTCTATAGATTCATGGCTTTGTTCTTTTGTGAGAAAAGATTTTCCCTTTTTAAAAAAGAAAACTATACTCACATTTCTCGGTAAGGCAATTCTGTGTAGTTAAATCAGAGAAAGAACGTTTTGTAAGGTTTAGAGAACTCTTTCAGGAGAGACTACAACAGAGACTTGCAGTTAGTATATGTGAGTTAGTATAAGTGAAGTAATTATTTAAAGTCCAAGGACTTCATGTGAATCTCCAGAGCAAGTCAAAGCATATCAAGAATTCTCAACATAAAAGAGAGGAGTTGGGTTTGTACATGAATAAGATAATCAGATTTTAAAATTCCAATGTAGTTATCTAAACAGTCCACCCGTACCAATTGTAAATTGTATTCACTTACTTAAAATGTGTAATTCTACCCAAAAGTTCATTTGTCCCGACAATTTACTTAAATGATGTCCCTATAATAATGTGGAAAGTAAAATGGAAAATTCGAACATTTATCCCACATGGAGCAATATGGAAGACTCTAAATAAGAGACTTCAAATAAATACCTTTTTATACAATGAATTGCTTTGAATGAACCAAATTTCCAGTGTTAGTGACATATAAATGGAGATGAAGGAAAATCTTGTCTTTTACTTCTATTTTTATTATTACATACAGAAATAAGATTTTAAACAACAGAAGGAATAAAATCAAATATTTCAGAAAAATAGAAAGTTTTGAGGAGTAATTGTATATGGTATTGTTTATCCATGAGTATGATTTGGTAGGTCTTTCAACCCAGGTGGGAAAAGCAGGAGAGCAGCCCTGTGGGTGGGAGTGTGGGGTAGAGTGGGTGGGTGATTGGCACCTACAACTCCCAGACATATCCTGTGCAGGATTTAATACTGTAAGTGTGATGGAACTTCACTTTAACATTCCATAGCAGAGTGTAGCTTTGACATAAAGTGACTCTACCTTCGATCCACAGCAAGATGGTTAATTGCAAGTACAGAAGAACCCTATTAGGCAGTACTTCCTTAGACGATGACTACGGAGTAGTTTACCTGCCTCTTGGCCACAACTTTTGTAAGCGAAAGGCCGCCTAACTCCCTAAAGTTGGCTAGTATCCATTGCTTGCTTCTAAGCCAGTGCATTTCTTCTGCTCAATTTCCCAATTAAATCTGATCTTTCTTTGGGATCAAGTAAGTGAGCTGTAAGTAATAAATAAAAATACTAGCTAGAGAACAGGTGGATAGGTAGTGAAGGTAAGAGTTTGCCTGGAAGGAAGAGAAAGAAAATACAAACATATTAAGAGTCTCTAAAAAGTTAATACACATTGAATGTGAATGTAACTACTCATTTTTTTAAAACTGTGACTCTATCTAAAATAAAAGAGATGCTTTTCTGTGTGACTTTGGGATAATTATCTTTTATTTAAAAAAAAATCAAAATCTGTCCATGCGTTCCCAAGAACATGTACTTTGGCAATTAAATGCAGCAGTAGGGCTATCAGAATGGGAAGTATTTTAGCAATTATTAGTTCATAAAATAAACTTGATTTCTTTTTGAGTCAAGTTCATATAAGTGGGATATGCATGGAGCACTTTACTGTGGTTTACAAAAAAAACTATTTCATATGGGAATCTGATCTCCATCAAAGCATTAAATCCTAGTCAATCACTAAAACCACTAGATCTCAATCACGACATCACCTTTTAGGTTTACAGTTCTTCCTCCTATGTTGGAGGTTCTCAGAATAACAAAGTTTTTCAACTAGATCCAGGAGAACTATGGAGGTCCTCATGTCAGACAGGTAGGTAGCAGAATTTCAAAAATCACATTTGGACAGTCAGGTGCCTTTCTCAGTTTGCTACATAAATTTGCCACAGCCTAACAAGTCTACCATTTTATGTTGCAACCATGTAAGTTATATACTATTTTCCAAACTGAACTTTTAAGAGTAAAAGGGACACCGATAATAAGGATACCAGGAAAACAAACATAATCTGGGCCTATTTCAGGCTAACTGGAACTTAATGGCCACCTTACCAGGGAAGTGTTAGGGTCCTTTGTCTGCTTCTATTTCAAGAATGCAAATATTGACTTTGATATTTATATTGATTAAAGCAGGAAAAACATTACATCTCAATTTCTTTTGATGAAATGTGGATACACCATTTAGAATGATGGCTCACCCTTTCACATCCTATGATCTACCAATCTCGTTACCACTTTTTAAAGCTGGTTCATACAGAGAAAACCCAAAACACCACTTGTTTTAATATTGTAAATAAAAGACTTGAAACAGGGTAACAGGATCTCTGAAAAGCCAGGCCTTAAAAGGCATAAAATTGCAAGTCATTGTAATGTTGATCTTTATCCCCAAGATGATTTTGATGATGATAAGGTTTGTTATCATTCCTTGGATGAGTGCTGTATGCCAGGTGTTTTGCTATGTGCTTTTCATATATTAACTTTCCTCGCCTATCTAACATCACTCTCAATCTGTCCAGATTTGCTTTATTCTAAGAAGAAAAATCAGTCATAGATAAGTTTGATTGATTTGTTTAAAGAAGCCCAGCTAGTCACCCAATGGAAGCTTCTGTGTTCAAACTGGGATACAATTCCAATCCCCATGCTCTTCTTGAATAAGCTACAATACCTTTATGTCATCTTTCTTAGGAATTTTAGGATTCCTCCTGACATAGTACTGTGGTCAGCCTTGTTCCCACTGCTGACTTTTACATTAAGGAATTAGTGGAGACATTTGAGGCCATCAGGAAACAGAACATGATGTACATTTGCCAATGTGTAAAGAAGAAAAATGTCCACATTACTAGCAAAATAATAAAAGCCACGTGTACCTAATCCACAGCAAATAATATTGACCGGAGACAATAAACCGTGGGAACTGACATGGGATTGGAAGATAAGAAATTCTTAGTAACTGCTTTGTCAACGCCAAATTCCCCATGAACTCCTCTTTGCAGCCCAGTAATAAGGGGCTCCTCTACCCTGCCACCTACCAGGCAGTCACATGAGGAGAGATGGGAGGTCTACCCAGTACACGTTCCATAGCAGGCACCAGAACACCTACATGCTGGTAAATATCTGTTAATTGCAAGAAGGACCTAGAATTAACTAAATCAGGGCATTAGTCAAATGGATAGGAGTATTTCCCATCTGCAAGGCCTCTTTTTTCATTAAGTTAGTATTAATATATGACTATTATCATTTCCATCTCTCAAATCAGAAAACCAGGCACAGCAACGTTACTAATTAGATCACACCCTTTCTAAGTGATATAATCAATTAAAAGATCTGGGTATTTTAATTTGAATAAGACTGTAGGCTTAAGTACTATGCCCCACTCTGCTTTTACTAAATTCTACAAATAAAAATTTAATTTGCAATACTGAAGAAAAATCATTAAAGTACAGATATGTTCGATTTTTTAAATGAAGTGCTTCTATTATTTCAATCCACATTATTATAAAGCTATATTTAAAAAAAAATTATCTTCAAAATGTTAACAAGGTTGCCCAAGGTCTACTCCTTAAATGATCTGAGCTAATCATCCTTCTTGGCCACTCCCTGACATCTCGATTTCAAGAAATAAAAGTTCTAGATGAAAACACATATTGAAAACATGTGCTGAAGTGGTGATTGGAAATCAGGCATATTTCACTTCATCAGCTACACGAAGTATCAGGGATTATGTGATGTTTCTACGTACACCTTGTCCTGATAGAAATAAAGTTGCATTTTTACCTATATTGTGATTTTACGAAAGGATCACTATTTGTCTTCCTCTCTACTCTCAGCTTCATTCTAGCAACTAATACTAATTACAGGAAGGTTGAATCGCCATCACGTGTGATTAACTTCAATGGCGTCCCTTTCTCCTCCACTTCAGACATCCTCTCCTTTCATGGAGTTCTTCTCAAGGCCACTTAGGACATCGGTGACACCTACAGAGAATACTAAAACCAAACTCATTATGAAAAGTAGTAGGGAGAGCCACTGTAGACAGGAGGAGGCATCTGGGGAAACCCAACAATAACAACAAAGGTAGAGCTGGAGCAAATGAAGATTGCAGCTGTGTCCCTACATCCCTTAGCACTATGGGAAAGATGAAGTAGGAAATGCTTTAAAAAAAAATTACACCGAATTTTAAAAAATTGTTTAACACTGTTTAATCCTGTTTAAAGCATACAAGAGAGTATCATTAAAAACTTCTCGAGAAACAGCTGTGTTTTGATGCTTTGCTACTTAGAAATGTAACAATGGAAGATGTAGGGTTGGAAGGGTTTAGATTTCATGTGAGCATTCAGGGTAAAGAGAGCGGAGCACTGGGATAAGGCACAAAGAGAATCTGGAGAGAGAGACAGCAAGAAGATGGCGGACTTGGTATGACATGCCAACCTTAGTGGGCTCAGCTACCACCCTGAAGGGCAGCTTCTGAGTCAGACGACAGGAGAAGAATGAGACACAGCTCAGTCCCTACAGATTCAGTGAGGACTTGGTCTCAGTTCTGAGATTCAGAGGTAAAACCGGTACTGCTGTGCTCTCTGTGGGTGGGTTCTGGCACTTGGCTAACAGCAGAAGAACTACTGCATAGGGGAGAGAGACAAGACTTGCCCCAGGGCTGTATATAGCCAAGGTGTACTTGAAAGTAAATCTGTCTTCATAAACCAGTAAGAAAAAACAAACTTCACTCATAGTGGGCAAGTTAAAACTAGACTTATATCTTTTTATTTTCACATCTTGCTTTCTTTTATTTTTAAAAGACTATTTGAGAGACAGAGAGAGTGAGCAGGAGGGGCAATGGGAGAGGGGGAGAAGCAGACTCCCCACCGAGCATGCAGCCTGATGTGGGGGCTTCATCCCAGGACTCAGAGATTGTGCCCGGAGCCAGTCAGATGCTTAACCAACTGCGGGGTGAGGCACCCCTCACATTTTGCTTTAACGTCATTTTGTCTTGTAATGGAAATGTATATATGTTTTATCCATATTTGCCTTTTTATTTAATAAACAGCTATTTTTATATAGGTAAAGCACTTTGAATTTTAGTAAACTATGACCATATAAAGGACGCTTTCTCAGAGCACTGCTTTTGTCTGTCAAGCAGCTACGTCATTTAATGGAAACTAAGCCAAACTGTAGCCATAAGCACAAGCATGGTACTCCAATATATATGCTCTTTGAATGCATATTAATCACATATTACACTCTCAAATGGCTACTTGGACCAAGCAAGTAATACATGAATGAAACGAGCCAAGATAAGAAAAATCATAATTGTTGGGGCGCCTGGGTGGCACAGCGGTTAAGCGTCTGCCTTCGGCTCAGGGCATGATCCTGGCGTTATGGGATCGAGCCCCACATCAGGCTCCTCTGCTATGAGCCTGCTTCTTCCTCTCCCACTCCCCCTGCTTGTGTTCCCTCTCTCGCTGGCTGTCTCTATCTCTGTCAAATAAAATAAATAAAATCTTAAAAAAAAAAAAAAGAAAAATCATAATTGTTGAAATCTATGGTAAACTGATGTGTACTTGCCATGGCTAAAAGGACTCGACTCCAGAAGATTTCTTCCCTGTAGAAAGTGAACTCCATGTTGGCAAATCCCACAATTTTCAAAAGCCAGGTTACATGAAATTTCCCGATTTTTAAAAGTTATTCAATTAAAAAATACTACAGAGGTAAAAACAAAACAATACCACTCACAACAGTCATTGCAATAGAAATACATCTGCTGAATGAATTTGGCTTACAGGCTGCCAGTTTATGACTTCTGATCAAATTTTTGAAATTATCTTTGGGAGGGTGGGGAGGGGAAGACTCAATTTGAAAGGAGCCACATGTAATTTTGCAAGAGAATTTGTAGACGTCAAGTATGCACTCAGAACATTGCCCAAGGGAAAACGAAAACTAAAATAAGACACATTAAGGTTAATACTCAAAGGAAGGAAAAGTCACTCCTTTGCTATCATGCAGACGTACATTCACACATGATTGCTGGCTGTAAGACCAAATCAGTCTGTGAGACTAAACCAGAAAAAGTAAAAAGAATATAAACAAGCAAAAATAAAAGAAATATAAAAATCTTTCAATTTCTCATAGACAAGGACTAGAAATCCAATGTCAATAAAAACAAACAAACAACCCCACCAACTTCCCTAGGTATTACCTGGCAAACATGGGCATTAATCACAGTTTCACACTAAACTGCAGATTTTATAGCAGTATTTGCTGCAATAAAACTTGCTTAGTCTTAGCGCTAGTTGTAATTTATGTTTTGTTTAGATGAATTCATGAGTTCTCTGTACCTAAATTTAATTAATGAATGAAAATAAATAGTTTAGCTTATGTGCTTGCTTTGAAAAATAGATATAAATAAAAGGTAATAGTACATGGGTGATGGACACTGGGGCGGGTATGTGTTGTAATGAGCACTGGGTATTATATAAGACTGATGAATCACAGACTGTATCCCTGAAACAAATACATTACATGTTAATTAATTGAATTTAAATTAAAAATGTTTTAATAAAAAAATAAAATGTAATAGTACATTTAAAACCACATTTTGCATGGTAAGTATGTCCTATCTACTGGTGAGTTGATTACCAGAAAACATAGCAGGTGCCAATGGGGAATGTAAATATAGTTATTGACCTACTGTGTCAGTGACAAGAGATTAGTCTTTTTTTCCAGGAGGTTGTAATTAGCCTTGCAGAAAATATTCATTCCATACCAAATTAGACTACACATTGTATTTCTGTCATTGAATGTTTTCCTTGATGGTTGTCTGAGTAAAACAAATTGGATGTAGGTTGAAGGTATATCATTCAGGCACCTTCTTTCAAAAGTAATTAGGGTCTTACTCACTTGAAACCAGATAACTACATTTAATGTAATCTTAAAAGGGCCCCTAAGGATTGTTTTCCATTGGTAAATGAATGAGAAGTGGAACAAATTGACTTTCATGATCACTAAAGTTTAGAAGAACTAGGAAAAGAAAATAATGCTGAATTGAAAATTTAGTCTCATAAGACTAATAAAGGTAAAATACTTTTTTTCATTTATTCTCATGTAACCCCCAAGGGATTTTTGTCCAGTGAAAGTGGCACATGGAAGGATGTTCCACAAAGACTCATTCAGTGATCAGCTCAGCATGGTTCCACACTAGACCTCCAACCAAATGAGAGCTAGACACTCATCCCCTTGGCTTCAATTCATTTAGGAAAAAAAGTGTATCTTTGGATAGCTCACTGTACTCCATGCTAGCACACCAGGATGATAAGACTTCATTCCTGACTCAGAATATAGGTGGAGACCCATCACTGTCTGACCTAAACCAGGCCACCTGTAATTAGAAAATAAATTCACTACCAGACCAAGAACTAGGTTAGTAGATACACAAAGATTTTAGGAGTAACATCATAAAATTAGAACAGAGGAGATCTTGAAGGGAAAAAAAGGGTTTGGTAATTATTAATGGGCAGAAATGCTAATGATTTTAAAAATTCAGCAACTTTCAGAAGAAATCTTTCCCCAATTTCAAGTATTTCTAGAAAATGAATCTAGATGCAGTTTTGAATAGGTTTGTATACCAGAAAACAATTATATTTTTCTTATTTTTCTATGTCCAGTGTAAGAAAAAAATTGTACTAAATCACTGCAGGTACTGTCTAATTAAGTCATATTCAACAATATATTTTAGTCTTCGAATGTACCTTACTAAAAGAAATACAATTTTTGAATCAAATAAAAGCTATTTTAAATTTCACTCTGCCAATTTCTAAAATGTATTCAGAAATTTATATGAAAATTATCTCAATGGCCACCGTGCTTAAATCTCTTATTTTAAAATATACATTTTCTTATTAAATCTATTTATTTGAATTTTAATTAACATTTGAATATGTTAATTTGTAAAGATACTTAAATATGCCAATGCTCCTATTTCCTTCCTCTGGGTGGGTATTTGAAACACATTTCTGTAAATTTAAAGGACCCTTTACACTTTGAAAACATAGCTATTATTTTGTACTTTCAAAACTTGGTGTTGCCTATGACCCTTTTTAACTGAATGTCTTCTAAGCAGTAAGCCTGCCACACTTCACCCATGTAATGGACACCCTGTGGATAAAATCATGATGCTTCGTCTTCCTGACAGCATTCTCTTCTCTCCTGAGGGAACTTCTAATGGGATGACTCTGGTGTCTTGAATGTTTCTTTCAATTTCCTTCATATGATACACAGCCTATTCTTATTATGCTGTTTTTTTTTTTTTTTTGTAAAAATTCTGATCTAGAATTTGGCCTACTGTGGTGTATTACTTATAGGACTCTCTTTCCAGCAACTTTGAACAGATTATTGAGGTTTAATTGACATACAATTAACCACACATGTTGAAGGATACAATTTGATAAGTTCTGAGTATGTAAATAAACATATATTGGTCAAATTCTAAAAAGATATGTTGAAATATTTGTTTCTTCAGGATGTGAACTTATTTGGAAATAGGGTAACTGCAGATGTAATTAGTTAATATGAGGTCGTATTGGAATTCCAATATGACTAGTGTTTTATGTTTTTTTTTTATGTTAGTCACCATACAGTACACCATTAGTTTTTGATGTACTGTTCCATGATTCATTGTGTATAACACCCGGTGCTCCATGCAATACCTGCCCTCCTTAATACCCATCACCGGGCTAACCCATCCCCCACCCCCCTCCCTTCTGAAAGCCTCAGATTGTTTCCCGGAATTCATAGTCTCTCATGGTTCGTCTCCCCTCTGATGCCCCCCCCCTTCATTTTCCCCTTCCTTTAAGAAGTGGGAACTTTGGAAAAAGACACAGATGCAGGGAAGATGGCCATATGAAGATGGAGGCAGAGACTGCAGGGATGTTGCCCCA
The DNA here is from genome assembly GCF_023065955.2 of Ursus arctos. NCBI lineage: Eukaryota > Metazoa > Chordata > Mammalia > Carnivora > Ursidae > Ursus > Ursus arctos. The sequence goes on along the minus strand of NW_026623078.1, from coordinate 3,451,292 downwards.
AAGCCAGAAACACCCAGGACTATTACAGACTGGAAGAAGCAAGGAAGGATCCTCCCGTAGAGACCTCAGAGGAAGCATGACCCTGGAACACACTGAGTTTGAACTCCTAGTCTCCAGAACTGACGTCATAAAATTCTGTTACTTCAAGCCAACCAGTTTGTGGTAATTTATTATAGTTGCCCTAGGAAACTAATAAAATTTGCAATCAGGAAACTGACAACAAAAATAGCAAACAAATGCATCACCTCAAAGAGTTACATGATCCCCTTGCCATTGACATTTCCCTAACACTCACCCCATCCCCATGAAACCACTGAACATTTTTCTGTCATCCTAGATTGCATTTTCTACAATTTTACATATATTTTACATAAATTTATAAGAATTCTAGAATTATATGAAATATAGACATATGGCATGCACTGGATACTTTCAGCGTAATTATTCTGAGACTCATTCATGGTGTTGTTCATTCACGTGCACATTCACTTGTTGCTCCTTTGTGTTAACAAACAGTATTCCATTACATGACTTTACCACCATCAGTTCATTCACTCACCTGCTGACATACATTTAGATGGTTTACAAAATCCTGGCTATCCGAAATACACCAGCTATATACATCATCCGAGTGTACAAATATCTGTATGGAGTTACACTTTCACTTCCCTTGGGTAGAGAGACCCCTAACTGTGGAATCACTGGGTCACAAAGCAGGTAAATGTTTACATTGTAAAGCAACTACCAAACTGTCTTCCCAAATGTATGAGAATTCCAGTTCCTCCACACCCTTGTCAACACTCGGTATGTGTATTAATTGTTCTTGGTTATTTTCTGTATATTATGACGTTCTGACCTCTCTTGGGAGCCTTCAGACCCGGGAAGAGACTGCCCTTCCCGGAGCTAGAGGATATCTGAAGATAATGACAACCTTCCCACAAGCACGTTTTCACGTACACACCAAGCAGTGCACTGTCCGTGCCCCAACTATGTCTTACCCAGCTCTCCCTCCCACGCCTGTACGGTCGTGTCCCCTTGCTGGGGAGCACACGTGCCAGGACCGCAGCGGTGCCGGAAACTGTGGAGAGTACCGAACCCCGTGGACATGACGCCCTTTCCTATGCCTAAGCCCCTCTGACAAAGCTTAATGCCTACAGGAGGCACTGGAAGAGACACAGCAGTACCCAGTAATAAAATAGCATCATTATAGCAATATACGTTCACAAAAGCTCATGAACGAACGTGGTCCCCCTCTCCCCAAATCCCTTATTACAACGCACTCACCCTTGTCTCTGTGACGTGCTACGAAACATCCACAGCAGGACAGGAAGTGGGACGAACGAGACGGGCGCGCCATGTGAAGCAGCTTGGGCAACCGGCTATTTACGCTCCGACCGGAAGGAGGCGGAGCCACAGCTGCTCCCTGATGCAGGTGCAAGTGCGGAGCTGAAGATGCGGAGTCCGGTGCTTTCTCTGCCCTGAATGGGTTTCAGGCAACTAGAGACCACCTCTGTGGCCCCAGACGCACCAGAGTAATTCGAACCAGCTGAGCCTAAAGTGTTGACTCCTTCTTGCCTTGTCTTTCCTGGGGGAATTCCAAGGCGGCTCTGGCACAACTGCCTTCCTGGTTGGATTTACACTCTATTATTAAAGAAAGTCTTTCGTATTGATTTGTTTTTTCAAAAGTCTTCCCTAATTCATCTGTCTGTTCTGCCTCATCATTCCTTTTTGATAGGCATCGAGCATTCTCGCATCTGCAAGGATGAAAATACGGTAGCTATTTATGAGACCGCCATGAAATTGGAAAGGTTGAAAATCAGTTTTTGATACAGATTTCCATAAATAATTTTATTATTATATTCCTAATCTCTAACTGCTGAATGCTAGATGAATCTCTTACTTTGTTTTCTTGAAACAGAACATAATTTAAACTATTTTTGGGTTTTTTTGGTTTTGGGGGTTTTTTTGTTTTTGTTTTTTGTTTTTTTTTGTAGCTGGTCTGTGATGTCTTTTAGCTTGAACGAAGTTTTGTTCAGAGAAAACATTTCTTCCTTTATGTGTATAGTCACACAGATAATAGTTTTAAGGGTGGGGGAGGGGCATAGGAAGAAGGAGACCGAGAATCTCAAGCGGACTCCATGCTGAGCACAGACCTGTCACAGAGCTTGATCTCACAAGCTTCAGGTCATGACCTGAGCCCAGATTAAGAGTAGGACGCTTAACTGACCGAGCCACACAGATGCCCCTCTTAGTAGATCTTATTAGGAGTGTATCAAATCTATTAGTCTATAATTTATAGAGAAATCAACTTTTGGCTGTTTAATACTTTTATTGACTATTTAGTGTTCCATAGATTTTAAATTTTAATTTCTGCTCTTTATGTTTTTCTTCCATTTTCTTAGAATTGATATTATCTAACTCCTTTAGAATAATCATTTTTAGCCTTTCTTTTTTTGTATATATACATTTAATGTAATACCTTCTGTCTAAACAATTTTGCCTGCCTCTGCAGGCAATACTAGATTTTTAAAAAATTGTAATTCAGTTCAAAATATTGTCTGTGGATTATTTAGTAATATATAGCTTTACTGTCTAACGCTTGATCTGTGGATTATTTAGTAATATATAGCTTTATTTTCAAATATAAGGACATATTCTAGTCATCTTTTATGACTGAATTCCAGTTTAACTACATTGTGATCAAAGGACTTTCTGAATTATCTAGTACTTTAACATTTGTTGAGATTTTCTTTTTACTCCAGTCTATATAAAATTTTTTTACAATACTCTTTGATAAATGTTCATGTGAATGTCAAGAGAATCTGTGCTTTCACCTATTTTGTTCTGCAGCACTTCATATATATCAATTAGGTAAATATCTTAATAACTTCTATAGATCTTCTATGTGCTTATTGAATTTTTTTCCTGCTTGGACTTAGTTATGAGAAATGTGTGTTAAAATCTTCTTCATTGTGGATTTTTGCACTCCACCTTTTACTTTTGCCACTTTGTTCTGTATATATTTGGAACTTAAATTGTTGGATGCACACAATTTTAGAATTATTAAATCTTCTTGGTAGATTGACCTTTTTCATTATGAAATGTTTTTCTTCTATTTATTTTTTTGCTCTCTCTTTATTTCTAGTGATACTTCTTGCCTTAAAATATTCCCTATTTGACATTGGCATAACTACATAAGACTTCTTTTGGATACTGCTGAAATAACATGTTTTTCCATTCTTTAGTTTTTTTTAGCACTTTTACTCTTTTCTGTATTTATTTCTAGGAGTATTTTCCTTCTTCTTGAAGACTTCCTTTTAGTATCTACTACTAGTGAATTCTCTTCACTATAATTTTGTGGACATGTCTTTATTTCACCTTTACTTTGAAGGATTTTCTCAGTGGGCATAGAATTATATATTTTAAATTATTTTGTTTAAAATGATAATTGCCATTTTTTAAAAAAATTTCTATTAAGAATTCCACTGTCAGTCTTATTTTTAGTCTTTTGGGTTGCAGTTAAGAAATACACCCTTCCTATAACACTAACTTGACTACTAAGATAAGGAAAAACTGAAAAGCGGGAAAAGTTCATAGTGAGGAAAAAAAACAACTATAAGGGGAAGAAACACCATAGAAAATAATTTATTAGACAATTAAGTGACACTTACTTTTGACCAAAGTTTGTAGACTGGCTGGAATTTGATTATTAGCGGTCAGATGAAAACAAGTAATGCTCCACTCTTTGTCAGAATACCTTCCAGAATGTCCTTTAGTAGAACCTGGATGTTACATGAAACTAATTGCCACAAATGAGGTTATAGTTTTAGTAAAATCCAGCATGGATGTAAATTTTGACTCGTACTCCAAACCTAAAATGAAAGTAGAACTATGTTAATAACAGTCATATTTGATGAAAATAATTAATTCACTTATTCATTGATCAATATCGTATACCAATGAGGTGACAAAAGTTAATTTTCTTTCATTATAATTCACTTGATATATTTTGTTAAAGATATTTATAATATCAGTCAATAAAAATAAATACTGACTTTCAGTGAAGACACGATGCAGACATGGGTATTACATGAGAACATAAACCCTATGAGACTGTGAACTTTGTGTATCTTGTTCTCTGTGGTATCTCTTGCACTGAGATTAAGGTTTATTTCATAGTGCTCAAAAATATGTGTTGAGGGTGCAGGAATGCATTACACAGGTGATGGGGATTAAGACATGCCCTGGGGATAAGCACCAGGTGTTGTATGTAAGTGTTGACTCACTTAATTGTACACCTGAAACTAATATTACACCGTATGTTAACTGGAATTTCAATAAAAATTTAAAAAATATATATGTGTTGAACAAATGGATCAGTTTTTCTCTAAAAGTTGACTTAAAAACATCTTAAGGGTGATGATAATAAGCAGTATAATCTAGTTGGAGAGGCATCTAACAGAAGTCTGTAAACATCAATCTCTTATTCACTCTAAACACATAGTCCAGATAGTATTTACAAATGAGGCAAATCTTGAATGTCCCCTGAGATTGGCTCCGTCACTATTTTTAGGGGATACTGAAGTTACCACGTAGTGTGATCTGAGATGTCTTCAGGCCTAGTTTGCTCTAAAAATTATTAACACCTTTCAATGGTATAAACCACCTCTTGAAACTTTGAACTCTTCATCGTTTGCAGCACTTCTGGTGAGGCTACCAAGCTCTGTATATATTCAGTATGTTTTGATGGTAACAATAGTTTGAAAAGAAAAATATGGAAAATAACTACATATATTTGGGTGAGAAAGATAACTCCAAGTTTAGACATATGAGACAGGCCTACGTTTCTCACCAATAGCATTTCATGATTGTCTACAGTTCCTGCCTGGCTTGAAGATCTTTAATGTAAAATACTTATTTGGTTAGATAGTGGTGAGGCTCTTGCCTCCAGACTTATTTAGCAACTGCCATAACTTTTACTCTCTTAGCATATTATTAGATTCTATGAGTGGTATAAAAAGTGCATAACACAGTCTGTTTTTATGACCATCACAATTTTGTTTTCTGCAAGGAAAAAATAGAGATATCTGCATTTGCTTGAACATGTATTAGAAATTCTGAAACCTCATATTAGAAGTCTGAAACTTCATAGTGGGATTATATATTTGAGGTCTAAATCTTGACTTAACTTTCCTAAAGATATCCATGGTTGGCAAAGCTGGGAAGTTGTGTTATGTAAAACCTTCCTGGTCTACTACTTCTGGGTTAAATTGAGAGTGTTATCACCCATCCTTGGAAAGAGAAAAGTTCCCCTCCCCCCGGAAAAACCGGATTACTTTAACCTTTACAAATGTAAAATAATGCCAACTAAAGGAGCTCCACTGATACAAAACAGAATTAGCATGCAGAATCTACTTTCATGTGAAAAACAGAGCAAAGAAACTATAGTCTGCGTCCTTCACCACTACTTCCCTGGAATAATGGAAAGATCACAGCCTTTTGAATGAGATAAATCTGGATTTGAGTCATATTTGTGAATTAGCACAGGTTTCTTAGTTTCTCACCTACAAAATGGCCTTAATAATGTCGCCACAGAGCATTCTTGTGAAGATTAAATAAGAGAATGCATGTGAAAGCTCTCAGCAATTAGATTTTCAGTAAAAATGAAGTCTAGTCTTCTGTTGTTCTTATAGTTGTTTCCACAGAGTTTAACAGAAATTGTCTTTCATTTCATACATTAGCTTTGTCTTTCTATTGGGTTAACATATAATTGAGGAAATGGCCAAGAGTTACGTGGAAAAAAATCACTAATCATCAGGGAAATGCAAATCAAAACCACAATGAGATATTACTTCACATCTGTTAGAATGGCTGTCATCAAAAAGAAAAGAGGTAACAAGTGTTGGTGAGGATGTGGAGGAAAGGGAAGCCCCCCATACACTGTTGGCAGGAATGTAAATCGGTTCAAACACTATGGGAAACAGTTTAGAGTTTCCTCAAAAAACTAGAAATAGAACTACCATATGATCCAGCAATTCCACTTCTGGCATGCAGCCAAAGGAAATGAAATCTCTATCTTAAAGAGATATTTGCACTCCTGTGTTCATAGCATCCTTATTTACAATAACCAAGATATAGAAAGAGCCTAGAGCAATGAGAGATGAATGGATAGAAAAATAGCAAATATACATATATATGGAATGTATATATATATATATATATATATATACACACATATATATGGAATATATATATATTCCATATAAATTGATCAATGTGGAATATTATGCAAACATAAAAAGGAAAGAAATCTGGCCATGTATGACAACCTATATGGACTTTGAGGACATTATGCTAAGTAAAATAAATCAGACAGGGAAAAACAAATACTCATATGTGTAATCTGAAAAAGCCAAATTCAGAATCAGAGAATAGAATGGTGGTTGCCACAGGATGGGAAATGGGAAGAGTTGGTCAAGGAGTACAGACTTCTAGTTATAAGATTAATAAATTCTGGGCATCTAATGATGATTACAGTTAGCAATACTGTGTTATACACTTCAAAGTTGCTAAGAGAGTAGATCTTAAGTGTTCTCACCACAAAAACAAAATGGTAATTATGTGAGATAATGGAGGTGTTAACTAACTTTATTATAGTAGTCATTTCACAAAATATGTGTTCAAATAATCACCTTGTACATCTTAACCTTATACAATGTTATATGTCAATTATATCTCAATACAGTTGGAAAAAATACAATAATAAGGTCTTAGTCTTCTCCTTAGTACCAGTTTTCAGTCAGTTATAACACTGTGGTCTGGAAATACTACTTACCAGTTTGAGAAATAGACTGGTTCTCTCATTGTTTCATTTATGCCTATCTGCCTATCTATCTATCATCTATCTATCTATCCATCCATCCCAGATCTTCTATACCTGATATGGATACAAGTGAACTTCAATATTTCTGTATTTATTGTGAAATTTGGTATTTTATTCCTTAAATACTTGAACAAAATTATCGTAAGTGCTATATAAATAGTAGATGCCATTATTATAGCTCACTCAGTAAATACTTCATTTTACAATAATTCATTCAAAAAATTATAGGAGAAAAGATATAAATTTCTTCTGAAAACATGGTTAAAATCAAAATTCAAGTTCTAAGCTGATAAAATTCTTAGTAGTAACAATAAAGCTGACAATACTTACTCAACCAGAAAAGTAGTTGACTTATCCCAATCTTACTCAAAGATTTCTGTTAGGTGACTTTAAATATCTCTTCTCACATACAAAAATGTGTACCTCATTTAATTGAGATAAAGATGCTTTCAATTTCCATTTATAAAATAATGGCCCTAAAGACTTTAAAACAAATAGTTAACACCAGTATGATTTATGGTGGGGATTTCAACAAAACTCCATCACAGATAAAGGTCAAAGCGATAAACTTATATTCCTAATGACAGAGAGTTCCAGAAACAGAGGTAAATCGAAGGTCTGTATACATAATCATGGAATGATAATGTACTAGAGAACACCTGCATTATAACTCTGGCAGAAACCCTGCATCCTAAATGGCTAAGCAGGGAGCAGAGAATGAAAAGATGTTGATCACAACATAGTTACCAACACTACCTTCACTGCCCCCCCCCCCCACCAAAAAAAGGAGTAATCCAGATTTATCAGGCAGTCATGGACATTTTTTTAAAAGGAAGTTTTTTTTGTTTTTTGTTTTTAATTTATTTATATTGCATTTTCTTTTAATTTCTGGAAGGATGAATGCACTTACAATAAGTTTTAGCAAACGTATATGATATTTGTAATTCTGTCTTCTTTGTGTAGACCACTCATTATACACATTGGCATTGCCCAGGTGTGTCTTCTTCCCTTGACTACTTGTTTTTCCCATTCTGTGGATTTAACTATCACTTTAGCCATATGTGTGTGTCTGTGTGTGTGTGTGTGTGTGTGTGTGTCTATACATACAGATATAGAATATATCAGAATCCAGTGTCTCTGTAAGGTATCATTCACAATGTTGGATATAATCCCATATTATTAGCTATACAAAGAAACCTTAAAATGTAACTAATACTCAGAATAAAAGGCAATCAATGAACAACTCTATAAATATACTAAAAACCACTAAATTATAGACTTTAAATGATAAATTCTATCATATGAGTAATTTCTCAAACTATTTCAGCAATAACAAGCAATCACTGGGGTTTCTGAGATGATCCATATGTAATTAGCAGACAAGATTTTAAAAGCATTTATAATAACTAGGCTCAGTATGTAAATTAAAATACACACATAATGATTAAACACATAAATCTTAGCAGATAAACTGAAATGTTCATTGAAGAACCAAATGGAAATTCTAGAAAAAAGTATAGATACATAGATCTTATGTATATGTATACTCCATGTACTTATATCTACATTTATAACTATCTATAGTAAAGTTTTCAACCATAATCATTCTCTACTTGAGACTTCTGTAATAGATACAAGGGTCCAATGACCATCTTCACTTTGTCTCATATGCACCTTGAAGTCAACACATTTAAAACTGAGCTTAACATCTTGTCTAAAACTCCACCTTCTGTATACCTCCACAGAAACAACAGATTCCACCCATCCCATCCAATATGGAAACTGAGATTTACCTTTGAACTCACATTTTTCTTCTCCACTCACATCTAAACAATCACCCAGTGAACACAGATTTTACTTTCTTAGTTTCCGTTTTCTTTTTTCTGCATCACTACTAGATCTATCATGGGTAATTGGGGGGAAAATCTCCTTTGTTCTCTTCTGCCTCTGGTCTTATTTCTTTAAATCCATTCTCTAAACAAAGCATAGTTACAAACTGAAATATAACTAGGGGCGCCTGGGTGGCGCAGTCGTTAAGCGTCTGCCTTCGGCTCAGGGCGTGATCCCGGAGTTATGGGATCGAGCCCCACGTCAGGCTCCTCCGCTATGAGCCTGCTTCTTCCTCTCCCACTCCCCCTGCTTGTGTTCCCTCTCTCGCTGGCTGTCACTATCTCTGTCGAATAAATAAATAAAATATTAAAAAAAAAAAGAAAAGAAATATAACTATACTACAGTTATGATCAGGTATTTTCAATGACTCTACATATCCTTTGAATTAACTCCAATCTTCCTATATTATGTGCAAAAGAGAAGATACTTCCACATCCCCTTCTTCAACTGGAAGAAAAAGATGGGAAAGGGAAATTTTAACTTTAAATCAACTAGGAATCTTGACTATTTTATGGGACTGGGCATTTTAATAATTGACTGAAGGAATTGACTGGAAAAATCATGAGGGAAACCCCATCTGAGTTTCAGCTGGAGAAAAGAGAAATGATTAGCCTCATCAAATGAATATAAAGAATAATAAGAGGAGGATCAGGGTCATGTATACTTTCATTCCAAGGAGGATGGATTTGATACACTAGTTATATGTGCAATTTTTTATACTCGATAGAAGCTCTGTACTTCATGTTCATTTAAAAAAAGAGAAAGAAAAGCTTTATCCTTAGTTTAGAATGCCCTATCTCCTCCTTCTGCCTTACTTGAATAATTACTCTTCATTCTTTAAAACACAACTGGTGATTTTACTTAGCAATTCCTGATTATTCAAATCTTAGTTTGTATTCCGCATCCTTGTTCCCATCATACCCCTTGATCTACACATGCCATCATCCTTACAGTATTGGATTTTGACCATGTGTTTTGGTTCTGACTATTCCATGAATTCTTTAAAGCCAGAGAATATGGCCCATTCATCTTTGTGTTTTCAAAACTGCAAACTGGACCTGAAATATTAGGTTATTGATAAATAAATGAAATGATGTTGCAGAGAAGGAGAGACAAATGGAACTATCAACAACAATAGAGAAGTAAGTATGATTATTTTTGAGAGGGGATGAAGAACTCCATCTGGGGAAGTTCATACTGGAATGGCAAAAGGTCGTTTTTAAAAATAGAGCTTCCTACAGACCTAATAAGCACTAGTTGAAGTTAAAACAGCACAAAAAGCTAGTTAGCACAATATCATTGGGATGCTTTGAAATTGCACTCTCTTTAGATACAGGAATCTGAACTGGAAATTCTGGGAGTTACAAAAAATAGAAGGTATGGTCCCTTCACTCCTTAACATCTCTGTAACCATGCACCACCTTTGGGGAATAATCATCTTCTGAGAAGATCCATCTGATGACTGAGATACAGAGAATACAAGTGATTCTCTCAATTGCTTAATAACGAAACTAAGACAAAACAAAAAACCTATCTTCTCTAAGGAAAATAACCCAATGCTTTGTGTGAGAGAAAATAGAACTAAGGAATGATTTAGCTATAGAAAACACAAGTATGATGATTATTTCAGTTACTCTCAGAAGAAAGGAATGTCTTATGATAGCACATACAGAAAACCCAAAAGACTACCAAAAATCTATTGGACTAATAAAGGAATTCAGTAAGATCACAGGATATAAAAATAAATATACAAAAATCCATTACATTTCTATACACAATAAAGCAGCAGAAAGAGAGATTGAGAAAATAATCCCATTTACAATTGCACCAAAAATAATAAAATATCTAGAACTAGGGACCCCTGGGTGGCTCAGTCAGTTAAGCGTCTGTCTTTGGCTCAGGTCATGATCCCAGGGTCCTGGGATGGAGGCCCACATCGGGCTTCTTGCTCAGTGAGGAGCCTACTTCTCCCTCTACTTCTGCTCCTCCCCCTTGTTTGTGCTCTCTCTCTGGCAAATAAATAAGTAAATCTTTAAAAAATATATCTAGGAATAAACTTAACCAAAGTGATGAAAGTCTATACTCTGAAAACTAGAAAACATTGATAAAAGATATCAAAGACAACACAAACGGAAAGATATTCCATGTTCATGAATTGGAAGGACAAATATTGTTTAAATGTCCATACTACCCAAAGAAATCTACACATTAAATGCAAACCCTATAAAAATACCAACAGCATTTTTTACAGAAGTAGAACAAACCAACCTAAAATTTGTATGGAACCACAAAAGACCCTGAATAGCCAAAGCAATCATGAAAAAGAAAAACAAAGAGGAAGTATCACAATCCCAGATTTCAAGTTATACTACAAAATTGTAGTAGTCAAAACAGTATGGTATCAGCATAAAAATAAACACATAGATCAATGGAACAGAATAGAGAGCCCAGAAATAAACCTGCAATTATATGGTCAATTAATCTTTGACAAAGGAGGCAAGAATATGCAAAGGGTAAAAGAGAGTCTCTTCAACAAATGATGTTGGGAAATCTCTATGCAAAAGAATGAAACTGGACCACTTTTTTACTTGGTACACAAAAATAAACTCAAAATGGGTTAAAGACCTAAATGTGAAACCTGAAACATAAAAATTCTAGAAGAAAGCACAAGCAGTGATTCCTCTAACACTGGCCATAGCAACATTTTCTAGATATTTCTCCTAAGGCAAGGGAAATAAAAGCAAAAATAAACTATTGGAACTACATCAAAATGAAATGCAAAGGAAATGACCAACAAAACTAAAAGACAATCTAATGACTGGGAGAAGTTATTTACAAATGACATAATCAACAAAGGGCTAGTATCCAAAATATATACAGAACTGATACAACTCAACACCAAAAAAACAAATAATCCAATTAAAAATGGGCAGAAGACATGGGAGGTTACTCAAAAAATTAAAAATAGAACTACCATATGATGCAGTAATACAAAACCACCAATTCAGCTAGATATATGTACCCCTATGTTTATTGCAGCATTATTTACAATAGCCAAATATCCTAAAGTGTCCAACACTAGATGAATAGATAAAGAAGTGGGATATATATACAATGGAATATTACTCAGCCATAGAAAAGAATGAAATCTTGCCATTTGCAACATGAATGGATCTAGAGAGTATAACGCTAAGTGCAATAAGTCAGACAGAGAAAGACAAATACCATATGATTTCACCCATATGTGGAATTTAAGAAACAAAACAAAGGAAAAAAGTAACTAACCAAAAACAGACTCTTAACTACAGGGAACAAACTGATGGTTATCAGAAGGGAGTTAGGTGGGGGGATGGGTGAAATAGGTGACAAGGATTAAGAGTACATTTATCACAATGAGCATTGAGTAATGTATGGAATTGTTGAATCACTATATTGTACACCTGAAACTAATATAACACTGTATGTTAACTATATTGAATTAAAATAGAATAAAATAAAAACTCACTTTCATATTAAAAGAAAGGGGATTTCTTAACATGGGTTTTAACTATTTTTTTTACTTTAATTTTATTTTTTTAAAAGATTTTATTTATTTGAGAGAGAGTGAGAGAGAGAGAAAGAGAGAACATGAGCAGCGGGAGTGGGAGAGGGTGAAGCAGACTCCCTGATGAGCAGAGAGACTGATGCAGGGCTCGATCCTGGGACTCCAGGATCATGACCTGAGCTTAAAGCAGATGCTTAACCAACTGAGCCACCCAGGTGCCCCTTAACTATTTCTTTTGAAAAAACTCTACAAAAAAAAAACCTATTACCTTTTCACCTAATATAAAAAAGTGAAAAATTACCATATAAATAAAATTAGGTGCATATGTTTCTATTTTCTTTTGAAAATATATCCCAGGGTAGAAAATGTTGCTTTAATAATGTTATGACTATCTATCATCTATCTATCTATCATCTTTGTGTATGTATGCACACACATTATATATCAAGGATTATCCCTTTTTTAAAAATTTTCTTATGCTACCCTTTAGTTACTTATTTTGAACATTAAGATACTAAATTTTTAAGAACTTCTTTTAATGAAAAGTTTCAAGTTTATTAATTTAGTTTTTCTAATAAAAATGAAGAAAACAAGGCATTTTACAGAACTGACTATAATCACTGTTATATAGCCAATGGAAGGGAAAGGGGATAAAAAAAATATCTTATGGAGTTAACAACGGTTAATTAGTATTTCATGTTAAAGTAAAGGCATTCAATTTAAAATAATATTAAATGGCTCAAGTGGCATAAAAATGCTCCCAAGTTTGAGTAACAAAATCTAACAGATTGATTAGAGTTGGTTTGGGTCTTCAGAGTTCAACTCTAGAGGCCTTGTCTCTGCCACCTTACTTTTACAATGACATTTTCAGTGCACAGTGATTACTCATTGGGTTTTCCTTTCCCTCTGAATGGTTTATGGCAACAGGAGTCATCGGCCATGAAATTGCAGGAGGTCTCCGAATAAATACTATCATTGACTGAAGGGAAACAGCTGCACACATTTGTAAAGATTTCTATAACACTTAATGTAAAACAAGGCATCACACTGGACCTGGAGAGGTGGTTCTCCTCCTTCTTCTTCCCCTCCTCCTCCTTCTTCTAATGGAAATATCCTGATTTAGGCAGGCAAAGGCTGGATATGTTTTCTTAAGTGAAAAGCAATGGAGACATCCTGGAACTGCTGCAAAGATTAAGCCCCATTCATATAAACACCCATTTCCTATTCCTTAAAGTAAAAAAAAAAAAAGCTATAAATTAACTTACTGAAGAAAACCACAGGCAAGTATATGCATATACATATATGCACATATATCTGCATATTTAATTTACCTATTGGAAATCTTTTCCCCATTTAAATTCAAACAAGTCCCTTAATGAGTCTTCATCTGTCCCTTCATTTGTTCATTTGTCATGAGTCCCCAGAAATGAAAGACTCCATTTTATGAATGAAGATAAAATGTTCCTTGAATAGTGAATCTTTCTTAATAAAAGGAGAATTCAGGTTAAAGCAAGGGGGATAATCAGTACTTGAGGGCCTTGGGTTATTTTTTCTAAAGTTTTAATTCATTTATATCTTCACTAAAAAGAAAAATGTAAATTAATATCTGGGTTACCATTTAGCACACAAGTGAGTTCTAGGATATATCTGAGGGAATTAAGACAGCCGAAATTATCCTGATATAAGAGAAAATCAATAGTATTCAGTAATGTGTAATTGCATTTTATTTTAGTGAATGTTAGAATAACGACATATACGTGTTAAACCACAAGCATCTTATGGGCTTTAAAATATGTGGTTAGGGGATTTTCCAGCTGCCACATATCCTGCCAGATGCTTCGGGTTTTTGGTCTATTCCACAGATTTGGAATGAAGAAACTTGCTCTGCAGAAGTGCCAGGGCCTGCATTCAGATGCTTTCCTCCAGCCACGGAGCTGCCTGCAGTTCCCGCCCTCAGGATCTCTGCCCATCAACAACTTTGCCTCGAGTTTCAATGTGCTGATCATAATAACAAAGACGAGGAGAGCTACTTTCAGTCACATGAATTTAGAGCTGAAGAGCTCTAATTTTTTTTTTTTTTTGGTGTGGTTATTCAGATGAAATTGTATAACACGGTAATGAAACTTACAAGGTTAAAAATTAAAGGCCAAAATAACGTTTAAATAGGATGTGAAACACACAGCATAATCATAAAGCGGTAGACTAGTTTCCAAAAGTCACTACAGAACACTAATCTCATAAACTTGTAATGAGTACTATGTATATAAAGATATGTGTGCATAATAAAAGCTTAGATATCTTTGACGCAAACATTTGTAATATAAATAACCTTCTCAGCAAACATGTGCACAGGGATATTTTGAAACTCACAACACTTGTCAAGGGGAAATTAATTTCCACTTGAAATAAGGTAATGTGAATGTCAAAAATGCCCTTTGGAAGTTTAATCACAAAACAAAAGATCATGCATAAGGAGTAAATTTACATACAAAAAAATGATCCATCACATGGCCTAAATGTTGCTTTATTGCAACCCAGTTTAGTAAGTAATCTAGCTGTGTGATCTTGGGTGAGTCAGTTTCAGTGTGCGCAATAAATAACTGACTTGTGAGGGTACAGTGAGGCATGTATTCAACATTCATAAAAATAACAAAGCAAGTCCATGATACCTTATTTTAAAAAATGTAAGATATCTTTATATCCATACATCTATATGTATAGACAGGAGTTATTTACATAACTAATGATGGCTATACTTTCCTATTTCCATCTTAAACACAAGTATACATGTACTTATAAAAAATTTAATTTTTAGATTTGATAATAGTTTATAATATTATGAAATATTCTTCATATCAAAGGAAGAAAAGTCCTATAGGATCATCTCTTCCAAGAGTAATAACAAGAGGCAGATTTGTTCAAAATTTTAAAATGACTGTTGAAAAATGTTGAAAAGCTATCAGAGAATTTTTTTTAATGATTTTTTATTATATTATGTTAGTCGCCATACAGTACATCCCCGGTTTCCGATGTAAGGCTCAATGATTCATTAGTTCTGTATAACACTCAGTGCACCATGCAATACGTGCCCTCCTTATTACCCATCACTGGTCTATCCCATGCCCCCACGCCCCCTCCCCTCTGAGGCCCTCAGTTTCTTTCTCATAGTCCATAGTCTCTCATGTTTCATTCCCCCTTCTGGTTACCCCCCCCCTTTCTTTATCCCTTTCTTCTCCTACCGATCTTCCTAGTTTTTATGTTCCATAGATGAGAGAAATCATATGATAGAGTCTTTCTCTGCTTGACTTATTTCACTTAGCATTATCTCCTCCAGTGCCGTCCATGTTGTAGCAAATGTTGAGAACTCGTTCTTTCTGATAGCTGAGTAATATTCCATTGTATATATGGACCACAACTTCTTAATCCAGTCGTCTGTTGAAGGGCATCTCGGCTCCTTCCACGATTTAGCTATTGTGGACATTGCTGCTATGAACATTGGGGTGCATATGGCCCTTCTCTTCACCACGTCTGTATCTTTGGGGTAAACACCCAGTAGTGCAATGGCTGGATCATAGGGAAGCTCAATTTTTAAAATTTTAAGGGACCTCCACACTGTTTTCCAGAGTGGCTGTACCAACTTGCATTCCCACCAACAGTGTGGGAGGGAGCCACTTTCTCCACATCCTCTCCAACAATTGTTGTTTCTTGCCTTGTCTATTTTTGCCATTCTAACTGGCGTAAGGTGGTATCTCAGTGAAGTTTTGATTTGAATTTCCTTGATGGCTAATGATTTTGAACATTTTTTCATGTGTCTGTTAGCCATTTGTATGTCTTCATTGAAAAAGTGTCTGTTCATATCTTCTGCCCATTTTTTGATTTATTTGTTTCTTGCGTATTGAGTTTGAGAAGTTCTTTGTAGATCTTGGATACCAGTCCTTTATCTGTAGTGTCATTTGAAAATATCTTCTCCCATTCCGTGGGCTGCCTCTTAGTTTTTCTGACTGTTTCCTTGGCTGTGCAGAAACTTTTAATCTTTTTTTTTTTTTTAAGATTTTATTTATTTATTCGACAGAGATAGAGACAGCCAGCGAGAGAGGGAACACAAGCAGGGGGAGTGGGAGAGGAAGAAGCAGGCTCATAGCAGAGGAGCCTGATGTGGGGCTCGATCCCATAACGCCGGGATCACGCCCTGAGCTGAAGGCAGACGCTTAACCGCTGTGCCACCCAGGCGCCCCAGAAACTTTTAATCTTGATGAAGTCCCATGAATTCATTTTATCTTTTGTTTCTCTTGCCTTTGGGGATGTATCATGAAAAAGGTTGCTTTGGCCGATGTCGTAGAGGTTGCTGCCTATGTTCTCCTCTAGAATTTTGATGGATTCCTGTCTCACATCGAGGTCTTTCATCCATTTGGAGTTTATTTTTGTGTATGGTGTGAGAGAGTGGTCAAGTTTCATTCTTTTGCATGTAGCTGTCCAATTTTCCCAGCACCATTTATTGAAGAGACTGTCTTTTTCCCACCGGATGTTTTTTCCTGCTTTATCAAATATTAGTTGCCCAAAGAGCCGAGGGTCCATTTCTGGGCTCTCTATTCTGTTCCATTGGTCTATGTGTCTGTTTTTGTGCCAGTACCATGCTGTCTTTGTGATCACAGCTTTGTAGTACAGCTCAAAATCTGGCATTGTGATGCCCCCAGCTTTGTTTTTCCTTTTCAACAGTTCCTTGGAGATTCGGGGCCTTTTCTGGTTCCATACAAATTTAAGGACTATTTGTTCCAGTTCTTTGAAAAATGTCCTCGGTATTTTGATCGGGATAGCATTGAAAGAGTAGATTGCTCTGGGTAGCATGGACATTTTAACTATGTTAATTCTTCCGATCCATGAGCACGGAATATCTTTCCATCTTTTTATGTCTTCCTCAATGTCTTTCAAGAGGGATTTATAGTTTCTAGAATATAGGTCCTTTACGTCTCTGGTTAAGTTACTTCCAAGGCAACGTATGGTTTTTGGTGCTATTGTAAATGGGATGGATTCCCTAATTTCTCTTTCTTCGGTCTCGCTGTTCGTGTACAGAAATGCAACTGATTTCTGAGCATTGATTTTGTATCCCGCCACATTTCTGAATTACTCTATAACTTCTAATGGTTTGGGAGCGGCTTCTTTGGGGTTTTCCACATAGAGTAACATGTCATCTGTGAAGAGAGACATTTTGACTTCTTCTTTGCCGATTTGAATACCTTTGATCCCTTTTTGTCGTCTGATTGCTGTTGCAAGGACTTCTAGTACTATGTTGAATAATAGTGGTGAGAGTGGGCATCCTTGTCGAGTTCCTGATCTTAAAGGGAAGGCTTCCAGCTTTTCCCCATTGAGAATAATATTTGCAGTAGGCTTTTCATAGATGGCTTTTATGAGATTGAGAAATGTACCCTCTATTCCTATACTCTGAAGGGTTTTAATCAGGAAAGGATGCTGTATTTTGTCAAATGCTTTTTCGGCATCGATTGAGAGGATCATATGGTTCCTGAGTCTTTTCTTGTTGATATGATGTATCACGCTGATGGATTTGCGAATATTGAACAACGCTTGCATCCCAGGTATGAATCCCACTTGATCGTGATGGATAATCCTTTTAATGAACTGTTGGATTCTATTAGCAAGTATCTTGTTGAGGATTTTGGCGTCCATATTCATTAGGGAAATCGGTCTGTAATTCTCCTTTTTGAGGGGGTCTTTGCCTGGTTTGGGCATCAAGGTAATATTGGCCTCATAGAATGAGTTTGGTAGCTCTCCTTCTGTTTCTATTTTTTGAAATAGCTTTAGGAGAATAGGTATTATTTCTTCTTTGAAAGTTTGGTAGAATTCCCCAGGAAAACCGTCCGGGCCTGGAGTTCTGTTATTTGGAAGGTTGTTTATCACTGATTCAATTTCTTCATCATTAATTGGCCTGTTTAAGAAATCAATTTCTTCCTGTTTCAATCTTGGTAGTTTATAGGTTTCCAGGAAGGATTCCATCTCTTCCGGATTGCTTAGTTTATTGGCATATAGCTGTTGATAAAAATTTCTAATAATCCTTCCAATTTCAATGGTGTTCGTCGTGACCTCTCCTTTTTCATTCATAATTTTAATAATCTGGGTCCTTTCTCTTTTGTTTTGGATAAGTGTTGCCAGTGGTCTGTCAATTTTATTGATTCTCTCAAAGAACCAGCTTCTAGTCCTGTTGATCTGCTCTACTGTACTTCTGGTTTCTGCTTGATTGATTTCAGCTCTAATTTTGGTCAACTGCTTCCTCGTGCGTGGATTAGGCCTGTCCCTCTGTTGCTGTTCCAGCTTCTTGAGGTGAGAATATAAAAACTGCATTTTAGATTTTTCTATTCTTTTGAGTGAGGCTTGGATGGCTATGTATTTCCCCATTAGGACTGCCTTTGCAGTATCCCATAGGTTTTGGACTGTTGTATATTCATTCTCATTGGTCTCCATAAATTGTTTAATTTTTGATTACCTGGTTTATCGAGTCATTCCTGAGCAGGATGGTTCTTAGTCTCCAAGTGTTTGAGTTTCTCCCAAATTTTTCCTTGTGGTTGAGTTCCAATTTCAGAGCGTTGTGGTCTGAGAATATGCACGGGATAATTTCAATCTTTTGGTATCGGTTGAGGCTTGTTTTGTGTCCCAGAACATGGTCTATTCTTGAGAATGTTCCATGGGCATTAGAATAGAATGAGTATTCTTTGATTCTGGGGTGTAGTGTTCTCTATATATCTATGGGGTCCAACTCGTCGAGTATGGCATTCAAAGCCTTTGATTCTTTGCTTAATTTTTTTGCCAGGGTGTTCTGTCTATTTCTGAGAGTGGAGTGTTGAGGTCCCCTACTATTAATGTATTTTATTTATATGTCTCTTTATTCTGGTTAAGAGTTGGCTTGTGTATCTTGCTGCTCCCCTGTTGGGGGCATATATATTTATAATTGTCATATCCACTTGTTGAATACTTCCTTTAAGAATAATATAGTGCCCTTCTGCGTCTCTAACTATAGTCTGTAGTTTAAAATCCAATTTATCTGATATGAGAATTGCTACCCCAGCTTTCTTTTGAGGTCCATTTGCGTGAAAGATGGTACTCCATCCCCTTACTCTCAGTCTGAATGCATCTTTGGGTTCGAAATGACTCTCTTGTAGACAGCAAATGGATGGGTCATTTCTTTTTATCCAATCTGCAACCCTGTGGTGTTGTAAGGGAGAATTTAAGCCATTAACATTAAGACTGAGTACTGAGAGGTATGATTTTAATGATGCCATGTTGCCAGTAAAGTCTTTGTTTGTATTGGCTGTGACTTTCTGTTCTGTATCACTCTTGGGGCCTTTTTACTTTTATAGAACCCCCCGTAATATCTCCTGTAGGGCTGGTTTCATGGTTACAAAATTGGTTAGTGACTGGCGATTCTGAGATGTCTTTATTTCTCCATCAATTCTGAATGACAGCCTTGCTGGATAAAGGATCCTTGGCTGCATGTTTTTCTCTGAAAGAGTTTAAATATGCTCCCCCAACCCTTTCTCTCATTCCAGGTCTGTGTAGACAGGTCTGACGTAATTTTGATGCCTTTGCCTTGGTACATGAGAAATTTCTTTGCCCTGGCCGCTTTCAATACTGTATCCTTGGATGTAATATTTGCGAAATGCACTATGACGTGACGTGGCGTAGGTTTGTCATGGTTGAGCTTGGGAGGGGTCCTCTCTGCCTCTTGGACACAAATGTTTGTTTCCCTCGCTAGATTAGGGAAGTTTTCAGCTACAATTTGTTCAAATATCTCTTCTAGACCTCTGTTTTTCTCTACCCCCTCGGAGATGCCGATGATTCTAACATTGGATCGTTTCATTGAGTCAGTAATCTCCCATAACCTACATTCGTGGGCTTAGATTTTTTTTAAGAGAAGCTTCTATTTTGTTTTTTTCCTCTATTAACCCATCCTCCAATTCACTAACCCGTTCCTCTGCTTCTGTGATCCTGGCCATCAGAGCCTCTAGTTTTGCCTGCATTTGGCTCATGGAATTTTTAATTTCTGCCAGATTTGCTCTCATTTCTGTTCTTAGGGATTCTATATTCTCAGTAACCTTTTTGTTAATAGTTTTTTCAATTCTACTCATCATTTTGACCATCGTTACTCTGAATTCCATTTCTGATAATTTGGTTACATCCATATCCATTATTTCTGTGGCAGAGGCCACAGACTCACTGTCTTTTCATTGCTGGGGGGGGCTTCTCCTTCTTGTCATTCTGATGAGGAGAGGTTGCGGGGTTGTCCAGAGCCCAAATTATTGACTGGGTCCCAGGCCGTGCCCCTTGTTTTATAGGGATCTTAGGGATGTGGGCTTCTTCTTTAAAGATTTTATTTATTTATTTATGTGGCAGCCAACCAGCAAGAGAGGGAACAGAAGCAGGGGAGTGGGAGAGGAAGAAGCAGGCTCCCAGCAGAGGAGCCCGATGAGGGACTCCTTTCCGGAACGCTAGGATCACGCCCTAAGCCAAAGACAGGCGCTGAATGATTGCGCCACCCAGGTGCCCTGGGTTGTGGGCTTCTTGATTTTTCAGCCTGCCTTCTGTGTTCTGGGGGAGGGGCCTGCCGCGCCGAGACTCAGGCAACCCTGTTTGGGTAGAGTCTCCGTGTCCTCTGCGAGGGGGGATGGGGATGGGCACTCTCTGAACCGGTATTTCCAGGCTTTTGTTCTCTGGCGGCTTTCCCTGGCGGTTTGCTATGCCTCTTTTGAGAGTCAGAGCAGCCGGCCGAATTTCAGCCTCTGTCACAGAACAGAGGGATTGCGGCCCGTTCTCTACTAATGTTCTGGCCACTTTAACTCTGTTACTGTTGGTGCTGCTCAACCCTGCAGTGTCCTGGGATGTGCGCCCCACACCCGGCGTCCCAGCCCTCACTTCCAGGGCCGGCGTGTCTCTGTCCTTTGTGTTTCTAACGCCGCAAGCCGCCAGCTGCCCCACGCGCGATCCGGAAGCTCCTCGTCTCAGTCTGGTTCCAGCGAGCGCACGGGGATTCCGGTGTTCCGTGAGATGCCTGGTGGCGCGCGCACCCGGCTCACGGTCTCAGTCTGCTGTTTTGCGGGTGCCGTCCGCCCGGCGCCCAAATACGGCGGCTCCCTCCCCCTTCCGTTTATCTTCCGATATCTGTGCACGGTTTCATGGCTCCCCGCTTCGTACCTCAATACTCAGCGCCGGAGATGTTCATATGTAGAGATCCAGATGCATCTTCCTGCGTCTCAGGCTGGTTCCGTGGTTGTTTAGGCTGGTCTAGTACCTATCCAGCTCGACTCGGGGACTGGCTGAAAAAGGTGTCTCCTACTCCTTCGCCATCTTTGACCTCTCAGAACTTCTAAAACCTGAGTTTGGATGAGCTGTTCCCTTTTGTGTGCTCGGTCTTGCTAGGTATAAATTAGAACTGCAACTTTTGTTCTGCAATTCCTGAGTGGATGAGAATATAGGTTCAGATTTTTAATAAATCCTAGAAGCCTTCTTGGAGGTTCATTTCCTTCCAACTTAATGGTCCTTTGTTATTCGGTGTCTTTTCTTTTCCAATTTTCAAGCTATGCCCAGACTCGTCTGCTCTGGGATCTGGCACATCCATG
Organism: Ursus arctos; assembly: GCF_023065955.2. Taxonomy (NCBI): domain Eukaryota; kingdom Metazoa; phylum Chordata; class Mammalia; order Carnivora; family Ursidae; genus Ursus; species Ursus arctos. The sequence goes on along the minus strand of NW_026623078.1, from coordinate 3,429,352 downwards.
TGACCGAAACTAATCATCATCCCATTGATTAGTGGAGGTAGGCATGTGACCCAGGTGTTCCCAATGCCACGGGAGGTTTGCTGAGGAAGCAGGATGCTGACTCCGGATTCCTGGGATTGAATGCTGCTATTCTTCCATTAAATGGAAATAGTAATGCTGTTATCAGTGAGAGTTTCCAGTGAGGTCATCTGGGTCAGATATGCAGAGCACCAATCAGGAAGGGGTCAAAGAACATTTCCAGTTTCCTTACAGGTCCCAGAAAGAGAAGGCCTCTTTTAAGTTTTTGATGGTTTCTTTTGCCGTGTGGAAGATTTCAGTTTGATGTTGTTCCACTTGTTTATTTTTGCTTTTGTTGCCTTTGCATTTGGTGTCCGATCTGAAGACTCTTTGCCAAAACCAATGTCGAGAGACTTAGTACCTGTGTCTTCTTGGAGGTTTATGGATTCGGGTCTTATGTTCAAATCATTCATCCATTAAAAATTTTGTGTGTGGTGTAAGAAAGTGACCCAGTTATATTCTTCTGCATTTAGTGTCCAGTTTGCCTGTTACCGCTCACTGAAGAGACAGTCCTTCCCTCATGGCATATCTTCTGCTGCTGTGTCGTAAGTTAGGGTCATCTACGTGTGGGTAAGTTTCTGAGCTTTCTGTTCTGTTCCACTGACCTGGTGTCTGTGTTTCTGCCAGTACCATCCTGTTTTGATGACAACAGCTTTGTAATCTAGCTTGAAATCCAGGAGTGTGTTGACTGCACCTTTCTTTCTCCAGGTTGCTTTGGGTATTTGGGGTCTTTTGTGATTCCATACAAGTTTGAGGACTGTTTTCTATTTCCTCGAATAATGCCACTGGAATTCAGATGGGGATTTCATCACATCTGTCGATTGCTTTGGGTACGATGGACATGTTCACATAATTAACTCTTCCAGTTAAGGAGCATGGCGTATGCTTCCATTTGTTTGTGTTGCCTTCCAAATCTTTGACCCATACATTCTGCCCCCCTCGACACACATGTTTTTCATTTCTTTTCTGCCATGTGTTGAGTGTACTATGTCTTTCTCATTGTTGGTTACTTTTATTCCTAGATTTTTTTTTTTGATGCAATTGTAAATGGCATTGCTTTTTTAATTTCTCTTTGCGAAAGTGTGTCATCAGTATAATACAGAAATGCAAGAAGTTGGGTCATCTGGGTGGCTCCATAGGTGAAGCGTCTGCCTTCTGCTCAGGTCATGATCCCAGAGTTCTGGGATCGAGCCCCGTGCTGGGCTCCCCGCTTAGCGAGGGTCTGCTTCTCCGTCTTTCTGACACTCCCCCGGCTCGTGCTTTTTCTCTTCCTGTCAAATAAATAAATAAAATCTGAAAAAAAAATAAAGACAACAGGTCTCTGTATATTGACTTTATATCCTGCAGCTTTCTTGAATTTGTTTATTCTAACAGGTTTTTGTGTGTTTTTTTTTTTTTTTTTTGTGGAATCCTTTGGGATTTCATGTCATTTGCAAATAGTGACAGTTTTCCTGTATGGATTTCATATCTTTCTCTTTTTTTAAAATTATGTTAGTCACCCTACAGTACTTCATTTGTTTTTGATGTAGTGTTCCAGGATTCATTGTTTGCATATAACACCTAGTGCTCATTATGACACGTGCCCTCCTTAATACCCATCACCAGGATAACCCATTCCCCTACCCCTCCCTTTCTGCAACCTTCAGTTTGTTTCCCAGTGTCAATAGTCTCTCATGGTTCATCTCCCCCTCTCATTCCCCACCTTCACTTTTCCCTTCCTTCTCCTAGTGTCCTCCATGCTATTCCTTCCATTCCACATAGGAGTGAAACCATATGATAATTGTCTTTCTCTGCTTGACTTAATTTCACTTAGCATAATCCCCTCCTGGTCCATCCACGTTGGTGCAAATGGTGGGTATTCATCCTTTCTGATGACTGAGTAATATTCCATTGTATAGATGAACCACATCTTCTCTATCCATTCATCTGCTGAAGGACATCTTGGCTCCTTCCACAGTTTGGCTATTAGGGACATTGCTGCTATGAACATTGGGATACAGGTGCCCTTCTTTTCATTACTCTGTGTCTATGGGGTAAATACCCAGTAGTGCAATTGGTGGGTCGTAGGATAGCTCTGTGTTCAACGTCTTGAGGAATCTCCATATTGTTTTCAAAAGTGGCTGTACCAGCTTGAATTCTCACGAGTAGTGTTAGAGGGCTCCCCTTTCTCCACATCCTCTCTGACTTTTTTTTATTTCCTGTCTTGTTAATTTCTTCTCAAGATTTTATTTATTTATTCCACAGAGATAGAGACAGCCAGCGAGAGAGGGAACACAAGCAGGGGGAGTGGGAGAGGAAGAAGCAGGCTCATAGCGGAGGAGCCTGATGTGGGGCTCCGTCTCATAATGCCGGGATCACGCCCTGAGCCGAAGGCAGACGCTTAACCGCTGTGCCACCCAGGTGCCCCCTGCCTTGTTAATTTTAACCATTCTAACTGGTGTAAGGTGGTATCTCATTGTAGTTTTGATTTGTATTTGCCTGATGGCAAGTGATGTGGAGCATTTTTTCGTGTGTCTGTTGGCCATTTGTATGTCTTCTCTGGACAAGTATCTCTTTGTGTCTTCTGCCCATTTTTTGGGTGTCGAGTTTGAGGAGTTCTTTATAGATCTTGGATACCAGCCCTTTATCTGTAATATCATTTGCAGATATCTTCTTCGATTCCATAGGTTGCCTTTTTGTTTTGTTGATCGTTTGCTTTGCCGTGCAGAAACTTTTTATCTTGATGAAGTGCCAATAGTTCATTTTTGCTTTTATTTCCTTTGCCTTTAGAGACGTGGCTTGCAAGAAGTTGTTGTGTCCAAGGTGGAAGAGTTCTTTTGATTTTGATATGAGACAGGAATCCATTATCTTTCTTTCCTGATTGCATTCGAGTCCTCTGTCTTTCTTGGTGAGTCTAGCTAAGTTTGTCAGTTTTGTTTATCTTTCCAAAAAAGGCAGCTCTCATTTTCATTGTGTTTTTTTCTTTTTTGTCTTTTTAGTCTCTGTTGGATTTATTTATGCATTCCTTTTTGTTATTTCCTTATTTCTACTAATTTGGGGCTTTGTTTGCTGTTTTTTTTTTTTCTACTTCTTTACCACAGAAATCAGGTTGTTTATTGGAGAGCATTCTCATGGATTGATGAAGACTTGAATTTCTATGAACGTCCCCCCCGTAGAGCTACTTTTGCTGCATCCCATAAGTTTTTGTAGGTTGTCTTTTTCATCAGTGTCAAGGTATTTCTAAAAATTTTTTTGATTTCTTCTTTGACTGTTGGTTGTTCAGTAGCATGTTGTTAAATCTCCACATATTTTTTTAAGATTATTTAAGTATCTGGCAGAGAGTGAGACAGCGAGAGAGGGAACGCAAGCAAGGGGGTGGGAGAGGGAGAAGCGGGCTTCCCACTGAGCAAGGAGCCTGATTCGGGGCTAGATCCCAGGCTCCTGGGATCACGACCTGAGCTGAAGGCAGATCCTTAATGACTGAGCCACCCAGGCCCCCCAATCTCCACCTGTTTTTGACTGTCCCATTTTTTTCTTGAGACTGATTTCTAGTTTCATATCATTGTGGTTGGACAAGATTTGTAGCAGAAGGTGAAGAGAGCATTCAGATGAAAGGTTTGTTTCCTGGAGGGTTTTCTGAGGGCAGACCATGAGTTCCGTGGGGACGGAGGAAGGTTTTGTGAGACGGGGGGTGGGGTTAACCCTTGTTAGAATTACTGACTACTACCATGCAGGCTGTGTGCTACCGTTCACACCGTAGTCCTGATGGGCTTGTACTTCATTAGAAATATTTTCTAGGAGGTGTAGGCATAGGCTTCTCTAAAAGAAAGGTGCCATGTGGGTTCATGGCATGACCCCAGGTCAGCAACCAGGATGTATGGTATTGTGGGGGATCAGAACCAGGCTTTCTGTGGGAAGTGACGGAAATAGGGTATGGTGAGCTCCATGACCTCATAGGTGAGGTCCCGAGTGACCCACTGGGTGTTGGGTTCCGTGGATCTGTTTCATCAGGTGCTGTGGAATTCAGGGACACCCTCCTGTCTGTGGATTTGTGTGGAGACAGGTAGACATCAGTGTCTGGCCAGGCACGACGGTCGCACTGGACCACCACCAGAGGTGCAGCACGCGGGGGAGCCACTGCTTGGTTTCCACGAAAGCTGACCAGGGTCTGTGACCGTGATTCCTAGCAGCTGCAAGGGGAGAGGAGGCCGGGGGTGGTGCACACTTCCTAGACTTGTGGTCAGGACTAGTCTGGAGCCCACTGAAGTCAGCCACACCTGGCACAGAAGGCCCCCAGTCAGTGTAGCTGTGGGCACTGCCCCCATGGCACTTTCGGGCCGGCTCCATGCTGCCACCTCCTGCTTTTCATCATCATCTTCAAGGTCGTGTGCCTCTGCTCTTGCCCCATGGCCTCCGGGGTATTGTCCGTCCTCCATCTGGCCCTCGTCCCTGGTGCCCTGTGCAGTCCGATGCCAGGGTAGCCTTCTCGAGGCAAACATCTGGCCCTGATGGAACACTTCCATGGATCTCGTGTGATGCGAGGATGATGTCCTGCCCTGGAAGGGGGCTGCAGGTCCCCAATCAGGAGAGCCATGTCTCCCTTTTCAGCATGGCCTGCCCTCCCCTCAGTCTTCTTCAGGGAAGCTCTCCCCACTTCCTGAGATGACAGCTCTGAACTTAAAAGTGGATGTTATTTTACATATCTCTATGCCTTAGTTCATCCATGGCATGTCTTTCAACGCCGTTAGTGGGTTTTTTTTTTTTTTTTAGCAGTTCTGAAGGGCTGTCTGCTCAAGGAGGGGATGACCTGGGTGGGGCAGCTTTCCCTCTCATCTCCCTCAGCCTGTCTCTGAGCCCTGGGGCCAGCTGTCCCACTGAGGATTGAGGGACCCGAGCCAGCCCATCCTGAGCCCAGGCTGTGTGTCAGCTGTGTAGCCTGATGCGTGTCGGAGCGGTGGGCAGCTGGCATAGGCCAGGGGCAGGCAGTGTCTCCCCATTCCTTCCCTCCCTTCCTCCCAGAGGTAGCTCAGAGCAGCCTTCAACCCCTGCATCTCCAGATCCCTTGACCTATGCCTCCTGTGTTCAGCTGGTGACCTTGGAGTTTCGCATGGATTCTACCTCCCATACCCTCTCCTGTAGCAGTTCCTGGATCAGGGGAGGGGTCGGACCCTTGTCTGATTTTGGTCTTCTTCCTGTCCCGCACCAAGCCCACTCACCTTTGCATCTTCCATGTATGTGCTTGGAAGCAAGTCCATCCACAGGGAACCTATTAGCCAAATGGATCCAGGTAATGAACATTGAAGTAGAGATCCAGGATCCATAATAAACCTGCTCTGAAACCTGTCCCAAAGTCTGTGACTCTCTCACACTGAAACAGAAACAATAATAGCTTTCTGGACTGTGAAGTGACATGTGTCTCTACTTCCAATCTTGAAGGCATAGGTGCTGAGCCTGGACAGAAAAGGACCATGGCTCCCGTGGGCTGGGATCCACAGTAAGAACTCAGTGAAATCTGAATTCGAGGCATAGAATGAATAATTATTGTAGAGAGAATCCTCCCAAGTAGGGCTTATGCACATTGCAGAGGAAAAGCTTTTTCAAAGAGGTTTCTGAAAGAAAAATCTTTTTAAAAAATTTATTGTAATTCCAGTAGAGCTAACATACAGTGTTACATTCGTTTCAGGTGTACAAGAGAGTGATTCAGTAATTCTATATATTACTCAGTGGTCATCCAGAAAAGTGTCCTCTTAATCCGCTTCATCTATTCCACTCATCCCTCTATCCACCTCCTCCTCTCTGGTAACCATCCCTTTGTTCTCTATTGTTAAGAGTTTGTATTTTGCCAGGCCCATACTCAGGCAACCCTGTTTGGGTAGAGTTTCCGTGTCCCCTGCGAGGGGGGATGGGGGTGGGCACGCTGTGAGCCGGTATTTCCAGGCTTTTGTTCCCTGGCGGCTTTCTCTGGCGGTCTGCTGTGCCTCTTCTGAGAGTCAGAGCAGCAGAGGCTGAATTGTCACAGAACAGAGGGATTGCGGCCCATTCTCCACCGATGTTCTGGCCACTTTAAGTCCGTTACTGTTGGTGCTGCTCAACCCTGTAGCGTCCCAGGATGTGCGCCCCACACCCGGCGTCCCTGCCCTCACTTCCAGGGCAGGCGCGTCTCTGTCCTTTGTGTTTCTAATGCTGCCAGCCGCCAGTCGCCAGCCGCCCCCCCCCCCCCCCCCCCCCCCGCGCGCTCCCGGATCTCCAGGTCTCAGTCTGGATCCCGTGAGCACACCAGGATTCCGGAGTTCCGTGAGAAGCCTGGTGGCGCGCGCACCCGGTTCAGGGTCTCAGTCTGCTGTTTCGCGGGTGCCGACCGTGAGTCCGCCCGCTCCCCCGTGCAGGTGGCCTGCCAGCTGCCAGCTGCCCCGCATGCGCTCCGGGAGCTCCCGGTCTCAGTCTGGATCCCGTGAGCACACGGGATTCCCGGGTTCCGCGAGATGCCTGGTGGCGAGCGCTCCCGGCTCACCGGTCTCAGTCCGCTCTCTCGCACGTGTGCCCTCTGTGAGTCCGCCCGCTCCCCCCCCCCCCCCCCCCCCCGTGCAGGTGGCTGCCGCTTCCCGGCACCCGAACGCGGCGGCTCCCTCCCCCTTCCGTTTATCTTCCGATATCTGTGCCCGGTTTCACGGCTCCCCGCTTCGTACCTCAATACTCAGCGCTGGAGATGTTCATTTGTAGAGATCCAGATGTATCTTCCTGCGTCTCAGGCTGATTCCGTGGTTGTTTAGGCTGGTCTGGTACCTATCCAGCTCGACTCAGGGGACCTGTGAAAAAGGGGTCCCCTACTCCTCCGCCATCTTAACTCCTCTCTTGTACCTGAAATAGTATTTAAAAACACTCAGCTCAGCCTCTTCTACAAAGTGAGCCAATGCTTATAAACATGGCTAAAATATTCCCTTACCGACGATGACTTCCCAGCCATCGTAGTGTTTAACTGGTATGACTGTGACTTACATTAGTCAACATTTGCAGAGAAAGAACTTAGTGCATCCAGGGGGCACTTCATGTTGAAATTAGTTTGTGACAACGAGCTACTGTGTTTTATACTGCAGTCCAAGGGAATGGTGCCAGACATCTCTAAGGTGTCTAGCAGTTCTACAATTCTGATTTTAAGTGGTCTGTGTGCTTCAGAGATTTGGGCAGGAGAAGGGCAGGAGTCCAGAGACTGTGAACACTTCTGTTACCTGTGCTGACCACGGAGCAGGTAGCCTTCTGTGGGCATCATTTTGATTTCTTGGTACTCTTGTGAAAGGTGCTTTTGTCTCAAATTCCTCCATTTAGGAGCAATTATAATGATAAAAGTAATGTTTATCTTATATCATCTGTGGGCCCTGATCCTGGGCTCCCAGGGAAGCTATCCTTTAACATTTTACCCGGCTCAAAATGACTGGGCAAAACCTCAAAGCATGGGTCCTATTTCTGCCCCAAGCACATGTTGTACATCTGTTTCGAGAAGAAAACAATAACCAAAAATGCCAACATGAAGATAAGAAAAAATAAAGAACCTCTTTGGCTCCCATAAGATTAAAGTCATACTGACATGTACATACTGAAAATGCATGAAATCATTGCATGTCCTAAAGCCCAAGCCTTGGAGGGTCTGAGAGCCACTGACCTTGCCCAGAACCAGGCACACCCCAGCAGGGAGGGCTGGTGCAGAAAGGGAAGGGGCAGGACGCTGAGGGTGGTCTGCAGCTAGAGGGGTCCCTGGAAGGGGCCAGGTGTGTGTGGGGAGCCCGGCCCACGACCCCACCCATGCCTGTGCTGGGTGTTGAGTAGAGGAGGCGCCTCTTGGACCCCCTGCACTTTCAGGGTTCCAGGGGCTTGAGGGCGGGTTGCCCGGCATCCAAGGGGCTAGGGCACCACCCTCCCCGACCAATCACCGCTTGGGGGTGGAGCTACGGCTCTGTGGGCGGTCCCAGAGTTGCAGCGGGTTGCAGACCTGGGGCAGAAGAAGGGGCACTGGGAGAGAGAGAGTTGCCCTGCGGAGGTCCGGGCTGGTGAGTGAGCAGCATGCCCGGGGTGGGGGTCGGGGGGTAGGGTGCGCCCCAGGTGGGAGGCAGGGTTCTGGAAGGGCACGTGGAGAGGGTTCATTGTGGGGACTCAGGTGAGTTTTCTTTTTCCCTTTAAAGTCTCTTCCGCCCCATGTCCTCAACTGGCCTTATTCCCCATACCCGTGAACTCCAGGGCGCCCACTCACCTGAGCTTTTGTGGGATGGGTTGCAGAATTTCAGGGTTCCCCCTGTTCCCCGGGAAGAGTGCGGGTAAGGACCTCACAGAATCCCCACCTTCAGTGGGGTGTCCCCCGGTTCTCTGACACAGTGCAGGTGATGCATCTTGAGCAGTACCCCGAGTTCAGCAGGGTGTGCCCTGGTCCCCCAGGCACAGGTGTGGCAGTAGCAAGCCCCAGAGCCATCCCCCAACTTCAGCATTATGCCCCGTGTGCCCCCGAGTTAGTGGTAATTGGCTGTTAGAATCATGCAGGAAAATCCTCCAGGTGGGGGCCTGGAGGCGGGCGTAAACCAGACCCCACTCTAGTTGCATTGGGAATAGACGAATTGAGGGTTTCTTTAGAAGAGTAAGTCTGCTTTCCAGAAAAGGCAAGGTCATTGGTCTATTGAGAATGAAGATAATTACTGCTAAACAACAACTATGTGTTGCCCCTTCGTCCAGAAACCGAAGCAGGTGTGCAGGCTTTAGGTCAGAGGTGCCTTCTTCTCCCCAGCTGACAGCACTTCTCTGCTCTGGCTCCATGAGACCCGAGGTTTTGAACGTCAGCATCTGAGTCAGGGAGGCAGCTTGTCAGAGGACGCCAGTGTTCAGAGAAAACACAGCTATTTTGGCATAATGTCCTATCTATGTCAGGACTGGAGGTAAAACCTCTCATTATCCCAAAACCTCCTGGGCTTTTCTCTTTTCTCTTTAGTTGAGCCACAAAGTAAAATTGAAGTAGCTGTCAGCATTCTGGGTTTGGTGCAAGAATTACTTAGTTTCCCTGCAGGTAGAACTTTGCAGGGGATCACAATTTCTCTGTCCATTTATTGCTTACAAATGTATTTTGACTATCTGTTTCCTAGGAACCCTCTTTTATTAGAAAGGGAAGGTGAGATTCACTCTGTGCCTGTTTGTAACATCTAATTTGTTCCTTCGTCTAACAATGTTTATTCAATTGGGCCTAAGATATGGTTGAGTGGCCAGCATCTGGAGTTAGATGGCTTTTTTTCATCTGATACAGACTTGGATGATGTCATTTGACAAAGGTGATGTTTCATCATTGATTAGTTTATTCATCAGAAGAGTTAAAATTAGGGTGGAGGGAAAATTCAAAATTATCCAAATGGGCCTGTTCCTGTTTAAAAGTTGAGCTTGACTTTCTAGTTTTACTATTATCTCGATATTTTGAGGTGCCATATTCTGTCTGTAGTTTCTTTGGTGGTGGAGTCAGAAGGAGAGTCTGGGAATTCTTTTGGATAGTGGCATGCTGGTGGCTTCAAGGGGCTTGGCGTCAGGAGCCTTGGGGTGAATTCTGCAACTGCTTGCCTGACCCTGGGTGCATCTCACAGAGGTTTTGTTTCCTCTTATGAAATTGCCAGCAGATAATGTTCTGCTTAAAGGGGAACCCTCCCACCATCCTGTTGGTGGGAATGCAGAGTGGTGCAGACAGTCTGGGAAACAGAGGAACTGGGGTTCCTCAAAAAGTTAAACATTGAACAACCACATGATCCAGCAATTGCTCTCCTAGGTGCTTACCCAAAAGATACAAAAATGCACATTCGAAGGGGGTACATGCACCATGATGTTTATAGCAACAATGTCCACAGTGGCCAAACTATGGAGAGAATCCCAAAGTCCATGCACTGATGAATGGATAAAGCAGATGTGGGATACGTGTATATATGTGTGTGTGTGTGTATATATATATATATATATATATATATATATATATATATATATATATATATATATAGGAATATGACCCAGCTTCAAAAAGAATGAAATCTTACCATTTGCAAGGATGTGGATGGATCTAGAGTGTATTAAGCTAAGCAAAATTAGTGAGGAAAGACAAATATCCTATGCTCTCACGCTTGTGGAATTTCAGAAAGAAAACAGATGAACAGAGTTGAGGGGTGATGAGAAAGGCAAACAAGGAAATAGACTCAACCTTGGAGAACAAACTGAGTGTTGCTGCAGGACAGGGGCGTGGGGGGAAGAGTTAAATGGGTGAGGGGTATTAAGGAGGGCGCTTGTGATGAGCACTGGGTACTGTATGCAGGTGAGGAATCACTAAATCCTACCCCTGAAGCGAATATTCCATGGCATGTGAACTAACTGGAATTTAAGTAAAAGAAGAAAGGAAAAAGTGTTCTGCTTCATGAAGAGTGAGGTAAAATTGTAGTGATTTGGGCTGTACTGTTCTATAGATGATAGTTGTAAAACACCCTGTTGTAAGATACACTAGTTTCTTATCGCATAAGGAGTCCTCAGAAAGCTGCAATGAAAGATTCAGATCTCAGAGCATGTTCATGTTCCACTGATATGTTACAGTTTGCACAGGTAGGACAGAAGGAGAGAAAGGCAACAGAAGGGGAAAGTAGGTGTGAACCTTTCATTAGTTAGCATTATAGCTTTCTCATGAAAGCCTTGCGCCAGTGTGATTTTGCAAGAAGAGGGGGAATCCGGGAGCTTTGCAGGAGACGGGGGAGTTCCAGGTCTGGGTAAAGCTGACAGGGGTCCCAGAGGAGAGCTGAATGCATTCTGCAGCAGGGTGTGGGCAGGGTGGGCTCCAGGGGTGGCTGTGGGTCTCCTGTGTGAGAGTTGTGACAGGTGAGGGCTGTGTGCAAGTTCCTGGCTGAGGACAAGTGAGGCACAGGTGGAGAGCTGGCAGAAAACCTTTTTCTGGGCCACCAGCCTCACCCAACACACACAGCCTCACCTTCTGTCCCTGTCACTCCAATTCAGACTTCTCAGAAGGCGAGTGAGAACACATCAAGAGCATTCTAAACAGAAAGGAAAGCATGTGCAAAGGCTCTGGGGCAGGAGAATTCCAGATATGTCCAGGAGCAGCAAGAAGGCCCTGTGGCCACAGGGGACAGCTTAGGACATGACCTCAGGGAGGTGACAGAGGGCGACAGAAAGCCATTCCAGGGCTATAACCCCATGAGACCCTGTTTCACTAGGCCATCGTGGCTACAGTGTTGAGAACAGATGACAGAGGGTTGAAGATGGCAAGGCAGGTCAATGACGAAGCTTTTCCAGGAACTCAGGCACTGTGGACCAGACAGGTGGCCTTGGATGGAGTGGTTAGACCTATTCTGGGTCCATTTTGAAGATGGAGCTCACAGGATTTGCTGATGAGTTAGATATTAGGAGCAGGAGAACGGAGGAATTGGGGTAACTCCCAGCTGTTGTGGGTTGTCCTGATCGAGGGGAAGGAGAGGGTTTCTGGGGTAAGGAGGTAGTCCGTGTTCCGCATGCTGAGGAAGGTGCCTTTCCCGGTGGATCTGCTGAGGTTTGTGTCTGGGAGAACCTTTCACATCTCCTCCCTCAGCAATGCTCAAGTACAAGTATCCCCCAGCTTTTAAACGTTCACAGTAAGACACCTGGCTTTCTTGAAAGAACTACGTTATTACCCAGCTTCAGTGAGAGGAAGAGACCTAAAGAGGATTTCCCTCTTATGAAAAAAGGTGAACAGTGAGAATCACGTTCAGCATCTGTTTTGGGGAGAAGCACAACAGAGGCGGCGTGCACCCCAACCAGCTCCTTCCGCTGGGAACCGCTCTCCGCATCCAGCCACCAGCACTTTGAATTGTGTCTGTGAGCCTCTGCTGTGCTTTATCTTCATTTATGCTGGGCCTCCGTTAGAAACTTGTGTCCTGAGGCCTAAGAAAAGCCAAAGAGAAGGAATCTTGGAGTCTGAGCACACTGTCCAATTTTTCCGTGTAAATGAATGGTCATTCCTTCTTTACACCATTTCTGCTGTGCAAGGTTTCTCAGAAGCCCTGTACTTTCAAAGAGCAGGGAAACCTATACCCCATGCTGCGGGGTTAGTTTTAGTCTCCATGCTGGACAGAACATTTCATGACTGTCGGATTTTCTCACTCAAACATTGAGACTTGGACCACCTTCACCCGTTTCTACCACCCCATCCCCGAATCTGGCACCTACCAATCTGCTCTCAGTATCTATGCGTTCAGTATTTGTTTATTCCACGTGGAATGTACATGAGAGCATCTGGTATTTGTCTTTCTGTGTCTGAGTTACTTGGCATAAGGCCCCCAAGGTCTGTGTTTCCATGTCTGGTTCTTGTGAATAATGCTGCAGTGAACGTGGGAGTGCATCTGTCTTTTTGAGGCAGTATTTTTGTGTTCTCCAAATCAATACTCAGTAGAGCCATTACTGGGTCATGTGGTAGTTGTATTTATTTTTTCAGGAACCTCCATACCGTTTGTCACAGTGGCTGCACCAATTTCCATTCCCACCAACAGCGCACAGTGTCTCCTCGTCTGCACACCCTTGACCCCACCTGGTGTCTGTCTCTGGGACAATTGCTGTTCCAACAGTTGTGAGGGGATAGCCGATTGTGGGTTTGACTGATGTTTCCCTGACGATGATTAGTGATGTCGAACAACTTTTTCTGTCTGTTGGCACCTGTGTGCCATCTTTGGACAGTATCTATTCACATATTCACCCCATTTTTTATACAGTTTTTTTTTTGTTTTGATTTGTATGAGTGTTGTGTGCATTTTGGATATTAGCCTCTTCTCACACATATGATTCGCAGATATTTTTTTCTTATTGGGTCAGTGGCCTTTTAAGTTTTTGATGGTTTCTTTTGCCGTGTGGAAGATTTCAGTTTGATGTTGTTCCACTTGTTTATTTTTGCTTTTGTTGCCTTTGCATTTGGTGTCCGATCTGAAGACTCTTTGCCAAAACCAATGTCGAGAGACTTAGTACCTGTGTCTTCTTGGAGGTTTATGGATTCGGGTCTTATGTTCAAATCATTCATCCATTAAAAATTTTGTGTGTGGTGTAAGAAAGTGACCCAGTTATATTCTTCTGCATTTAGTGTCCAGTTTGCCTGCTACCGCTCACTGAAGAGACAGTCCTTCCCTCATGGCATATCTTCTGCTGCTGTGTCGTAAGTTAGGATCATCTACGTGTGGGTAAGTTTCTGAGCTTTCTGTTCTGTTCCACTGACCTGGTGTCTGTGTTTCTGCCAGTACCACCCTGTTTTGATGACAACAGCTTTGTAATCTAGCTTGAAATCCAGGAGTGTGTTGACTGCACCTTTCTTTCTCCAGGTTGCTTTGGGTATTTGGGGTCTTTTGTGATTCCATACAAGTTTGAGGACTGTTTTCTATTTCCTCGAATAATGCCACTGGAATTCAGATGGGGATTTCATCACATCTGTCGATTGCTTTGGGTACGATGGACATGTTCACATAATTAACTCTTCCAGTTAAGGAGCATGGCGTATGCTTCCATTTGTTTGTGTTGCCTTCCAAATCTTTGGCCCATACATTCTGCCCCCCTCGACACACATGTTTTTCATTTCTTTTCTGCCATGTGTTGAGTGTACTATGTCTTTCTCATTGTTGGTTACTTTTATTCCTAGGTGTTTTTTTTGATGCAATTGTAAATGGCATTGCTTTTTAAATTTCTCTTTGCGAAAGTGTGTCATCATTATACAGAAATGCAAGAAGTTGGGTCATCTGGGTGGCTCCATAGGTGAAGCGTCTGCCTTCTGCTCAGGTCATGATCCCAGAGTTCTGGGATCGAGCCCCGTGTTGGGCTCCCCGCTTAGCGAGGGTCTGCTTCTCCGTCTTTCTGACACTCCCCCGGCTCGTGCTTTTTCTCTTCCTGTCAAATAAATAAATAAAATCTGAAAAAAAATAAAGACAACAGGTCTCTGTATATTGACTTTATGTCCTGCAGCTTTCTTGAATTTGTTTATTCTAACAGGTTTTTTTTTTTTTTTTGGTGGAATCTTTTGGGATTTCATGTCATTTGCAAATAGTGACAGTTTTCCTGTATGGATTTCATATCTTTCTCTTTTTTTAAAATTATGTTAGTCACCCTACAGTACTTCATTTGTTTTTGATGTAGTGTTCCAGGATTCATTGTTTGCATATAACACCTAGTGCTCATTATGACACGTGCCCTCCTTAATACCCATCACCAGGATAACCCATTCCCCTACCCCTCCCTTTCTGCAACCTTCAGTTTGTTTCCCAGTGTCAATAGTCTCTCATGGTTCATCTCCCCCTCTCATTCCCCACCTTCACTTTTCCCTTCCTTCTCCTAGTGTCCTCCATGCTATTCCTTCCATTCCACATAGGAGTGAAACCATATGATAATTGTCTTTCTCTGCTTGACTTAATTTCACTTAGCATAATCCCCTCCTGGTCCATCCACGTTGGTGCAAATGGTGGGTATTCATCCTTTCTGATGACTGAGTAATATTCCATTGTATAGATGAACCACATCTTCTCTGTCCATTCATCTGCTGAAGGACATCTTGGCTCCTTCCACAGTTTGGCTATTAGGGACATTGCTGCTATGAACATTGGGATACAGGTGCCCCTTCTTTTCATTACTCTGTGTCTATGGGGTAAATACCCAGTAGTGCAATTGGTGGGTCGTAGGATAGCTCTGTGTTCAACGTCTTGAGGAATCTCCACATTGTTTTCAAAAGTGGCTGTACCAGCTTGAATTCTCACGAGTAGTGTTAGAGGGCTCCCCTTTTTCCACATCCTCTCTGACTTTTTTTTATTTCCTGTCTTGTTAATTTCTTCTCAAGATTTTATTTATTTATTCCACAGAGATAGAGACAGCCAGCGAGAGAGGGAACACAAGCAGGGGGAGTGGGAGAGGAAGAAGCAGGCTCATAGCGGAGGAGCCTGATGTGGGGCTCCATCCCATAATGCCGGGATCACGCCCTGAGCCGAAGGCAGACGCTTAACCGCTGTGCCACCCAGGTGCCCCCTGCCTTGTTAATTTTAACCATTCTAACTGGTGTAAGGTGGTATCTCATTGTAGTTTTGATTTGTATTTGCCTGATGGCAAGTGATGTGGAGCATTTTTTCATGTGTCTGTTGGCCATTTGTATGTCTTCTCTGGACAAGTATCTCTTTGTGTCTTCTGCCCATTTTTTGGGTGTCGAGTTTGAGGAGTTCTTTATAGATCTTGGATACCAGCCCTTTATCTGTAATATCATTTGCAGATATCTTCTTCGATTCCATAGGTTGCCTTTTTGTTTTGTTGATCGTTTGCTTTGCCGTGCAGAAACTTTTTATCTTGATGAAGTGCCAATAGTTCATTTTTGCTTTTATTTCCTTTGCCTTTAGAGACGTGGCTTGCAAGAAGTTGTTGTGTCCAAGGTGGAAGAGTTCTTTTGATTTTGATATGAGACAGGAATCCATTATCTTTCTTTCCTGATTGCATTCGAGTCCTCTGTCTTTCTTGGTGACTCTAGCTAAGTTTGTCAGTTTTGTTTATCTTTCCAAAAAAGGCAGCTCTCATTTTCATTGTGTGTGTGTGTTTGTTTTTTTTTTTTTTGTCTTTTTAGTCTCTGTTGGATTTATTTATGCATTCCTTTTTGTTATTTCCTTATTTCTACTAATTTGGGGCTTTGTTTGCTGTTTTTTTTTTTTTCTACTTCTTTACCACAGAAATCAGGCTGTTTATTGGAGAGCATTCTCATGGATTGATGAAGACTTGAATTTCTATGAACGTCCCCCCCGTAGAGCTACTTTTGCTGCATCCCATAAGTTTTTGTAGGTTGTCTTTTTCATCAGTGTCAAGGTATTTCTAAAAATTTTTTTGATTTCTTCTTTGTTGGTTGTTCAGTAGCATGTTGTTAAATCTCCACATATTTTTTTAAGATTATTTAAGTATCTGGCAGAGAGTGAGACAGCGAGAGAGGGAACGCAAGCAAGGGGGTGGGAGAGGGAGAAGCGGGCTTCCCACTGAGCAAGGAGCCTGATTCGGGGCTAGATCCCAGGCTCCTGGGATCACGACCTGAGCTGAAGGCAGATCCTTAATGACTGAGCCACCCAGGCCCCCCAATCTCCACCTGTTTTTGACTGTCCCATTTTTTTCTTGAGACTGATTTCTAGTTTCATATCATTGTGGTTGGACAAGATTTGTAGCAGAAGGTGAAGAGAGCATTCAGATGAAAGGTTTGTTTCCTGGAGGGTTTTCTGAGGGCAGACCATGAGTTCCGTGGGGACGGAGGAAGGTTTTGTGAGACGGGGGGTGGGGTTAACCCTTGTTAGAATTACTGACTACTACCATGCAGGCTGTGTGCTACCATTCACACCGTAGTCCTGATGGGCTTGTACTTCATTAGAAATATTTTCTAGGAGGTGTAGGCATAGGCTTCTCTAAAAGAAAGGTGCCATGTGGGTTCATGGCATGACCCCAGGTCAGCAACCAGGATGTATGGTATTGTGGGGGATCAGAACCAGGCTTTCTGTGGGAAGTGACGGAAATAGGGTATGGTGAGCTCCATGACCTCATAGGTGAGGTCCCGAGTGACCCACTGGGTGTTGGGTTCCGTGGATCTGTTTCATCAGGTGCTGTGGAATTCAGGGACACCCTCCTGTCTGTGGATTTGTGTGGAGACAGGTAGACATCAGTGTCTGGCCAGGCACGACGGTCGCACTGGACCACCACCAGAGGTGCAGCACGTGGGGGAGCCACTGCTTGGTTTCCACGAAAGCTGACCAGGGTCTGTGACCGTGATTCCTAGCAGCTGCAAGGGGAGAGGAGGCCGGGGGTGGTGCACACTTCCTAGACTTGTGGTCAGGACTAGTCTGGAGCCCACTGAAGTCAGCCACTCCTGGCACAGAAGGCCCCCAGTCAGTGTAGCTGTGGGCACTGCTCCCATGGCACTTTCGGGCCGGCTCCATGCTGCCACCTCCTGCTTTTCATCATCATCTTCAAGGTCGTGTGCCTCTGCTCTTGCCCCATGGCCTCCGGGGTATTGTCCGTCCTCCATCTGGCCCTCGTCCCTGGTGCCCTGTGCAGTCCGATGCCAGGGTAGCCTTCTCGAGGCAAACATCTGGCCCTGATGGAACACTTCCATGGATCTCGTGTGATGCGAGGATGATGTCCTGCCCTGGAAGGGGGCTGCAGGTCCCCAATCAGGAGAGCCATGTCTCCCTTTTCAGCATGGCCTGCCCTCCCCTCAGTCTTCTTCAGGGAAGCTCTCCCCACTTCCTGAGATGACAGCTCTGAACTTAAAAGTGGATGTTATTTTACATATCTCTATGCCTTAGTTCATCCATGGCATGTCTTTCAACGCCGTTAGTGGGTTTTTTTTTTTTTTTAGCAGTTCTGAAGGGCTGTCTGCTCAAGGAGGGGATGACCTGGGTGGGGCAGCTTTCCCTCTCATCTCCCTCAGCCTGTCTCTGAGCCCTGGGGCCAGCTGTCCCACTGAGGATTGAGGGACCCGAGCCAGCCCATCCTGAGCCCAGGCTGTGTGTCAGCTGTGTAGACGGATGCGTGTCAGAGCGGTGGGCAGCTGGCATAGGCCAGGGGCAGGCAGTGTCTCCCCATTCCTTCCCTCCCTTCCTCCCAGAGGTAGCTCAGAGCAGCCTTCAACCCCTGCATCTCCAGATCCCTTGACCTATGCCTCCTGTGTTCAGCTGGTGACCTTGGAGTTTCGCATGGATTCTACCTCCCATACCCTCTCCTGTAGCAGTTCCTGGATCAGGGGAGGGGTCGGACCCTTGTCTGATTTTGGTCTTCTTCCTGTCCCGCACCAAGCCCACTCACCTTTGCATCTTCCATGTATGTGCTTGGAAGCAAGTCCATCCACAGGGAACCTATTAGCCAAATGGATCCAGGTAATGAACATTGAAGTAGAGATCCAGGATCCATAATAAACCTGCTCTGAAACCTGTCCCAAAGTCTGTGACTCTCTCACACTGAAACAGAAACAATAATAGCTTTCTGGACTGTGAAGTGACATGTGTCTCTACTTCCAATCTTGAAGGCATAGGTGCTGAGCCTGGACAGAAAAGGACCATGGCTCCCGTGGGCTGGGATCCACAGTAAGAACTCAGTGAAATCTGAATTCGAGGCATAGAGTGAATAATTATTGTAGAGTGAATCCTCCCAAGTAGGGCTTATGCACATTGCAGAGGAAAAGCTTTTTCAAAGAGGTTTCTGAAAGAAAAATCTTTTTAAAAAATTTATTTTAATTCCAGTAGAGCTAACATACAGTGTTACATTCGTTTCAGGTGTACAAGAGAGTGATTCAGTAATTCTATATATTACTCAGTGGTCATCCAGAAAAGTGTCCTCTTAATCCACTTCATCTATTTTACTCATCCCTCTATGCACCTCCTCCTCTCTGGTAACCATCCGTTTGTTCTCTCTTGTTAAGAGTTTGTATTTTGGGGGCGCCTGGGTGGCACAGCGGTTAAGCGTCTGCCTTCGGCTCAGGGCGTGATCCCGGCGTTATGGGATCGAGCCCCACATCAGGCTCCTCCGCTATGAGCCTGCTTCTTCCTCTCCCACTCCCCCTGCTTGTGTTCCCTCTCTCGCTGGCGGTCTCTATCTCTGTCAAATAAATAAATAAAATCTTTAAAAAAAAAAAAAAAAAAAAAAAGAGTTTGTATTTTGGTGTGTCTCCTTTTTCTCTTTATTTAGTTTTGTTTGTTTTTTAAGTTCCCTATAAGAGTGACATCATATGGGATTTGTCTTTCCCTGACTGACTGATTTCAGTTAGGATAATACTCTCTAGCTCCATCCATGTGGCTGCAAATGGCAAGGTTTCATTCAAGCCTAGTAATACTCCATTGTGTGTGTGTGTGTGTGTGTGTGTGTGTGTGTGTGTGTGTGAGAATACACACATCTATCATCTCATTTGTCAATTTTTCTACAGACACTTTGGTTGCTTCCATATTGTGATATTGTAAATAAAGGTGCAAGAAACATAGGGGTGCACGTATCCTTTTAAGTTGCTGTTTTCATAGTCTTTAGGCAAATACCAGTAGTGTGATTGTTGGATCGTAGGGTAGTTCTATATTTAATTTTTTGAGGAACCTTCATACTGTTTTCCACGGTGGCCATCACAGTTTGCATTCCCACCCACGGTTCGCGAGGATTCCCCTTTATCCACATCCTCCCAACGCCTGCTCTTTCTTGTGCTTTTGATGTTAGCCATTCTGACAGGTGTGAGGTAATACCTCATTGTCCTTTGGATTTACATTTTCCTGATGATGGGTGATGGTGAACATCTTTTCACGGGACTGTTGGCCATTTGTATTTCTTCTTTGGAGAAATGTCTGTTCATGTCTTCTGCCTATTTTTTAACTGAATTATTTGTTTTTTGGGGGTCGAGTAGTATCAGTTCTATATGTTTTGGACACTATCCTTTTATTGCATATGATCTTTGCAAACATCTTCTCCCTTTGAGTAGGTTGTCTTATTATTTTTACGTTTTCATTGTTCTTCTGCCATGTGGAAACTTTTTATTTTGCTCTATTCCCAATAGTTTATTTTTGCTTTCATTTCCTTTGCCTCAGGAGACAGTCTAGAAAAACGTTGGTATGGTCCATGTCAAGAAGTTACTGTCTTCCCTCTTGTAGAATTTTTGTGGATTTAGGTCTCATATTGAGGTCTTGAAACTGTTTTGTGTTTGTCTGTATTGTGTAAGAAAGCAGTCTAATTTCATTCTTTTGTGCGTAGCTGTCTAGTTTTCCCAACACCATTTGTTGTAGAGACTGTCCTTTTCCCTTTTGATATCATTGCTTGCCTTGTGGAAGATTCATGGACCACATAATTGTGGGTTTCTGTCTGAACTTGTATCCTGTTCCTTTGGTCACTGTGTCTATTTTTGTGCCGTACTCTCTTGTTAGGATGACTGCAGCTTTGTAGTATAACCTGAAATCTGAAATTGTGAGTCCTCCAGCTTTGTTTTTCTTTTCCACATTGCACTGGCTGTTCAGTATCTTTAGTGGTTCCATACAAATGTTTAGGATTGTTTATTCGAGGTCTTTTATTCTTTAATTTAAATTCAATTAGCCAACTTACAGTACATCATTAGTTTCAGATGTAGTCTTCAATAAATTACCAGTCGTGTGGAACACCCAGTGCTCATTGTATTGTGTGACCTCCTTAATGCCACTCACCCAGTTACCCGCCCCCCCAACTTCTCCTCCAGCAATCATCAGTTTGTTGCGATAGTTAAGAGTCTATCATGGGTTTTCTCCCTCTGATGACTTCCCTTTCTATTTTCCCTCCCTATGGTCTTCTTCCCTGTTTCTGATATTCCACATAGGAGTGAAAGCATATGATCATTGTCTTTCTTTCATTGGCTTATTCCACTCAGCATAATACCTTCCAGCTCCACCCAGGTCGGTGTGATGGTAAGTATTCATCCTTTCTGATGGCTGAGTAATATTCCATTATATATATGATCCACATCTTCTTTATCCATTCATCTGTCCATGCTCATCTGCACTCTTTCCACAGCTTGTCTATTATGGATATTGCTGCTATGAACACTGGGGTGCATGTGTCCCGTCTTCACTACCTCTGTCTCTTTGGGGTAAATCCCCAGTAGTGCAATTGCTGGGACATAGGGTAGCTTTATTTATAACGTCTTGAGGAAACTCCGTACCATTTTCCAGAGTGGCTGTACCGGACTGCATTCGCACAGGGGTGTAAGAGGGTTCCCGTTTCTCCACATCCTCTCCAACATGTATAGTTTCATGTCTTCTTATTTTTAGATATTCGGCCTCGTGTGATATGGCATCTATAGGGGTTTAGATTTGCATTTCCCTGAAGCCAAGTGATATGAAGCATTTATGCATGTATCTTTTGGTCACCAGTACATCGTCATCAGTGAAATGACTTCCCATTTTAATCCATCTCAAGACCTAAAGCTGGGTAAGGCACTGAAGCTGGATGATGCCATCGGTTGGAATTGTGGAGAATTTCAAAAGATCTCCATGAGAGCAAGTTTAAAGGTCAGTGTGAAGCTACTAATTGGATCCGGGGAGATCTCTGAAAGTGGGAGTTCCCTGGGATGGGCTGAGGGGGGCCCTCCGATTTTCCTGCTATGAATCCTTTCTGCAGCCCCAAACGGACAGTTTCCTGCAGTGGGGCAGGCTGAGTCCTCTAGTCGTGCAGAGGTGAGCCCAATGCCTGGTACCTTGGAGGCAGGCAAAGGGGAGGGGACCCTCAGCAGAAGACCCAGGGTTAGGTTAGGCCTCAAGAGACAGCAGGTGCGAACTGCCCAGTGCTCAGAGAACTCCCAGGCCAACTGAGATGAGGGCACAAGGGCGGGTGAGTGTGAGCCTTGGGGTTTGATCCGGAAGGGCTCACAAAGGTCGGGGTTCACCAGCAGGGGCTCTGAGGGGGTGTCCCAGTTCTCTTGCCCTGAATGCTCTATTGTGCCCCAAAACGGTACAGTTTCCTGTGGGCTGCAGGCTGAGTCCTACGGTGGGGCTTGGGTGTCTCCAATCCCCCGGAGTTGGGCGCCAGGATCCTGGGGAGGGGCCCCTCTGTGGCCAAACTAGGGTAAGGGTTAGGGTCCAGGGGCCCGGCAGGGCCAATCTAGCAAGCTGTGCGGCGAGCTCCGTGGAGGGCTGAGATGAGGCCATGGGGGAGGGTGAGCATGGGCCTCAGGGTTGGGGCACGGGGGTTGCCAAAGGTGGGGACGGGCTCCGGGGGCCTCCCCAAGTTCTCGTGCCCTGTATGCTCTGTAGCGCCCCAAGGGGCACGGTTTCCTGTGGACTGGCAAGCTGAGTCCTGAGGCGGGGCACAGGTATCCCAATTCCCCGGGGCTGCGGTGTAAGGCTCCTGGGGAGGCCGCCAAACCCGCGGCTGACCTAGGGTTAGGATTAGGCCCCAGGAGCCCCGCAGGCCCAATCTGCTGGCTGTATGGTGAGCTACACAGGCTGAGGTGAGGGTGTGGGGAGGGTGAGCGTGGGCCTCAGGGTTGGGGTGCGGGAGGCCGCCAAAGTTCGCTGGGGGCTCAGGGGGGCCCTCCTGGTTCTCCCGCCCTGAATGCTCTATGGCCTCCCAAGGGGCACGGTTTCCTGCAAGGTGGGAGACTGAGTCCTGCGGTGGGGCTCAGGTGTCCCGAATCCCCGCGGCTGCGGCTCCAGGGTCCTAGGGAGGGGCCCCTCCACAGATGAACTAGGGTTAGGGTTGGGGCCCAGGAACCCCGCAGGCCAGATCTGCCCGCTATGTGGCGAGCTCTGCCACGGGTTGAGGTGAGGGTACGGGGTGGGGTGAGCATGGGCATCAAGGTTGGGGCTTAGGGATCGCTGAAGTTCTCCGGGGGCTCTGGGGGCCCTCCCGGTTCTCCCACCCTGAATGCTCTACAGCCTCCCAAGGGGCACGGTTTCCTGCGGGGTCGCAGGCTTTGTCCTGCAGTGGGGCTCAGGTGTCCCCAGTCCCCGGGGCTGCGGCACCGGGCCCCGGGGGAGGGGCCCTCCCTAGCCGACCTAGGGTCAGGACTAGGCCCCAGGAACCGGGCAGGACTGATCTGCCGGCTCTGCGACGAGCTTGGTGGCAGGCTGAAGGGAAGGCGCGGGGCGGGATGAGCGTGGGCCTCAGAGTTGGGGTGTAGGGGGCCGCCGAGGATCGCTGGGGGCTCAGGGGGGCCCTACTAATTCTGCACGGGATGCTCTGCGGCGTCCCAAGGGGCATGGTTTCCTGAGGGGTGGCAGGCTGAGTCCCGTGGTGGGGCTCAGGTGTACCCAATCCCCAGGGTTAGGGTACGGATTAGGGTACGGGTTAGGGTTAGTGTACGGGTTACAGTTAGTGTTCGGGTGAGGGTAGGGGTTAGGGTTAGGGTAAGGTGAGGTTACGGGTTAGGGTTGGCTTTAGGGGTTACAGGTTAGGGGTTATGGGTTACGGTACGGATTAGGGTTTAGGGTACGGGTTAGGGTTTAGGGTTTGGGTTTAGTGTACGGGTTAGGGTTAGGGTACGGGTTAGGGTATGGGTTAGGGTTTGGGTACAGGTTAGGGTACGCGTTAGGGTACAGTTTAGGGACGGGTTAGGGTACGGTTTAGGGTGCAGGTTAGGGTTAGGATATGGGTTAAGGTTAGGGTATGGGTTAGGGTTACGGTACGGGTTAGGTTACGGTTTAGGATTAGGGTTAGGGTACAGGTTAGGGTTAGGGTATGGATTAGGGTATGGGTTAGGGTTAGGGTATGGGTTATCGTTAGGGTTACGTTTTGTGTTAGGGATAGGGTACAGGTTTGGGTTTGGGTGTGGTTTAGGGTATGGGTTAGGATACGGGTTAGGTTTAGGTTAGGGTTAGGGTTAGGGTACGGTTTAGGGAATGGGTTAGGTTTAGGGTACGGTTTAGGGTTAGGGTATGGGTTAGGGTACAGGTTAAGTTACTAGTTAGGGTTAGGGTTCGGGTTAGGGTATGGGTTAGGGTCCGGGTTAGGGTTAGGGTACGGGTTAGGGTAAGGGTTAAGGTACGGGATAGGCTGCAGGTTAGTGTTAAGGCAGGGTACTGGTTAGGGTTAGGGTTTAGGGTTAGGGTTAGTATACGGGTAGTGTTAGGCTACAGGTTAGCGTACCGGTTAGGGTACGGGTTAGGTTCAGGGTTTAGGGTTTAGGGTTAGGGTACGAGTTAGGGGACGGTTTAGGGATAGTGTTAGGGTATGGGTTTGGGTTAGGGTTAGGGTACGGATTAGGGTACGTGTTAGGGTTAGGGTACAGGATAGGGTATGTGTTACGGTTAGAATACGGGTTAGGGTACAGGTTAGGGTACGGTTTAGGGTTAGGGTAAGGGTTAGGGTACGGGTTAGGGTTAGGGTACGGGTTATGGGTAGGTTTAGGGGAAGGTGTAGGGTTGAGGGTAGGGTTAGGTTTAGGGGTTAGGGTTAAGGTTAGGGTTTAGGGTTTAGGTTTAGAGTTAGGGTTAGGGTTAGACCCCAGGAGGCCAGCAGGCCTGATCTGCCAGCTCTGCGGTGAGCGGTGGGAAGGGCTGAGGTGAGGGCGCTGGCGATGGGAGCGTGGGTCTCAGCGTTTTGGCGTGGGGGGCCTTCGAAGGTCATCGGTGGCTCGGAGGGCCCTGCCCGTTCTCCCACCCTGAATGAATGGCGGTACCCCTAGCGGCTCGGGTGCCAGCGGGGCAGCAGGGTGAGTTCGGTGCTGAGGCTCGGGGGTCCCCAATCCCCAGCGTTCAGCGCCAGTCCCCTTGAGAGGGGCCCCTCGGGGGCCAAACTAGGGTTAGGGATTGCCCCCAGGAGGATGACAGGCCCGATCCGCCAGCTGTGCAGTGAGCGGAGGGGCGGGCCGAGGTGAGGGCGCTGGCGAGTGGGAGCATGGGCCAAAGCATTTTGACTCAGGGGCATTCAGAGTTTGCCAGCGTCTCGGAGGGCCCTGCCTGTTCCTCCGCCCTGAATGACTGGTGGCGCCCCTAGCGGCCCAGGTGGCAGCAGGGCGGCAGGGTGAGTCTGGTGCTGGGGCGCGGGGGTCGCCAATCCCCGGCTTTGTGGTGCAGGCCCTTTGGGAGGGGCCCCTCGGGGGCTGACCTAGGGTTAGGGTTAGCCCCCAGAAGGCCGGCAGGCCCTATCTGCCCACTGTGCGTCAAGCGGAGGGGCGGGCCCTGGTGAGGGCGCTGGTGAGCGGGAGCCTGGGCCCAAGCGTTTTGGCGTGGGGGCCCTTTGAAGGACGCTGGGGGCTCGGATCGCCCTGCACGGTCCTCCCCCCTGAATGACCAGTGGCGCCACTGGCAGCCCGGGTGGTTGCGGGGCGGCAGGGTAAGTCCGGCACTGGGGCTTGGGGGTCGCAAATCCCCAGCGTTGTGGCGCCAGTCCCCTTGGAAGGGGCCACTTGGGGGCCGACCTAGGGTTAGGGTTAGCCCCCAGAAGGCCGGCAGGCCCGATCCGCTGCTGTGCAGCGAGCGGATGGGCGGGCCGAGGTGAGGGCGCTGGCGAGCGGGAGCGTGGGCCCCAGCGTTTTGGCACAGGCTGCTATCGAAAGTCGCCGAGGGCTCAGAGGGCCCTGCCCATTCTCCCGCCCTGAACGATCAGCGGCACCCTAGGGGCCCGGGTGTCGGCGGGGCTTAAGAGTGAGTCCAGCGTTGCGACTCGGTGGTCCCCAATCCCCAGCGTTGCGGCGCCAGGCCCCTTGGGAGGGACCCCTCGTGGGCCGATCTAGGGTTAGGGTTAGCCCCCAGGAGGCTGGCAGGCCCGATCCGCTGCTGTGCGGGGAGCGGAGGGGCGGGCCGAGGTGAGGGCACTGGCGAGCAGGAGCGTGGGCCCCAGCGTTTTAGCGCGGCTGCTATCGAAGTTCACCGAGGGCTCAGAGGGCCCTGCCCATTTTCCCACCCTGAATGAACGACGGCAGCCCTAGCAGCCTGGGTGGCGGCGGGGCGGCAGGGTAATTCCAGTGCTGAGGCTTGGGGGTCCCCAATCCCCGGCGTTGTGGTGGCAGGCCCCTTCAGATGGGCCCCTCTGGGGCCAACGTAGGGTTAGAGTTACCCCCAGGATGCCGGTAGGCCGGATCCACCAACTCTGAAGTGAGCGGAGGGGCGGGCCGAGTTGAGGGCACTGGTGAGCGCGAGCTTGGGACCCAGCGTTTTGGTGCGGATGACCTTCGAAAGTCGCTAGAGTCTCGAGGGCCCTGCCTGTTTACCAACCCTGAATGACCGGCGACGCCCCAGCGGGCCCGGTGTGGGCTTGGCGGCAGGGTGATTCCCGCGCTGCAGCTCGGGGGTCCCCAATCCCCTGAGTTCGGTGCCAGGCCCCTTGGGAGGGGCCCCTCGGGGGCCGACCAAGGGTTAGAGTTAGCTCCCAGGAGGCCGTCAGGCCCAATACTCCGGCTAGGCCGTGAACGGAGGGGCAGGCCGAGGTTAAGGCGCTGGCGAGCGAAAGCGTGGGCCCTGGCGTTTTGGCACAACGGGCCTTTGAAGATCACCGGGGCCTCGGAGGGCCCTGCCTGTTCTCCCGCCCTGAATGAAAGGCAGCACCCCTAGCGGCCTGAGTGGCGGCGGGGCTGCAGGGTGAGTCCGACGCTGGGGCTCGGTCGTCCCCAATCCCCGGCATTGTGGCGCCAGGTCCCTTGGGAGGGACGCCTCGGGGGCCGACCTAGGGTTAGGGTTAGCCCCCAGGAGGTCGGCAGGCCTGATCTGCCAGCTGTGCAGCAAGCGGAGGGGCGGGCCAAGGTGAGGGCGCTAGCGAGAGGGAGTGTGGGCCCAAGCGTTTTGAAGTGGGAGGCCTTCAAACGTCGCTGGGGGCTTGAAGGGCCCTGCCCCTCCTCCCGCCCTGAATGACTGGAGGCGCCCCTAGTGGCCTGAGTGGCGGCGGGGCAGCAGGGTGAATCTGGCGCTGAGGCTCAGGGGTCCCCAATGCCCGGCGTTGCGTCTCCAGGCCCCTTGGGAGGGGCCCTTCCGGGGCCGACCTAAGGTAAAAGTTAGCCCCTGGAGCCTGGCAGGCACGATCTGCCGTCTGTGGCGAGCGGAGGTGCGGTCGAAGATCAGGGAGCTGACGAGCGGGAGAGTGGGCCCCAGCGTTTTGGCGCTGGGGGCCTTCGAAGGTCACCGGGGCAGGGAGGGCCCTGCCTGTTCTCCCACCCTGAATGATCGGTGGTGCCCTAGCGGCCCGGTGTTGGCGGGGTGGAAGGGTGAGTCCAGCGTTGCGACTCGGGGGTCCCCAATCCCTGGCGTTCCGTGGCAGTCCCTTTGGGAGGGGCCCCTCGGGGGCCAACCTAGGGTTAGGGTTAGCCCCCAGGAGGCCGGCAGGCTCAATCCACCGGCTCTGCGGCGAATGGAGGGGTGAGCCAAGATGAGGTCGCTGGCGAGTGGGAGCGTGGGCCCCAACATTTTGGCTTGGGGGGCCTTCGAAGGTCACAGGGGGCTCAGAGGGCCCTGCCCGTTCTCCCGCCATGAAGGACCGGCGACGCCCCCAGCGCCCCGGGTGGCGGCGGGGTGGCAGGGTCAGTCCGGCGCTGGGGCTCGGGGGTCCCCAATCCCCAGCGTTGCAGCGCCAGGCCCTTTGGGAGGGGCCCCTCGGGGACTGTCCTAAGGTTAGGTTAGCCCCCAGGAGGCCGGCAGACCCGATCCGCCGGCTGTGCGGTGAGCGGAGGGATGGACCGTGGTAGGGCGCAGTCGAACCGTAGCGTGGTATCCAGCATTTTGGCGTGGGGGGCCTTCGTATTTCACCAGGGGCTCGGAGGGCCCTACCGGTTATCCCGCCCTGAATGACCGGCGGCGCCCCTAGCGGCCCGCGTGGCGGCGGGGCGGCAGGGTGAGCCCGGCGCTGCGGCTTGCGGGTCCCCAATCCCTGGCGTTGTGGCACCAGGCCTCTTGGGAGAGGCCACTCTGGGGCCCACCTAGGGTTAGGGTTATCCCTGAGGAGCCTGGCAGGCTGGATCCGCCGGCTGTGCAGCTGGGGGGGGTGCGGGCCGAGGTGAGGGCGCTGGAGAGCGGGAGCGTGGGCCTCAGCGTTTTGGCGCGGGGGACCTACGAACGTCGCCGGGGGCTCGGAGGGCCCTGCCCGTTCCCCCACCCTAAATGACCGGCGGCGCCCCAAGTGGCCTGGGTGGTGGCGGAGCGGCAGGTTGAGTACATTGCTGGGGCTCAGGGGTCCCCATCCCGGGCCTTGCGGGGCCACGCCCCTTGGGAGTGGACCCTCAGGGACTGACCTAGGGTATGTGTTAGCACCCAGGAAGCCAGCAGGCCCGATCTGCCACTGTGCAGCGAGCGGAGGAGTGGGCTGAGGTGAGAGCGCTGGCGAGCGGGAGCATAGTACCCAGCGTTTTGGCACGGGGGGCCTTGGAAGGTCTCCAGGGCCTAGTTGGGCCTTACCCGTTCTCCTGCCCTGAATGACCGGTGGCGCCCCTAGGGGCCCAGGTGGCGGTGGGGCGGCATGGTGAGTCCGGCGCTGTGGCTCCGGAATCCCCAATCCCAGGCGTTGCGGCGCCAGGCCCCTAGGATGGGCCCCTCGGGGGGAAAACCTAGGGTTAGGGTTACCCTCCAGGAGGCGGCAGGCTCAATCCGCCACCTGTGCGGCAAGTGGAGGGGTGGGCCGAGGTCAGGTCGCGGGAGAGCAGGAGCGTGGGCCCCAGCGTTTTGGCTGTGGGGGCCTTCGAAGGTCACTGGGGGCTCGGAGGGCCCTGCCCGTTCTCCTGACCTGAATGACTGGCGGCGCCCCTAGCGGCCCGGGTGGCAGCGGGGCAGCAGGGTGAGTCCGGCGTTATGGTTCGGGGATCCCCAATCCCCAGCGTTGCGGCGCCAGGCCCCTTGGAGGGAACCCTCTGGGGCCGACCTAGGGTTAGAGTTAGCCCCCAGGAGGCCGGAAGTCCCGGTCCGCCGGCTGTGCGGTGAGCGGAGAGGCGGGCCGAGTTGAGGGCACTGTCGAGCGTGAGCATCGGCCCCGGCGTTTTGGCGCGGATGGCATTCGAAAGACGCCGGAGTCTTGAGGGCCCTGCCAGATCTCCCACCGTGAATGACCGGCGACGCCCCAGCAGGCCCGGTGTCGGCTTGGCGGCAGGGTGAGTCCGGCGCTGCAGCTCAGGGGTCCCCAATCCCCTGCGTTTGGCGCCAAGCCACTTGGGAAGGGCCCCTTGGGGGCCGACCTAGGGTCAGGCTTAGCCCCCAGGAGGCCGGCAGGCCTGATCCCTCTGCTGTTCCACGAGCGGAGGGGCAAGCCGATGTGAGGGCGCTGGCGAGGGAAGCGTAGGCCCAAGCATTTGGCAGGGGGTCCTTAGAAGGTCGCCGGGCCTCGGAGGGCCCTGCCAGTTCTCCCGCCATGAATGATCAGCAGCGCCCCTAGCGGCCCGGGTGACGGCGGGGCGGCAGGATGAGTCCGGCGCTGGGGCTCGGGGGTCCCCAGTCCCCAGCGTTGCAGCGCCAGGCCCCTTGGGAGGGGCCCCTCAGGGGCCGACCTAGGGTAAAAGTTAGCCCCTGGAGGCCGGCAGGCACGATCCGCCGTCTGGGGCGAGCGGAAGTGCGGTCGAAGATCAGGGCTCTGGCGAGCGGGAGAGTGGGCCCCAGCTTTTTGGCGCTGGGGGCCTTCGAAGGTTACCGGGGCAGGGAGGGCCCTGCCTGTTCTCCCGCCCTGAATGATCGGCAGTGCCCTAGTGGCCCGGGTGTCGGCGGGGCGCAAGGGTGAATCCAGCATTGCGACTCGGGGGTCCCCAATCCCCGGCATTTGGCGGCAGTCTCTTTGGGAGGGGCCCCTCGGGGGCCGACCTAGGGTTAGGGTTAGCCCCCAGGAGGCCGGCAGCCCCGATTCGCCAGCTGTGCAGCGAGCGGAGGGCGGGCCGAAGTGAGGGCGCAGGTTAGCGGGAGCATGGGCCCCATCGTTTTGGCGTGGGGGTCCTCTGAAGGTCGCTGGGGGCTCCTAGGGCCCTGCCCGTTCTCCCGCCCTGAATGACCAGCAGTGCCCCTAGTGGCCCGGGTGGCGGCAGTGCAGCAGGGTGAGTCCGGCGCTGTGGCTCAGAGGTCCACAATCCCCAGCATTCCCGCGCCAGACCCCTTGGGAGTGGCCCCTCTTGGGCCGATCTTGGGTTAGGGTTAGCTCCCAGGAGGCCGGCAGGCCCGATACGCCGGCTAGATGGTGAGCGGAGGGATGGGCTGAAGTAAAGGCGCTGGTGAGCGGGAGCGTGGGCCCCCGCGATTTGG
Organism: Ursus arctos; assembly: GCF_023065955.2. NCBI lineage: Eukaryota > Metazoa > Chordata > Mammalia > Carnivora > Ursidae > Ursus > Ursus arctos. The sequence continues at coordinate 3,399,659 of NW_026623078.1, read as the reverse complement.
CGCGGGGGGCCTTTAAAGTTAACTGGGGGCTCAGAGGGCCCTGCCCCTTCTCCCGCCCTGAATGACCGGCGGCACACCTAGCGGCCCGGGTGGTGGCACGGCGGCAGGGTTAGTCCGGTGTGAGGCTCGAGGGTCCCCAATCCCCAGCGTTGCAGCGCCAGGCTCCTTGGGATGGGTCCCTCTGGGGCTGGCCTAGGGTTAGGGTTAGCCTCCAGGAGGCCAGCAGGCCCGATCCGCGGCTGTGCGGCTCCCGGAGTGTTGGGCTGAGGTGAGGGCGCTGGGGAGCCTGAGCAATAGCCCAAGCTTGTTTGTGCGGGTGCCTTCGAAGGTCAGGGGCGGCTCGGAGGGCCCTGCCCTTTCTCCCGCCCTGAATGACCGGCGGCGCCCCTAGTGTCTTGGGTGGCGGAGGGGCAGCAGGGTGAGTCCCGCGCTGGGGCTCTGGGGTCCCCAATCCCTGGCATTGTGGTGCCAGGCCCCTTGGGAGGGGCCTCTCGGGGGCCAACCTAGGGTCAGGGTTAGCCCCCAGGAGGCTGGCAGGCCCGAACCGCCGGCTGTGCGCCAAGTGGAGCACAGGCCCAGGTGAACGTGCTGGCAAACCGGAGCGTGGGCCCCAGCGTTTTGGTGCCGGGGGCCTTTGAAAGTCGCCGTGGGCATGGTGAGCATTGCCCATTCTCCCGCCCTGAATGAACGGCGGTACCCCTAGCGGCTCGTGTGCCAGCGGTGCGGCAGGGTGAGTCTGGTGCTGTGGCTCGGGGGTCCCCAATCCCTGGCGTTGTGGCAGCAGGCCCCTTTGGAGGGGCCCCTCTCTTGGGCCGACCTAGGGTTAGAGTTAGCCCCCAGGAGGCTGGCAGGCCCGATCCGCCAGCTGTGCGGAGAGCGCAGAGCGGAGGGGCGGGCCGAGGTGAGGGTGCTGGCAAGCTCCAGCGTGGGCCCCAGTGTTTTGGCGCAGATGGCCTTCAAAATTCACCGGAGTCTTGAGGGCTCTGCCCGTTCTCCCACCCTGAATGACCAGCGACGCACCAGCGGGCCCGATGTCGGTGGGGAGGTAGGGTGAGTCGTAGACATGAGTTGAAAGATGGCTTTGATACAATTTTTTTTAAGTTTTTTTTTTAATATTATGTTAGTCACCATACAGTACATCCCGGGTTTCCAATGTAAAGTTCGATGATTCATTAGTTGCGTATGACACCCAAGGCACCATGCAATACGTGCCCTCCTTACTACCCATCACCAGTCTATCCCAATCCCCCACCGCAATCCTCTCTGAAGCCCTCAGTTTGTTTCTCAGAGTCCATGGTCTCTCATGCTTCATTCCCCCTTCTGATTACCCCTCTTTCTTTATCCCTTTCTTCCCCTACCGATCTTCCGAGGTCTTATGTTCCATAGATGAGAGAAATCATATGATAATTGTCTTTCTCTGCTTGACTTATTTCACTTAGCATTATCTCCTCCAGTGCCGTCCATGTTGCAGCAAATGTTGAGAACTCGTTCTTTCTGTTACCTGAGTAATATGCCATTGTATATATGGACCACAACTTCTTACTCCAGTCATCTCTTGAAGGGCATGTCGGTTCCTTCCACGATTTAGCTATTGTGGACATTGTTGCTATGAACATTGGGGTGCATATGGCCCTTCTCTTCACCACGTCTGTATCTTTGAGGTAAATACCCAGTAGTGCAATGGCTGGATCATAGGGTAGCTCACTTTTTAACTTTTTAAGGGACCTCTACACTGTTTTCCAGAGTGGCTATACCAACTTGCATTCCCACCAACAGAGTGGGAGGGATCCCCTTTCTCCACATCCTCTCCAACAATTGTTGTTTCTTGCCTTGTCAATTTTTGCCATTCTAACTGGCATAAGGTATTATCTCAGTGTGGTTTTGATTTGAATTTCCCTGATGGCTAATGATTTTGAACATTTTTTCATGTGTCTGTTAGCCATTTGTACATCTTCATTGGAAAAGTGTCTGTTCACATCTTCTGCCCATATTATAATTTGCTTATTTTTTTCTTGTGTATTGAGTTTGAGGAGTTCTTTGTAGATCTTGAATACCAGTCTTTTATCTATAGTGTCATTTACAAATAAATTCTCCCATTCCGTGGGCTGGTGCTTAGTTTTTTTTACTGTTTCCTTGGCAGTGCAGAAGCTTTTTGTCTTGATGAAGCCCCACAAATTCGTTTTATCTTCTGTCTCTCTTGCCTTTGGATATGTGTCATGAAAAAGTTTACTTTGGCCGATGTCGTGGAGGTTGCTGCCTATGTTCTCCTCTAGGATTTTGATGGATTCCTGTCTCACTTCGAGGTCTTTCATCCATTTGGAGTTTATTTTTGTGTATGGTGTGAGTGAGTGGTCATGTTTCATTCTTTTGCATGTAGCTGTCCAATTTTCCCAGCACCATTTATTGAAGAGTCTGTCTTTTTCCCACCGGATGTTTTTTCCTGCTTTATCAAAGATTAGCTGCCCAAAGAGCTGAAGGTCCATTTCTGGGTTCTCTATTCTGTTCCATTGGTCTATGTGTCTGTTCTTGTACATGCTGTCTTTGTGATCACAGCTTTGTAGTACAGCTCGAAATCCGGCATTATGATGCCCTCAGCTTTGTTTTTCCTTATCAACAGTTCCTTGGAGATTTGGGGCCTTTTCTGGTTCCATACAAATTTAAGGACTATTTGTTCCAGTTCTTTGAAAAATGTCATCGGTATTTTGATCAGGATAGCATTGAATGTGTAGATTGCTCTGGATAGCATGGACATTTTAACTATGTTAGTTCTTCTGATCCATGAGCATGGAATATTATTCCATCTTTTCTTGTCTTCCTCAATGTCTTTCAAGAGTGATTTGTAGTTTTAGAATACAGATCCTTTAAGTCTCGGTTAACTTAATGCAAAGGTAACATATGGTTTTTGGTGCTCTTGCAAATGGGATGGATTCCCTCATTTCTCTTTCTTCAGTCGCATTATTTGTTTATAGAAATGCAACTGATTTCTGAGCATTGATTTTGTATCCTGCCACATTGTTCTTTCTTAAAGACTGGTTAATGGCCCTTTCCTTATGCTTTCATTCCCACTCGGAAACATGCATCCATCATCGTGACAGACGTTAGGATTCGGAGGACCCTTTCCATACCCTCTTCTTACTGAGAGTTACGTCTATGGCAGTTTAATTAATGTTCAACACACATACTGGGAAACACTGGTGCCTTCACTAATCGATGTTGCTGTCTCTCTGCACAAACTTGGTTCGCTGAATTAAATAATGGCACTTTCTTTTCCTTTTCACAAAACCTTTTCAAACGGCTTTCCTCCTCATGACAGATGTGAGTTGAGAGATGCTTTCTGTGTAGTGTTCTTAAGTAGTTAAACAAAGGGCATTATCTTGATGCTTGCAGACCCCATTTTGCACAATGCTCCCAATCCATGACACCAGATGTGAGGTGCAAGATGCTTTTATATAGAGTGTTCTCTCCTAGCGTAAAGCAGGTGACACCTTACTTATGCATTCATGGACACTTTTGAAAAACTTGCCACCTTCCTAAGAGAAGATTTGACTTGGACAATGGTGTCTATTCGGTGTTCTGACTGAGATTTGTGAAAATTGCCCTTAAGGTTCATCACACTTTTTGGAAAACTTGGGTGTGTTCATTGGTCCTGATGTTGGTTTGATGTTGCCTTCTATCAACACTGAGTTGGTTCTCACAACTACTTAGATAGGACCTCTCCTTCTGCTTTCACTTGCACTTCTGCAAGTACTTCTTCTTCATTACAGAAGATGTGAATTGGAAGATCTTTTCCCAAGGGTGTCCTTACCTGAGCATACAGCATGTTCCTTACATTTTCATACACACTTTTGGAACATACATCCATCCTCATGAACGTAGATATGATTTGGAATGTTGTCTCTAGATGGTGCTCTTTCAAATCTATGGCAGTTCCCTTAAGGTTCAACACATGTAATGGGAAACCCTGCTCTCTTCACTGATCAATGTTGCCGTCTCTCTACCCAAACTGAACTGACTGATGGCACTTTCTTTTCGTTTTCACACAACCTTTTCTAATGGCTTTCCTCCTTTTCTTTGGAAATTTTGTTTGGAAATTTTAATATGCCTTTCTTAATATTTGATAGAGCAGACAAAACTCGGTCACAAATGTGACCTAATTGACGTCTATGGAACATTCGATAATAAGTGCAGAATACATTATTTTCCAGCAGTCATAGACTATTTACCCAAACAGATGATATGTTGGACCATGAATCATGTCTACATTTTAAAATACTGAAAGTAACTAGATTCTATTCTTAGGCCTCCAAGGAATAGAGCCCTAGTCCTCATCAAAAGAAGACCAGGCAGTCCCTCTATGTTTAAAAATTCAATGTAACTTTGCTGCATATCTTAAGGGTCAGAGAGGGGATTGCAGTGGATATTTGCCACCTTTTCTACATCAGGGCTCACACACAATGGCCCTTTGTCTCTGAAGAACACTGACTATTCTAACATAGACAGGAGTTAAGCCTCCTATCAGAGTTCTGCATGTGCCAGCCACACCTGGCAGCCTTGGCCTGGGCCCACCACCACCTCCCTCCAGCTTTCCTTCTTGGTGGCATTGAGTTAAGGGAGTCAACATAGCCATATGGAGATGGGAGCTCCCCTCTCCTAGTGATGATGGTGCTATTGTCCCCACCAGTCTATCAACATGATTTCTGAGAGAATTACGACACAATAGCAGCTTCTTGACCTTCCTTAAGGTTTAAAAATCATCTTGTGAGTCATCTTTTCAAAAAACGGTTTCACCATGTGTTCTTTTCTCTGGAAAAGAAATAGACCCAATGGTAATTATGGCTCCTGAGCACCTGCTCTTGGGAGATTGCATAGTGGCTCTGTTTAGCATTCTCCCTCTTAAACTTCTCAACTAGGGTGTATATAGAATGAGTCCCATTTCCTAGATGGATAGACAAGGGCTCAGAGATTATATGAATTACAGAGGATTTTAGTGTCAGAAACCTAAGTGGGATTTCCAAACTGACTCCAAAACCCTTGTTCTTCCATACAGGGTACCATTTCACTCTTACCTCTGGTCTTGTTGATCTGGAAACCTAGGAAGTATTAGGATTTTCTTGTTGTGTGGCCAAATGGAATGAATTCGGCTGCCTTTTCACCTCTGCCCATCATGACCATGAAGATAATTATCTCAGTGGAGGACCTTTGAGTAAGAGACTTAAAGATCCCTTAGAATAGAGATACTATACTATTTTTCTGATATTAAAGTGCCTGAAAGAACTATCCTTTTTTAATTGATGGAAGCTCTTGGTGGAAAGGTTGGAAAGCCTATTTGAAAACACTCAGCCTCTTCTACAGAGTGAGACAATGCCTCTAAAGATTGCTAAAATATTCCCTTACCTCTGATTATTTACTTCCCAACTATCGCAGTGTTTCTATGTTAGGATTACGATTTCCATGAGGCAAAAGTTGCGGAGAAAGAACTTAGTGTATCCAGGGGCACTTTCGTATTGTGACAGTGAGCTATTCTGTTGTATTCTGTAGTCCAAGGGAATGGTGCCAGACATCTCTAAGATGTCTAAAATTCTGACTGTAAATGATCTCTATGCTTCAGAGATTTGGGCAGGACAAGGGAGGAGTCCAGAGACCGTAAACGCCTCTGTTACCTGTGTTGACCATGGAGCAGGTAACCTTCTGTAGGGGTCCTTTTGATGTCTCTGAGCTATGGGAAAGGTGCTTTCATCTCAAGCTCCTCCATTTGGTAGTGGTGATAAGGATAAGAGTAATTTTTATCTCATACCATCTGTGGGCCCTGATCTTGACCTCCTAGGGAAACCCTCCTTTATCATTTCACCCAGCTCAAAATGACCGGGCAAACCCTCAAAGCATGGGCCCTATTTCTGCCCCCAGCACATATTGTCCATCTGTTTCAAAAAGAAAAAAGAGAACAAAAAAATGCCCTTGCCAACATCAAGGTGAGAACACAAAAGAACCTCTCTGTCCCCCGTAAGATTAAAGTCATACCGACTTGTACATACTGAAAAGATAAGAAAAGTCTGTCACTTTCTGGAATCTTCTGCCTCATCGTGATGGGTAACTGTACCTAACACAAAACAGAACAAATATATAACCCTGCCCTAAATGTTCCTTCCCTGGAGCACTCCCTTCTTTGTGAAGACTGTGTCTCCCAGGCATCTGACCTGACTTGGGTTTGAATAAAACTCTCTTCATTTCTCTCTAAAATGTTTTAAAATGTTCCTTCCTTTAGTGTTGACAATAACACTATGTTTTCTTTTCAAGTGAAAAATAAATGTTCCTGGTTCACAACCGTGACAGCACAGAAGGCCGGCTGTTCCTCCTGGCCCCTACCCTGCAGAACCAAGCATGTGTATATAGATTCCAGCACAAATGGGCTCATCCTAGAAGGATGCTTTGAAGGTCTGAGAAGCACTATCCACTCCATGGGTGAGACAAGAAGGCAAAGCTATTCCCGCTTGGAGCATTCCTTTTGGGGCTTAAAATTGCCTTGGACATGCATGAAAGCATTGCCATTTCCTAAAGCCCAAAGCTGGAACAGTCTGAGAGCAGCTGACCTAGCCAGAATCCAGGCACACACCTGTAGGAAGGGTTGGTGCAGAAGGGAAGGGGCAGGGCTCTGAGGGTGTTCTGCAGCTAGAGGGGTCCGCGGAAGGGGCAGAGTGTGTGTGTGTGTGTGTGTGTGTGTGTGTGTGTGTGCGCGCGCGCGCGCGTGCTTGGGGCCCTGCCCGTGATCACAGTCATGCCTGCGCTGGGCATTGAGCCAAGGAGGCAGGTCTTGGACCCCTTGCACTCCCAGAGTTGTGAGTCATGGGGCCGGTTGCCCCGCATTCAAGGGGATGGAAACCGCACACTCCCAAACCAATCACCCCATGGGGGTGGAGCTACGTCTCTGTGGGCAAACCCAGAGCAGACCTAAGATGCAGACTGGGAACCAGGGAAGGGGAGCTCTGAGAGATTCAAAGTGTGGAGTTCCTGGCTGAGTGAATGCATGCTGTGTGCCTGTGTGGGGCATGGTCTGGGAGTAGGGGCACCCCAGGTGAGAGGTGGGGTTCTGGAAGGGCATGTGGAGGGAGTTCATTTGGAGATTCAGTTGAGTTTTCTTTTTCCCTTGATAGTCTCTTCTGCCTACTCTCTGTCAACTGGCCTTACATAGCAAACCCATGGACTCCAGGGCACCTGCTCAGCAGAGCTTTTGTGGTATTGGTCACAGACATTCCAGGGTTTCACTTGTTCCCCAGCAAGAGCGAGAGTAAGGACCGCACGGTCCCCAACTTCAGTGCGGTGCCCCTGTCCCCTGACACAGTGCAGGTAATGGACCTTGAGCAGTTCCCCAAGTTCAGCAGGGTGTTCCCTGTTCCTTCAGGCACATGTGTGGCACTAGGAAACCCCAGAGCCGTTACCCAACTTCAGCATTGTGCTGCCTGTTCCCTGGGAATGGTGGCAATGGGCTGGAAGATAATTACTACTAAAAGACAAGTCTGTGTTTCCCCTTCTCCCAGAAACTGCAGCAGGCATGCTGGCTTTAGGTCCGAGGAGCCGCCTTCTCCCCACCTGACAACACTTCTCTTCTCTGGCTCCGTGAGACCCGAGGTTTTGAACATCTGCATCTGAGTCAGTGAGGCAGCTTGACACAGGACACCAGCATTCAGAGAAAGCGGCAGGTCCATTTGGAGAAATGTCATATCCACGTCAGGACTGGAGGTAACACCTCTCATTAACCCACTATCTCCTGGGCTTTTCTCTTTTCTCTAGTTGAGCCATGAAGTAAAACTTTAGTAATAGTGTCAGTGTTCTGAATTTGGTGAAGGAGGTACTTAGTTTCTGAACTTAGAGCACTTTGCAGGGGATCCCATTTTCTCTGTTCATTGACTGCTTATGAATGTATTTTGAACAGCTGTTTCCTAGAAACACTTTCATTAGAAAGGGAAGGTTAGATTTACTCTTTGTGTATTTTTAAGATATACATCTAACAGTGTTTATTCAGTTGGGCCTACGATATGGGTGAGTGGCCACCATTTAGGGTCAGATGGCTTTTTGTCGTCAGATACAGATATGGATGATGTCTTGTCATTTGTCAAAGGTGATGTTTCATCACTGATTAGTCTTTTCATCCCAAGAATTACAATGAGGGTCCAGGGAAAATTCAAAATTATTTAAAGCAGCCTTTTCCTGTTTAAAAGTTAAGCTTGACTATCTAGCTTTACTAGATGTATCAACTCAATATTTTAAGGTGCCATATTCTCTCTGTCATTTCTTTGGTGGTGCAGTCAGAAGGAGAGTCTTTGGGAATTCTTTTGGATAGAGTCATGCTGGTGGCTTCAAGGGGCCTGGTGACGGGAGCCCTGGGCTGAGTTCTGGAACTACTTGCTTGACGCCGGTGAGTCAGGTTATCCCACAGAGTTTCTGTTTCCTCCTTATGAGATTGCTGGAAGGTGAAATAAGTCAAGCAGAGAAAGGCAATTTTGATACGGATTCACTCATTCATGGAACAGGAGAAATAGCAGGGAGCTCAGTAGGAGAAGGAAGGGAAGAATGAAGGGTGGGGTAAACAGAAGGGGGAATGAACCACGACAGACTATGGACTCTGGGAAACAAACTGAGGGCTTCAGAGGGGTTTGGTGGGGGATTGGGATAGGCCGGTGATGGGTATTAAGGAGGGCACGTATTGCATGGAGCCCTGGGTGTTGTACGCAAACAATGAATCATGGAACACTACATCAAAAACTAAGGATGTAGTGTATGGTGACTAACATAACATTAACATAATAAAAAAAAATTTAAAAAAGAAAATAAAGAAATTGATGGGAGGTCATATCTGTGGAAAGTCTTTTTACACAGAAACTGTTCTGCCTATTGAAGAGCAACTAAAAACGAGGTGATTTGGGCTCTATTATTCTGTAAATAATAATTTTAAAACTCCCTGTCCTAGGGATATGGTATTTTATTGCATAAGGAGGCCTGAGAAGGCTGCAATGAAAGATTGAGATCTCAGAACACGTTCATGTTCCATGCATACATCACTTAACAGTTTGCACAGGTAGGAAGGTAAGTGGAGATAAATATGAAAGAAAGGGAAAGAAGGTGTGAACCATTCATTAGGTAGCCTTCTCCCTTTCTCAGGAAAGCCTTGGGCCAGTGTAATTGTGGAAGAAGAGGGGGAATCCTGGAGCTTTGCAGCAGATGGGGGTTCCAGGTCTGGGTAGAGGTGACGGGTCCCAGAGGAGAGCTGAGTGCATTCTGCAGCAGGGTATGGGCAGGGCGCGCTCCTGGGGTGGCTGTGGTCTCCCATGTGAACGTTGTGACAGGTGAGGGCTGTGAGCTGGTTCCTGGCTGAGGACAGTTGAGGCACAGGTGGAGAGCTGGCCGAGTCCCTTCTTAAGGGCCACCAGCCTCAGCCAGCACACACAGAATCATCGTTTGTCCCTGTCACTCCAATTCAGGCAGTCAGAGTTGCCAGGCCGAGATGTTTGCTAGAGCTTCTTTCCTTGCATGTGTGTGAAGTTTCAAACCTGAAGTGGTGGACATGATGGGTCCTCAGAAAATCCGTAACTCTTTTATTTCCTGCTCTTATATCGACCAGTGAAGTGAATCGGACCGGCTAGTAGAAGGGGCTATCTGTGCGTTTTTATTTCCCAGTTTAATTAAAGAATGGGAAAACAGTCTTGTGAAATATTAAAAGAATCCTTTGTTGGTGTTCATGTCCCCCCCCCCCCCCGGGGTGGGGGTGCTTACCTGGAGACCCATCCAGGGCTCTGGAAGCTTGACCCGGTGAGTCACTTGCGACTTGAGCTGGGGAATTAATGAAGAAAACAGAATGAATGCTGGAGTTTGCCTGTATAATTTGGACTCAGACACGTCCATGTAGCATCGGAACTCTTCACCCATGAGGCGTGTCGGGATCCCTGAGGTTGTGGGCTTTGCTTTATGGGCTGAGGTTTTGTCTTCATCCTTATCTGGACAAGAGCCATGCCATCTGGCAATGGAGATCCAAATCCTTAGGTGACCATATCATCATCATCATTATCATGATTATTAATTATTATTATTATTTTAAGAAGCAAGAGAGACATTGACTTTGAAATAAAATTATCAAAAGAAAGAACACAAGGTCAAATATATACGTGATGATTGAACTTGTGGTATCTCTCATTGGTGTGGGTCTTGTAGGGCTGCCTGAATGAGAAAGACCAAGGAATTCTATGTGGATAAAAGTGTGCTGTACACAGGGAGTGTTTTATTCCATCATTTGACCTCTCTCTCTGAAGGGAAAATAGAGTGGTGACTGGAGCTTGGTTCTGATTGGAAGGCCTGGGAGGTCAGTGAATCGAAAGAGCAGTGTTCATGCTTACATGGTTCTCAGTGCCCAGTGAGCGAAGTTTGGACGCTTGGACTCGGAAGCATTGGTGTTCAGGGAGGATGTTGTCCGAGTTTGCAGCACATCGAGACACTTGGCTGGTCTGCCTAATTGGGCCAGTTTCTGCCTTTCTAAGGGCAGCTTGAAAGTGGCTTGTAAACCTAGGACATTTGTGGAGTGTTCTGCATGGGACCACTGTGTGGGCCAGTGTAGACACAACCCAGGGAATTCCAGAGCTAATGATGAGCACGTTTGTGAGGCTGGAGTTTGCTTCTCTGTGAGAAGGATTGAGCTGGAGTGGAAAGAAGTCTCTGGGTCTTAGGACTCACTGAGCGGATCCAAGCCTGGCAGGGTGCTGAGATCAGATGTCTGTTTCCCAGGATTTTGGCCAGAGGGATATTTGGGCTCTGGGCAGCATCTCTGCTCAGGTTTCTTGGATGAGCACCTCAGGGAAGAGGAGTGAATGTGTGTGCTCACCTGTCATCGAGGAAGGTTTCTGGTTTCAGGTTTCGTGTACAGGTGAATTCCTCATATGGCTCCCTTACCTGATGGTGTTCAGGGTGCAGGAGGTGGATGGACCCCCTCGTCCCGGGCATCCTGGCTGTGTAAGAGTCCTGGGGCACCTTTTCCCCTGGACTTTGGACCAGGAAATTGGGAGCAGTAGGTGATGAAGCCATCAGTTGATGCCTCAGTTTCTTCCCTGCCAAGATGAACTGGAGATTAAAATAAGTGCTATGGAAATATAAAGGAGGAGACAGGACTGGGGGTGCTGAAGGGAAGGTGGGGATGGTGTTTGGTATTCACATAGGGGTCAGGTGGTACTTCACTAGGAGGGTGATGCTTGAGTCAAGATCTAGGGAAGGTCAGTGATATCACATGAAGAGCATTCTAAACAGAATGGAAAGCATGTGCAAAGGCCCCAGGGAAGGAGCATACCAGGTGCATCCATGAGCTACAAGATGGCCCTGTGACCACAGGCGACAGCTTAGGACTTGCATCATCAAGGTGACAGAGTGACAGAAAGCCATAGCAGGGCTGTGACCCCATGGGACCCTGTTTCACTGGGTCATCCTGGCTGCAGGGTTGAGAACAGATGACAGAGGGTTGAGGTTGGGCAAGGGAGGTCAATGATGACTCTTTTCCAGGAACTCAGGCAAGAGATGGGCTCCAGTGTGGTCCAGACAGGCGGCCTTGAAAGGAGTGGTGAGTCCTACGGTGGGTACGTCTTGAAGATGGAGCTCACAGGATTTGCCGACAGCTTAGATATTGAGGATGGGAGAAAGGAGGAACTGGGGTAGCTCCCAGCTGTTGTGGGTTGTCCTGAGCGAGGGGAAGGAGAAGGTATCTGGGGGTAGGAGGTAGTCCGCGTTCGGCATGCTGAGGAAGGTGCCTTTCTGGGTGGATCTGCTGAGGTTTGTTTCCAGGAGAAGCTTTCACATCTCCTCCCTAAGCAACGGTGAAGTATAAGTATTCCCCATTTTTTAAAAGTTCATGGGAAGACACTTGGCTTTTTGGAAAGATCTCCGTTATCACCTGGTTTCACTAATGGGAAGAAACCTGAAGAGGATGTTCCTTATGAAAATAGTTGAACGGTGAGCTTTGCATTCAGCATCTGTTTGGGGAGAAGCACGACAGACGCAGTGTGCACCGTAACCAGCTCCTTCCTGTAAACCGCTCTCCGTGTCCAGCCACCAGCGCTTTGAATTCTGTTTGTGAGCATCTGCTGTGCTTTCTCTCCATTTATTTTCGGCATCCATTAGGAATTGTGTCCTGGGTCCTGAGAAATGCCAACAATAAGTAAATTTAGGAGTCTGAGCATGGTCACTAATTTTTCCATATTAATTAATGGTCATTCCTTCTTTACACCCTTTCTGCTCTGAAAGGTTTCCTAGGAGTACTGTACTTTCAAAGAGCTGGGGAACCTGTACCCCATCCTGCGGGGTTCACTTTAGTCTCCATGCTGCACAGAACATTCCATGGCTGTCGGATTTTAACACACAAACCTGTATCTTTGACCACCTTCACCCTTCCCATCCTCCTCTGAATCAGGCACCCACAAATCTATTCTCCATATCTATGTGTTCAGTAATTTCTTTCCCCATGTTGTATGTACATGTGAGCATCTGTAATTGCCTTTCTGTGTCTGAGTTCTTCAGGAGGGAGCCCCATCAGTCATCTGATAGAGCACTTTCATGGATCCCCTGTGAGGCAAGGATGATGCCCGGCCTTGGAGGGGGGCCACAGGTCCGCCCTCAGGATCCATGTCTCCCACTCCAGCCTTTTCAGAATGGACCTCTCACACCAAATCTAGGGTTAGGGGTAAGGCATAGGAGAATGAGAGTTCCAATAGGGTGGATGTGTCCAGAATTTCCACGGTGGGGGCGGGGATTGATGGCATGGGTTGGGGTGAGTGTGAAGCAGTGGGTTTGTGCCCATGAGCCAGTGAATGTGGGGGATCGAGGGAATCAAGTACAGAAGTAATTAGGATTTCTCCCCCTCGACCTCCTTTCTGGAGTCCCAAATAAAACGGTTTCGCTTTGGGTGGCATACTGAGGCCTTAGGTATGACTCAGGCTTCTTCATCTCCGTATCTTTGGAGGCAGACCTCTGGGAGTGGACTACTCAGAATCCAACCTATGATTACTGTCATGGAGGGGAGGATGGAAAGCCCGATTGACCGGCTCTAAACAAACTGACCTGGGGGCTGAGGAGAGTGCCAGTGTCACGGATGAGGGCCTAGAGTTCCGCTGAAAGTGGAGATTTGCTGGGCTTAGGTCAGGTGTTCACTAAGGTTTCTTCTCGCAAAACTTTCTGGAGTCCCAAATGGCATATTTTCGTTCTGTGTGGCAGGCTACTGCCTAACATTGCTCAGTGGTACCTGATCCCTGTGCTTTGGAGTCAGGCGTATGGGAATAAACCTAACAGACCCCAAACTAGAATTAAGGCGTGGGTCTAGGGGCATGGCCCTAAAGATCAGCCAGCAGATGCGACCTTCCAGGGGCCAAGAGTAGGGCATGATTTGGGTTGCATCTGAAACACAGCAGTTGCAGGCAGGGGGGCTTTGAATGTGGGGTTCGTTGGGTTTGGAACAGCTGGGAATTCATAACTTCTGCTCTGCATTCCTTCTGTGGGTCCAAATGGCACAGTTTCCATCTGCATGGCATGCTGATTTGCAGGTATGACTCAGGTTTCCCCAGTCGCTGTGTGTTTGCCTCCTGGAAAGACCTCTTGGAAGCCAACGGAACATTTGGCTTAGGGCTCAGGAGCCTGGGAGGGACCATCTCCTGGTTTTGAGCTCACCATTGCTGTGTCCTGATTTGAGTAGGTGGGTTGTGGAGAAGGGAAGGCTCAGGGTTTTGGTCCAAGGGGACCCTGAATGCGGGAGCCAGCTAGAATTGATTCAGTGGGATATGCAGATTTTTCAGCCCCCGAATACCTCTGCATCCCAGATGGTACGTTTTCTTTCTGTGTGGCATGCTGAGGCCTCAGATAGGGCTCAGGTTTCCCAAATCCCTATCTTTGTGCCATCTCTCTAGGAGTGGACCCCTGAGTACCCAAGCTATGGTGAGTGTCACGCCCTAGGAGGCTGCAAAGCCCAATCGACTGGCTCTGCCACCCTGTTGAGGCTCAGGAGAGTGGGCTGGAGAGACTGTCGGCACAGTGTTTAGGGGTCAGGAATCCACTGGAAGTGATTTTCTCTTTGCTTTGGTCAGGTGTTCCCTGAGGTTTCTCCTTCTCAGAGTGCTTTCTGGAGTCCCAGATGACAACCTTTCCTTCTGTGTGGCAGGCTTTGTGTCCTGACATTGCTCAGCAGTCCCCATTCCCTGGTCCTTGGAGCTAGATGTCTCGGAATGGACCTCACACTACTCAACGTGTAGTAAGGGCACGGGTCTAGGTGTATGGCTGTTCAGATGAGCCATCCGATGTGAGATTCCAGGGGCCTAAGAGGAGGGTATGCTTTGGGTTGAATGTCAGACACAGGAGTTGCCCACAGGGGGTCTGTGGAAGTGGTGTCTCGCTGGGATTGGATCAGGTAGGCATTCTTATTTCTCTTCCTCTGCAGGTCCAAATGGTACGGTTTCCCTCTCTGTGGCATGCTGATTCACCAATGTGGCTCAGGTTTCCCCAGTCCCTGTGTGTTTGGTGCTTGGCTCCTGGAATGGTCTCTGGGAACCCAACGGAGCATTTGGCTTAGGGCTCAGGAGCATGGGAAAGACCATATCTTGGTTTTGAACTCAGCATTGCCGTGTCCTGATTTGAGTAGGTGGGTTGTGGAGAAAGGAAGGCTCAGGGTTTTCATCCAAGGGTCTCCTGAATGCGGGAGCTGGACGGGATTGACTGTGTGGGATATGCAGATTTCTCCTGCTCCTAATAGCCTCTAGAGTCCCAGATGGCACTCTTTCTTTCTGTGTGGCATGCTTTGGCCCCAATCGGGCTCAGGCTTCCCCAATACCTATATCTTTGTGCTGTGTCTCTAGGAGTGAAACCCTGAGAACCCAACCTAATGTTAATGTCAGGCCCTAGGAGGATGGAAATCTCAATCGGCTGGCTCTGCGACCCTATCGGGGCTGAGGAGAGTGGGTTGGGGAGACTGTCGGCACAGTGTTTAGGGGCCAGGAATCTGCTGGAATTGGTTTCGTCTGGGCTTGGGTCAGGTGTTCCCTGAGGTTTCCCCGTCTCAGAGTGCTTTCTGGAGTCCCAAATGGCAGCCATGTATAGTGTTGTGTCTTTCCTTGTATAGTGTTGTGTCTCAGAGATAAGTGTTTTTCATTTTCATCAGACGTCCGTGACCAATTTGATGAATGCTTCCATATTCATGAATGATGATATTATGGGTAAGTGGGTTCCTGTACAATGTTCTTTCTTACCTATAAGTTTATGGCACTTTGGTTAGGTTGCTGCAATCACTTATGATAGGGAGTCCACATTAACCAAATATATTGTATGTTGTAAGATGGTTCCTGTACACTGTTGTTTCTCAGTTATATGTTCGGAGGACTTACCCAATGGAACCATAACCACCTTGATTCATGCTTCCATCTTCAGAAGGCTGATGTGATTTGAAGGGCATTATCCTCACACCATTGTTTCTTAGCTATAAGTATGGGAAAATTTCCCTAGGCCTACACACACAATGTTGAATAGGCATCAGTATTGATTAGGCTGATGTTAGTTGAAGGTGTTTTCCTGTACACGGTGGTTCATTACCAATAAGGATGGGGAATAGTCCTCAAGATTCAAGAAACTGTTCATTAATGCTTCCATATTCATGAAAGATGCTGTTAATTGTTAATGCTATTCTGTAAAGTGGTGTTGTCAAGGGATAGGTATGTGGTCCTTTTCTTCTGATTCTACCTCCTCCTTGGTTCATGTTTCCATATTCGTGAATGGTGATGTTCATTGTAAGGGGTTCTATCCTCTACACGGTTTTTTCTTAGATATATGTATGCGGTTTGGTGATTCATACACACCCTATTTTCTGAAGGATTGTATAATCATGAGGGTGATTTTAGCTGAGGGCAGTCCCTATACACTGTTGTTTCTTACAGATATGTACTTAGACCTTTCCTAAAGCTTCGACAACCACTTTGAGTCATGCTTCCCTATTTCTAATCAGTGATATTATTGGTAGACATTATCCTGACACTGTTGTTTCCTAGAGAGAAGGGTGTGGTCATTTCCCTAGGACTGCAACACAATTTTGCGAAGGGATCCCTATGCAGGAGGTTGCTTTAATTGGAGGACGGTTCAAAGACACTGCTATCTATTACGTACAAGAATGGGGCACAAATTTCATGTTTCAAGACCACTATGGTAAAATCTTCCTTACTCTTGAAAGATGATGTTCATTGGTCTTTCCTTGTATAGTGTTGCGTCTCAGAGATAAGTTTTTGGCACTCTTGTCAGGCTTCCACAACCATTTTGGTTAATGCTTCCATATTCATGAATTTTGATATTAGGGCTAAGTGGGTTCCCGTACACTGTTGTTTCTTACAGATAAGTTTATGTACATTGCCACAGCCGTTTACGATAAGGATGCCACATTAACCAAAGATATTGTACGTTGTAAGATGGCTCCTGTACACTGTTGTTTCTCAGCTTTATGTTCGTAGGCCTTACCAGAGGGTACCCTAGTGACCTTGACCGATGCTTTCGTCTTTAGGAAGGCTGATGTGACTTGAAAGGCATTATCCTGACACTGTTGTTTCTTAGCTATAATTATGTGGACCTTTCCCTAGGCGTACACACCCAATCTTGAATAGGGATCAGTGTTGAGGAGGCTGATATTAGTTGAAGGTGTTTTCCTGTATACGGTGGTATATTACCAATAAGGTTGGGGCACGGTCCTCAAGATTTACAAACTTTTCATTAGGGGCGCCTGGGTAGCACAGCGGTTAAGCGTCTGCCTTCGGCTCTGGGCGTGATCCTGGCGTTATGGGATCGAGCCCCACATCAGGCTCCTCTGCTATGAGCCTGCTTCTTCCTCTCCCACTCCCCCTACTTGTGTTCCCTCTCTCGCTGGTTGTCTCTATCTCTGTCAAATAAATAAATAAAATCTTTAAAAAATAAAAATAAAAAATAAAAACTTTTCATTAATGTTTCCATATTCATGAAAGATGATGTTAATTGTTAATGCTATTCTCTAAAGTGGTATTGTCTTGGGATATGTATGTGGTCCTTTCCCTCTAATTCCACCTCCACCTTGGATCATATTTCCATATGCGTGAATGCTGATATCCATTGTAAGGGGTTCTTTCCTGTACACTGTTGTTTCTTAGATATATGTATGCGTGCCTTTGGTGATTCATAACCCCCTATTTTCTTTTTTTTAGTGTTTTTTAAATTATTTTATGTTAGTCACCATACAGTATATCCCTTGTTTTTGATGTAAATTTCAATGATTCATTAGTTGCGTATAACACCCAGTGCACCATACAATACGTACCCTCCTTAATGCCCATCACCAGCCTCTCCCATTCCCTCACCCCTCACCCCTCTGAAACAATCAGTTTCTATCTCAGAGTCCATTATCTGCCATGCTTTATTCCCCCTTCTCATTACCCCCCCTTTTTATCCCTTTCTTCTCTTACCGATCTTCCTAGTTCTTATGTTCCATAATTGAGAGAAAAAATATGATAATTGTCTTTCTCTGCTTGACTTATTTCACTTAGCATTACCTCCTCCAGTACCGTCCATGTTGCAGCAAATGTTGAGAAATCATTGGTCTTTCCTTTCCTGTATACTGTTGTGTCTCAGAGATAAGTTTTTGGCACTTTCGTAAGGCTCCACGACCACATTGGTGAATGCTTCCATACTCATTATTAATGATGTCAGGGCTAAGTGGGTTCCCGTACACTGTTGTTTCTTACAGATAAATTTTTGGCATTGTAGTTATGTTGCCAGAACCACTTACAAAAAATTGTACGTTGTAATATATTTCCTGTACACTGTGGTTTCTCAGGTATATTTCAGTAGGCTTTTCCTAATGGTACTATAACCACCTAGATTCCTGCTTCCATCTTCAGGAAGGCTGATGTAACTTGAAGGGCATTATCCTGACACCGTTGTTTCTTAGCTATAAGTATGTGGACCTTTACCTAGGCCTACAGAGCCAAAATTGAATCGGGATCAGTGTTGAGGAGGCTGATGTGAGTTGAAGGTGTCTTCCTGTACACAGTGGTTCATTAGCAATAAGGATTGGGCAGAGTCCCCGAGATTCCAGAACCTTTTCATTAATTCTTCCTTACTTGTGAAGGATTATGTTCATTGGTCTTTCCTTGTATAGTGTTGTGTCTCAGAGATAAGTGTTTGGCACTTTAGTCAGGCTTTCACGTCCAATTTGGTTACTGCTTCCATATTCACGAAGGATGATGTTAGGGCTAAGCGGGTTCCTGTACACTGTTGTTTCATATAAAAAAGCTTAAGGATTTTCTTTACGATGCCACAACCACTTACGATAGAGATTCCACATTAACCAAAGATACTGTATGTTGTAAGAGGGTTCCTGTACACTGTTTTTTCTCAGCTTTATGTTCGAAGGCCTTTCCTAACGGTACCATAACCACTTTGATTCCTCCTTCCATCTTCAGGAAGTCTGATGTGACTTGAAGGGAATTATGCTGACACCGTTGTTTCTTATCTCTAAGTATATGGACATTTCCCTAGGCCAACACACCCAGTGTTGAGTTGGGATCACTATTGAGGAGGTTGATATGAGTTGAAGGTGTTTTCCTGTACACGGTGGTTTATTACCTAAAGGATGGGGCAAAGTCTTGGTAATTCCAGAACCTTTTCATTCATGCTTCCATAATCATGAAAGATGGTGTTCATTGGTCTTTCCTTGTATAGTGTTGTCTCTCAGAGATACGTGTTTTGCACTTTCGTAGGCTTCCACGACCATTTTCGTTAATGCTTCCATGTTCACGAATGATGGTGTTAGGGCTAATTTGTTCTTGTACACTGTTGTTTCTTACAGATTAGTTTATGGCATGTTCTTTACGTTGCCACAACCACTTACGATAGGGATTCTACACTGAGCAAAGATACTGTACGTTATTTGTTATTTTTTTACTTTAATTTCTGCCAGATTTGGTCTCATTTCTGCCCTTAGAGATTCTATATTCTCATCAATATTTTCGTTAATACTTTTTCAAGTCTACACACCATCTTCACCTTTGTTACTCTGAATTCCATTTCTGATAATTTGGTTATGTCCATATCCATTAGTTCTGTGGCAGAAGCCACAGACTCATTTTCTTTTCTTTGCTGGGGTGGATTTCTCCTTCTAGACATTCTAATGAGAAGTTGTGGGTTTGTCCAGAGCCCAAATTATTGACTGGGACCCAGGCCATGAGCCCTTGTTTTATGGGGATCTTAGGGATGTGGGCTTCTTGATTTTTCAGCCTGCCTTCTGGGGGAGGGGCCTGCCAAGCCGATATTAAGGTTAACCCTGTTTGGGTATAGTCTCCGTGTCCCCTGCAAGGGGGGATGGGGATGGGCACAGAGTAATTCGGTATTTCCAGGCTTTTGTTCTCTGGCGGCTTTCCCTGGTGTTTTGCTGTGCCTCTTCTGAGAGCCAGAGCAGCAGTGGCCAAATTTCATCCTCTGTCTCAGAGGGATTGCGGACAGTTCTCCACTGATGTTCTGGCCACTTTAACTCTGTTTCTGTTGGTGCTGCTCAACCCTGCACTGTCCGGGATGTGAGCCCCACACCTGGCATCCCAGCTCTCACCTACAGGGCCAGGGTGTCTCTGTCCTTTGTGTTTCTAACACCGCCAGCCACCAGCGGCCCCTGAATGCTCCAGGAGCATTATGTGTCTCTTTCTTACACACTTTTGCACATGCTTCCGTTTTCATGACAGAGGACTGTGAGATGCCAGATGGTTTCTCTACGGTGTTCCTTCATTGATTCAGTATATGGCACTTTCCTTATGTTTTCTTAGGCACCTGTACAAATGGTTTCATCTTCACCACCGAAGACGTGACTTCAAAGAAAGCTTTGGTACAATGTTCTTTCCTAAGATTGGTTCACGTCCCTTTCCTTATGCTTTTATTCCCAATCAGACACATGCTTCCATCATCATGACAGTTTATGGGACTTGGAAAACCCTTTCCATACCCTCTTCTTCCTGAGATTACGTCTATGGCTGTTTCCTTAAGTTTCAACACACGTATTGGTGAACCCTGGTGTTTTCACTGATCAACGTTGCCTTGTCTCTACAAAAACATGGTTCACTGAATTGACTGATGGCACTTTCCTTTCGTTTTCACACAACCTTTTTTGAAGGGCTTTCCTCCTCATGACTGATGTGAGTTGAGAGATGCTTTCTGTGTAGTGTTCTTACGTCGTTAAATGAAGGGCATTATCTTGATGCTTGCAGACACCGTTTGGCACAATGCTCCCACTTCATGACACCAGATGTGAGGTGCAAGATGCTTTCACATAGAGTGTTCTCTCCTTGAGTAAAGTAGGTGACCCTTTCCCTATGCATTCGTAGACACTTTTTTTTATAATGATTTTTTATTATATTATGTTAGTCACCATACAGTACATCCCTGCTTTTCGATGTAAGGCTCGATGATTCATTAGTTGTGTATAACACCCAGTGCACCATGCAATATGTGCCCTCCTTACTACCCATCACCGGCCTATCCCATTCCCCCACACCCTCCCCTCTGAAGTCCTCAGTTTGTTTCTCATAGTCCATAGTCTCTCATGTTTCATTCCCCCTTCTGATTACCCCCCCTTTCTTTATCCCTTTCTTCCCCTACTGATCATTCTAGTTCTTATGTTCCATAGATGAGAGAAATCATATGATAGTTGTCTTTCTCTGCTTATTTCACTTAGCATTATCTCCTCCAGTGCCGTCCATGTTGTAGCAAATGTTGAGAACTCGTTCTTTCTGATAGCTGAGTAATATTCCATTGTATATATGGACCACAACTTCTTAATCCAGTCATCTGTTGAAGGGCATCTCGGCTCCTTCCACGATTTAGCTATTGTGGACATTGCTGCTATGAACATTGGGGTGCATATGGCCCTTCTCTTCACCACGTCTGTATCTTTGGGGTAAACACCCAGTAGTGCAATGGCTGGATCATAAGGTAGCTCGATTTTTAACTTTTTAAGGGACCTCCACACTGTTTTCCAGAGTGGCTGTACCAACTTGCATTCCCACCAACAATGTAGGAGGGATCCCGTTTCTCCACATCCTCTCCAACAATTGTTGTTTCTTGCCTTGTCTATTTTTGCCATTCTAACTGGCGTAAGGTGGTATCTCAGTGAAGTTTTGATTTGAATTTCCTTGATGGCTAATGATTTTGAACATTTTTTCATGTGTCTGTTAGCCATTTGTATGTCTTCATTGAAAAAGTGTCTGTTCATATCTTCTGCCCATTTTTTGATTTATTTGTTTCTCGTGTATTGAGTTTGAGAAGTTCTTTGTAGATCTTGGATACCAGTCCTTTATCTGTAGTGTCATTTGCAAATATATTCTCCCATTCCGTGGGCTGCCTCTTAGTTTTTGTTTCCTTGGCTGTGCAGAAACTTTTAATCTTGATGAAGTCCCATAAATTCATTGTATCTTTTGTTTCTCTTGCCTTTGGGGATGTATCATGAAAAAGGTTGCTTTGGCCGATGTCGTAGAGGTTGCTGCCTATGTTCTCCTCTAGGATTTTGATGGATTCCTGTCTCACATCGAGGTCTTTCATCCATTTGGAGTTTATTTTTGTGTATGGTGTGAGAGAGTGGTCAAGTTTCCTTCTTTTGCATGTAGCTGTCCAATTTTCCCACCACCATTTATTGAAGAGACTGTCTTTTTCCCACCGGATGTTTTTTCCTGCTTTATCAAATATTAGTTGCCCAAAGAGCCGAGGGTCCATTTCTGGGCTCTCTATTCTGTTCCATTGGTCTATGTGTCTGTTTTTGTGCCAGTACCATGCTGTCTTTGTGATCACAGCTTTGTAGTACAGCTCGAATCCGGCATTGTGATGCCCCCAGCTTTGTTTTTCCTTTTCATCAGTTCCTTGGAGATTCGGGGTCCTTTCTGGTTCCATACAAATTTAAGGACTATTTGTTCCAGTTCTTTGAAAAATGTCCTCAGTATTTTGATCGGGATAGCATTGAAAGTGTAGATGGCTCTGGGTAGCATGGACATTTTAACTATGTTAATTCTTCCGATCCATGAGCATGGAATATCTTTCCATCTTTTTATGTCTTCCTCAATGTCTTTTAAGAATGATTTATAGTTTCTACAATAAAGGACCTTTACGTCTCTGGTTAAGTTAATTCCAAGGTAACGTATGGTTTTTGGTGCTATTGTAAATGGGATGGATTCCCTAATTTCTCTTTCTTCGTTCTCGTTATTCGTGTACAGAAATGCAACTGATTTCTGAGCATTGATTTTTTATCCTGCCACGTTACTGAATTCTCTATAACTTCTAATAGTTTGGGAGTGGCTTCTTTTGGGTTTTCCATATAGAGTATCATGTCATCTGCGAAGAGAGACATTTTGACTTCTTCTTTGCCGATTTAATTACCTTTGATCCCTTTTTGTCGTCTGATTGCTGTTGCAAGGACTTCTAGTACTATGTTGAATAATAGTGGCGAGAGTGGGCATCCTTGTTGTGTTCCTGATCTTAAGGGAAAGGCTTCCAGCTTTTCCCCATTGAGAATAATATTTGCAGTAGGCTTTTCATAGATGGCTTTTATGAGATTGAGAAATGTACCTTCTATTCCTACACTCTGAAGGGTTTTAATCAGGAAAGGATGCTGTATTTTGTCAAATGCTTTTTCGGCATCGATTGAGAGGATCATATGGTTCCTGAGTCTTTTCTTGTTGATATGATGTATCACGCTGATACACCATATCGATCAATCACGCTGATTGATTTGCGAATATTGAACCACGCTTGCATCCCAGGTATGAATCCCACTTGATTATGGTGGATAATCCTTTTAATGAACTGTTGGATTCTATTAGCAAGTATCTTGTTGAGGATTTTGGCGTCCATATTCATTAGGGAAATCGGTCTGTAATTCTCCTTTTTGAGGGGGTCTTTCCTGGTTTGGGGATCAAGGTAATATTGGCCTCATAGAATGAGTTTGGTAGCTTTCCTTCTGTTTCTATTTTTTGAAATAGCTTTAGGAGAGTAGGTATTATTTCTTCTTTGAATGTTGGTAGAATTCCCCAGGAAAACCGTCCGGGCCTGGAGTTTTCTTATTTGGAAGGTTGTTTATCACTGACTCAATTTCTTCATCATTAATTGGCCTGTTTAAGAAATCAGTTTCTTCCTGTTTCAATCTTGGTAGTTTATAGGTTTCCAGGAAGGATTCCATCTCTTCCGGATTGCTTAGTTTATTGGCATATAGCTGTTGATAAAAATTTCTAATAATCCTTCCAATTTCAATGGTGTTCATCGTGACCTCTCCTTTTTCATTCATAATTTTAATAATCTGGGTCCTTTCTCTTTTCTTTTGGATAAGTCTTGCCAGTGGTCTGTCAATTTTATTGATTCTCTCAGAGCTTTTAGTCCTGTTGATCTGCTCTACTGTACTTCTGGTTTCTGCTTGATTGATTTCAGCTCTAATTTTGGTCAACTGCTTCCTCGTGCATGGATTAGGCCTGTCCCTCTGTTGCTGTTCCAGCTTCTTGAGGTGAGAATATAAAAACTGCATTTTAGATTTTTCTATTCTTTTGAGTGAGGCTTGGATGGCTATGTATTTCCCCCTTAGGACTGCCTTTGTAGTATCCCATAGGTTTTGGACTGTTGTATTTTCATTCTCATTGGTCTCCATAAATTGTTTAATTTGATTTTTGATTTCCTGGTTTATCGAGTCATTCCTGAGCAGAATGGTTCTTAGTCTCCAAGTGTTTGAGTTTCTTCCAAATTTTTCCTTGTGGTTGAGTTCCAATTTCAGAGGGTTGTGGTCTGAGAATATGCACGGGATAATTTCAATCTTTTGGTATCGGCTGAGACCTGTCTTGTGTCCCAGAACATGGTCTATTCTTGAGAATGTTCCATGGGCATTAGAATAGAATGAGTATTCTTTGGTTCTGGGGTGAAGTGTTCTCTATATATCTAAGAGGTCCAACTCGTCGAGTATGGCATTCAAAGCCTTTGATTCTTTGCTTAGTTTTTCCCAGGGTGTTCTGTCTATTTCTGAGAGTGGAGTGTTGAGGTCCCCTACTATTAATGTATTTTATTTATATGTCTCTTTATTCTGGTTAAGAGTTGGCTTGTGTATCTTGGTGCTCCCCTGTTGGGGGCATATATATTTATAATTGTCATATCCACTTGTTGAATACTTCCTTTAAGAATAATATAGTGCCCTTCTGCGTCTCTAACTATAGTCTATAGTTTAAAATCCAGTTTATCTGATATGAGAATTGCTACCCGAGCTTTCTTTTGAGGTCCATTTGCGAGAAAGATGGTACTCCATCCCCTTACTCTCAGTCTGAATGCATCTTTGGGTTCGAAATGAGTCTCTTGTAGACAGCAAATGGATGGGTCATTTCTTTTTAGCCAAACTGCAACCCTGTGGCACTTTAAGGAAGAATTTAAACCATTAATATTAAGACTGAGTACTGAGAGATATGCTTTTAATGCTGCCATGTTGTCAGTAAAGTCTTTGTTTGTATTGGCTGTGACTTTCTGTTTTGTATCACTCTTGGGGCCTTTTTACTTTTATAGAACCCCCCGTAATATCTCCTGTAGGGCTGGTTTCGTGGTTACGAAATTGGTTAGTGACTGTCGATTCTGAAATGTCTTTATTTCTCCATCAATTCTGAATGACAGCCTTGCTGGATAAAGGATCCTTGGCTGCATGTTTTTCTCTGAAAGAGATTTAAAAATGCTCCCCCAACCCTTTCTCTCATTCCAGGTCTGTGTAGACAGGTCTGACGTAATTCTGATGCCTTTGCCTTGGTACGTGAGAAATTTCTTTGCCCTGGCCGCTTTCAATACTGTATCCTTGGATCTAATATTTGCGAAATGCACTATGACGTGACGTGGCGTAGGTTTGTCGTGGTTGAGCTTGGGAGGGGTCCTCTCTGCCTCTTGGACACGAATGTTTGTTTCCCTTGCTAGATTAGGGAAGTTTTCAGCTACAATTTGTTCAAATATCTCTTCTAGACCTCTGTTTTTCTCCACCCCCTCGGGGATGCCGAGGATTCTAACATTGGATCGTTTCGTTGAGTCAGTAATCTCCCGTAGCCAACATTCGTGGGCGTGGATTTTTTTAAGACCATCTTCTATTTTCATTTTTTCCTCTATTAACCCATCCTCCAATTCACTAACCCTTTCCTCTGCTTTGGTGACCCTGGCAGTCAGAGCCTCTAGTTTTGCCTGCATTTGGCTCATAGAATTTTTAATTTCTGTCAAATTCGCTCTCATTTATGCCCTTAGGGATTCTATATTCTCAGTAACATTTTCCTTAATACTTTTATCAAGTCTACTCATCTTGACCATTGTTACTCTGAATTCCATTTCTGATAATTTGGTTACATCCATATCCGTTACTTCTGTGGCAGAGGCCAGAGACTCACTGTCTTTTCTTTGTTGGGGGGGGCTTCTCCTTCTTGTCATTCTGATGAGGAGAGGTTGCGGGGTTTTCCAGAGCCCAAATTATTGACTGGGTCCCAGGCCGTGCCCCTTGTTTTATAGGGATCTTAGAGATGTGGGCTTCTTCTTTAAAGATTTTATTTATTTACTTATCTGAGAGAGGGAGACAGACAGTCAGCAAGAACGGAACAGAAGCAGGGGAGTGAGAGAGGAAGAAGCAGGCTCCCAGCAGAAGAGCCCGATGAGGGACTCCTTTCCGGAACGCTGGGATCACGCCCTAAGCCGGAGACAGGCGCTCAATGACTGCGCCACCCAGGCGCCTGGGGTTGTGGGCTTCTTGATTTTTCAGCCTGCCTTCTGTGTTCTGGGGGAGGGACCTGCCACGCCCATACTCAGGCAACCCTGTTTGGTTAGAGTCTCCGTGTCCCCCGCGAGGGGGGATGGGGATGGGGATGGGCACTCTCTGAGCTGGTATTTCCAGGCTTTTGTTCTCTGGCGGCTTTCCCTGGCGGTCAGCTATGCCTCTTCTGAGAGTCAGAGCAGCAGAGGCTGCATTGTCACAGAACAGAGGGATTGCGTCCCGTTCTCCACTGATGTTCTGGCCACTTTAACTCTGTTACTGTTGGTGCTGCTCAACCCTGCAGCGTCCCGGGATGTGCGCACCAACCCGGCGTCCCTGCCCTCACTTCCAGGGCCGGCGCATCTCTGTCCTTTGTGTTTCTAATGCCGCCAGCCACCGGCCGCCCCTGGCGCTCCCGGGTCTCCTGGTCTCAGTCTATGCCCGGTGAGCACACCAGGATTCCGGAGTTTCGTGAGAAGCCTGGTGGCGCGCGCACCCGGTTCAGGGTCTCAGTCTGCTGTTTCGCGGGTGCCGACCGCGAGTCCGCCCGCTCCCCCGTGCAGGTGGCCCGCCAGCCGCCAGCCGCCCCGCGCGCGCTTCGGGAGCTCCCGGTCTCAGTCTGGATCCCGTGAGCACACCGGGATTCCGGTGTTCCGGGAGATGCCTGGTGGAGCGCGTTCACGGTTCACCGGTCTCAGTCCACTCTCTCGCGGGTGCCCTCCATGAGTCCGCCCGCTCCCCCGTGCAGGTGGCTTCCGCTTTTCGGCGCCCAAACGCGGCGGCTCCCTCCCCCTTCCATTTATCTTCCGATATCTGTGCACGGTTTACAGCTCCCCTCTTGGTACCTCAATACTCAGCGCTGGAGATGTTCATTTGTAGAGATCCAGATGTATCTTCCTGCGTCTCAGGCTGATTCTGTGGTTATTTGGGCTGGTCTGTTACCTATCCAGCTCGACTCAGGGGACCGGCTGAAAAAGGGGTCCCCTACTCCTCCGCCATCTTAACCCCTCCTGCCTGGACCACAACTTCTTAATCTAGTCATCTGTTGAAGGGCATGTTGGCTCCTTCCACAATATAGCTATTGTGAACAGCCCTGCTATGAACATTGGGGTGCATATGGCCCTTCTCCTCACTACGTCTGTATCTTTGGTTTAAATACCCAGTAGTGCAATGGCTGGACACAGGGTAGCTCTATTTTTTTTTTTTTTAAAGATTTTATTTATTTATGTGACAGAGAGACAGCCAGCGAGAGAGGGAACACAGCAGGGGGAGTGGGAGAGGAAGAAGCAGGCCCACAGCAGAAGAGCCTGATGTGGGACTCGATCCCGGATCGCCAGGATCACGCCCTGAGCCGAAGGCAGACGCTTTAACGACTGCGCCACCCAGGCG
Organism: Ursus arctos; assembly: GCF_023065955.2. Lineage (NCBI taxonomy): Eukaryota > Metazoa > Chordata > Mammalia > Carnivora > Ursidae > Ursus > Ursus arctos. Next base: position 3,372,481 of record NW_026623078.1, on the reverse strand, counting down.
CCCCAGGGTAGCTCTATTTTTAATCTTTTAAGGGACCTCCAATCTTTTTCCAAAGAATACCAACTTGCATTCCCACCAACAATGTAGGAGGGATCCCCTTTCTCCACATCCTCTCTAACAATTGTTTCTTGCCTTGTCAATTTTTGCCATTCTAACTGGCTTAAGTTGGTATCTCCGTGTGATTTTGATATGAATTTCCCTGATGGCTAATGATTTTGAACATTTTTTAAAGTGTCTGTTAGCCATTTCTATGTCTTCACTGGAAAAGTGTCAGTTCATATCTTCTGCCCATTTTATGATGTTTATTTGTTTCTCACATATTGAGTTTGAGAACTTCTTTGTAGATCTTGGATACCTGTCTTTTCTCTGTAGTATCATTTGCAAATGTATTCTCCCATTCCGTGGGCTGCCTCTTTGGTTTTCTGTTTCCTTGGCTGTGCAACAGTTTTTATATTGATGAAATCCCACAAGTTCATTTTATCTTTTGTCTCTCTTGCCTTTGGAGATGTGTCATAAAAAAGGTTGCTGTGGCTGATGTCATAGAGGTTGCTGCCTATGCTCTTCTCTCGGATTTTGATGGATTTCTGTCTCACATTGAGGTCTTTCATCCATTTAGAGTTTATCTTTGTGTATGGTGTTAGGGAGTGGTCACATTTCATTCTTTTGCATGTAGCTGTCCAATTTCCCCAGCACCATGTATTGAAGAGACTGTCTTTTTTCCACTGGATGTTGTTTCCTGCTTTGTCAAAAATCAGTTGCCCAGAGTCGAGGGCCCATTTCTGGGTTCTCTATTCTGTTCCATTGGTCTATGTGTCTGCTTTTGTGCCAGTACCATGCTGTCTTTGTGATCACAGCTTTGTAGTGCAGCTTGAAATCTGGCATTGTGATGCCTCCAGCTTTGTTTTTCCTTTTCAACAATTCCTTGGCGATTCGGGGCCTTTTCTGGTTCCATACAAATTTAAGGGCTGTGTTTTCGAGTTCTTTGTAAAATGTCATCGGTATTTTGATCGGGATAGCATTGAAAGTGTAGATTGCTCTGGGTAGCATGGACATTTTAACTATGTTAATTCTTCCGATCCATGAGCATGGAGTATTTTTCCATCTCTTTGTGTCTTCCTCTATGTCTTTCAAAAGTGATTTATAGTTTCTAGAATATAGGTCCTTTACGTCTCTGGTTAATTCCTAGGTAACATATGGTTTTTGGTGCTATTGTAAATGGGCTGGATTCCCTAATTTCTCTTTCTTCAGTCTCATTATTCGTGTATAGAAATGCAACTGATTTCTGAGCATTGATTTTCTATCCCACCCCATTACTGAATTGCTCTATAACTTCTCATATTTTGCGCGTGTATTCTATTGGGTTTTCCATATAGAGTATCATGTCATCTGTGAAGAGAGACATTTTGACTTCTTTGCTGATTTGGATACCTTTTATCCCTTTTTGTTGTCTGCTGTTGCAAGGACTTCTAGTACTATGTTGAATAATAGTGGCGAGAGTGGGCATCCTTGTTGAGTTCCTGATCTTAAGGGAAAGGCTTCCAGCTTTTCCCCCATTGAGAATATTTTCTGTAGCCTTTCCATAGATGGCTTTTATGAGATTGAGAAATGAACCCTCTATTCCTACACTCTGAAGGGTTTTAATCAGGAAAGGATGCTGTATTTTGTCAAATGTTTTTTCTGGATCAGTTGAGGGGATCATATGGTTCCTGAGTCTTTTCTTGTTGATATGATGTATCACGCTGATCGATTTGCGAATATTGAACCACGCTTTCATCCCAGGGATGAATCCCACTTGTTCATGATGGATAATCGTTTTAATGTACTGTTGGATTCTATTAGCCAGAATCTGGTTGAGGATTTTGGCATCTATATTCATTAGGGAAATTGGTCTGTAATTCTTCTTTTTGAGGGGGTCTTTGCCTGTTTTGCGGATCAAGGTAATATTGGCCTCATAGAATGAGTTTGGTAGCTTTCCTTCTGTTTCTATTTTTGGAAATAGCTTTAGGAGAATAGGTATTATTTCTTCTTTGAATGATTGGTAGAATTCCCCAGGAAAACCGTCCGGGCCTGGAGTTTTGTTATTTGGAAGGTTGTTTATCACTGGCTCAATCTATTCACTGGCTTGGATGGCTATGTATTTCCCCATTAGGACTGCCTTTGCAGTATCCCATAGGTTTTGGACCATTGTGTTTTCATTCCCGTTGGTCTCCATAAATTGTTTAAATATATTTTTGATTTCCTGGTTCATTGGGTCATTCCTGAGCAGGATGGTTCTTAGTTTCCAAGTGTTTGAGTTTTTTTCCAAAATCTTCCTTGTTTTTGAGTTCCAATTTCAGAGTGTTGTGCTCTGAGAATATGCACGGGATAATTTCAATCTTTTGGTATCAGTTGAGACCTGATTTGTGTCCCAGAACATGGTCTAATCTTGAGAATGTTCCATGGGCATTAGAATAGAATGAGTATTCTTTGGTTCTGGGGTACAGTGTTCTATATATATCTATGAGGTCTATCTCATCTAGCATGGCATTCAAAGCTCTTGTTTCTATGTTGGTTTTCTGCTCTGGTGCTCTGTCTGTTGCTGATAGTGGAGTGTTGAGGTTCCTACTATTAATGTATTTTTATCTATATATCTCTTTATTCCGGTTAAGAGTTGGCTTGTGTATCTTGCTGCTCCCCTGTTTGGGGGCATATATATTTATAATTGTCATATCCACTTGTTGGATACATCCTTTAAGAATAATATAGTGCCCTTATGTGTCTCTAACTATAGTCTTTAGTTTCAAATCCAATCTGTCTGACATGAGAATTGCTACCCCAGCTTTCTTTTCAGGTCCATTGGCGTGAAAGATGGTATTCCATCCTTTTAGTCTGAATGTATCTTTAGGTTCAAAATGAGTGTTTGTAGACAGCAAATGGATGGCTCATGTCTTTTTATCCAATCAGCAACCCTGTGGTGTTTTATGGGAGCATTTAGGCCATTTACATTGAGACGGATTATTGAGAGATGTGATTTTAATGATGCCATATTGCCAGTAAAGTCTTTGTTTCCATAGATTGTGACTTTATGTTCTATATCACTCTTGGGGCCTTTTTACTTTTATAGAACCCCCCCCCCTTAATATCTCCTGTAGGGCTGATTTTGTGGTTAAAAAAATTGGTCAATGACCACGATTCTGGAAGGTCTTTATTTCTCCATCAATTCTGAATGACAGCCTTGCTGGATAAAGAATCCTTGGCTGCATGTTTTTCTCTGAAAGAGATTTAAAAATGCCCCCCAACCCTTTATCTCATTCCAGGTCTGTGTAGAGAGGTCAGACGTAATTCTGATATCTTTGCCTTGGTACGTGAGAAATTTCTTTGCCCTGGCCGCTTTCAATACTGTATCCTTGGATCTAATATTTGCGAAATGCACTATGACGTGACGTGGCATGGGTTTGTCGTGGTTGAGCTTGGAAGGGGTCCTCTCTGCCTCTTGGACACGAATGTTTGTTTCCCTTGCTAGATTAGGGAAGTTTTCAGCTACAATTTGTTCAAATATCTCCTCTAGACCTCGGTTTTTCTCTACGTCCTCAGGAATGCCGATGATTCTGACACTGGAACGTTTTATTGAGTCAGTCATTTCCCGTAACCTACATTTCTGTGTGTGGATTTTTTTGAGTCCAGATTCTCTTTTAGCTTTTTCCTCTACTAACCCATCTTCCAATTCGCTGATACGTCCTTCTGCCTCATTCACCCTGGCCAACAGAGCCTCTAGTTTTGACTGCATTTGGCTCCTAGAATTTTTAATTTCTGCCAGATTCGCTCACATTTCTGCCCTTAGAGATTCTATGTTCTCATTAACAATTTTGTCAATATTTTTTTCAAGTCTACAAATCATCTTGACCATTGTTACTCTGAATTCCATTTCTGATAATTTGGTTATATCCATATCCATAAGTTCTGTGGCAGAGGCCACAAACTCATTGTCTTTTCTTTGCTGGGGGGGGGGAACTTCTCCTCATCATTCAGATGAGGAGAGGTTGTGGTGTTGTCCAGAGCCCAAATTATTGACCACGACCCAGGCCGTGCGCCCTTGTTTTATAGGGATCTTAGGTATGGGGGCTTCTTGATTTTTCAGCCTGCCTTCTGAGGTAGGGGCCTGCCGTGCCGATACTTGGGCAACCCTGTTTGGGTAGAGTCTCTGTGTACCCTGCGAAGGGGGATGGGGGTGGGTACACTGTGAGCCGGTCTTTCCAGGCTTCTTTTCTCTGGTGGCTTTCCCTGGTGGTTTGCTGTGCTTCTTCTGAGAGTCAGAGCAGCAGTGGCCGAATCTCAGCCTCTGTCTCAGAACAGATGGATTGCGGACCATTCTCCACTGATGTTCTGGCCACTTTAACTCTGTTTCTGTTGGTGCTGCTCAACTCTGCACTGTCCAGGATGTGAGCCCCACACCTGGCTTCCCAGCTCTCACCTACAGGGCCAGTGTCTCTCTGTCTGTGTTTCTAACACCGCCAGCCGCCCCTGCATGCTCCAGGAGCTTTATGTGTCTCTTTCTTACACACATTTGCACAAGCTTCCGTTTTCATGACAGAGGACTGTGAGATGCCAGATGGTTTCTCTACGGTGTTCCTTCGTAGATTCAGTACATGGCACTTTCCTTATGTTTTCTTAGGCACTTGTACAAACGGTTTCATCAAGACTGAAGACGTGACTTCAAAGATGGCTTCGGTACAATGTTCTTTCCTAAAGTTGGTTCACCTCCCTTTCCTTATGCTTTTATTCCCAATCAGACACATGCTTCCATCATCATGACAGATTATGGGACTTGGAAAACCCTTTCCATACCCTCTTTTTCCTGAGATTACGTCTATGGCTGTTTCCTTAAGGTTCAACACACGTATTGGTAAACCCTGCTGTTTTCACTGATCAATGTTGCCTTGTCTCTACAAAAACATGGTTCGCTGAATTGACTGATGGCACTTTCCTTTCGTTTTCACACAACTTTTGAAGGGCTTTCCTCCTCATGACTGATGTGAGTTGAGAGATGCTTTCCTTGTAGTGTTCTTACATGGTTCAACAAAAGGCATTATCTTGATGCTTGCAGGCACAGTTTTGTACAATGCTCCCAATTCATGACACCAGATGTGAGGTGCAAGACGCTTTTATATAGAGTGTTCTCTCCTTGAGTAAAGTAGGTGTCCCTTTCCCTATGCATTTGTAGACACTTTCGAAAATCTTGACATCTTCCTGACAGAAGATGTGACTTGGATGAGGGTGTCCATTTGGTGTTCTGACTGAGATTTGGGTATATTGTTCTTTCCTTAAGGTTCAACGCACGTATTGGACAACGCATATATATTCCTGGGTCACCATGTTACTTCGATGTTGCCTATCAACACTGACCTGGTACTCACAACTACTTAGGACCTCTCCTTATGCTTTCACTCACACTTCTGCATGTACTTCCATCTTCATTACAGAAGATGTGAGTTGGGAGATCTTTTCCAAGGGTGTTCTTACCTGAGCATACAGCATGTTCCTTAGGTTTTCATACAGTTTTGGAACATACATCCATCTTCATGAAGGTAGTTGTGATTTGGAAGGTTGTCTCTAGATGGTGCTCTTTCTTAGTGTTAAGCATATGGCACTTCTCTTACGGTTCAACAGAGAGATTTGAAAATCTCTCTTCATACATCAGGATGTTTGAAATCTCTTCCTCTATATAGAACATTGGTGCTCAGAGTCGAGTAAATGGCATTTCTTTACACATTCCCTCACCCTTTAGCCAATGCTTCCAGGGTCATGTGAAAAGATGTTTCAGAGGGTATTCTATGGAGTTCTCTTGTAAAGTTAAGCATACGATAATTCCCTTAAGCTGAGAAACACTCTCTTGTATATGCTTCCAGCTTCATGAAAGAACACGTGCCTTTAAAGATGGATTAGGTACTGTCCTTTTTTGGAGCCATGTCTCTGCCACTTTCCTTATGTTTTCACCACTACGTTGCAAACATTTTCGTCTTCATGACAGAAGTCATGGTTTGTAACATGCTATCTACCCAGTGCTCTCACCTACTAAGTTTATGGCACTTTCCTTAAGTTTCAACACATAGGGAAGAAAACCCTGGTTGATCCATTTGTCAGGAGGTGGGTTCGATATCGTTTTCTATCTAGACAGATTTGGTTCTCAGAATTAAGTAGACAGCCCTTTCTCTACGTGCTTGCACACACTCTTGCCAAGGCTTCCATCTTCACAACAGAAGTTGTGAGTTGAGACATGATGTCTATACAGTGTTCTTCTATAGAGTGAGGCAACGCGCTTTATGCATCTCTTTTTGTACACACTTTTTCACATGCTTCCTTTTTCATGCCAGAAGACAGTGAGATGCAGGGCGCCTGGGTGGAACAGCAGTTAAGCGTCTGCCTTCAGCCAGGGCGTGATCCCGGCATTGTGGGATCAAGCCCCACATCAGGCTCCTCCGCTGTGAGCCTGCTTCTTCCTCTCCTACTCCCCCTGCTTGTGTTCCCTCTCTCACTGGCTGTTTTGCTGTCAAATTAATAAATGAAATCTTAAAACAAAAGAAAAAGAAGGGTTGCAGATTGGATAAAAAGAAATGACCCATCCATTTGCTGTCTACAAGAGACTCATTTCGAACCCAAAGATGCATTCAGACTGAGAGTAAGGGGATGGAGTACCATCTTTCACGCAAATGGACTTCAAAAGCAAGCTGGGGTAGCAATTCTCATATCAGATAAACTGGACTTTAAACTACAGACTATTGTTAGAGATGCAGAAGGGCACTATATTATTCTTAAAGGAAGTATTCAACAAGTGGATATGACAATTATAAATATATATGCCCCCAACAGGGGAGCACCAAGATACACAAGCCAACTCTTAACCAGAATAAAGAGACATATAAATAAAAATACATTAATAGTAGGGGAACTCAACACTCCACTCTCAGAAATAGACAGAACACCCCGGCAAAAACTAAGCAAAGAATCAAAGGCTTTGAATGCCATACTCGACGAGTTGGACCTCATAGATATATATAGAACACTACACCCCAGAACCAAAGAATACTCATTCTATTCTAATGCCCGTGGAACATTCTCAAGAATAGACCATGTTCTGGGACACAAAACAGGTCTCAACCGATACCAAAAGATTGAAATTATCCTGTGCATATTCTCAGACCACAACGCTCTGAAATCGAAACTCAACCACAAGGAAAAATTTGGAAGAAACTCAGACACCTGGAGACTAAGAACCATCCTGCTCCGGAATGACTCGATAAACCAGGAAATCAAAAATCAAATTAAACAATTTATGGAGACCAATGGGAATGAAAATACAACAGTTCAAAAACCTATGGGATACTGCAAAGGCAGTCCTAAGGGGGAAATACATAGCCATCCAAGCCTCACTCAAAAGAATAGAAAAATCTAAAATGCAGTTTTTATATTCTCACCTCAAGAAGCTGAAACAGCAACAGAGGGACAGGCCTAATCCACGCACGAGGAAGCAGTTGACCAAAATTAGAGCTGAAATCAATCAAGCAGAAACCAGAAGTACAGTAGAGCAGATCAACAGGACTAGAAGCTGGTTCTTTGAGAGAATCAATAAAATTGACAGACCACTGGCAACGCTCATCCAAAAGAAAAGAGAAAGGACCTGAATATTAATATTATGAATGAAAAAGGAGAGGTCACGATGAACACCATTGAAATTGGAAGGATTATTAGAAATTTTTATCAACAGCTATATGCCAATAAACTAAGCAATCCGGAAGAGATGGAATCCTTCCTGGAAACCTATAAACTACCAAGATTGAAAGAGGAAGAAATTGATTTCTTAAACAGGCCAATTAATGATGAAGAAATTGAGTCAGTGATAAACAACCTTCCAAATAACAAAACTCCAGGCCCGGACGGTTTTCCTGGGGAATTCTACCAAACATTCAAAGAAGAAATAATACCTACTCTCCTAAAGCTATTTCAAAAAATAGAAACAGAAGGAAAGCTACCAAACTCATTCTATGAGGCCAATATTACCTTGATCCCCAAACCAGGCAAAGACCCCCTCAAAAAGGAGAATTACAGACCGATTTCCCTAATGAATATGGACGCCAAAATCCTCAACAAGATACTTGCTAATAAAATCCAACAGTACATTAAAAGAATTACCCATCACGATCAAGTGGGATTCATACCTGGGATGCAAGCGTGGTTCAATATTCGCAAATCCATCAGCGTGATATATCATATCAACAAGAAAAGACTCAGGAACCATATGATCCTCTCAATCGATGCCGAAAAAGCATTTGACAAAATACAGCATCCTTTCCTGATTAAAACCCTTCAGAATGTAGGAATAGAGGGTACATTTCTCAATCTCATAAAAGCCATCTATGAAAAGCCTACTGCAAATATTATTCTCAATGGGGAAAAGCTGCAAGCCTTTCCCTTAAGATCAGGAACTCGACAAGGATGCCCACTCTCGCCACTATTATTCAACATCGTACTGGAAGTCCTTGCAACAGCAATCAGACGACAAAAAGGGATCAAAGGTATTCAAATCGGCAAAGAAGAAGTCAAAATGTCTCTCTTTGCAGATGACATGATACTCTATATGGAAAACCCAAAAGAAGCCACTCCCAAACTATTAGAAGTTATAGAGCAATTCAGTAATGTGGTGGGATACAAAATTAATGCTCAGAAATCAGTTGCATTTCTGTACACGAATAACGAGACTGAAGAAAGAGAAATTAGGGAATCCATCCCATTTACAATAGCACCAAAAACCGTACGTTACCTTAGAATTAACCAGAGACGTAAAGGACCTATATTCTAGAAACTATAAATCACTCTTGAAAGACATTAAGGAAGACATAAAAAGATGGAAAGGTATTCCATGCTCAAGGATCAGAAGAATTAACATAGTTAAAATGTCCATGCTACCCAGAGCCATCTACACTGTCAATGCTATCCCGATCAAAATACTGAGGACATTTTTCAAAGAACTGGAACAAATAGTCCTTAAATTTGCATGGAAACAGAAAAAGCCATGAATCTCCAAGGAACTGTTGAAAAGGAAAAATAAAGCTGGGGGCATCACAATGCCAGATTTCGAGCTGTACTACAAAGCTGTGATCACAAAGACAGCATGGTACTGGCACAAAAGCAGACACATAGACCAATGGAACAGAATAGAGAACAGAGAAATGGACCCTCGGCTCTTTGTGCAGCTAATATTTGAGCAAGGAGGAAAAAACATCCGGTGGGAAAAAAGTCTCTTCAATAAATGGTGCTGGGAAAATTGGACAGCTACATGCAAAAGAATGAAACTTGACCACTCTCTCACACCATACACAAAAATAAACTCCAAATGGATGAAAGACCTCGATGGGAATCCATCAAAATTCTAGAGGAGAACATAGGCAGCAACCTCCACGACATCGGCCAAAACAACCTTTTTCATGATACATCCCCAAAGGCAAGAGAAACAAAAGATACAATGAATTTATGGGACTTCATCAAGATTAAAAGTTTGGCACAGTCAAGGAAACAGTCAGAAAATCAAAGAGGCAGCCCACGGAATGGGAGAAGATATTTGCAAATGACACTACAGATAAAGGACTGGTATCCAAGATCTACAAAGAACTTCTCAAACTCAGTACACGAGAAACAAATAAACAAATCAAAAAATGGGCAGAAGATATGAACAGACACTTTTCCAATGAAGACATACAAATGGCTAACAGACACATGAAAAAATGTTCAAAATCATTAGCCATCAAGGAAATTCAAATCAAAACTTCACTGAGATACCACCTTACGCCAGTTAGAATGGCAAAAATAGACAAGGCAAGAAACAATTGTTGGAGAGGATGTGGAGAAAGGGGATCCCTCCTACATTGTTGGTGGGAATGCAAGTTGGTACAGCCACTCTGGAAAACAGTGTGGAGGTCCCTTAAAAAGTTAAAAATTGAGCTACCTTATGATCCAGCCATTGCACTACTGGGTGTTTACCCCAAAGATACAGACGTAGTGAAGAGAAGGGCCATATGCACCCCAATGTTCACAGCAGCAATGTCCACAATAGCTAAATCGTGGAGGGAGCCGAGATGCCCTTCAACAGATGACTGGATTAAGAAGTTGTGGTCCATACATACAATGGAATATTACTCAGCTATCAGAAAGAACGAGTTCTCAACATTTGCTACAACATGGATGGCACTGGAGGAGCTAATGCTAAGTGAAATAAGTCAAGCAGAGAAAGACAACTATCATATGATTTCTCTCATCTATGGAACAAAAGAACTAGGAAGATCGGTAGGAGAAGAAAGGAATAAAGAAAGGGGGGGTAATCAGAAGAGGGAATGAAACATGAGAGACTATGGACTATGAGAAACAAACTGAGGGCCTCAGAGGGGAAGGGGGTGGGGGAATGGGATAGACCGGTGATGGGTGGTAAGGAGGGCACGTATTGCATGGTGCACTAGGTGTTATACGCAACTAATGAATCATCAAGCCTTACATTGGAAACTGGGGATGCACTGTATGTTGACAAACATAATAAAACATTAAAAAAAGAAAAAAAAAGAAAAACTGTGAGATGCAAGATGCTTTCTCTATGGTGTTCTTTCAGAGAGTTCAGTATATGGCACTTTCCTTATGTTTTCTTAGACGCCTGTTGAAATGCTTTCATCTTCATGATCGAATACGTGAGGTGAAAGATGGCTTCGATACAATATTCTGTCTTAAATATTCGTTATTGGCCCTTTCCCTATGCTTTCATTCCCACTCTGAAACATTCTTCCATCATCATGACAGACGACGGGAGTTGGAAGACTGTTTCCATGCACTCCTATTACTGAGAGTTACATCTGGGGCTGTTTCCTTAAGTGAACCTTAAGGAAACACATATAGGGAAGCCCTAGTGTCTTCACTGATCAAAGTTGCCGTCTCTCTACACAAACTCTTTAGCTAATTGACTGATTGCACTTTCTTTTTGTTTTCACACAACCTTTTCGAACGGCTTTCATCCTCATGAAAGAAGTGAGTTGAGTGATGCTTTCTGTGTAGTATTATTACAGTTTTAAACGAAGTGCATTATCTTGATGCTCGCAGGCACTGTTTTGCACAATGCTCCCACTTCATGAGAAAAGATGTGAGGTGCAAGATGCTTTTAGATAGAGTATTCTCTCCTAGTGTAAAGTAGGTGACATCTTCCTTATGCATTCGTAGACACTTGAAAAACTTGCGATCATCCTCACAGAAGCTGTGACTTGGAAGATGGTGTCCATTCGGTGTTCTGACTGAGATTTGTATATAGTGCCCTTTTCCTTAAGGTTCAAGGCACGTGCTGGACAACGGGTGTATATTCATGGGTCACCATGTTACTTCGATGTTGCCTTCTGTCAACACGGAGTTGTTTCTCACAACTACTTAGATAGGACCTCTCCTTATGCTTTCACTTGCACTTCTGCAAGTACTCCCATCTTCATTACAGAAGATGTGAGTTGAAAGATTTTTTCCAAGGGTGTTCTTACCTGAGCATACAGAATGTTCCTTAGGTTTCATGCAGATTTTGGAACATACATCCACCCTCATGAACTTGATTTGGAAAGTTGTCTCCAGATGGTGCTCTTTAATAGTGCTAAGCGTATGGCACTTCTTTTACCATTCAACACAGATATTTGAAAAAGCTTCTCTCTTCGTGCATCAGGATGTTTGAAGTTTCATTCTCTATACAGAACCTTGGTGCTCAGAGTGGAGTAAACGTCATTTCTTTACAAGTTCCTTTACCCTTGAGCCAATGCTTTCAGCCTCATGAGAAAAGATCTGAGTTTCAGACAGTGTCCTACGGATTTCCCTCATAAAGTTAAGCGTACGATAATTCCCTTATGCTGAGAAACACTTCTGAGAATGCTTCCAACTTCGTAAAAGAAGATGTGCCTTGAAGGATGGATTCGGTACGGTCGTTTCTTGAAGCTAAGTCTCTGCCACTTTCCTTATGCTTTCAGGGCAATGATGCAAACGTTTCCATCTTCATGACAGAATTTGTTGGTTGAAAGATGCTATCTACCCAGTGCTCTCACCTACTATTAAGTTTATGGCACTTTCGTTAAGGTTCAACACACAGGAAAGAAACCCCGGTTGATCCATTTGTCAGGAGGTTGGTTTGATATTGTTTTCTATCTACACAGATTTGGTTCTTAGAATTAAGTAGACGGCACTTCTTTATGAGCTCACACACATTCTTACCAAGGCTTCTGTCTTCACTACAGAAGTTGTGAGTTGAGACATGGTGTCAATACAGTGTTCCTGTATAGAGTGAAACAACGCGATTTATGCGTCTGTTTTCACAGACAGTTTTGCACATACTTCCGTTTTTATGACAGAAGACTGTGAGATGCAAGATGCTTTCTCTATGGTGTTCTTTCGTGGACTTCAGTATATGGCACTTTCCCTATGTTTTCTTAGACACCTGTGCCAATAGTTTCATCTTCACGACCGAAGATGTCAGGTGAATGATGGCTTTGATACAATGTTCTTCCTTGAAGATTGGTTAGTGGCCCTTATGCTTTCATTCCCACTCTGCAACATGCTTCCATCATCATGACAGAGGATGGGAGTTGGAAGACCCTTACCATGCTCTTCGTACTGAGAGTTACGTCTATGGCAGTTTCCTTAAGGTTCAACACACATATTGGAAAACCCTGGTGTCTTCAGTGATCAACGTTACCGTCTCTCTGCACAAACCTGATTCACTGAATGGAGTGATGGCACTTTCTTTTCATTTTCACACAACATTTTTGATCGGCATCCTCTTTTTTTGGAAATTTTGTTTGGAAATTTTAATATGCCTTTCTCAATATCTGATGGAAAAAGCAGACAAAACATTGGTAACAAATGTGACCTAATTGACGTCTATGTAATATTGCATAATACGTGCAGAATACATTATTTCCAGTGGTCATAGACTATTTACCCAAACAGATGATATGTTGTTCCATGAATCATGTCTACATTTTAACATCCTGAAACTAACTAGATTCTATTCTTAGGCCACCAAAGAATAGAGCCCGAGTCCTCATGAAAAGAAGACCAGGAAATCCCTCCATGTTTAAAAATTCAATGTAACTTTGCTGTATATCCTAAGGGTCAGAGAGGGAATCGCAATGGACATTTTCCACCTTTTCTACATCAGGGCTCACACACAATGGCCCTTTGTCTCTGAAGAGCACTGACTATCCTAACATAGACAGGACTTAAGCCTCCTATCAGAGTTCTGCATGTCCCAGGCACACCTGGCAGCCTTGACCTGTGCACACACACACCTCCCTCCAGCTTTCCTTTCTGGTGGCATTGTGTTAAGGTAGTCAACATAGCCATATGGAGATGAGAAGCTCCCCACTCCTAGTGATGATGTTGCTATTGTCCCCACTAGGCTAATAACATGATTTCTGAGAGAATTACAACAAAATAGCAGTTTCTTGACCTTCATGAAAGTGTGAAAATCATCTTGTGAGTCATCTTTTCGAAACACTGTTTCACCATGTGTTCTTTTCTCTGGAAAAGATATAGACCCAATGGTAATTATGGCTCCTGAGCACCTGCTCTTGGGAGAATCCATACTGGCTCTGAGTAGCATTCTCCCTCGTAAACTTCTCAACTGGGGTGTAGATAGAATGAGTCCCATTTTTATATGGATAGACAAAGGCTCAGAAATGATATGAATTACAGAGGATTTTAGTGTCAGAAACCTAAGTGTGATCTCCAAACTGACTCCAAATCCCTTGTTCTTCCATACAAGGTACCATTTTGCTCTACCCCTGGTCTTCTCAATCTGGAAACCTAGGAAGTATTAGGATTTTCTTGTTGTGTGGCCAAATGGAATGAATTCGGCTGCCTTTTCACCTCTGCCCATCATGATCATGAAGATAATTCTCTCAGTGGAGGACCTTTGAGTCGGAGACTTAAAGATCCCTAGGAATAGAGATACTATACTATTTTTCTGATATTAAAGTGACTGAGAGAACTATGCTTTTTTAACTGATGGAGGCTCTGGTCTGTAGAGTGTTCTGTAAGGTCGGAAATAGTATTTAAAGCAGTTAGCCTCTTCTATAGAGTGAGACAATGCTTCTAAAGATTTCCTAAATATTCCCTTACCTGTGATTATTTATTCCCAACCATTGTAGTGTTTCTATGTTACGATTATGATTTCATCAAGGCCAACGTTGCAGAGAAAGAACTTAGTGTATCCAGGGGCACTTTCGTGTTGTGACAGTGAGCTATTCTGTTGTATTCTGTAGTCCAAGGGAATGGTGCCAGACATCTCTAAGATGTGTAAAATTCTGACTGTAAATGATCTCTATGTTTCAGAGATTTGGGCAGGACAAGGGGAGGAGTCCAGAGACCATGAACGCCTCTGTTACCTGTGCTGACCATGGAGCAGGTAACCTTCTGTAGGGGTCCTTTGATGTCTCTTTACTATTGGAAAGGTGCTTTCATCTCACGTTCCTCCATTTGGTAGTGATGATAAGAGTAATTTTTATGTCATACCATCTGTGAGGCCTGATCTTGGCCTCCCAGGAAAGCTCTCCTTTAACATTTTACCCAGCTCAAAATGACTGGGCAAACCCTCAAAGCATGGGCCCTATTTCTGCCCCCAGCACTTATTGTCCATATGCATCAAAAAGAAAAAGAGAACCAAAAAATGCCTTTGCCAACATCAAGGTGAGAACACAAAAGAACCTTTCTTGCTCCCATAAGATTAAAGTCATACTGATTTGTACATACTGAAAACATAAGAAAAAGTCTGTCACTTTCTGGAACCTTCTTCCTCATCGTGATGTATAACTGTACGTAGCACAACTCAGAACAAATATATGACCCTGCCCTAAATGTTCCTTCCCTGGAGCACTCCCTTCTTTGTGAAGATTGTGTCTCCCAGGCAGCTGTCCTTGACTTGGGTTTGAATAAAACTCTCTTCCTTCCTCTCTAAAATGTTTTAAAAGGTTCCTTCATTTAGTGTCGACAATAACACTCTGTTTTCAAGTGAAAAATAAATGTTCCTGGTTCACAACCGCGACAGAACAGAAGGCCGGCTTTTCCTTCCTTCCCTGTAGAACTAAGCATGTGTATATAGATTGCAGCACAAATGGGCTCACCCTAGAAGGATGTTTTGAAGGTCTGAGAAGCACTATCCACTCCATGGGTGAGACAAGAAGGCAAAGCTATTCCCGCTTGGAGCATTCCTTTTGGCGCTTAAAATTGCCTTGGATATGCATAAAAGCATTGCATTTCCTAAAGCCCAAGGCTGGAACAGTCTGAGAGCAGCTGACCTTGCCAGGAACCAGGCACACCCTTGCAGGAAGGGTTGGTGCAGAAGGGAAGGGGCAGGGCTCTGAGGGTGGTCTGCAGCTAGAGGGGTCCGCGAAAGGGGCCGTGTGTGTGTGTGTGTGTGTGTGTGTGTGTGTGTGTGTGTGTGTGTGTGTGATTGCAGCCCTGCCCATGATCCCCGTCATGCCTGCTCAGGGCGTTTAGCCAAGGAGGTGCCTCCTGGACCTCTGCACTCCCAGAGTTGTGAGTCATGGGGCCGGTTGCCTGGCATTCAAGGAGTTGGAAGCATCATACTCCCCAAGCAATCACCCCATGGGGGTGGAGCTACGTCTCTGTGTGCAGATCCGGAGCAGCCCAAGGACACAGACCAGGAGCCAAGGAAGTGGAGTTTTGAGAGAGTGGACCTGTGGAGTTCCTGGCTGGGTGAGTTCATGCTGTGTGGCCATAGGTGGGCTTTCTGGGAGTAGGGGCACCCCGGGTAAGAGGCGGGGTTCTGGAAGGGCATGTTGAGAGAGTTCATCATGGAGACTCAGGTTTCTTTCCTTTTTCCCTTGAAAGTCTCTTCTGCCTAGTCTCCGTCAACTGGCCATACACCCCAGACCCAGGAACTCCAGGGCACCTGCTCAGCAAAGCTTTTGTGGGATGGTTCGAAGACATTCCAGGGTTTCCCGTGTTACCCAGGAAGAGCGAGAGAAAGGACCGCACAGTCCCCAACTTCAGTGCGGTGCCCCTGTCCCCTGACACAGTGCAGGTAATGGACCTTGAGCAGTTCCCCGAGTTCAGCAGGGTATTCCCTGTTCCCTCAGGCACAGGTGTGGCGCTAGGAAGGCCCAGAGCCGTTACCCAACTTCAGCATTGTGCTGCCTGTTCCCTGGGAATGGTGGCAATGGGCTGGGAGATAATTACTACTAAAAGACAAGTCTGTGTTTCCCCTTCTCCCAGAAACCACAGCAGGTGTGCAGGCTTTAGGTCTGAGGAGCTGCTTCTCCCTATCTGACAACACTTCTCTGCTCTGGCTCCGCGAGACCCGACGTTCTGAACGTCTGCATCTGAGTCAGTGAGGCAGCTTGACACGGGATCCAGCATTCAGAGAAAGCGGCAGGTCCATTTGGAGAAATGTCATATCCACATCAGGACTGGAAGTAAAACCTCTCATTAACCCACCATCTCCTGGGTTTTTCTCTTTTCTCTAGTTGAGCCATGAAGTAAAACTTAAGTAATAGTTGTCAGCGTTCTGAATTTGGTGAAGGAGGTACTTAGTTTCTGAGCTTGGAGCACTTTGCAGGGGATCCCATTTTCTCTGTTCATTGACTGCTTATGAATGTATTTTGAACAGCTGTTTCCTAGAAACACTCTTTCATTAGAAAGGGAAGGTGAGGTTTACTCTTTGTCTATTTTTAAGATATATGTTTGACAGTGTTTATACAGTTGGGTCTAAGATATGGGTGAGTGGCCACCATTTAATGTTAGATGGCCTTTTGTCGTCACATACAAATATGGATGATGTCTTTCCAATTGTCAAAGGTGATGTTTCATCACTGATTAGTCTTTTCATCCCAAGAGTTACAATGGGGGTCGAGGGAAAATTCAAAACTATTCAGAGCAGCATTTTCCTGTTTAAAATATAGGCTGGTGATGGGTAGTAAGGAGGGCACATATTGCATGGTGCACTGGGTGTTATATGCAACTATGTATCATCGAAATTTACTGTACTGTATGGACACTATAACACTATGTAATAAAAAACAATAAAAAAATAAAGGTAAACCTTGTGTATCTAACTATACTAGATGTATCATCTCGATATTTTGAAGTGCCATATTCAAACTGCTGTTTCTTTGGTGGTGGAGTCAGAGGAGAGTCTTTGGGAATTCTTTCGATAGAGGCATGGTGGTGGCTTCAATTGGGTAGGCGACAGGGGCCCTGGGCTGAGTTCTGGAACTGCTTTAATGATGCTGGGTGAGTCAGGTTATGCCAAAGAGTGTCTGTTTCTTCCCTATGAGATTGACAAAAACCGACTTAAAACGGAAAAATCTTTCATAACGTGCAAACATGCTCACAAGTGCCTGTGCCAAGGTGAAGTAAATGCCATACACTGATGTGTAAGGGACCACAGTGCCCAGGCACAGTCTGAGCCCTTCCCTCATCCCGGCGGTTTTGCTAGCAGGAGTTCAACCCCAAGGAACACAGCCCGGAGACCCCTGGGGCAAAAACGGCTTCCGACGAACAATAGGTGCTTGCTGTGGAACACCTATCCCAAGTGGGGGGTAGCCAGGTAAACAAAATGCCACACACCCAGGTGTAAGAAACAGCACTGCCCAGGCAGGATCTAAGCCCCTCACCTCGTTGCTGTGCTTTGGGGAGCCAGAGGGACACCCGAGGCCCACGGGCCTGAGACCCGTTTGGCCAAAAGCCGGCTTCCCACGGAAACAGTTTTCCTGAGGTGCAGACCCTCTCACAAGTGGTTGTGGCAAGGTAAAGCAAATGCCATCCACGTCTCTGGAAGAAACCAAAGTGCCCAGCCATGTTCTAAGCCCTCCCATCCTCCCTGGGCTTCTGGCAGCCGGAGTGAAAAGAGAGGAGCACAGCACTGGGACCCGTTTGACAAAAACCGGCGTCCCACGGGAAAGTCTTTCTCCACGTGCAGACATGCTCCCAGGTGCCTGTGGCAAGGTGAAGGAAATGCCATACACTGACCTGTAAGAGACCACAGGACCCAGGCACAGTCTGAGCCCTTCCCTCATCCCGGCGGTTTTGCTAGCAGGAGTTCAACCCCAACGAACACAACCCGGAGACCCCTGGGGCAAAAACGGCTTCTGACGAACAATAGGTGCTTGCTGAGGAAAACCTATCCCAAGTGGGAGTAGCCATGTAAACAAAATGCCACACACCCAGGTGTAAGAAACAACATTGCCCAAGCATGGTCTAAGCCCCTCACCTCGTCCCTGTGCTTTGGGAAGCCGGAGGGACACCCGAGGCCCACGGGCCTGTGACGCGTTTGGCCAAAAGCCGGCTACCCACGGAAACAGTTTTCCTGAGGTGCAGACCCTCTCACAAGTGGTTGTGGCAAGGGAAAGCAAATGCCATCCACTTCTCTGGAAGAAACCAAAGTGCCCAGCCATGTTCTAAGGCCTCCCATCCTCACTGGGCATCTGGTACCCGGAGTGAAAAGAGAGGAGCACAGCACTGGGACCCGTTTGACAAAAACCGGCTTCCCACGGGAAAGTCTTTCTCCACGTGCAGACATGCTCCCAGGTGCCTGTGGCAAGGGGAAGGAAATGCCATACACTGACATGGAAGAGACCACAGGGCCCAGGCACAGTCTGAACTCTTCCCTCAACCTGGCGGTTTTGCTAGCAGGAGTTCAACCCCAACGAACACAGCCCGGAGACCCCTGGGGCAAAAACGGCTTCCGACGAACAATAGGTGCTTGCTGTGGAACACCTATCCCAAGTGGGGGAAGCCAGCTCAACAAAATGCCACACACCCAGGTGTAAGAAACAACATTGCCCAGGCTTGGTCTAAGCCCCTCACCTCGTCCCTGTGCTTTGGGGAGCCGGAGGGACAGCCGAGGCCCACGACCCTGAGACCCCTTTGAAAAAGCCGGCTTCCCACGGAAACAGTTTTCCTGAGGTGCAGACCCTATCCCAAGTGGTTGTGGCAAGGTAAAGCAAATGCCCTCCACTTCTCTGGAAGAAACCACAGTGCCCAGCCATGTTCTAAGCCCTCCCATCCTCCCTGGGCTTCTGGCAGCAGGAGTGAAAAGAGAGGAGCAGAGCACTGGGACCCGTTTGACAAAAACCGGCTTCCCACGGGAAAGTCTTTCTCCACGTGCAGACATGCTCCCAGGTGCCTGTGGCAAGGGGAAGGAAATGCCATACACTGACCTGGAAGAGACCACAGGGCCCAGGCACAGTCTGAACCCTTCCGTCATCCCGGCGGTTTTGCTAGCAGGAGTTCAACCCCAAGGAACAAAGCCCGGAGACCCCTGGGGCAAAAACGGCTTCCGACGAACAATAGGTGCTTGCTGTGGAACACCTATCCCAAGTGGGGGAAGCCAGCTCAACAAAATGCCACACACCCAGGTGTAAGAAACAACATTGGCCAGGCATGGTCTAAGCCCCTCACCTCGTCCCTGTGCTTTGGGGAGCCGGAGAGACAGCCGAGGCCCAAGACCCTGAGACCCCTTTGCAAAAAGCCGGCTTCCCACGGAAACAGTTTTCCTGAGGTGCAGACCCTATCCCAAGTGGTTGTGGCAAGGTAAAGCAAATGCCCTCCACTTCTCTGGAAGAAACCACAGTGCCCAGCCATGTTCTAAGCCCTCCCATCCTCCCTGGGCTTCTGGCAGCAGGAGTGAAAAGAGAGGAGCAGAGCACTGGGACCCGTTTGACAAAACCCGGCTTCCCACGGGAAAGTCTTTCTCCATGTGCAGACATGCTCCCAGGTGCCTGGGGCAAGGGGAAGGAAATGCCATACACTGACCTGGAAGAGACGACAGCGCCCAGGCACAGTCTGAACCCTTCCCTCAACCCGGCGGTTTTACTTGCAGGATTTCAACCCCAACGAACATAGCCCGGAGACCCCTGGGGCAAAAACGGCTTCCGACGAACAATAGGTGCTTGCTGTGGAACACCTATCCCAAGTGGGGGAAGCCAGCTCAACAAAATGCCACACACCCAGGTGTAAGAAACAACATTGCCCAGGCATGGTCTAAGCCCCTCACCTCGTCCCTGTGCTTTGGGGAGCCGGAGGGACAGCCGAGGCACACGGCCCTGAGACCCCTTTGCAAAAAGCCGGCTTCCCACGGAGACAGTTTTCCTGAGGTGCACACCCTATCCCAAGTGGTTGTGGCAAGGTAAAGCAAATGCCCTCCACTTCTCTGGAAGAAACCACAGTGCCCAGCCATGTTCTAAGCCCTCCCATCCTCCCTGGGCTTCTGGCAGCAGGAGTGAAAAGAGAGGAACAGAGCACTGGGACCCGTTTGACAAAAACTGGCTTCCCACGGGAAAGTCTTTCTCCACGTGCAGACATGCTCCCAGGTGCCTGGGGCAAGGGGAAGGAAATGCCATACACTGACTTTGAAGAGACCACAGCGCCCAGGCACAGTCTGAACCCTTCCCTCAACCCGGCGGTTTTGCTAGCAGGAGTTCAACCCCAACAAACACAGCCCGGAGACCCCTGGGGCAAAAACGGCTACCGACGATCAATAGGTGCTTGCTGTGGAAAACCTATCCCAAGTGGGGGAAGCCAGCTCAACAAAATGCCACACACCCAGGTGTAAGAAACAACATTGCCCAGGCATTGTCTAAGCCCCTCACCTCGTCCCTGTGCTTTGGGGAGCCGGAGGGACAGCCGAGGCACACGGCCCTGAGACCCCTTTGCAAAAAGCCGGCTTCCCACGGAGACAGTTTTCCTGAGGTGCACACCCTATCCCAAGTGGTTGTGGCAAGGTAAAGCAAATGCCCTCCCCTTCTCTGGAAGAAACCACAGTGCCTAGCCATGTTCTAAGCCCTCCCATCCTCCCTGGGCTTCTGGCAGCAGGAGTGAAAAGAGAGGAGCAGAGCACTGGGACCCTTTTGACAAAAACTGGCTTCCGACGGGAAAGTCTTTCTCCACGTGCAGACATGCTCCCAGGTGCCTGGGGCAAGGGGAAGGAAATGCCATACACTGACCTGGAAGAGACCACAGGGCCCAGGCACAGTCTGAACCCTTCCCTCAACCCGGCGGTTTTGCTAACAGGAGTTCAACCCCAAGGAACACAGCCCGGAGACCCCTGGGGCAAAAACGGCTTCCGACGAACAATAGGCGCTTGCTGTGGAAAACCAATCCTAAGTGGGGGTAGCCAGCTCAACACAATGCCTCACACCCAGGTGTAAGAAACAACATTGCCCAGGCATGGTCTAAGCCCCTCACTTCGTCCCTGTGCTTTGGGGAGCCGGAGGGACACCCGAGGCCCACGGCCCTGAGACCCCTTTGCAAAAAGCCGGCTTCCCACGGAAACAGTTTTCCTTAGGTGCAGACCCTATCCCAAGTGGTTGTGGCAAGGTAAAGCAAATGCCCTCCACTTCTCTGGAAGAAACCACAGTGCCCAGCCATGTTCTAAGCCCTCCCATCCTCCCTGGGCTTCTGGCAGCAGGAGTGAAAAGAGAGGAGCAGAGCACTGGGACCCGTTTGACAAAACCCGGCTTCCCACGGGAAAGTCTTTCTCCACGTGCAGACATGCTCCCAGGTGCCTGGGGCAAGGGGAAGGAAATGACATACACTGACCTGGAACAGACCACAGGGCCCAGGCACAGTCTGAACCCTTCCCTCAACCCGGCGGTTTTACTAGCAGGAGTTCAACCCCAACGAACACAGACCGGAGACCCCTGGGGCAAAAACGGCTTCCGACAAACAATAGGTGCTTGCTGTGGAACACCTATCCCAAGTGGGGGAAGCCAGCTCAACAAAATGCCACACACCCAGGTGTAAGAAACAACATTGCCCAGGCATGGTCTAAGCCGCTCACCTCGTCCCTGTGCTTTGGGGAGCCGGAGGGACAGCCGAGGCACACGGCCCTGAGACCCCTTTGCAAAAGGCCGGCTTCCCACGGAGACAGTTTTCCTGAGGTGCAGACCCTATCCCAAGTGGTTGTGGCAAGGTAAAGCAAATGCCCTCCACTTCTCTGGAAGAAACCACAGTGCCCATCCATGTTCTAAGCCCTCCCATCCTCCCTGGGCTTCTGGCAGCAGGAGTGAAAAGAGAGGAGCAGAGCACTGGGACCCTTTTGACAAAAACTGGCTTCCCACGGGAAAGTCTTTCTCCACGTGCAGACATGCTCCCAGGTGCCTGGGGCAAGGGGAAGGAAATGCCATACACTGACCTTGAAGAGACCACAGCGCCCAGGCACAGTCTGGACCCTTCCCTCAACCCGGCGGTTTGACTAGCAGGAGTTCAACCCCAACGAACACAGCCCGGAGACCCCTGGGGCAAAAACGGCTTCCGACGAACAATAGGCGCTTGCTGTGGAAAACCAATCCTAAGTGGGGGTAGCCAGCTCAACACAATGCCACACACCGAGGTGTAAGAAACAACATTGCCCAGCCATGGTCTAAGCCCCTCACCTCGTCCCTGTGCTTTGGGGAGCCGGAGGGACACCCGAGGCCCACGGCCCTGAGACCCCTTTGCAAAAAGCCGGCTTCCCACGGAAACAGTTTTCCTGAGGTGCAGACCCTATCCCAAGTGGTTGTGGCAAGGTAAAGCAAATGCCCTCCACTTCTCTGGAAGAAACCACAGTGCCCAGCCATGTTCTAAGCCCTCCCATCCTCCCTGGGCTTCTGGCAGCAGGAGTGAAAAGAGAGGAGCAGAGCACTGGGACCCATTTGACAAAACCCGGCTTCCCACGGGAAAGTCTTTCTCCAAGTGCAGACATGCTCCCAGGTGCCTGGGGCAAGGGGAAGGAAATGCCATACACTGACCTGGAAGAGACCACAGGGCCCAGGCACAGTCTGAACCCTTCCCTCAACCCGGCGGTTTTACTAGCAGGAGTTCAACACCAACGAACACAGCCCGGAGACCCCTGGGGCAAAAACAGCTTCCGACGAACAATAGGTGCTTGCTGTGGAACACCTATCCCAAGTGGGGGTAGCCAGCTCAACACAATGCCACACACCCAGGTGTAAGAAACAACATTGCCCAGGCATGGTCTAAGCCCCTCACCTCGTCCCTGTGCTTTGGGGAGCCGGAGGGACAGCCGAGGCACACGGCCCTGAGACCCCTTTGCAAAAAGCCGGCTTCCCACGGAGACAGTTTTCCTGAGGTGCACACCCTATCCCAAGTGGTTGTGGCAAGGTAAAGCAAATGCCCTCCACTTCTCTGGAAGAAACCACAGTGCCCAGCCATGTTCTAAGCCCTCCCATCCTCCCTGGGCTTCTGGCACCAGGAGTGAAAAGAGAGGAGCAGAGCACTGGGACCCGTTTGACAAAACCCGGCTTCCCACGGGAAAGTCTTTCTCCACGTGCAGACATGCTCCCAGGTGCCTGGGGCAAGGGGAAGGAAATGCCATACACTGACCTGGAAGAGACCACAGGGCCCAGGCACAGTCTGAACCCTTCCCTCAACCCGGCGGTTTTACTAGCAGGAGTTCAACCCCAACGAACACAGCCCGGAGACCCCTGGGGCAAAAACGGCTTCCGACGAACAATAGGTGCTTGCTGTGGAACACCTATCCCAAGTGGGGGTAGCCAACTCAACACAATGCCACACACCCAGGTTAAGAAACAACATTGCCCAAGCACGGTCTAAGCCCCTCACCTCGTCCCTGTGCTTTGGGAAGCCGGAGGGACAGCCGAGGCACACGGCCCTGAGACCCCTTTGCAAAAAGCCGGCTTCCCACGGAGACAGTTTTTCTGAGGTGCACACCCTATCCCAAGTGGTTGTGGCAAGGTAAAGCAAATGCCCTCCCCTTCTCTGGAAGAAACCACAGTGCCCAACCATGTTCTAAGCCCTCCCATCCTCCCTGGGCTTCTGGCAGCAGGAGTGAAAAGAGAGGAGCAGAGCACTGGGACCCTTTTGACAAAAACTGGCTTCCCACGGGAAAGTCTTTCTCCACGTGCAGACATGCTCACAGGTGCCTGGGGCAAGGGGAAGGAAATGCCATACACTGACCTGGAAGAGACCACAGGGCCCAGGCACAGTCTGAACCCTTCCCTCAACCCGGCGGTTTTGCTAGCAGGAGTTCAACCCCAACGAACACAACCCGGACACCCCTGGGGCAAAAACGGCTTCTGACGAACAATAGGCGCGCGCTGTGGAAAACCAATCCTAAGTGGGGGTAGCCAGCTCAACACAGTGCCACACACCCAGGTTAAGAAACAACATTGCCCAGGCATGGTCTAAGCCCCTCACCTCGTCCCTGTGTTTTGGGGAGCCGGAGGGACAGCCGAGGCACATGGCCCTGAGACCCCTTTGCAAAAAGCCGGCTTCCCACGGAGACAGTTTTCCTGAGGTGCACACCCTATCCCAAGTGGTTGTGGCAAGGTAAAGCAAATGCCCTCCACTTCTCTGGAAGAAACCACAGTGCCCAGCCATGTTCTAAGCCCTCCCATCCTCCCTGGGCTTCTGGCAATAGGAGTGAAAAGAGAGGAGCAGAGCACTGGGACCCGTTTGACAAAACCCGGCTTCCCACGGGAAAGTCTTTCTCCACGTGCAGACATGCTCCCAGGTGCCTGGGGCAAGGGAAGGAAATGCCATACACTGACCTGGAAGAGACCACAGGGCCCAGGCACAGTCTGAACCCTTCCCTCAACCCGGCGGTTTTGCTAGCAGGAGTTCAACCCCAACGAACACAGACCGGAGACCCCTGGGGCAAAAACGGCTTCAGACGATCAATAGGTGCTTGCTGTGGAACACCTATCCCAAGTGGGGGAAGCCAGCTCAACAAAATGCCACACACCCAGTTGTAAGAAACAACATTGCCCAGGCATGGTCTAAGCCCCTCACCTCGTCCCTGTGCTTTGGGGAGCCGGAGGGACAGCCGAGGCACACGGCCCTGAGACCCCTTTGCAAAAAGCCGGCTTCCCACGGAGACAGTTTTCCTGAGGTGCACACTCTATCCCAAGTGGTTGTGGCAAGGTAAAGCAAATGCCCTCCACTTCTCTGGAAGAAACCACAGTGCCTAGCCATGTTCTAAGCCCTCCCATCCTCCCTGGGCTTCTGGCAGCAGGAGTGAAAAGAGAGGAGCAGAGCACTGGGACCCTTTTGACAAAACCCGGCTTCCCACGGGAAAGTCTTTCTCCACGTGCAGACATGCTCCCAGGTGCCTGTGGCAAGGGGGAGGAAATGCCATACACTGACCTGGAAGAGACCACAGGGCCCAGGCACAGTCTGAACCCTTCCCTCAACCCGGCGGTTTTGCTAACAGGAGTTCAACCCCAACGAACACAGCCCGGAGACCCCTGGGGCAAAAACGGCTTCCGACGAACAATAGGCGCTTGCTGTGGAAAACCAATCCTAAGTGGGGGTAGCCAGCTCAACACAATGCCTCACACCCAGGTGTAAGAAACAACATTGCCCAGGCATGGTCTAAGCCCCTCACCTCGTCCCTGTGCTTTGGGGAGCCGGAGGGACAGCCGAGGCACACGGCCCTGAGACCCCTTTGCAAAAAGCCGGCTTCCCACGGAGACAGTTTTCCTGAGGTGCAGACCCTATCCCAAGTGGTTGTGGCAAGGTAAAGCAAATGCCCGCCACTTCTCTGGAAGAAACCACAGTGCCCATCCATGTTCTAAACCCTCCCATCCTCCCTGGGCTTCTGGCAGCAGGAGTCAAAAGAGAGGAGCAGAGCACTGGGACCCTTTTCACAAAAACTGGCTTCCCACGGGAAAGTCTTTCTCCACGTGCAGACATGCTCCCAGGTGCCTGTGGCAAGGGGAAGGAAAAGCCATACACTGACCTGGAAGAGACCACAGGGCCCAGGCACAGTCTGAACCCTTCCCTCAACCCGGCGGTTTTACTAGCAGGAGTTCAACCCCAACGAACATAGCCCGGAGACCCCTGGGGCAAAAACGGCTTCCGACGAACAATAGGTGCTTGCTGTGGAACACCTATCCCAAGTGGGGGTAGCCAGCTCAACAAAATGCCACACACCCAGGTGTAAGAAACAACATTGCCCAGGCATGGTCTAAGCCGCTCACCTCGTCCCTGTGTTTTGGGGAGCCGGAGGGACAGCCGAGGCCCACGGCCCTGAGACCCCTTTGCAAAAAGCCGGCTTCCCACGGAGACAGTTTTCCTGAGGTGTAGACCCTATCCCAAGTGGTTGTGGCAAGGTAAAGCAAATGCCCTCCACTTCTCTGGAAGAAACCACAGTGCCCAACCATGTTCTAAGCCCTCCCATCCTCCCTGGGCTTCTGGCAGCAGGAGTGAAAAGAGAGGAGCAGAGCACTGGGACCCGTTTGACAAGACCCGGCTTCCCACGGGAAAGTCTTTCTCCACGTGCAGACATGCTCCCAGGTGCCTGGGGCAAGGGGAAGGAAATGCCATACACTGACCTGGAAGAGACCACAGGGCCCAGGCACAGTCTGAACCCTTCCCTCAACCCGGCGGTTTTGCTAGCAGGAGTTCAACCCCAACGAACACAGCCCGGAGACCCCTGGGGCAAAAACGGCTTCTGACGAACAATAGGCGCGCGCTGTGGAAAACCAATCCTAAGTGGGGGTAGCCAGCTCAACACAATGCCACACACCCAGGTTAAGAAACAACATTGCCCAGGCATGGTCTAAGCCCCTCACCTCGTCCCTGTGCTTTGGGGAGCCGGAGGGACAGCCGAGGCACATGGCCCTGAGACCCCTTTGCAAAAAGCCGGCTTCCCACGGAGACAGTTTTCCTGAGGTGCACACCCTATCCCAAGTGGTTGTGGCAAGGTAAAGCAAATGCCCTCCACTTCTCTGGAAGAAACCACAGTGCCCAGCCATGTTCTAAGCCCTCCCATCCTCCCTGGGCTTCTGGCAGCAGGAGTGAAAAGAGAGGAGCAGAGCACTGGGACCCGTTTGACAAAACCCGGCTTCCCACGGGAAAGTCTTTCTCCACGTGCAGACATGCTCCCAGGTGCATGGGGCAAGGGGAAGGAAATGCCATACACTGACCTGGAAGAGACCTCAGGGCCCAGGCACAGTCTGAACCCTTCCCTCAACCCGGCGGTTTTGCTAGCAGGAGTTCAACCCCAACGAACACAGCCCGGAGACCCCTGGGGCAAAAACGGCTTCCGACGATCAATAGGTGCTTGCTGTGGAACACCTATCCCAAGTGGGGGAAGCCAGCTCAACAAAATGCCACACACCCAGGTGTAAGAAACAGCATTGCCCAGGCATGGTCTAAGCCCCTCACCTCGTCCCTGTGCTTTGGGAAGCCGGAGGGACAGCCGAGGCACACGGCCCTGAGACCCCTTTGCAAAAAGCCGGCTTCCCACGGAGACAGTTTTCCTGAGGTGCACACCCTATCCCAAGTGGTTGTGGCAAGGTAAAGCAAATGCCCTCCCCTTCTCTGGAAGAAACCACAGTGCCTAGCCATGTTCTAAGCCCTCCCATCCTCCCTGGGCTTCTGGCAGCAGGAGTGAAAAGACAGGAGCAGAGCACTGGGACCCTTTTGACAAAAACTGGCTTCCCACGGGAAAGTCTTTCTCCACGTGCAGACATGCTCCCAGGTGCCTTGGGCAAGGGGAAGGAAATGCCATACACTGACCTGGAAGAGACCACAGGGCCCAGGCACAGTCTGAACCCTTCCCTCAACCCGGCGGTTTTACTAGCAGGAGTTCAACCCCAACGAACATAGCACGGAGACCCCTTGTGCAAAAACGGCTTCCGACGAACAATAGGTGCTTGCTGTGGAACACCTATCCCAAGTGGGGGTAGCCAGCTCAACAAAATGCCACACACCCAGGTGTAAGAAACAACATTGCCCAGGCATGGTCTAAGCCCCTCACCTCGTCCCTGTGTTTTGGGGAGCCGGAGGGACAGCCGAGGCCCACGGCCCTGAGACCCCTTTGCAAAAAGCCGGCTTCCCACGGAAACAGTTTTCCTGAGGTGCACACCCTATCCCAAGTGGTTGTGGCAAGGTAAAGCAAATGCCCTCCACTTCTCTGGAAGAAACCACAGTGCCCAGCCATGTTCTAAGCCCTCCCATCCTCCCTGGGCTTCTGGCAGCAGGAGTGAAAAGAGAGGAGCAGAGCACTGGGACCCGTTTGACAAGACCCGGCTTCCCACGGGAAAGTCTTTCTCCACGTGCAGACATGCTCCCAGGTGCCTGGGGCAAGGGGAAGGAAATGCCATACACTGACCTTGAAGAGACCACAGCGCCCAGGCACAGTCTGAACCCTTCCCTCAACCCGGCGGTTTTGCTAGCAGGAGTTCAACCCCAACGAACACAGACCGGAGACCCCTGGGGCAAAAACGGCTTCAGAGGATCAATAGGTGCTTGCTGTGGAACACCTATCGCAAGTGGAGGAAGCCAGCTCAACAAAATGCCACACACCCAGTTGTAAGAAACAACATTGCCCAGGCATGGTCTAAGCCCCTCACCTCGTCCCTGTGCTTTGGGGAGCCGGAGGGACAGCCGAGGCACACGGCCCTGAGACCCCTTTGCAAAAAGCCGGCTTCCCACGGAGACAGTTTTCCTGAGGTGCACACCCTATCCCAAGTGGTTGTGGCAAGGTAAAGCAAATGCCCTCCACTTCTCTGGAAGAAACCACAGTGCCTAGCCATGTTCTAAGCCCTCCCATCCTCCCTGGGCTTCTGGCAGCAGGAGTGAAAAGAGAGGAGCAGAGCACTGGGACCCTTTTGACAAAACCCGGCTTCCCACGGGAAAGTCTTTCTCCACGTGCAGACATGCTCCCAGGTGCCTGTGGCAAGGGGAAGGAAATGCCATACACTGACCTGGAAGAGACCACAGGGCCCAGGCACAGTCTGAACCCTTCCCTCAACCCGGCGGTTTTGCTAACAGGAGTTCAACCCCAACGAACACAGCCCGGAGACCCCTGGGGCAAAAACGGCTTCCGACGAACAATAGGCGCTTGCTGTGGAAAACCAATCCTAAGTGGGGGTAGCCAGCTCAACACAATGCCTCACACCCAGGTGTAAGAAACAACATTGCCCAGGCATGGTCTAAGCCCCTCACTTCGTCCCTGTGCTTTGGGGAGCCGGAGGGACACCCGAGGCCCACGGCCCTGAGACCCCTTTGCAAAAAGCCGGCTTCCCACGGAAACAGTTTTCCTGAGGTGCAGACCCTATCCCAAGTGGTTGTGGCAAGGTAAAGCAAATGCCCTCCACTTCTCTGGAAGAAACCACAGTGCCCAGCCATGTTCTAAGCCCTCCCATCCTCCCTGGGCTTCTGGCAGCAGGAGTGAAAAGAGAGGAGCAGAGCACTGGGACCCGTTTGACAAAACCCGGCTTCCCACGGGAAAGTCTTTCTCCACGTGCAGACATGCTCCCAGGTGCCTGGGGCAAGGGGAAGGAAATGCCATACACTGACCTGGAAGAGACCACAGGGCCCAGGCACAGTCTGAACCCTTCCCTCAACCCGGCGGTTTTGCTAGCAGGAGTTCAACCCCAACGAACACAGCCCGGAGACCCCTGGGGCAAAAACGGCTTCCGACGATCAATAGGTGCTTGCTGTGGAAAACCTATCCCAAGTGGGGGAAGCCAGCTCAACAAAATGCCACACACCCAGGTGTAAGAAACAACATTACCCAGGCATGGTCTAAGCCCCTCAACTCGTCCCTGTGCTTTGGGGAGCCGGAGGGACAGCTGAGGCACACGGCCCTGAGACCCCTTTGCAAAAAGCCGGCTTCCCACGGAGACAGTTTTCCTGAGGTGCACACCCTATCCCAAGTGGTTGTGGCAAGGTAAAGCAAATGCCCTCCACTTCTCTGGAAGAAACCACAGTGCCTAGCCATGTTCTAAGCCCTCCCATCCTCCCTGGGCTTCTGGCAGCAGGAGTGAAAAGAGAGGAGCAGAGCACTGGGACCCTTTTGACAAAAACTGGCTTCCCACGGGAAAGTCTTTCTCCACGTGCAGACATGCTCCCAGGTGCCTGGGGCAAGGGGAAGGAAATGCCATACACTGACCTGGAAGAGACCACAGGGCCCAGGCACAGTCTGAACCCTTCCCTCAACCCGGCGGTTTTACTAGCAGGAGTTCAACCCCAACGAACATAGCACGGAGACCCCTTGGTCAAAAACGGCTTCCGACGAACAATAGGTGCTTGCTGTGGAACACCTATCCCAAGTGGGGGTAGCCAGCTCAACAAAATGCCACACACCCAGGTGTAAGAAACAACATTGCCCAGGCATGGTCTGAGCCCCTCACCTCGTCCCTGTGTTTTGGGGAGCCGGAGGGACAGCCGAGGCCCACGGCCCTGAGACCCCTTTGCAAAAAGCCGGCTTCCCACGGAAACAGTTTTCCTGAGGTGCACACCCTATCCCAGGTGGTTGTGGCAAGGTAAAGCAAATGCCCTCCACTTCTCTGGAAGAAACCACAGTGCCCAACCATGTTCTAAGCCCTCCCATCCTCCCTGGGCTTCTGGCAGCAGGAGTGAAAAGAGAGGAGCAGAGCACTGGGACCCGTTTGACAAGACCCGGCTTCCCACGGGAAAGTCTTTCTCCACGTGCAGACATGCTCCCAGGTGCCTGGGGCAAGGGGAAGGAAATGCCATACACTGACCTGGAAGAGACCACAGGGCCCAGGCACAGTCTGAACCCTTCCCTCAACCCGGCGGTTTTGCTAGCAGGAGTTCAACCCCAACGAACACAGCCCAGAGACCCCAGGGGCAAAAACGGCTTCTGACGAACAATAGGCGCGCGCTGTGGAAAACCAATCCTAAGTGGGGGTAGCCAGCTCAACACCATGCCACACACACAGGTTAAGAAACAACATTGCCCAGGCATGGTCTAAGCCCCTCACCTCGTCCCTGTGCTTTGGGGAGCCGGAGGGACAGCCGAGGCACATGGCCCTGAGACCCCTTTGCAAAAAGCCGGCTTCCCACGGAGACAGTTTTCCTGAGGTGCACACCCTATCCCAAGTGGTTGTGGCAAGGTAAAGCAAATGCCCTCCACTTCTCTGGAAGAAACCACAGTGCCCAGCCATGTTCTAAGCCCTCCCATCCTCCCTGGGCTTCTGGCAGCAGGAGTGAAAAGAGAGGAGCAGAGCACTGGGACCCGTTTGACAAAACCCGGCTTCCCACGGGAAAGTCTTTCTCCACGTGCAGACATGCTCCCAGGTGCCTGGGGCAAGGGGAAGGAAATGCCATACACTGACCTGGAAGAGACCACAGGGCCCAGGCACAGTCTGAACCCTTCCCTCAACCCGGCGGTTTTACTAGCAGGAGTTCAACCCCAACGAACACAGCCCGGAGACCCCTGGGGCAAAAACGGCTTCCGACGATCAATAGGTGCTTGCTGTGGAACACCTATCCCAAGTTGGGGAAGCCAGCTCCACAAAATGCCACACACCCAGGTGTAAGAAACAACATTGCCCAGGCTTGGTCTAAGCCCCTCACCTCGTCCTTGTGCTTTGGGGAGCCGGAGGGACAGCCGAGTCCCACGACCCTGAGACCCCTTTGCAAAAAGCCGGCTTCCCACGGAGACAGTTTTCCTGAGGTGCACACCCTATCCCAAGTGGTTGTGGCAAGGTAAAGCAAATGCCCTCCACTTCTCTGGAAGAAACCACAGTGCCCAACCATGTTCTAAGCCCTCCCATCCTCCCTGGGCTTCTGGCAGCAGGAGTGAAAAGAGAGGAGCAGAGCACTGGGACCCGTTTGACAAGACCCGGCT
Organism: Ursus arctos; assembly: GCF_023065955.2. Taxonomy (NCBI): domain Eukaryota; kingdom Metazoa; phylum Chordata; class Mammalia; order Carnivora; family Ursidae; genus Ursus; species Ursus arctos. Next base: position 3,340,854 of record NW_026623078.1, on the reverse strand, counting down.
TCCCACGGGAAAGTCTTTCTCCACGTGCAGACATGCTCCCAGGTGCCTGGGGCAAGGGGAAGGAAATGCCATACACTGACCTGGAAGAGACCACAGGGCCCAGGCACAGTCTGAACCCTTCCCTCAACCCGGCGGTTTTGCTAGCAGGAGTTCAACCCCAACGAACACAGCCCGGAGACCCCTGGGGCAAAAACGGCTTCTGACGAACAATAGGCGCGCGCTGTGGAAAACCAATCCTAAGTGGGGGTAGCCAGCTCAACACAATGCCACACACCCAGGTTAAGAAACAACATTGCCCAGGCATGGTCTAAGCCCCTCACCTCGTCCCTGTGCTTTGGGGAGCCGGAGGGACAGCCGAGGCACATGGCCCTGAGACCCCTTTGGAAAAAGCCGGCTTCCCACGGAGACAGTTTTCCTGAGGTGCACACCCTATCCCAAGTGGTTGTGGCAAGGTAAAGCAAATGCCCTCCACTTCTCTGGAAGAAACCACAGTGCCCAGCCATGTTCTAAGCCCTCCCATCCTCCCTGGGCTTCTGGCAGCAGGAGTGAAAAGAGAGGAGCAGAGCACTGGGACCCGTTTGACAAAACCCGGCTTCCCACGGGAAAGTCTTTCTCCACGTGCAGACATGCTCCCAGGTGCATGGGGCAAGGGGAAGGAAATGCCATACACTGACCTGGAAGAGACCTCAGGGCCCAGGCACAGTCTGAACCCTTCCCTCAACCCGGCGGTTTTGCTAGCAGGAGTTCAACCCCAACGAACACAGCCCGGAGACCCCTGGGGCAAAAACGGCTTCCGACGATCAATAGGTGCTTGCTGTGGAACACCTATCCCAAGTGGGGGAAGCCAGCTCAACAAAATGCCACACACCCAGGTGTAAGAAACAACATTGCCCAGGCATGGTCTAAGCCCCTCACCTCGTCCCTGTGTTTTGGGGAGCCGGAGGGACAGCCGAGACCCACGGCCCTGAGACCCCTTTGCAAAAAGCCGGCTTCCCACGGAGACAGTTTTCCTGAGGTGCACACCCTATCCCAAGTGGTTGTGGCAAGGTAAAGCAAATGCCCTCCACTTCTCTGGAAGAAACCACAGTGCCCAGCCATGTTCTAAGCCCTCCCATCCTCCCTGGGCTTCTGGCAGCAAGAGTGAAAAGAGAGGAGCAGAGCACTGGGACCCGTTTGACAAAACCCGGCTTCCCACGGGAAAGTCTTTCTCCACGTGCAGACATGCTCCCAAGTGCCTGGGGCAAGGGGAAGGAAATGCCATACACTGACCTGGAAGAGACCACAGGGCCCAGGCACAGTCTGAACCCTTCCCTCAACCCGGCGGTTTTACTAGCAGGAGTTCAACCCCAACGAACACAGCCCGGAGACCCCTGGGGCAAAAACGGCTTCCGACGAACAATAGGTGCTTGCTGTGGAACACCTATCCCAAGTGGGGGTAGCCAGCTCAACACAATGCCACACACCCAGGTTAAGAAACAACATTGCCCAGGCATGGTCTAAGCCCCTCACCTCGTCCCTGTGCTTTGGGGAACCGGAGGGACAGCCGAGGCACACGGCCCTGAGACCCCTTTGCAAAAAGCCCGCTTCCCATGGAGACAGTATTCCTGAGGTGCAGACCCTATCCCAAGTGGTTGTGGCAAGGTAAAGCAAATGCCCTCCACTTCTCTGGAAGAATCCACAGTGCCCAGCCATGTTCTAAGCCCTCCCATCCTCCCTGGGCTTCTGGAAGCAGGAGTGAAAAGAGAGGAACAGAGCACTGGGACCCGTTTGACAAAAACTGGCTTCCCACGGGAAAGTCTTTCTCCACGTGCAGACATGCTCCCAGGTGCCTGGGGCAAGGGGAAGGATATGCCATACAGTGACCTTGAAGAGACCACAGGGCCCAGGCACAGTCTGAACCCTTCCCTCAACCCGGCGGTTTTGCTAGCAGGAGTTCAACCCCAACGAACACAGCCCGGAGACCCCTGGGGCAAAAACGGCTTCCGACGATCAATAGGTGCTTGCTGTGGAACACCTATCCCAAGTTGGGGAAGCCAGCTCAACAAAATGCCACACACCCAGGTGTAAGAAACAACATTGCCCAGGCTTAGTCTAAGCCCCTCACCTCGTCCTTGTGCTTTGGGGAGCCGGAGGGACAGCCGAGGCCCACGACCCTGAGACCCCTTTGCAAAAAGCCGGCTTCCCACGGAGACAGTTTTCCTGAGGTGCAGACCCTATCCCAAGTGGTTGTGGCAAGGTAAAGCAAATGCCTTCCACTTCTGTGGAAGAAACCACAGTGCCCAACCATGTTCTAAGCCCTCCCATCCTCCCTGGGCTTCTGGCAGCAGGAGTGAAAAGAGACTAGCAGAGCACTGGGACCCGTTTGACAAGACCCGGCTTCCCACGGGAAAGTCTTTCTCCACGTGCAGACATGCTCCCAGGTGCCTGGGGCAAGGGGAAGGAAATGCCATACACTGACCTGGAAGAGACCACAGGGCCCAGGCACAGTCTGAACCCTTCCCTAAACCCGGCGGTTTTGCTAGCAGGAGTTCAACCCCAACGAACACAGCCCAGAGACCCCTGGGGCAAAAACGTCTTCTGACGAACAATAGGCGCGCGCTGTGGAAAACCAATCCTAAGTGGGGGTAGCCAGCTCAACACAATGCCACACACCCAGGTTAAGAAACAACATTGCCCAGGCATGGTCTAAGCCCCTCACCTCGTCCCTGTGCTTTGGGGAGCCGGAGGGACAGCCGAGGCACATGGCCCTGAGACCCCTTTGCAAAAAGCCGGCTTCCCACGGAGACAGTTTTCCTGAGGTGCACACCCTATCCCAAGTGGTTGTGGCAAGGTAAAGCAAATGCCCTCCCCTTCTCTGGAAGAAACCACAGTGCCCAGCCATGTTCTAAGCCCTCCCATCCTCCCTGGGCTTCTGGCAGCAGGAGTGAAAAGAGAGGAGCAGAGCACTGGGACCCGTTTGACAAAACCCGGCTTCCCACGGGAAAGTCTTTCTCCACGTGCAGACATGCTCCCAGGTGCCTGGGGCAAGGGGAAGGAAATGCCATACACTGACCTGGAAGAGACCACAGGGCCCAGGCACAGTCTGAACCCTTCCCTCAACCCGGCGGTTTTGCTAGCAGGAGTTCAACCCCAACGAACACAGCCCGGAGACCCCTGGGGCAAAAACGGCTTCCGACGATCAATAGGTGCTTGCTGTGGAACACCTATCCCAAGTGGGGGAAGCCAGCTCAACAAAATGCCACACACCCAGGTGTAAGAAACAACATTGCCCAGGCATGGTCTAAGCCCCTCACCTCGTCCCTGTGCTTTGGGGAGCCGGAGGGACAGCTGAGGCACACGGCCCTGAGACCCCTTTGCAAAAAGCCGGCTTCCCACGGAGACAGTTTTCCTGAGGTGCACACCCTATCCCAAGTGGTTGTGGCAAGGTAAAGCAAATGCCCTCCACTTCTCTGGAAGAAACCACAGTGCCTAGCCATGTTCTAAGCCCTCCCATCCTCCCTGGGCTTCTGGCAGCAGGAGTGAAAAGAGAGGAGCAGAGCACTGGGACCCTTTTGACAAAAACTGGCTTCCCACGGGAAAGTCTTTCTCCACGTGCAGACATGCTCCCAGGTGCCTGGGGCAAGGGGAAGGAAATGCCATACACTGACCTGGAAGAGACCACAGGGCCCAGGCACAGTCTGAACCCTTCCCTCAACCCGGCGGTTTTACTAGCAGGAGTTCAACCCCAACGAACATAGCACGGAGACCCCTTGGTCAATAACGGCTTCCGACGAACAATAGGTGCTTGCTGTGGAACACCTATCCCAAGTGGGGGTAGCCAGCTCAACAAAATGCCACACACCCAGGTGTAAGAAACAACATTGCCCAGGCATGGTCTGAGCCCCTCACCTCGTTCCTGTGTTTTGGGGAGCCGGAGGGACAGCCGAGGCCCACGGCCCTGAGACCCCTTTGCAAAAAGCCGGCTTCCCACGGAAACAGATTTCCTGAGGTGCACACCCTATCCCAGGTGGTTGTGGCAAGGTAAAGCAAATGCCCTCCACTTCTCTGGAAGAAACCACAGTGCCCAGCCATGTTCTAAGCCCTCCCATCCTCCCTGGGCTTCTGGCAGCAGGAGTGAAAAGAGAGGAGCAGAGCACTGGGACCCGTTTGACAAGACCCGGCTTCCCACGGGAAAGTCTTTCTCCACGTGCAGACATGCTCCCAGGTGCCTGGGGCAAGGGGAAGGAAATGCCATACACTGACCTGGAAGAGACCACAGGGCCCAGGCACAGTCTGAACCCTTCCCTCAACCCGGCGGTTTTGCTACCAGGAGTTCAACCCCAACGAACACAGCCCAGAGACCCCAGGGGCAAAAACGGCTTCTGACGAACAATAGGCGCGCGCTGTGGAAAACCAATCCTAACTGGGGGTAGCCAGCTCAACACAATGCCACACACCCAGGTTAAGAAACAACATTGCCCAGGCATGGTCTAAGCCCCTCACCTCGTCCCTGTGCTTTGGGGAGCCGGAGGGACAGCCGAGGCACATGGCCCTGAGACCCCTTTGCAAAAAGCCGGCTTCCCACGGAGACAGTTTTCCTGAGGTGCACACCCTATCCCAAGTGGTTGTGGCAAGGTAAAGCAAATGCCCTCCACTTCTCTGGAAGAAACCACAGTGCCCAGCCATGTTCTAAGCCCTCCCATCCTCCCTGGGCTTCTGGCAGCAGGAGTGAAAAGAGAGGAGCAGAGCACTGGGACCCGTTTGACAAAACCCGGCTTCCCACGGGAAAGTCTTTCTCCACGTGCAGACATGCTCCCAGGTGCCTGGGGCAAGGGGAAGGAAATGCCATACACTGACCTGGAAGAGACCACAGGGCCCAGGCACAGTCTGAACCCTTCCCTCAACCCGGCGGTTTTGCTAGCAGGAGTTCAACCCCAAGGAACACAGCCCGGAGACCCTGGGGCAAAAACGGCTTCCGACGATCAATAGGTGCTTGCTGTGGAACACCTATCCCAAGTGGGGGAAGCCAGCTCAACAAAATGCCACACACCCAGGTGTAAGAAACAGCATTGCCCAGGCATGGTCTAAGCCCCTCACCTCGTCCCTGTGCTTTGGGAAGCCGGAGGGACAGCCGAGGCACACGGCCCTGAGACCCCTTTGCAAAAAGCCGGCTTCCCACGGAGACAGTTTTCCTGAGGTGCACACCCTATCCCAAGTGGTTGTGGCAAGGTAAAGCAAATGCCCTCCCCTTCTCTGGAAGAAACCACAGTGCCTAGCCATGTTCTAAGCCCTCCCATCCTCCCTGGGCTTCTGGCAGCAGGAGTGAAAAGAGAGGAGCAGAGCACTGGGACCCTTTTGACAAAAACTGGCTTCCCACGGGAAAGTCTTTCTCCACGTGCAGACATGCTCCCAGGTGCCTGGGGCAAGGGGAAGGAAATGCCATACACTGACCTGGAAGAGACCACAGGGCCCAGGCACAGTCTGAACCCTTCCCTCAACCCGGCGGTTTTACTAGCAGGAGTTCAACCCCAACGAACATAGCACGGAGACCCCTTGGGCAAAAACGGCTTCCGACGAACAATAGGTGCTTGCTGTGGAACACCTATCCCAAGTGGGGGTAGCCAGCTCAACAAAATGCCACACACCCAGGTGTAAGAAACAACATTGCCCAGGCATGGTCTAAGCCCCTCACCTCGTCCCTGTGTTTTGGGGAGCCGGAGGGACAGCCGAGGCCCACGGCCCTGAGACCCCTTTGCAAAAAGCCGGCTTCCCACGGAAACAGTTTTCCTGAGGTGCACACCCTATCCCAAGTGGTTGTGGCAAGGTAAAGCAAATGCCCTCCACTTCTCTGGAAGAAACCACAGTGCCCAGCCATGTTCTAAGCCCTCCCATCCTCCCTGGGCTTCTGGCAGCAGGAGTGAAAAGAGAGGAACAGAGCACTGGGACCCGTTTGACAAAAACTGGCTTCCCACGGGAAAGTCTTTCTCCACGTGCAGACATGCTCCCAGGTGCCTGGGGCAAGGGGAAGGAAATGGCATACACTGACCTGGAAGAGACCACAGGGCCCAGGCACAGTCTGAACCCTTCCCTCAACCCGGCGGTTTTGCTAGCAGGAGTTCAACCCCAACGAACACAGCCCGGAGACCCCTGGGGCAAAAACGGTTTCCGACGATCAATATGTGCTTGCTGTGGAACACCTATCCCAAGTTGGGGAAGCCAGCTCAACAAAATGCCACACACCCAGGTGTAAGAAACAACATTGCCCAGGCATGGTCTGAGCCCCTCACCTCGTCCCTGTGTTTTGGGGAGCCGGAGGGACAGCCGAGGCCCACGGCCCTGAGACCCCTTTGCAAAAAGCCGGCTTCCCACGGAAACAGTTTTCCTGAGGTGCACACCCTATCCCAGGTGGTTGTGGCAAGGTAAAGCAAATGCCCTCCACTTCTCTGGAAGAAACCACAGTGCCCAACCATGTTCTAAGCCCTCCCATCCTCCCTGGGCTTCTGGCAGCAGGAGTGAAAAGAGAGGAGCAGAGCACTGGGACCCGTTTGACAAGACCCGGCTTCCCACGGGAAAGTCTTTCTCCACGTGCAGACATGCTCCCAGGTGCCTGGGGCAAGGGGAAGGAAATGCCATACACTGACCTGGAAGAGACCACAGGGCCCAGGCACAGTCTGAACCCTTCCCTCAACCCGGCGGTTTTGCTAGCAGGAGTTCAACCCCAACGAACACAGCCCAGAGACCCCAGGGGCAAAAACGGCTTCTGACGAACAATAGGCGCGCGCTGTGGAAAACCAATCCTAAGTGGGGGTAGCCAGCTCAACACAATGCCACACACCCAGGTTAAGAAACAACATTGCCCAGGCATGGTCTAAGCCCCTCACCTCGTCCCTGTGCTTTGGGGAGCCGGAGGGACAGCCGAGGCACATGGCCCTGAGACCCCTTTGCAAAAAGCCGGCTTCCCACGGAGACAGTTTTCCTGAGGTGCACACCCTATCCCAAGTGGTTGTGGCAAGGTAAAGCAAATGCCCTCCACTTCTCTGGAAGAAACCACAGTGCCCAGCCATGTTCTAAGCCCTCCCATCCTCCCTGGGCTTCTGGCAGCAGGAGTGAAAAGAGAGGAGCAGAGCACTGGGACCCGTTTGACAAAACCCGGCTTCCCACGGGAAAGTCTTTCTCCACGTGCAGACATGCTCCCAGGTGCCTGGGGCAAGGGGAAGGAAATGCCATACACTGACCTGGAAGAGACCACAGGGCCCAGGCACAGTCTGAACCCTTCCCTCAACCCGGCGGTTTTGCTAGCAGGAGTTCAACCCCAACGAACACAGCCCGGAGACCCCTGGGGCAAAAACGGCTTCCGACGATCAATAGGTGCTTGCTGTGGAACACCTATCCCAAGTGGGGGAAGCCAGCTCAACAAAATGCCACACACCCAGGTGTAAGAAACAACATTGCCCAGGCATGGTCTAAGCCCCTCACCTCGTCCCTGTGCTTTGGGGAGCCGGAGGGACAGCTGAGGCACACGGCCCTGAGACCCCTTTGCAAAAAGCCGGCTTCCCACGGAGACAGTTTTCCTGAGGTGCACACCCTATCCCAAGTGGTTGTGGCAAGGTAAAGCAAATGCCCTCCACTTCTCTGGAAGAAACCACAGTGCCTAGCCATGTTCTAAGCCCTCCCATCCTCCCTGGGCTTCTGGCAGCAGGAGTGAAAAGAGAGGAGCAGAGCACTGGGACCCTTTTGACAAAAACTGGCTTCCCACGGGAAAGTCTTTCTCCACGTGCAGACATGCTCCCAGGTGCCTGGGGCAAGGGGAAGGAAATGCCATACACTGACCTGGAAGAGACCACAGGGCCCAGGCACAGTCTGAACCCTTCCCTCAACCCGGCGGTTTTACTAGCAGGAGTTCAACCCCAACGAACATAGCACGGAGACCCCTTGGTCAATAACGGCTTCCGACGAACAATAGGTGCTTGCTGTGGAACACCTATCCCAAGTGGGGGTAGCCAGCTCAACAAAATGCCACACACCCAGGTGTAAGAAACAACATTGCCCAGGCATGGTCTGAGCCCCTCACCTCGTTCCTGTGTTTTGGGGAGCCGGAGGGACAGCCGAGGCCCACGGCCCTGAGACCCCTTTGCAAAAAGCCGGCTTCCCACGGAAACAGATTTCCTGAGGTGCACACCCTATCCCAGGTGGTTGTGGCAAGGTAAAGCAAATGCCCTCCACTTCTCTGGAAGAAACCACAGTGCCCAAACATGTTCTAAGCCCTCCCATCCTCCCTGGGCTTCTGGCAGCAGGAGTGAAAAGAGAGGAGCAGAGCACTGGGACCCGTTTGACCAGACCCGGCTTCCCACGGGAAAGTCTTTCTCCACGTGCAGACATGCTCCCAGGTGCCTGGGGCAAGGGGAAGGAAATGCCATACACTGACCTGGAAGAGACCACAGGGCCCAGGCACAGTCTGAACCCTTCCCTCAACCCGGCGGTTTTGCTAGCAGGAGTTCAACCCCAACGAACACAGCCCAGAGACCCCAGGGGCAAAAACGGCTTCTGACGAACAATAGGCGCGCGCTGTGGAAAACCAATCCTAAGTGGGGGTAGCCAGCTCAACACAATGCCACACACCCAGGTTAAGAAACAACATTGCCCAGGCATGGTCTAAGCCCCTCACCTCGTCCCTGTGCTTTGGGGAGCCGGAGGGACAGCCGAGGCACACGGCCCTGAGACCCCTTTGCAAAAAGCCGGCTTCCCACGGAGACAGTTTTCCTGAGGTGCAGACCCTATCCCAAGTGGTTGTGGCAAGGTAAAGCAAATGCCCTCCACTTCTCTGGAAGAAACCACAGTGCCCAGCCATGTTCTAAGCCCTCCCATCCTCCCTGGGCTTCTGGCAGCAGGAGTGAAAAGAGAGGAGCAGAGCACTGGGACCCGTTTGACAAAACCCGGCTTCCCACGGGAAAGTCTTTCTCCACGTGCAGACATGCTCCCAGGTGCCTGGGGCAAGGGGAAGGAAATGCCATACACTGACCTGGAAGAGACCACAGGGCCCAGGCACAGTCTGAACCCTTCCCTCAACCCGGCGGTTTTGCTAGCAGGAGTTCAACCCCAAGGAACACAGCCCGGAGACCCCTGGGGCAAAAACGGCTTCCGACGATCAATAGGTGCTTGCTGTGGAACACCTATCCCAAGTGGGGGAAGCCAGCTCAACAAAATGCCACACACCCAGGTGTAAGAAACAGCATTGCCCAGGCATGGTCTAAGCCCCTCACCTCGTCCCTGTGCTTTGGGAAGCCGGAGGGACAGCCGAGGCACACGGCCCTGAGACCCCTTTGCAAAAAGCCGGCTTCCCACGGAGACAGTTTTCCTGAGGTGCACACCCTATCCCAAGTGGTTGTGGCAAGGTAAAGCAAATGCCCTCCCCTTCTCTGGAAGAAACCACAGTGCCTAGCCATGTTCTAAGCCCTCCCATCCTCCCTGGGCTTCTGGCAGCAGGAGTGAAAAGAGAGGAGCAGAGCACTGGGACCCTTTTGACAAAAACTGGCTTCCCACGGGAAAGTCTTTCTCCACGTGCAGACATGCTCCCAGGTGCCTGGGGCAAGGGGAAGGAAATGCCATACACTGACCTGGAAGAGACCACAGGGCCCAGGCACAGTCTGAACCCTTCCCTCAACCCGGCGGTTTTACTAGCAGGAGTTCAACCCCAACGAACATAGCACGGAGACCCCTTGGGCAAAAACGGCTTCCGACGAACAATAGGTGCTTGCTGTGGAACACCTATCCCAAGTGGGGGTAGCCAGCTCAACAAAATGCCACACACCCAGGTGTAAGAAACAACATTGCCCAGGCATGGTCTAAGCCCCTCACCTCGTCCCTGTGTTTTGGGGAGCCGGAGGGACAGCCGAGGCCCACGGCCCTGAGACCCCTTTGCAAAAAGCCGGCTTCCCACGGAAACAGTTTTCCTGAGGTGCACACCCTATCCCAAGTGGTTGTGGCAAGGTAAAGCAAATGCCCTCCACTTCTCTGGAAGAAACCACAGTGCCCAGCCATGTTCTAAGCCCTCCCATCCTCCCTGGGCTTCTGGAAGCAGGAGTGAAAAGAGAGGAACAGAGCACTGGGACCCGTTTGACAAAAACTGGCTTCCCACGGGAAAGTCTTTCTCCACGTGCAGACATGCTCCCAGGTGCCTGGGGCAAGGGGAAGGAAATGGCATACACTGACCTGGAAGAGACCACAGGGCCCAGGCACAGTCTGAACCCTTCCCTCAACCCGGCGGTTTTGCTAGCAGGAGTTCAACCCCAACGAACACAGCCCGGAGACCCCTGGGGCAAAAACGGCTTCGGACGATCAATATGTGCTTGCTGTGGAACACCTATCCCAAGTTGGGGAAGCCAGCTCAACAAAATGCCACACACCCAGGTGTAAGAAACAACATTGCCCAGGCATGGTCTGAGCCCCTCACCTCGTCCCTGTGTTTTGGGGAGCCGGAGGGACAGCCGAGGCCCACGGCCCTGAGACCCCTTTGCAAAAAGCCGGCTTCCCACGGACACAGTTTTCCTGAGGTGCACACCCTATCCCAGGTGGTTGTGGCAAGGTAAAGCAAATGCCCTCCACTTCTCTGGAAGAAACCACAGTGCCCAACCATGTTCTAAGCCCTCCCATCCTCCCTGGGCTTCTGGCAGCAGGAGTGAAAAGAGAGGAGCAGAGCACTGGGACCCGTTTGACAAGACCCGGCTTCCCACGGGAAAGTCTTTCTCCACGTGCAGACATGCTCCCAGGTGCCTGGGGCAAGGGGAAGGAAATGCCATACACTGACCTGGAAGAGACCACAGGGCCCAGGCACAGTCTGAACCCTTCCCTCAACCCGGCGGTTTTGCTAGCAGGAGTTCAACCCCAACGAACACAGCCCAGAGACCCCAGGGGCAAAAACGGCTTCTGACGAACAATAGGCGCGCGCTGTGGAAAACCAATCCTAAGTGGGGGTAGCCAGCTCAACACAATGCCACACACCCAGGTTAAGAAACAACATTGCCCAGGCATGGTCTAAGCCCCTCACCTCGTCCCTGTGCTTTGGGGAGCCGGAGGGACAGCCGAGGCCCACGGCCCTGAGACCCCTTTGCAAAAAGCCGGCTTCCCACGGAGACAGTTTTCCTGAGGTGCACACCCTATCCCAAGTGGTTGTGGCAAGGTAAAGCAAATGCCCTCCACTTCTCTGGAAGAAACCACAGTGCCCAGCCATGTTCTAAGCCCTCCCATCCTCCCTGGGCTTCTGGCAGCAGGAGTGAAAAGAGAGGAGCAGAGCACTGGGACCCTTTTGACAAAAACTGGCTTCCCACGGGAAAGTCTTTCTCCACGTGCAGACATGCTCCCAGGTGCCTGGGGCAAGGGGAAGGAAATGCCATACACTGACCTGGAAGAGACCACAGGGCCCAGGCACAGTCTGAACCCTTCCCTCAACCCGGCGGTTTTACTAGCAGGAGTTCAACCCCAACGAACACCGCCCGGAGACCCCTGGGGCAAAAACGGCTTCCGAGGATCAATAGGTGCTTGCTGTGGAACACCTATCCCAAGTGGGGGAAGCCAGCTCAACAAAATGCCACACACCCAGGTGTAAGAAACAACATTGCCCAGGCATGGTCTAAGCCCCTCACCTCGTCCCTGTGTTTTGGGGAGCCGGAGGGACAGCCGAGACCCACGGCCCTGAGACCCCTTTGCAAAAAGCCGGCTTCCCACGGAGACAGTTTTCCTGAGGTGCACACCCTATCCCAAGTGGTTGTGGCAAGGTAAAGCAAATGCCCTCCACTTCTCTGGAAGAAACCACAGTGCCCAGCCATGTTCTAAGCCCTCCCATCCTCCCTGGGCTTCTGGCAGCAAGAGTGAAAAGAGAGGAGCAGAGCACTGGGACCCGTTTGACAAAACCCGGCTTCCCACGGGAAAGTCTTTCTCCACGTGCAGACATGCTCCCAAGTGCCTGGGGCAAGGGGAAGGAAATGCCATACACTGACCTGGAAGAGACCACAGGGCCAAGGCACAGTCTGAACCCTTCCCTCAACCCGGCGGTTTTACTAGCAGGAGTTCAACCCCAACGAACACAGCCCGGAGACCCCTGGGGCAAAAACGGCTTCCGACGAACAATAGGTGCTTGCTGTGGAACACCTATCCCAAGTGGGGGTAGCCAGCTCAACACAATGCCACACACCCAGGTTAAGAAACAACATTGCCCAGGCATGGTCTAAGCCCCTCACCTCGTCCCTGTGCTTTGGGGAACCGGAGGGACAGCCGAGGCACACGGCCCTGAGACCCCTTTGCAAAAAGCCCGCTTCCCATGGAGACAGTATTCCTGAGGTGCAGACCCTATCCCAAGTGGTTGTGGCAAGGTAAAGCAAATGCCCTCCACTTCTCTGGAAGAATCCACAGTGCCCAGCCATGTTCTAAGCCCTCCCATCCTCCCTGGGCTTCTGGAAGCAGGAGTGAAAAGAGAGGAACAGAGCACTGGGACCCGTTTGACAAAAACTGGCTTCCCACGGGAAAGTCTTTCTCCACGTGCAGACATGCTCCCAGGTGCCTGGGGCAAGGGGAAGGATATGCCATACAGTGACCTTGAAGAGACCACAGGGCCCAGGCACAGTCTGAACCCTTCCCTCAACCCGGCGGTTTTGCTAGCAGGAGTTCAACCCCAACGAACACAGCCCGGAGACCCCTGGGGCAAAAACGGCTTCCGACGATCAATAGGTGCTTGCTGTGGAACACCTATCCCAAGTTGGGGAAGCCAGCTCAACAAAATGCCACACACCCAGGTGTAAGAAACAACATTGCCCAGGCTTAGTCTAAGCCCCTCACCTCGTCCTTGTGCTTTGGGGAGCCGGAGGGACAGCCGAGGCCCACGACCCTGAGACCCCTTTGCAAAAAGCCGGCTTCCCACGGAGACAGTTTTCCTGAGGTGCAGACCCTATCCCAAGTGGTTGTGGCAAGGTAAAGCAAATGCCTTCCACTTCTGTGGAAGAAACCACAGTGCCCAACCATGTTCTAAGCCCTCCCATCCTCCCTGGGCTTCTGGCAGCAGGAGTGAAAAGAGACTAGCAGAGCACTGGGACCCGTTTGACAAGACCCGGCTTCCCACGGGAAAGTCTTTCTCCACGTGCAGACATGCTCCCAGGTGCCTGGGGCAAGGGGAAGGAAATGCCATACACTGACCTGGAAGAGACCACAGGGCCCAGGCACAGTCTGAACCCTTCCCTAAACCCGGCGGTTTTGCTAGCAGGAGTTCAACCCCAACGAACACAGCCCAGAGACCCCTGGGGCAAAAACGTCTTCTGACGAACAATAGGCGCGCGCTGTGGAAAACCAATCCTAAGTGGGGGTAGCCAGCTCAACACAATGCCACACACCCAGGTTAAGAAACAACATTGCCCAGGCATGGTCTAAGCCCCTCACCTCGTCCCTGTGCTTTGGGGAGCCGGAGGGACAGCCGAGGCACATGGCCCTGAGACCCCTTTGCAAAAAGCCGGCTTCCCACGGAGACAGTTTTCCTGAGGTGCACACCCTATCCCAAGTGGTTGTGGCAAGGTAAAGCAAATGCCCTCCACTTCTCTGGAAGAAACCACAGTGCCCAGCCATGTTCTAAGCCCTCCCATCCTCCCTGGGCTTCTGGCAGCAGGAGTGAAAAGAGAGGAGCAGAGCACTGGGACCCGTTTGACAAAACCCGGCTTCCCACGGGAAAGTCTTTCTCCACGTGCAGACATGCTCCCAGGTGCCTGGGGCAAGGGGAAGGAAATGCCATACACTGACCTGGAAGAGACCACAGGGCCCAGGCACAGTCTGAACCCTTCCCTCAACCCGGCGGTTTTGCTAGCAGGAGTTCAACCCCAACGAACACAGCCCGGAGACCCCTGGGGCAAAAACGGCTTCCGACGATCAATAGGTGCTTGCTGTGGAACACCTATCCCAAGTGGGGGAAGCCAGCTCAACAAAATGCCACACACCCAGGTGTAAAAAACAACATTGCCCAGGCATGGTCTAAGCCCCTCACCTCGTCCCTGTGCTTTGGGGAGCCGGAGGGACAGCTGAGGCACACGGCCCTGAGACCCCTTTGCAAAAAGCCGGCTTCCCACGGAGACAGTTTTCCTGAGGTGCACACCCTATCCCAAGTGGTTGTGGCAAGGTAAAGCAAATGCCCTCCACTTCTCTGGAAGAAACCACAGTGCCTAGCCATGTTCTAAGCCCTCCCATCCTCCCTGGGCTTCTGGCAGCAGGAGTGAAAAGAGAGGAGCAGAGCACTGGGACCCTTTTGACAAAAACTGGCTTCCCACGGGAAAGTCTTTCTCCACGTGCAGACATGCTCCCAGGTGCCTGGGGCAAGGGGAAGGAAATGCCATACACTGACCTGGAAGAGACCACAGGGCCCAGGCACAGTCTGAACCCTTCCCTCAACCCGGCGGTTTTACTAGCAGGAGTTCAACCCCAACGAACATAGCACGGAGACCCCTTGGTCAATAACGGCTTCCGACGAACAATAGGTGCTTGCTGTGGAACACCTATCCCAAGTGGGGGTAGCCAGCTCAACAAAATGCCACACACCCAGGTGTAAGAAACAACATTGCCCAGGCATGGTCTGAGCCCCTCACCTCGTTCCTGTGTTTTGGGGAGCCGGAGGGACAGCCGAGGCCCACGGCCCTGAGACCCCTTTGCAAAAAGCCGGCTTCCCACGGAAACAGATTTCCTGAGGTGCACACCCTATCCCAGGTGGTTGTGGCAAGGTAAAGCAAATGCCCTCCACTTCTCTGGAAGAAACCACAGTGCCCAACCATGTTCTAAGCCCTCCCATCCTCCCTGGGCTTCTGGCAGCAGGAGTGAAAAGAGAGGAGCAGAGCACTGGGACCCGTTTGACAAGACCCGGCTTCCCACGGGAAAGTCTTTCTCCACGTGCAGACATGCTCCCAGGTGCCTGGGGCAAGGGGAAGGAAATGCCATACACTGACCTGGAAGAGACCACAGGGCCCAGGCACAGTCTGAACCCTTCCCTCAACCCGGCGGTTTTGCTAGCAGGAGTTCAACCCCAACGAACACAGCCCAGAGACCCCAGGGGCAAAAACGGCTTCTGACGAACAATAGGCGCGCGCTGTGGAAAACCAATCCTAAGTGGGGGTAGCCAGCTCAACACAATGCCACACACCCAGGTTAAGAAACAACATTGCCCAGGCATGGTCTAAGCCCCTCACCTCGTCCCTGTGCTTTGGGGAGCCGGAGGGACAGCCGAGGCACATGGCCCTGAGACCCCTTTGCAAAAAGCCGGCTTCCCACGGAGACAGTTTTCCTGAGGTGCACACCCTATCCCAAGTGGTTGTGGCAAGGTAAAGCAAATGCCCTCCACTTCTCTGGAAGAAACCACAGTGCCCAGCCATGTTCTAAGCCCTCCCATCCTCCCTGGGCTTCTGGCAGCAGGAGTGAAAAGAGAGGAGCAGAGCACTGGGACCCGTTTGACAAAACCCGGCTTCCCACAGGAAAGTCTTTCTCCACGTGCAGACATGCTCCCAGGTGCCTGGGGCAAGGGGAAGGAAATGCCATACACTGACCTGGAAGAGACCACAGGGCCCAGGCACAGTCTGAACCCTTCCCTCAACCCGGCGGTTTTGCTAGCAGGAGTTCAACCCCAAGGAACACAGCCCGGAGACCCCTGGGGCAAAAACGGCTTCCGACGATCAATAGGTGCTTGCTGTGGAACACCTATCCCAAGTGGGGGAAGCCAGCTCAACAAAATGCCACACACCCAGGTGTAAGAAACAGCATTGCCCAGGCATGGTCTAAGCCCCTCACCTCGTCCCTGTGCTTTGGGAAGCCGGAGGGACAGCCGAGGCACATGGCCCTGAGACCCCTTTGCAAAAAGCCGGCTTCCCACGGAGACAGTTTTCCTGAGGTGCACACCCTATCCCAAGTGGTTGTGGCAAGGTAAAGCAAATGCCCTCCACTTCTCTGGAAGAAACCACAGTGCCCAGCCATGTTCTAAGCCCTCCCATCCTCCCTGGGCTTCTGGCAGCAGGAGTGAAAAGAGAGGAGCAGAGCACTGGGACCCGTTTGACAAAACCCGGCTTCCCACGGGAAAGTCTTTCTCCACGTGCAGACATGCTCCCAGGTGCCTGGGGCAAGGGGAAGGAAATGCCATACACTGACCTGGAAGAGACCACAGGGCCCAGGCACAGTCTGAACCCTTCCCTCAACCCGGCGGTTTTGCTAGCAGGAGTTCAACCCCAACGAACACAGCCCGGAGACCCCTGGGGCAAAAACGGCTTCCGACGATCAATAGGTGCTTGCTGTGGAACACCTATCCCAAGTGGGGGAAGCCAGCTCAACAAAATGCCACACACCCAGGTGTAAGAAACAACATTGCCCAGGCATGGTCTAAGCCCCTCACCTCGTCCCTGTGCTTTGGGGAGCCGGAGGGACAGCTGAGGCACACGGCCCTGAGACCCCTTTGCAAAAAGCCGGCTTCCCACGGAGACAGTTTTCCTGAGGTGCACACCCTATCCCAAGTGGTTGTGGCAAGGTAAAGCAAATGCCCTCCACTTCTCTGGAAGAAACCACAGTGCCTAGCCATGTTCTAAGCCCTCCCATCCTCCCTGGGCTTCTGGCAGCAGGAGTGAAAAGAGAGGAGCAGAGCACTGGGACCCTTTTGACAAAAACTGGCTTCCCACGGGAAAGTCTTTCTCCACGTGCAGACATGCTCCCAGGTGCCTGGGGCAAGGGGAAGGAAATGCCATACACTGACCTGGAAGAGACCACAGGGCCCAGGCACAGTCTGAACCCTTCCCTCAACCCGGCGGTTTTACTAGCAGGAGTTCAACCCCAACGAACATAGCACGGAGACCCCTTGGTCAATAACGGCTTCCGACGAACAATAGGTGCTTGCTGTGGAACACCTATCCCAAGTGGGGGTAGCCAGCTCAACAAAATGCCACACACCCAGGTGTAAGAAACAACATTGCCCAGGCATGGTCTGAGCCCCTCACCTCGTTCCTGTGTTTTGGGGAGCCGGAGGGACAGCCGAGGCCCACGGCCCTGAGACCCCTTTGCAAAAAGCCGGCTTCCCACGGAAACAGATTTCCTGAGGTGCACACCCTATCCCAGGTGGTTGTGGCAAGGTAAAGCAAATGCCCTCCACTTCTCTGGAAGAAACCACAGTGCCCAAACATGTTCTAAGCCCTCCCATCCTCCCTGGGCTTCTGGCAGCAGGAGTGAAAAGAGAGGAGCAGAGCACTGGGACCCGTTTGACCAGACCCGGCTTCCCACGGGAAAGTCTTTCTCCACGTGCAGACATGCTCCCAGGTGCCTGGGGCAAGGGGAAGGAAATGCCATACACTGACCTGGAAGAGACCACAGGGCCCAGGCACAGTCTGAACCCTTCCCTCAACCCGGCGGTTTTGCTAGCAGGAGTTCAACCCCAACGAACACAGCCCAGAGACCCCAGGGGCAAAAACGGCTTCTGACGAACAATAGGCGCGCGCTGTGGAAAACCAATCCTAAGTGGGGGTAGCCAGCTCAACACAATGCCACACACCCAGGTTAAGAAACAACATTGCCCAGGCATGGTCTAAGCCCCTCACCTCGTCCCTGTGCTTTGGGGAGCCGGAGGGACAGCCGAGGCACATGGCCCTGAGACCCCTTTGCAAAAAGCCGGCTTCCCACGGAGACAGTTTTCCTGAGGTGCACACCCTATCCCAAGTGGTTGTGGCAAGGTAAAGCAAATGCCCTCCACTTCTCTGGAAGAAACCACAGTGCCCAGCCATGTTCTAAGCCCTCCCATCCTCCCTGGGCTTCTGGCAGCAGGAGTGAAAAGAGAGGAGCAGAGCACTGGGACCCGTTTGACAAAACCCGGCTTCCCACGGGAAAGTCTTTCTCCACGTGCAGACATGCTCCCAGGTGCCTGGGGCAAGGGGAAGGAAATGCCATACACTGACCTGGAAGAGACCACAGGGCCCAGGCACAGTCTGAACCCTTCCCTCAACCCGGCGGTTTTGCTAGCAGGAGTTCAACCCCAAGGAACACAGCCCGGAGACCCCTGGGGCAAAAACGGCTTCCGACGATCAATAGGTGCTTGCTGTGGAACACCTATCCCAAGTGGGGGAAGCCAGCTCAACAAAATGCCACACACCCAGGTGTAAGAAACAGCATTGCCCAGGCATGGTCTAAGCCCCTCACCTCGTCCCTGTGCTTTGGGAAGCCGGAGGGACAGCCGAGGCACACGGCCCTGAGACCCCTTTGCAAAAAGCCGGCTTCCCACGGAGACAGTTTTCCTGAGGTGCACACCCTATCCCAAGTGGTTGTGGCAAGGTAAAGCAAATGCCCTCCCCTTCTCTGGAAGAAACCACAGTGCCTAGCCATGTTCTAAGCCCTCCCATCCTCCCTGGGCTTCTGGCAGCAGGAGTGAAAAGAGAGGAGCAGAGCACTGGGACCCTTTTGACAAAAACTGGCTTCCCACGGGAAAGTCTTTCTCCACGTGCAGACATGCTCCCAGGTGCCTGGGGCAAGGGGAAGGAAATGCCATACACTGACCTGGAAGAGACCACAGGGCCCAGGCACAGTCTGAACCCTTCCCTCAACCCGGCGGTTTTACTAGCAGGAGTTCAACCCCAACGAACATAGCACGGAGACCCCTTGGGCAAAAACGGCTTCCGACGAACAATAGGTGCTTGCTGTGGAACACCTATCCCAAGTGGGGGTAGCCAGCTCAACAAAATGCCACACACCCAGGTGTAAGAAACAACATTGCCCAGGCATGGTCTAAGCCCCTCACCTCGTCCCTGTGTTTTGGGGAGCCGGAGGGACAGCCGAGGCCCACGGCCCTGAGACCCCTTTGCAAAAAGCCGGCTTCCCACGGAAACAGTTTTCCTGAGGTGCACACCCTATCCCAAGTGGTTGTGGCAAGGTAAAGCAAATGCCCTCCACTTCTCTGGAAGAAACCACAGTGCCCAGCCATGTTCTAAGCCCTCCCATCCTCCCTGGGCTTCTGGAAGCAGGAGTGAAAAGAGAGGAACAGAGCACTGGGACCCGTTTGACAAAAACTGGCTTCCCACGGGAAAGTCTTTCTCCACGTGCAGACATGCTCCCAGGTGCCTGGGGCAAGGGGAAGGAAATGGCATACACTGACCTGGAAGAGACCACAGGGCCCAGGCACACTCTGAACCCTTCCCTCAACCCGGCGGTTTTGCTAGCAGGAGTTCAACCCCAACGAACACAGCCCGGAGACCCCTGGGGCAAAAACGGCTTCCGACGATCAATATGTGCTTGCTGTGGAACACCTATCCCAAGTTGGGGAAGCCAGCTCAACAAAATGCCACACACCCAGGTGTAAGAAACAACATTGCCCAGGCATGGTCTGAGCCCCTCACCTCGTCCCTGTGTTTTGGGGAGCCGGAGGGACAGCCGAGGCCCACGGCCCTGAGACCCCTTTGCAAAAAGCCGGCTTCCCACGGACACAGTTTTCCTGAGGTGCACACCCTATCCCAGGTGGTTGTGGCAAGGTAAAGCAAATGCCCTCCACTTCTCTGGAAGAAACCACAGTGCCCAACCATGTTCTCAGCCCTCCCATCCTCCCTGGGCTTCTGGCAGCAGGAGTGAAAAGAGAGGAGCAGAGCACTGGGACCCGTTTGACAAGACCCGGCTTCCCACGGGAAAGTCTTTCTCCACGTGCAGACATGCTCCCAGGTGCCTGGGGCAAGGGGAAGGAAATGCCATACACTGACCTGGAAGAGACCACAGGGCCCAGGCACAGTCTGAACCCTTCCCTCAACCCGGCGGTTTTGCTAGCAGGAGTTCAACCCCAACGAACACAGCCCAGAGACCCCAGGGGCAAAAACGGCTTCTGACGAACAATAGGCGCGCGCTGTGGAAAACCAATCCTAAGTGGGGGTAGCCAGCTCAACACAATGCCACACACCCAGGTTAAGAAACAACATTGCCCAGGCATGGTCTAAGCCCCTCACCTCGTCCCTGTGCTTTGGGGAGCCGGAGGGACAGCCGAGGCCCACGGCCCTGAGACCCCTTTGCAAAAAGCCGGCTTCCCACGGAGACAGTTTTCCTGAGGTGCACACCCTATCCCAAGTGGTTGTGGCAAGGTAAAGCAAATGCCCTCCACTTCTCTGGAAGAAACCACAGTGCCCAGCCATGTTCTAAGCCCTCCCATCCTCCCTGGGCTTCTGGCAGCAGGAGTGAAAAGAGAGGAGCAGAGCACTGGGACCCTTTTGACAAAAACTGGCTTCCCACGGGAAAGTCTTTCTCCACGTGCAGACATGCTCCCAGGTGCCTGGGGCAAGGGGAAGGAAATGCCATACACTGACCTGGAAGAGACCACAGGGCCCAGGCACAGTCTGAACCCTTCCCTCAACCCGGCGGTTTTACTAGCAGGAGTTCAACCCCAACGAACACCGCCCGGAGACCCCTGGGGCAAAAACGGCTTCCGACGATCAATAGGTGCTTGCTGTGGAACACCTATCCCAAGTTGGGGAAGCCAGCTCCACAAAATGCCACACACCCAGGTGTAAGAAACAACATTGCCCAGGCTTGGTCTAAGCCCCTCACCTCGTCCTTGTGCTTTGGGGAGCCGGAGGGACAGCCGAGTCCCACGACCCTGAGACCCCTTTGCAAAAAGCCGGCTTCCCACGGAGACAGTTTTCCTGAGGTGCACACCCTATCCCAAGTGGTTGTGGCAAGGTAAAGCAAATGCCCTCCACTTCTCTGGAAGAAACCACAGTGCCCAACCATGTTCTAAGCCCTCCCATCCTCCCTGGGCTTCTGGCAGCAGGAGTGAAAAGAGAGGAGCAGAGCACTGGGACCCGTTTGACAAGACCCGGCTTCCCACGGGAAAGTCTTTCTCCACGTGCAGACATGCTCCCAGGTGCCTGGGGTAAGGGGAAGGAAATGCCATACACTGACCTGGAAGAGACCACAGGGCCCAGGCACAGTCTGAACCCTTCCCTCAACCCGGCGGTTTTGCTAGCAGGAGTTCAACCCCAACGAACACAGCCCAGAGACCCCAGGGGCAAAAACGGCTTCTGACGAACAATAGGCGCGCGCTGTGGAAAACCAATCCTAAGTGGGGGTAGCCAGCTCAACACAATGCCACACACCCAGGTTAAGAAACAACATTGCCCAGGCATGGTCTAAGCCCCTCACCTCGTCCCTGTGCTTTGGGGAGCCGGAGGGACAGCCGAGGCACATGGCCCTGAGACCCCTTTGCAAAAAGCCGGCTTCCCACGGAGACAGTTTTCCTGAGGTGCACACCCTATCCCAAGTGGTTGTGGCAAGGTAAAGCAAATGCCCTCCACTTCTCTGGAAGAAACCACAGTGCCCAGCCATGTTCTAAGCCCTCCCATCCTCCCTGGGCTTCTGGCAGCAGGAGTGAAAAGAGAGGAGCAGAGCACTGGGACCCGTTTGACAAAACCCGGCTTCCCACAGGAAAGTCTTTCTCCACGTGCAGACATGCTCCCAGGTGCCTGGGGCAAGGGGAAGGAAATGCCATACACTGACCTGGAAGAGACCACAGGGCCCAGGCACAGTCTGAACCCTTCCCTCAACCCGGCGGTTTTGCTAGCAGGAGTTCAACCCCAAGGAACACAGCCCGGAGACCCCTGGGGCAAAAACGGCTTCCGACGATCAATAGGTGCTTGCTGTGGAACACCTATCCCAAGTGGGGGAAGCCAGCTCAACAAAATGCCACACACCCAGGTGTAAGAAACAGCATTGCCCAGGCATGGTCTAAGCCCCTCACCTCGTCCCTGTGCTTTGGGAAGCCGGAGGGACAGCCGAGGCACACGGCCCTGAGACCCCTTTGCAAAAAGCCGGCTTCCCACGGAGACAGTTTTCCTGAGGTGCACACCCTATCCCAAGTGGTTGTGGCAAGGTAAAGCAAATGCCCTCCCCTTCTCTGGAAGAAACCACAGTGCCTAGCCATGTTCTAAGCCCTCCCATCCTCCCTGGGCTTCTGGCAGCAGGAGTGAAAAGAGAGGAGCAGAGCACTGGGACCCTTTTGACAAAAACTGGCTTCCCACGGGAAAGTCTTTCTCCACGTGCAGACATGCTCCCAGGTGCCTGGGGCAAGGGGAAGGAAATGCCATACACTGACCTGGAAGAGACCACAGGGCCCAGGCACAGTCTGAACCCTTCCCTCAACCCGGCGGTTTTACTAGCAGGAGTTCAACCCCAACGAACATAGCACGGAGACCCCTTGGGCAAAAACGGCTTCCGACGAACAATAGGTGCTTGCTGTGGAACACCTATCCCAAGTGGGGGTAGCCAGCTCAACAAAATGCCACACACCCAGGTGTAAGAAACAACATTGCCCAGGCATGGTCTAAGCCCCTCACCTCGTCCCTGTGTTTTGGGGAGCCGGAGGGACAGCCGAGGCCCACGGCCCTGAGACCCCTTTGCAAAAAGCCGGCTTCCCACGGAAACAGTTTTCCTGAGGTGCACACCCTATCCCAAGTGGTTGTGGCAAGGTAAAGCAAATGCCCTCCACTTCTCTGGAAGAAACCACAGTGCCCAGCCATGTTCTAAGCCCTCCCATCCTCCCTGGGCTTCTGGAAGCAGGAGTGAAAAGAGAGGAACAGAGCACTGGGACCCGTTTGACAAAAACTGGCTTCCCACGGGAAAGTCTTTCTCCACGTGCAGACATGCTCCCAGGTGCCTGGGGCAAGGGGAAGGAAATGGCATACACTGACCTGGAAGAGACCACAGGGCCCAGGCACAGTCTGAACCCTTCCCTCAACCCGGCGGTTTTGCTAGCAGGAGTTCAACCCCAACGAACACAGCCCGGAGACCCCTGGGGCAAAAACGGCTTCCGACGATCAATATGTGCTTGCTGTGGAACACCTATCCCAAGTTGGGGAAGCCAGCTCAACAAAATGCCACACACCCAGGTGTAAGAAACAACATTGCCCAGGCATGGTCTGAGCCCCTCACCTCGTCCCTGTGTTTTGGGGAGCCGGAGGGACAGCCGAGGCCCACGGCCCTGAGACCCCTTTGCAAAAAGCCGGCTTCCCACGGACACAGTTTTCCTGAGGTGCACACCCTATCCCAGGTGGTTGTGGCAAGGTAAAGCAAATGCCCTCCACTTCTCTGGAAGAAACCACAGTGCCCAACCATGTTCTAAGCCCTCCCATCCTCCCTGGGCTTCTGGCAGCAGGAGTGAAAAGAGAGGAGCAGAGCACTGGGACCCGTTTGACAAGACCCGGCTTCCCACGGGAAAGTCTTTCTCCACGTGCAGACATGCTCCCAGGTGCCTGGGGCAAGGGGAAGGAAATGCCATACACTGACCTGGAAGAGACCACAGGGCCCAGGCACAGTCTGAACCCTTCCCTCAACCCGGCGGTTTTGCTAGCAGGAGTTCAACCCCAACGAACACAGCCCAGAGACCCCAGGGGCAAAAACGGCTTCTGACGAACAATAGGCGCGCGCTGTGGAAAACCAATCCTAAGTGGGGGTAGCCAGCTCAACACAATGCCACACACCCAGGTTAAGAAACAACATTGCCCAGGCATGGTCTAAGCCCCTCACCTCGTCCCTGTGTTTTGGGGAGCCGGAGGGACAGCCGAGACCCACGGCCCTGAGACCCCTTTGCAAAAAGCCGGCTTCCCACGGAGACAGTTTTCCTGAGGTGCACACCCTATCCCAAGTGGTTGTGGCAAGGTAAAGCAAATGCTCTCCACTTCTCTGGAAGAAACCACAGTGCCCAGCCATGTTCTAAGCCCTCCCATCCTCCCTGGGCTTCTGGCAGCAGGAGTGAAAAGAGAGGAACAGAGCACTGGGACCCGTTTGACAAAAACTGGCTTCCCACGGGAAAGTCTTTCTCCACGTGCAGACATGCTCCCAGGTGCCTGGGGCAAGGGGAAGGATATGCCATACACTGACCTTGAAGAGACCACAGGGCCCAGGCACAGTCTGAACCCTTCCCTCAACCCGGCGGTTTTGCTAGCAGGAGTTCAACCCCAACGAACACAGCCCGGAGACCCCTGGGGCAAAAACGGCTTCCGACGATCAATAGGTGCTTGCTGTGGAACACCTATCCCAAGTTGGGGAAGCCAGCTCAACAAAATGCCACACACCCAGGTGTAAGAAACAACATTGCCCAGGCTTAGTCTAAGCCCCTCACCTCGTCCTTGTGCTTTGGGGAGCCGGAGGGACAGCCGAGGCCCACGACCGTGAGACCCCTTTGCAAAAAGCCGGCTTCCCACGGAGACAGTTTTCCTGAGGTGCAGACCCTATCCCAAGTGGTTGTGGCAAGGTAAAGCAAATGCCTTCCACTTCTCTGGAAGAAACCACAGTGCCCAACCATGTTCTAAGCCCTCCCATCCTCCCTGGGCTTCTGGCAGCAGGAGTGAAAAGAGAGGAGCAGAGCACTGGGACCCGTTTGACAAGACCCGGCTTCCCACGGGAAAGTCTTTCTCCACGTGCAGACATGCTCCCAGGTGCCTGGGGCAAGGGGAAGGAAATGCCATACACTGACCTGGAAGAGACCACAGGGCCCAGGCACAGTCTGAACCCTTCCCTCAACCCTGCGGTTTTGCTAGCAGGAGTTCAACCCCAACGAACACAGCCCAGAGACCCAAGGGGCAAATACGGCTTCTGACGAACAATAGGCGCGCGCTGTGGAAAACCAATCCTAAGTGGGGGTAGCCAGCTCAACACAATGCCACACACCCAGGTTAAGAAACAACATTGCCCAGGCATGGTCTAAGCCCCTCACCTCGTCCCTGTGCTTTGGGGAGCCGGAGGGACAGCCGAGGCACATGGCCCTGAGACCCCTTTGCAAAAAGCCGGCTTCCCACGGAAACAGTTTTCCTGAGGTGCACACCCTATCCCAAGTGGTTGTGGCAAGGTAAAGCAAATGCCCTCCACTTCTCTGGAAGAAACCACAGTGCCCAGCCATGTTCTAAGCCCTCCCATCCTCCCTGGGCTTCTGGCAGCAGGAGTGAAAAGAGAGGAGCAGAGCACTGGGACCCGTTTGACAAAACCTGGCTTCCCACGGGAAAGTCTTTCTCCATGTGCAGACATGCTCCCAGGTGCCTGGGGCAAGGGGAAGGAAATGCCATACACTGACCTGGAAGAGACCACAGGGCCCAGGCACAGTCTGAACCCTTCCCTCAACCCGGCGGTTTTGCTAGCAGGAGTTCAACCCCAAGGAACACAGCCCGGAGACCCCTGGGGCAAAAACGGCTTCCGACGATCAATAGGTGCTTGCTGTGGAACACCTATCCCAAGTGGGGGAAGCCAGCTCAACAAAATGCCACACACCCAGGTGTAAGAAACAGCATTGCCCAGGCATGGTCTAAGCCCCTCACCTCGTCCCTGTGCTTTGGGAAGCCGGAGGGACAGCCGAGGCACACGGCCCTGAGACCCCTTTGCAAAAAGCCGGCTTCCCACGGAGACAGTTTTCCTGAGGTGCACACCCTATCCCAAGTGGTTGTGGCAAGGTAAAGCAAATGCCCTCCCCTTCTCTGGAAGAAACCACAGTGCCTAGCCATGTTCTAAGCCCTCCCATCCTCCCTGGGCTTCTGGCAGCAGGAGTGAAAAGAGAGGAGCAGAGCACTGGGACCCTTTTGACAAAAACTGGCTTCCCACGGGAAAGTCTTTCTCCACGTGCAGACATGCTCCCAGGTGCCTGGGGCAAGGGGAAGGAAATGCCATACACTGACCTGGAAGAGACCACAGGGCCCAGGCACAGTCTGAACCCTTCCCTCAACCCGGCGGTTTTACTAGCAGGAGTTCAACCCCAACGAACATAGCACGGATACCCCTTGGGCAAAAACGGCTTCCGAAGAACAATAGGTGCTTGCTGTGGAACACCTATCCCAAGTGGGGGTAGCCAGCTCAACAAAATGCCACACACCCAGGTGTAAGAAACAACATTGCCCAGGCATGGTCTAAGCCCCTCACCTCGTCCCTGTGTTTTGGGGAGCCGGAGGGACAGCCGAGGCCCACGGCCCTGAGACCCCTTTGCAAAAAGCCGGCTTCCCACGGAAACAGTTTTCCTGAGGTGCACACCCTATCCCAAGTGGTTGTGGCAAGGTAAAGCAAATGCCCTCCACTTCTCTGGAAGAAACCACCGTGCCCAGCCATGTTCTAAGCCCTCCCATCCTCCCTGGGCTTCTGGCAGCAGGAGTGAAAAGAGAGGAACAGAGCACTGGGACCCGTTTGACAAAAACTGGCTTCCCACGGGAAAGTCTTTCTCCACGTGCAGACATGCTCCCAGGTGCCTGGGGCAAGGGGAAGGAAATGGCATACACTGACCTGGAAGAGACCACAGGGCCCAGGCACAGTCTGAACCCTTCCCTCAATCCGGCGGTTTTGCTAGCAGGAGTTCAACCCCAACGAACACAGCCCGGAGACCCCTGGGGCAAAAACGGCTTCCGACGATCAATATGTGCTTGCTGTGGAACACCTATCCCAAGTTGGGGAAGCCAGCTCAACAAAATGCCACACACCCAGGTTAAGAAACAACATTGCCCAGGCTTGGTCTAAGCCCCTCACCTCCTCCTTGTGCTTTGGGGATCCGGAGGGACAGCCGAGGCCCACGACCCTGAGACCCCTTTGCAAAAAGCCGGCTTCCCACGGAGACAGTTTTCCTGAGGTGCACACCCTATCCCAAGTGGTTGTGGCAAGGTAAAGCAAATGCCCTCCACTTCTCTGGAAGAAACCACAGTGCCCAGCCATGTTCTAAGCCCTCCCATCCTCCCTGGGCTTCTGGCAGCAGGAGTGAAAAGAGAGGAACAGAGCACTGGGATCCGTTTGACAAAAACTGGCTTCCCACGGGAAAGTCTTTCTCCACGTGCAGACATGCTCCCAGGTGCCTGGGGCAAGGGGAAGGAAATGCCATACACTGACCTTGAAGAGACCACAGCGCCCAGGCACAGTCTGAACCCTTCCCTCAACCCGGCGGTTTTGCTAGCAGGAGTTCAATCCCAACGAACACAGCCCGGAGACCCCTGGGGTAAAAACGGCTTCTGACGATCAATAGGTGCTTGCTGTGGAACACCTATCCCAAGTTGGGGAAGCCAGCTCAACAAAATGCCACACACCCAGGTGTAAGAAACAACATTGCCCAGTCTTGGTCTAAGCCCCTCACCTCGTCCTTGTGCTTTGGGGAGCCGGATGGACAGCCGAGGCCCACGACCCTGAGACCCTTTTGCAAAAAGCCGGCTTCCCACGGAGACAGTTTTCCTGAGGTGCAGACACTATCCCAAGTGGTTGTGGCAAGGTAAAGCAAATGCCCTCCACTTCTCTGGAAGAAACCACAGTGCCCAACCATGTTCTAAGCCCTCCCATGCTCCCTGAGCTTCTGGCAGCAGGAGTGAAAAGAGAGGAGCAGAGCACTGGGACCCGTTTGACAAGACCCGGCTTCCCACGGGAAAGTCTTTCTCCACGTGCAGACATGCTCCCAGATGCCTGGGGCAAGGGGAAGGAAATGCCATACACTGACCTGGAAGAGACCACAGGGCCCAGGCACAGTCTGAACCCTTCCCTCAACCCGGCGGTTTTACTAGCAGGAGTTCAACCCCAACGAACATAGCACGGGGACCCCTTGGGCAAAAACGGCTTCCGACGAACAATAGGTGCTTGCTGTGGAACACCTATCCCAAGTGGGGGTAGCCAGCTCAACAAAATGCCACACACCCAGGTGTAAGAAACAACATTGCCCAGGCATGGTCTAAGCCCCTCACCTCGTCCCTGTGCTTTGGGGAGCCGGAGGGACAGCCGAGGCCCACGGCCCTGAGACCCCTTTGCAAAAAGCCGGCTTCCCACGGAGACAGTTTTCCTGAGGTGCAGACCCTATCCCAAGTGGTTGTGGCAAGGTAAAGCAAATGCCCTCCACTTCTCTGGAAGAAACCACAGTGCCCAGCCATGTTCTAAGCCCTCCCATCCTCCCTGGGCTTCTGGCAGCAGGAGTGAAAAGAGAGGAGCAGAGCACTGGGACCCTTTTGACAAAAACTGGCTTCCCACGGGAAAGTCTTTCTCCACGTGCAGACATGCTCCCAGGTGCCTGGGGCAAGGGGAAGGAAATGCCATACACGGACCTGGAAGAGACCACAGGGCCCAGGCACAGTCTGAACCATTCCCTCAACCCGGCGGTTTTACTAGCAGGAGTTCAACCCCAACGAACATAGCACGGAGACCCCTGGGGCAAAAACGGCTTCCGACGAACAATAGGTGCTTGCTGTGGAACACCTATCCCAAGTGGGGGTAGCCAGCTCAACAAAATGCCACACACCCAGGTGTAAGAAACAACATTGCCCAGGCATGGTCTAAGCCCCTCACCTCGTCCCTTTGTTTTGGGGAGCCAGAGGGACAGCCGAGGCCCACGGCCCTGAGACCCCTTTGCAAAAAGCCGGCTTCCCACGGAGACAGTTTTCCTGAGGTGCAGACCCTATCCCAAGTGTTTGTGGCAAGGTAAAGCAAATGCCCTCCACTTCTCTGGAAGAAACCACAGTGCCCAACCATGTTCTAAGCCCTCCCATCCTACCTGGGCTTCTGGAAGCAGGAGTGAAAAGAGAGGAGCAGAGCACTGGGACCCGTTTGACAAAACCCGGCTTCCCACGGGAAAGTCTTTCTCCACGTGCAGATATGCTCCCAGGTGCCTGTGGCAAGGGAAGGAAATGCCATACACTGACCTGGAAGAGACCACAGGGCCCAGGCACAGTCTGAACCCTTCCCTCAACCTGGCGGTTTTGCTAGCAGGAGTTCAACCCCAACGAACACAGCCCGGAGACCCCTGGGGCAAAAACGGCTTCCGACGATCAATAGGTGCTTGCTGTGGAACACCTATCCCAAGTGGGGGAAGCCAGCTCAACAAAATGCCACACACCCAGGTGTAAGAAACAACATTGCCCAGGCATGGTCTAAGCCCCTCACCTCGTCCCTGTGCTTTGGGGAGCCTGAGGGACAGCCGAGGAACACGGCCCTGAGACCCCTTTGCAAAAAGCCGGCTTCCCACGGAGACAGTTTTCCTGAGGTGCAGACCCTATCCCAAGTGGTTGTGGCAAGGTAAAGCAAATGCCCTCCACTTCTCTGGAAGAAACCACAGTGCCTAGCCATGTTCTAAGCCCTCCCATCCTCCCTGGGCTTCTGGCAGCAGGAGTGAAAAGAGAGGAGCAGAGCACTGGGACCCTTTTGACAAAAACTGGCTTCCCACGGGAAAGTCTTTCTCCACGTGCAGACATGCTCCCAGGTGCCTGGGGCAAGGGGAAGGAAATGCCATATCTGACGTGGAAGAGACCACAGGGCCCAGGCACAGTCTGAACCCTTCCCTCAACCCGGCGGTTTTACTAGCAGGAGTTCAACCCCAACGAACATAGCACGGAGACCCCTTGGGCAAAAACGGCTTCCGACGAAAAATAGGTGCTTGCTGTGGAACAGCTATCCCAAGTGGGGGTAGCCAGCTCAACAAAATGCCACACACCCAGGTGTAAGAAACAACATTGCCCAGGCATGGTCTAAGCCCCTCACCTCGTCCCTGTGCTTTGGGGAGCCGGAGGGACAGCCGAGGCCCACGGCCCTGAGACCCCTTTGCAAAAAGCCGGCTTCCCACGGAGACAGTTTTCCTGAGGTGCAGACCCTATCCCAAGTGGTTGTGGCAAGCTAAAGCAAATGCCCTCCACTTCTCTGGAAGAAACCACAGTGCCCAGCCATGTTCTAAGCCCTCCCATCCTCCCTGGGCTTCTGGCAGCAGGAGTGAAAAGAGAGGAACAGAGCACTGGGATCCGTTTGACAAAAACTGGCTTCCCACGGGAAAGTCTTTCTCCACGTGCAGACATGCTCCCAGGTGCCTGGGGCAAGGGGAAGGAAATGCCATACACTGACCTTGAAGAGACCACAGCGCCCAGGCACAGTCTGAACCCTTCCCTCAACCCGGCGGTTTTGCTAGCAGGAGTTCAATCCCAACGAACACAGCCCGGAGACCCCTGGGGTAAAAACGGCTTCCGACGATCAATAGGTGCTTGCTGTGGAACACCTATCCCAAGTTGGGGAAGCCAGCTCAACAAAATGCCACACACCCAGGTGTAAGAAACAACATTGCCCAGGCTTGGTCTAAGCCCCTCACCTCGTCCCTGTGCTTTGGGGAGCCGGAGGGACAGCCGAGGCCCACGGCCCTGAGACCCCTTTGCAAAAAGCCGGCTTCCCACGGAGACAGTTTTCCTGAGGTGCAGACCCTATCCCAAGTGGTTGTGGCAAGGTAAAGCAAATGCCCTCCACTTCTCTGGAAGAAACCACAGTGCCCAGCCATGTTCTAAGCCCTCCCATCCTCCCTGGGCTTCTGGCAGCAGGAGTGAAAAGAGAGGAGCAGAGCACTGGGACCCGTTTGACAAAACCCGGCTTCCCACGGGAAAGTCTTTCTCCACGTGCAGACATGCTCCCAGGTGCCTGGGGCAAGGGGAAGGAAATGCCATACACTGACCTGGAAGAGACCACAGGGCCCAGGCACAGTCTGAACCCTTCCCTCAACCCGGCGGTTTTGCTAGCAGGAGTTCAACCCCAACGAACACAGCCCGGAGACCCCTGGGGTAAAAACGGCTTCCGACGATCAATAGGTGCTTGCTGTGGAACACCTATCCCAAGTTGGGGAAGCCAGCTCAACAAAATGCCACACACCCAGGTGTAAGAAACAACATTGCCCAGGCTTGGTCTAAGCCCCTCACCTCGTCCCTGTGCTTTGGGGAGCCGGAGGGACAGCCGAGGCCCACGGCCCTGAGACCCCTTTGCAAAAAGCCGGCTTCCCACGGAGACAGTTTTCCTGAGGTGCAGACCCTATCCCAAGTGGTTGTGGCAAGGTAAAGCAAATGCCCTCCACTTCTCTGGAAGAAACCACAGTGCCCAGCCATGTTCTAAGCCCTCCCATCCTCCCTGGGCTTCTGGCAGCAGGAGTGAAAAGAGAGGAGCAGAGCACTGGGACCCGTTTGACAAAACCCGGCTTCCCACGGGAAAGTCTTTCTCCACGTGCAGACATGCTCCCAGGTGCCTGGGGCAAGGGGAAGGAAATGCCATACACTGACCTGGAAGAGACCACAGGGCCCAGGCACAGTCTGAACCCTTCCCTCAACCCGGCGGTTTTGCTAGCAGGAGTTCAACCCCAACGAACACAGCCCGGAGACCCCTGGGGCAAAAACGGCTTCTGACGAACAATAGGCGCGCGCTGTGGAAAACCAATCCTAAGTGGGGGTAGCCAGCTCAACACAATGCCACACACCCAGGTTAAGAAACAACATTGCCCAGGCATGGTCTAAGCCCCTCACCTCGTCCCTGTGCTTTGGGGAGCCGGAGGGACAGCCGAGGCCCACGGCCCTGAGACCCCTTTGCAAAAAGCCGGCTTCCCACGGAGACAGTTTTCCTGAGGTGCACACCCTATCCCAAGTGGTTGTGGCAAGGTAAAGCAAATGCCCTCCACTTCTCTGGAAGAATCCACAGTGCCCAGCCATGTTCTAAGCCCTCCCATCCTCCCTGGGCTTCTGGCAGCATGAGTGAAAAGAGAGGAACAGAGCACTGGGACCCGTTTGACAAAAACTGGCTTCCCACGGGAAAGTCTTTCTCCACGTGCAGACATGCTCCCAGGTGCCTGGGGCAAGGGGAAGGAAATGCCATACACTGACCTGGAAGAGACCACAGGGCCCAGGCACAGTCTGAACCCTTCCCTCAACCCGGCGGTTTTACTAGCAGGAGTTCAACCCCAACGAACATAGCACGGAGACCCCTTGGGCAAAAACGGCTTCCGATGAACAATAGGTGCTTGCTGTGGAACACCTATCCCAAGTGGGGGTAGCCAGCTCAACAAAATGCCACACACCCAGGTGTAAGAAACAACATTGCCCAGGCATGGTCTAAGCCCCTCACCTCGTCCCTGTGCTTTGGGGAGCCGGAGGGACAGCCGAGGCCCACGGCCCTGAGACCC
This sequence comes from Ursus arctos, assembly GCF_023065955.2. Lineage (NCBI taxonomy): Eukaryota > Metazoa > Chordata > Mammalia > Carnivora > Ursidae > Ursus > Ursus arctos. Next base: position 3,308,960 of record NW_026623078.1, on the reverse strand, counting down.
CTTTGCAAAAAGCCGGCTTCCCACGGAGACAGTTTTCCTGAGGTGCAGACCCTATCCCAAGTGGTTGTGGCAAGGTAAAGCAAATGCCCTCCACTTCTCTGGAAGAAACCACAGTGCCCAACCATGTTCTAAGCCCTCCCATCCTCCCTGGGCTTCTGGAAGCAGGAGTGAAAAGAGAGGAGCAGAGCACTGGGACCCGTTTGACAAAACCCGGCTTCCCACGGGAAAGTCTTTCTCCACGTGCAGATATGCTCCCAGGTGCCTGTGGCAAGGGAAGGAAATGCCATACACTGACCTGGAAGAGACCACAGGGCCCAGGCACAGTCTGAACCCTTCCCTCAACCTGGCGGTTTTGCTAGCAGGAGTTCAACCCCAACGAACACAGCCCGGAGACCCCTGGGGCAAAAACGGCTTCCGACGATCAATAGGTGCTTGCTGTGGAACACCTATCCCAAGTGGGGGAAGCCAGCTCAACAAAATGCCACACACCCAGGTGTAAGAAACAACATTGCCCAGGCATGGTCTAAGCCCCTCACCTCGTCCCTGTGCTTTGGGGAGCCTGAGGGACAGCCGAGGAACACGGCCCTGAGACCCCTTTGCAAAAAGCCGGCTTCCCACGGAGACAGTTTTCCTGAGGTGCAGACCCTATCCCAAGTGGTTGTGGCAAGGTAAAGCAAATGCCCTCCACTTCTCTGGAAGAAACCACAGTGCCTAGCCATGTTCTAAGCCCTCCCATCCTCCCTGGGCTTCTGGCAGCAGGAGTGAAAAGAGAGGAGCAGAGCACTGGGACCCTTTTGACAAAAACTGGCTTCCCACGGGAAAGTCTTTCTCCACGTGCAGACATGCTCCCAGGTGCCTGGGGCAAGGGGAAGGAAATGCCATATCTGACGTGGAAGAGACCACAGGGCCCAGGCACAGTCTGAACCCTTCCCTCAACCCGGCGGTTTTACTAGCAGGAGTTCAACCCCAACGAACATAGCACGGAGACCCCTTGGGCAAAAACGGCTTCCGACGAAAAATAGGTGCTTGCTGTGGAACAGCTATCCCAAGTGGGGGTAGCCAGCTCAACAAAATGCCACACACCCAGGTGTAAGAAACAACATTGCCCAGGCATGGTCTAAGCCCCTCACCTCGTCCCTGTGCTTTGGGGAGCCGGAGGGACAGCCGAGGCCCACGGCCCTGAGACCCCTTTGCAAAAAGCCGGCTTCCCACGGAGACAGTTTTCCTGAGGTGCAGACCCTATCCCAAGTGGTTGTGGCAAGCTAAAGCAAATGCCCTCCACTTCTCTGGAAGAAACCACAGTGCCCAGCCATGTTCTAAGCCCTCCCATCCTCCCTGGGCTTCTGGCAGCAGGAGTGAAAAGATAGGAGCAGAGCACTGGGACCCTTTTGACAAAAACTGGCTTCCCACGGAAAGTCTTTCTCCACGTGCAGACATGCTCCCAGGTGCCTGGGGCAAGGGGAAGGAAATGCCATACACTGACCTGGAAGAGACCACAGGGCCCAGGCACAGTCTGAACCCTTCCCTCAACCCGGCGGTTTTACTAGCAGGAGTTCAACCCCAACGAACATAGCACGGAGACCCCTGGGGCAAAAACGGCGTCCGACGAACAATAGGTGCTTGCTGTGGAACACCTATCCCAAGTGGGGGTAGCCAGCTCAACAGAATGCCACACACCCAGGTGTAAGAAACAACATTGCCCAGGCATGGTCTAAGCCCCTCACCTCGTCCCTGTGTTTTGGGGAGCCGGAGGGACAGCCGAGGCCCACGGCCCTGAGACCCCTTTGCAAAAAGCCGGCTACCCACGGAGACAGTTTTCCTGAGGTGCACACCCTATCCCAAGTGGTTGTGGCAAGGTAAAGCAAATGCCCTCCACTTCTCTGGAAGAATCCACAGTGCCCAGCCATGTTCTAAGCCCTCCCATCCTCCCTGGGCTTCTGGCAGCAGGAGTGAAAAGAGAGGAACAGAGCACTGGGACCCGTTTGACAAAAACTGGCTTCCCACGGGAAAGTCTTTCTCCACGTGCAGACATGCTCCCAGGTGCCTGGGGCAAGGGGAAGGAAATGCCATACACTGACCTTGAAGAGACCACAGCGCCCAGGCACAGTCTGAACTCTTCCCTCAACCCGGCGGTTTTACTAGCAGGAGTTCAACCCCAACGAACACAGCCCGGAGACCCCTGGGGCAAAAACGGCTTCCGACGAACAATAGGTGCTTGCTGTGGAACACCTATCCCAAGTGGGGGTAGCCAGCTCAACACAATGCCACACATCCAGGTTAAGAAACAACATTGCCCAGGCATGGTCTACGCCCCTCACCTCGTCCCTGTGCTTTGGGAAACCGGAGGGACAGCCGAGGCACACGGCCCTGAGACCCCTTTGCAAAAAGCCGGCTTCCCACGGAGACAGTTTTCCTGAGGTGCAGACCCTATCCCAAGTGGTTGTGGCAAGGTAAAGCAAATGCCCTCCACTTCTCTGGAAGAAACCACAGTGCCCAGCCATGTTCTAAGCCCTCCCATCCTCCCTGGGCTTCTGGCAGCAGGAGTGAAAAGAGAGGAGCAGAGCACTGGGACCCGTTTGACAAAACCCGGCTTCCCACGGGAAAGTCTTTCTCCACGTGCAGACATGCTCCCAGGTGCCTGGGGCAAGGGGAAGGAAATGCCATACACTGACCTGGAAGAGACCACAGGGCCCAGGCACAGTCTGAACCCTTCCCTCAACCCGGCGGTTTTGCTAGCAGGAGTTCAACCCCAACGAACACAGCCCGGAGACCCCTGGGGCAAAAACGGCTTCTGACGAACAATAGGCGCGCGCTGTGGAAAACCAATCCTAAGTGGGGGTAGCCAGCTCAACACAATGCCACACACCCAGGTTAAGAAACAACATTGCCCAGGCATGGTCTAAGCCCCTCACCTCGTCCCTGTGCTTTGGGGAGCCGGAGGGACAGCCGAGGCCCACGGCCCTGAGACCCCTTTGCAAAAAGCCGGCTTCCCACGGAGACAGTTTTCCTGAGGTGCACACCCTATCCCAAGTGGTTGTGGCAAGGTAAAGCAAATGCCCTCCACTTCTCTGGAAGAATCCACAGTGCCCAGCCATGTTCTAAGCCCTCCCATCCTCCCTGGGCTTCTGGCAGCATGAGTGAAAAGAGAGGAACAGAGCACTGGGACCCGTTTGACAAAAACTGGCTTCCCACGGGAAAGTCTTTCTCCACGTGCAGACATGCTCCCAGGTGCCTGGGGCAAGGGGAAGGAAATGCCATACACTGACCTTGAAGAGACCACAGCGCCCAGGCACAGTCTGAACCCTTCCCTCAACCCGGCGGTTTTACTAGCAGGAGTTCAACCCCAATGAACACAGCCCGGAGACCCCTGGGGCAAAAACGGCTTCCGACGATCAATAGGTGCTTGCTGTGGAACACCTATCCCAAGTGGGGGAAGCCAGCTCAACAAAATGCCACACACCCAGGTGTAAGAAACAACATTGCCCAGGCATGGTCTAAGCCCCTCACCTCGTCCCTGTGCTTTGGGGAGCCGGAGGGACAGCCGAGGCACACGGCCCTGAGACCCCTTTGCAAAAAGCCGGCTTCCCACGGAGACAGTTTTCCTGAGGTGCACCACCTATCCCAAGTGGTTGTGGCAAGGTAAAGCAAATGCCCTCCACTTCTCTGGAAGAAACCACAGTGCCTAGCCATGTTCTAAGCCCTCCCATCCTCCCTGGGCTTCTGGCAACAGGAGTGAAAAGAGAGGAGCAGAGCACTGGGACCCTTTTGACAAAAACTGGCTTCCCACGGGAAAGTCTTTCTCCACGTGCAGACATGCTCCCAGGTGCCTGTGGCAATGGGAAGGAAATGCCATACACTGACCTGGAAGAGACCACAGGGCCCAGGCACAGTCTGAACCCTTCCCTCAACCCGGCGGTTTTACTAGCAGGAGTTCAACCCCAACGAACATAGCACGGAGACCCCTTGGGCAAAAACGGCTTCCGACGAATAGGTGCTTGCTGTGGAACACCTATCCCAAGTGGGGGTAGCCAGCTCAACAAAATGCCACACACCCTGGTGTAAGAAACAACATTGCCCAGGCATGGTCTAAGCCCCTCACCTCGTCCCTGTGTTTTGGGGAGCCGGAGGGACAGCCGAGGCCCACGGCCCTGAGACCCCTTTGCAAAAAGCCGGCTTCCCACGGAAACAGTTTTCCTTAGGTGCACACCCTATCCCAAGTGGTTGTGGCAAGGTAAAGCAAATGCCCTCCACTTCTCTGGAAGAAACCACAGTGCCCAGCCATGTTCTAAGCCCTCCCATCCTCCCTGGGCTTCTGGCAGCAGGAGTGAAAAGAGAGGAACAGAGCACTGGGATCCGTTTGACAAAAACTGGCTTCCCACGGGAAAGTCTTTCTCCACGTGCAGACATGCTCCCAGGTGCCTGGGGCAAGGGGAAGGAAATGCCATACACTGACCTTGAAGAGACCACAGCGCCCAGGCACAGTCTGAACCCTTCCCTCAACCCGGCGGTTTTGCTAGCAGGAGTTCAATCCCAACGAACACAGCCCGGAGACCCCTGGGGTAAAAACGGCTTCCGACGATCAATAGGTGCTTGCTGTGGAACACGTATCCCAAGTTGGGGAAGCCAGCTCAACAAAATGCCACACACCCAGGTGTAAGAAACAACATTGCCCAGTCTTGGTCTAAGCCCCTCACCTCGTCCTTGTGCTTTGGGGAGCCGGATGGACAGCCGAGGCCCACGACCCTGAGACCCCTTTGCAAAAAGCCGGCTTCCCACGGAGACAGTTTTCCTGAGGTGCAGACCCTATCCCAAGTGGTTGTGGCAAGGTAAAGCAAATGCCCTCCACTTCTCTGGAAGAAACCACAGTGCCCAACCATGTTCTAAGCCCTCCCATGCTCCCTGAGCTTCTGGCAGCAGGAGTGAAAAGAGAGGAGCAGAGCACTGGGACCAGTTTGACAAGACCCGGCTTCCCACGGGAAAGTCTTTCTCTACGTGCAGACATGCTCCCAGGTGCCTGGGGCAAGGGGAAGGAAATGCCATACACTGACCTGGAAGAGACCACAGGGCCCAGGCACAGTCTGAACCCTTCCCTCAACCCGGCGGTTTTGCTAGCAGGAGTTCAACCGCAACGAACACAGCCCGGAGACCCCTGGGGCAAAAACGGCTTCTGACGAACAATAGGCGCGCGCTGTGGAAAACCAATCCTAAGTGGGGGTAGCCAGCTCAACACAATGCCACACACCCAGGTTAAGAAACAACATTGCCCAGGCATGGTCTAAGCCCCTCACCTCGTCCCTGTGCTTTGGGGAGCCGGAGGGACAGCCGAGGCCCACGGCCCTGAGACCCCTTTGCAAAAAGCCGGCTTCCCACGGAGACAGTTTTCCTGAGGAGCACACCCTATCCCAAGTGGTTGTGGCAAGGTAAAGCAAATGCCCTCCACTTCTCTGGAAGAATCCACAGTGCCCAGCCATGTTCTAAGCCCTCCCATCCTCCCTGGGCTTCTGGCAGCAGGAGTGAAAAGAGAGGAACAGAGCACTGGGACCCGTTTGACAAAAACTGGCTTCCCACGGGAAAGTCTTTCTCCACGTGCAGACATGCTCCCAGGTGCCTGGGGCAAGGGGAAGGAAATGCCATACACTGACCTGGAAGAGACCACAGGGCCCAGGCACAGTCTGAACCCTTCCCTCAACCCGGCGGTTTTGCTAGCAGGAGTTCAACCCCAACGAACACAGCCCGGAGACCCCTGGGGCACAAACGGCTTCTGACGAACAATAGGCGCGCGCTGTGGAAAACCAATCCTAAGTGGGGGTAGCCAGCTCAACACAATGCCACACACCCAGGTTAAGAAACAACATTGCCCAGGCATGGTCTAAGCCCCTCACCTCGTCCCTGTGCTTTGGGGAGCCGGAGGGACAGCCGAGGCCCATGGCCCTGAGACCCCTTTGCAAAAAGCCGGCTTCCCACGGAGACAGTTTTCCTGAGGTGCACACCCTATCCCAAGTGGTTGTGGCAAGGTAAAGCAAATGCCCTCCACTTCTCTGGAAGAATCCACAGTGCCCAGCCATGTTCTAAGCCCTCCCATCCTCCCTGGGCTTCTGGCAGCAGGAGTGAAAAGAGAGGAACAGAGCACTGGGACCCGTTTGACAAAAACTGGCTTCCCACGGGAAAGTCTTTCTCCACGTGCAGACATGCTCCCAGGTGCCTGGGGCAAGGGGAAGGAAATGCCATACACTGACCTTGAAGAGACCACAGCGCCCAGGCACAGTCTGAACACTTCCCTCAACCCGGCGGTTTTACTAGCAGGAGTTCAACCCCAACGAACACAGCCCGGAGACCCCTGGGGCAAAAACGGCTTCCGACGATCAATAGGTGCTTGCTGTGGAACACCTATCCCAAGTGGGGGAAGCCAGCTCAACAAAATGCCACACACCCAGGTGTAAGAAACAACATTGCCCAGGCATGGTCTAAGCCCCTCACCTCGTCCCTGTGCTTTGGGGAGCCGGAGGGACAGCCGAGGCACACGGCCCTGAGACCCCTTTGCAAAAAGCCGGCTTCCCACGGAGACAGTTTTCCTGAGGTGCACCACCTATCCGAAGTGGTTGTGGCAAGGTAAAGCAAATGCCCTCCACTTCTCTGGAAGAAACCACAGTGCCTAGCCATGTTCTAAGCCCTCCCATCCTCCCTGGGCTTCTGGCAACAGGAGTGAAAAGAGAGGAGCAGAGCACTGGGACCCTTTTGACAAAAACTGGCTTCCCACGGGAAAGTCTTTCTCCACGTGCAGACATGCTCCCAGGTGCCTGTGGCAATGGGAAGGAAATGCCATACACTGACCTGGAAGAGACCACAGGGCCCAGGCACAGTCTGAACCCTTCCCTCAACCCGGCGGTTTTACTAGCAGGAGTTCAACCCCAACGAACATAGCACGGAGACCCCTTGGGCAAAAACGGCTTCCGACGAATAGGTGCTTGCTGTGGAACACCTATCCCAAGTGGGGGTAGCCAGCTCAACAAAATGCCACACACCCTGGTGTAAGAAACAACATTGCCCAGGCATGGTCTAAGCCCCTCACCTCGTCCCTGTGTTTTGGGGAGCCGGAGGGACAGCCGAGGCCCACGGCCCTGAGACCCCTTTGCAAAAAGCCGGCTTCCCACGGAAACAGTTTTCCTTAGGTGCACACCCTATCCCAAGTGGTTGTGGCAAGGTAAAGCAAATGCCCTCCACTTCTCTGGAAGAAACCACAGTGCCCAGCCATATTCTAAGCCCTCCCATCCTCCCTGGGCTTCTGGCAGCAGGAGTGAAAAGAGAGGAACAGAGCACTGGGATCCGTTTGACAAAAACTGGCTTCCCACGGGAAAGTCTTTCTCCACGTGCAGACATGCTCCCAGGTGCCTGGGGCAAGGGGAAGGAAATGCCATACACTGACCTTGAAGAGACCACAGCGCCCAGGCACAGTCTGAACCCTTCCCTCAACCCGGCGGTTTTGCTAGCAGGAGTTCAATCCCAACGAACACAGCCCGGAGACCCCTGGGGTAAAAAAGGCTTCCGACGATCAATAGGTGCTTGCTGTGGAACACCTATCCCAAGTTGGGGAAGCCAGCTCAACAAAATGCCACACACCCAGGTGTAAGAAACAACATTGCCCAGTCTTGGTCTAAGCCCCTCACCTCGTCCTTGTGCTTTGGGGAGCCGGAGGGACAGCCGAGGCCCACGACCCTGAGACCCCTTTGCAAAAAGCCGGCTTCCCACGGAGACAGTTTTCCTGAGGTGCAGACCCTATCCCAAGTGGTTGTGGCAAGGTAAAGCAAATGCCCTCCACTTCTCTGGAAGAAACCACAGTGCCCAACCATGTTCTAAGCCCTCCCATGCTCCCTGAGCTTCTGGCAGCAGGAGTGAAAAGAGAGGAGCAGAGCACTGGGACCAGTTTGACAAGACCCGGCTTCCCACGGGAAAGTCTTTCTCTACGTGCAGACATGCTCCCAGGTGCCTGGGGCAAGGGGAAGGAAATGCCATACACTGACCTGGAAGAGACCACAGGGCCCAGGCACAGTCTGAACCCTTCCCTCAACCCGGCGGTTTTGCTAGCAGGAGTTCAACCCCAACGAACACAGCCCGGAGACCCCTGGGGCAAAAACGGCTTCTGACGAACAATAGGCGCGCGCTGTGGAAAACCAATCCTAAGTGGGGGTAGCCAGCTCAACACAATGCCACACACCCAGGTTAAGAAACAACATTGCCCAGGCATGGTCTAAGCCCCTCACCTCGTCCCTGTGCTTTGGGGAGCCGGAGGGACAGCCGAGGCCCACGGCCCTGAGACCCCTTTGCAAAAAGCCGGCTTCCCACGGAGACAGTTTTCCTGAGGAGCACACCCTATCCCAAGTGGTTGTGGCAAGGTAAAGCAAATGCTCTCCACTTCTCTGGAAGAATCCACAGTGCCCAGCCATGTTCTAAGCCCTCCCATCCTCCCTGGGCTTCTGGCAGCAGGAGTGAAAAGAGAGGAACAGAGCACTGGGACCCGTTTGACAAAAACTGGCTTCCCACGGGAAAGTCTTTCTCCACGTGCAGACATGCTCCCAGGTGCCTGGGGCAAGGGGAAGGAAATGCCATACACTGACCTTGAAGAGACCACAGCGCCCAGGCACAGTCTGAACCCTTCCCTCAACCCGGCGGTTTTACTAGCAGGAGTTCAACCCCAACGAACACAGCCCGGAGACCCCTGGGGCAAAAACGGCTTCCGACGAACAATAGGTGCTTGCTGTGGAACACCTATCCCAAGTGGGGGTAGCCAGCTCAACACAATGCCACACACCCAGGTTAAGAAACAACATTGCCCAGGCATGGTCTACGCCCCTCACCTCGTCCCTGTGCTTTGGGAAACCGGAGGGACAGCCGAGGCACACGGCCCTGAGACCCCTTTGCAAAAAGCCGGCTTCCCACGGAGACAGTTTTCCTGAGGTGCACACCCTATCCCAAGTGGTTGTGGCAAGGTAAAGCAAATGCCCTCCACTTCTCTGGAAGAAACCACAGTGCCCAACCATGTTCTAAGCCCTCCCATCCTCCCTGGGCTTCTGGCAGCAGGAGTGAAAAGAGAGGAGCAGAGCACTGGGACCCGTTTGACAAAACCCGGCTTCCCACGGGAAAAACTTTCTCCACGTGCAGATATGCTCCCAGGTGCCTGTGGCAAGGGGAAGGAAATGCCATACACTGACCTGGAATAGACCACAGGGCCCAGGCACAGTCTGAACCCTTCCCTCAACCCGGCGGTTTTGCTAGCAGGAGTTCAACCCCAACGAACACAGCCCGGAGACCCCTGGGGCAAAAACGGCTTCCGACGATCAATAGGTGCTTGCTGTGGAACACCTATCCCAAGTGGGGGAAGCCAGCTCAACAAAATGCCACACACCCAGGTGTAAGAAACAACATTGCCCAGGCATGGTCTAAGCCCCTCACCTCATCCCTGTGCTTTGGGGCGCCGGAGGGACAGCCGAGGCACACGGCCCTGAGACCCCTTTGCAAAAAGCCGGCTTCCCACGGAGACAGTTTTCCTGAGGTGCACCACCTATCCCAAGTGGTTGTGGCAAGGTAAAGCAAATGCCCTCCACTTCTCTGGAAGAAACCACAGTGCCTAGCCATGTTCTAAGCCCTCCCATCCTCCCTGGGCTTCTGGCAACAGGAGTGAAAAGAGAGGAGCAGAGCACTGGGACCCTTTTGACAAAAACTGGCTTCCCACGGGAAAGTCTTTCTCCACGTGCAGACATGCTCCCAGGTGCCTGTGGCAATGGGAAGGAAATGCCATACACTGACCTGGAAGAGACCACAGGGCCCAGGCACAGTCTGAACCCTTCCCTCAACCCGGCGGTTTTACTAGCAGGAGTTCAACCCCAACGAACATAGCACGGAGACCCCTTGGGCAAAAACGGCTTCCGACGAATAGGTGCTTGCTGTGGAACACCTATCCCAAGTGGGGGTAGCCAGCTCAACAAAATGCCACACACCCTGGTGTAAGAAACAACATTGCCCAGGCATGGTCTAAGCCCCTCACCTCGTCCCTGTGTTTTGGGGAGCCGGAGGGACAGCCGAGGCCCACGGCCCTGAGACCCCTTTGCAAAAAGCCGGCTTCCCACGGAAACAGTTTTCCTTAGGTGCACACCCTATCCCAAGTGGTTGTGGCAAGGTAAAGCAAATGCCCTCCACTTCTCTGGAAGAAACCACAGTGCCCAGCCATGTTCTAAGCCCTCCCATCCTCCCTGGGCTTCTGGCAGCAGGAGTGAAAAGAGAGGAACAGAGCACTGGGATCCGTTTGACAAAAACTGGCTTCCCACGGGAAAGTCTTTCTCCACGTGCAGACATGCTCCCAGGTGCCTGGGGCAAGGGGAAGGAAATGCCATACACTGACCTTGAAGAGACCACAGCGCCCAGGCACAGTCTGAACCCTTCCCTCAACCCGGCGGTTTTGCTAGCAGGAGTTCAATCCCAACGAACACAGCCCCGAGACCCCTGGGGTAAAAAAGGCTTCCGACGATCAATAGGTGCTTGCTGTGGAACACCTATCCCAAGTTGGGGAAGCCAGCTCAACAAAATGCCACACACCCAGGTGTAAGAAACAACATTGCCAGTCTTGGTCTAAGCCCCTCACCTCGTCCTTGTGCTTTGGGGAGCCGGATGGACAGCCGAGGCCCACGACCCTGAGACCCCTTTGCAAAAAGCCGGCTTCCCACGGAGACAGTTTTCCTGAGGTGCAGACCCTATCCCAAGTGGTTGTGGCAAGGTAAAGCAAATGCCCTCCACTTCTCTGGAAGAAACCACAGTGCCCAACCATGTTCTAAGCCCTCCCATGCTCCCTGAGCTTCTGGCAGCAGGAGTGAAAAGAGAGGAGCAGAGCACTGGGACCAGTTTGACAAGACCCGGCTTCCCACGGGAAAGTCTTTCTCTACGTGCAGACATGCTCCCAGGTGCCTGGGGCAAGGGGAAGGAAATGCCATACACTGACCTGGAAGAGACCACAGGGCCCAGGCACAGTCTGAACCCTTCCCTCAACCCGGCGGTTTTGCTAGCAGGAGTTCAACCCCAACGAACACAGCCCGGAGACCCCTGGGGCAAAAACGGCTTCTGACGAACAATAGGCGGGCGCTGTGGAAAACCAATCCTAAGTGGGGGTAGCCAGCTCAACACAATGCCACACACCCAGGTTAAGAAACAACATTGCCCAGGCATGGTCTAAGCCCCTCACCTCGTCCCTGTGCTTTGGGGAGCCGGAGGGACAGCCGAGGCCCACGGCCCTGAGACCCCTTTGCAAAAAGCCGGCTTCCCACGGAGACAGTTTTCCTGAGGAGCACACCCTATCCCAAGTGGTTGTGGCAAGGTAAAGCAAATGCTCTCCACTTCTCTGGAAGAATCCACAGTGCCCAGCCATGTTCTAAGCCCTCCCATCCTCCCTGGGCTTCTGGCAGCAGGAGTGAAAAGAGAGGAACAGAGCACTGGGACCCGTTTGACAAAAACTGGCTTCCCACGGGAAAGTCTTTCTCCACGTGCAGACATGCTCCCAGGTGCCTGGGGCAAGGGGAAGGAAATGCCATACACTGACCTTGAAGAGACCACAGCGCCCAGGCACAGTCTGAACCCTTCCCTCAACCCGGCGGTTTTACTAGCAGGAGTTCAACCCCAACGAACACAGCCCGGAGACCCCTGGGGCAAAAACGGCTTCCGACGAACAATAGGTGCTTGCTGTGGAACACCTATCCCAAGTGGGGGTAGCCAGCTCAACACAATGCCACACACCCAGGTTAAGAAACAACATTGCCCAGGCATGGTCTACGCCCCTCACCTCGTCCCTGTGCTTTGGGAAACCGGAGGGACAGCCGAGGCACACGGCCCTGAGACCCCTTTGCAAAAAGCCGGCTTCCCACGGAGACAGTTTTCCTGAGGTGCAGACCCTATCCCAAGTGGTTGTGGCAAGGTAAAGCAAATGCCCTCCACTTCTCTGGAAGAAACCACAGTGCCCAACCATGTTCTAAGCCCTCCCATCCTCCCTGGGCTTCTGGCAGCAGGAGTGAAAAGAGAGGAGCAGAGCACTGGGACCCGTTTGACAAAACCCGGCTTCCCACGGGAAAGTCTTTCTCCACGTGCAGATATGCTCCCAGGTGCCTGTGGCAAGGGGAAGGAAATGCCATACACTGACCTTGAAGAGACCACAGCGCCCAGGCACAGTCTGAACCCTTCCCTCAACCCGGCGGTTTTGGTAGCAGGAGTTCAACCCCAACGAACACAGCCCGGAGACCCCTGGGGCAAAAACGGCTTCCGACGATCAATAGGTGCTTGCTGTGGAACACCTATCCCAAGTGGGGGAAGCCAGCTCAACAAAATGCCACACACCCAGGTGTAAGAAACAACATTGCCCAGGCATGGTCTAAGCCCCTCACCTCGTCCCTGTGCTTTGGGGAGCCGGAGGGACAGCCGAGGCACACGGCCCTGAGACCCCTTTGCAAAAAGCCGGCTTCCCACGGAGACAGTTTTCCTGAGGTGCACCACCTATCCCAAGTGGTTGTGGCAAGGTAAAGCAAATGCCCTCCACTTCTCTGGAAGAAACCACAGTGCCTAGTCATGTTCTAAGCCCTCCCATCCTCCCTGGGCTTCTGGCAACAGGAGTGAAAAGAGAGGAGCAGAGCACTGGGACCCTTTTGACAAAAACTGGCTTCCCACGGGAAAGTCTTTCTCCACGTGCAGACATGCTCCCAGGTGCCTGTGGCAATGGGAAGGAAATGCCATACACTGACCTGGAAGAGACCACAGGGCCCAGGCACAGTCTGAACCCTTCCCTCAACCCGGCGGTTTTACTAGCAGGAGTTCAACCCCAACGAACATAGCACGGAGACCCCTTGGGCAAAAACGGCTTCCGACGAATAGGTGCTTGCTGTGGAACACCTATCCCAAGTGGGGGTAGCCAGCTCAACAAAATGCCACACACCCTGGTGTAAGAAACAACATTGCCCAGGCATGGTCTAAGCCCCTCACCTCGTCCCTGTGTTTTGGGGAGCCGGAGGGACAGCCGAGGCCCACGGCCCTGAGACCCCTTTGCAAAAAGCCGGCTTCCCACGGAAACAGTTTTCCTTAGGTGCACACCCTATCCCAAGTGGTTGTGGCAAGGTAAAGCAAATGCCCTCCACTTCTCTGGAAGAAACCACAGTGCCCAGCCATGTTCTAAGCCCTCCCATCCTCCCTGGGCGTCTGGCAGCAGGAGTGAAAAGAGAGGAACAGAGCACTGGGATCCGTTTGACAAAAACTGGCTTCCCACGGGAAAGTCTTTCTCCACGTGCAGACATGCTCCCAGGTGCCTGGGGCAAGGGGAAGGAAATGCCATACACTGACCTTGAAGAGACCACAGCGCTCAGGCACAGTCTGAACCCTTCCCTCAACCCGGCGGTTTTGCTAGCAGGAGTTCAATCCCAACGAACACAGCCCGGAGACCCCTGGGGTAAAAACGGCTTCCGACGATCAATAGGTGCTTGCTGTGGAACACCTATCCCAAGTTGGGGAAGCCAGCTCAACAAAATGCCACACACCCAGGTGTAAGAAACAACATTGCCCAGTCTTGGTCTAAGCCCCTCACCTCGTCCTTGTGCTTTGGGGAGCCGGATGGACAGCCGAGGCCCACGACCCTGAGACCCCTTTGCAAAAAGCCGGCTTCCCACGGAGACAGTTTTCCTGAGGTGCAGACCCTATCCCAAGTGGTTGTGGCAAGGTAAAGCAAATGCCCTCCACTTCTCTGGAAGAAACCACAGTGCCCAACCATGTTCTAAGCCCTCCCATGCTCCCTGAGCTTCTGGCAGCAGGAGTGAAAAGAGAGGAGCAGAGCACTGGGACCAGTTTGACAAGACCCGGCTTCCCACGGGAAACTCTTTCTCTACGTGCAGACATGCTCCCAGGTGCCTGGGGCAAGGGGAAGGAAATGCCATACACTGACCTGGAAGAGACCACAGGGCCCAGGCACAGTCTGAACCCTTCCCTCAACCCGGCGGTTTTGCTAGCAGGAGTTCAACCCCAACGAACACAGCCCGGAGACCCCTGGGGCAAAAACGGCTTCTGACGAACAATAGGCGCGCGCTGTGGAAAACCAATCCTAAGTGGGGGTAGCCAGCTCAACACAATGCCACACACCCAGGTTAAGAAACAACATTGCCCAGGCATGGTCTAAGCCCCTCACCTCGTCCCTGTGCTTTGGGGAGCCGGAGGGACAGCCGAGGCCCACGGCCCTGAGACCCCTTTGCAAAAAGCCGGCTTCCCACGGAGACAGTTTTCCTGAGGAGCACACCCTATCCCAAGTGGTTGTGGCAAGGTAAAGCAAATGCCCTCCACTTCTCTGGAAGAATCCACAGTGCCCAGCCATGTTCTAAGCCCTCCCATCCTCCCTGGGCTTCTGGCAGCAGGAGTGAAAAGAGAGGAACAGAGCACTGGGACCCGTTTGACAAAAACTGGCTTCCCACGGGAAAGTCTTTCTCCACGTGCAGACATGCTCCCAGGTGCCTGGGGCAAGGGGAAGGAAATGCCATACACTGACCTGGAAGAGACCACAACGCCCAGGCACAGTCTGAACCCTTCCCTCAACCCGGCGGTTTTACTAGCAGGAGTTCAACCCCAACGAACACAGCCCGGAGACCCCTGGGGCAAAAACGGCTTCCGACGAACAATAGGTGCTTGCTGTGGAACACCTATCCCAAGTGGGGGTAGCCAGCTCAACACAATGCCACACACCCAGGTTAAGAAACAACATTGCCCAGGCATGGTCTACGCCCCTCACCTCGTCCCTGTGCTTTGGGAAACCGGAGGGACAGCCGAGGCACACGGCCCTGAGACCCCTTTGCAAAAAGCCAGCTTCCCACGGAGACAGTTTTCCTGAGGTGCAGACCCTATCCCAAGTGGTTGTGGCAAGGTAAAGCAAATGCCCTCCACTTCTCTGGAAGAAACCACAGTGCCCAACCATGTTCTAAGCCCTCCCATCCTCCCTGGGCTTCTGGCAGCAGGAGTGAAAAGAGAGGAGCAGAGCACTGGGACCCGTTTGACAAAACCCGGCTTCCCACGGGAAAGTCTTTCTCCACGTGCAGATATGCTCCCAGGTGCCTGTGGCAAGGGGAAGGAAATGCCATACACTGACCTGGAATAGACCACAGGGCCCAGGCACAGTCTGAACCCTTCCCTCAACCCGGCGGTTTTGCTAGCAGGAGTTCAACCCCAATGAACACAGCCCGGAGACCCCTGGGGCAAAAACGGCTTCCGACGATCAATAGGTGCTTGCTGTGGAACACCTATCCCAAGTGGGGGAAGCCAGCTCAACAAAATGCCACACACCCAGGTGTAAGAAACAACATTGCCCAGGCATGGTCTAAGCCCCTCACCTCGTCCCTGTGCTTTGGGGAGCCGGAGGGACAGCCGAGGCACACGGCCCTGAGACCCCTTTGCAAAAAGCCGGCTTCCCACGGAGACAGTTTTCCTGAGGTGCACCACCTATCCCAAGTGGTTGTGGCAAGGTAAAGCAAATGCCCTCCACTTCTCTGGAAGAAACCACAGTGCCTAGCCATGTTCTAAGCCCTCCCATCCTCCCTGGGCTTCTGGCAACAGGAGTGAAAAGAGAGGCGCAGAGCACTGGGACCCTTTTGACAAAAACTGGCTTCCCACGGGAAAGTCTTTCTCCACGTGCAGACATGCTCCCAGGTGCCTGTGGCAATGGGAAGGAAATGCCATACACTGACCTGGAAGAGACCACAGGGCGCAGGCACAGTCTGAACCCTTCCCTCAACCCGGCGGTTTTACTAGCAGGAGTTCAACCCCAACGAACATAGCACGGAGACCCCTTGGGCAAAAACGGCTTCCGACGAATAGGTGCTTGCTGTGGAACACCTATCCCAAGTGGGGGTAGCCAGCTCAACAAAATGCCACACACCCTGGTGTAAGAAACAACATTGCCCAGGCATGGTCTAAGCCCCTCACCTCGTCCCTGTGTTTTGGGGAGCCGGAGGGACAGCCGAGGCCCACGGCCCTGAGACCCCTTTGCAAAAAGCCGGCTTCCCACGGAGACAGTTTTCCTGAGGTGCAGACCCTATCCCAAGTGGTTGTGGCAAGGTAAAGCAAATGCTCTCCACTTCTCTGGAAGAAACCACAGTGCCCAACCATGTTCTAAGCCCTCCCATATCTCCCTGGGCTTCTGGCAGCAGGAGTGAAAAGAGAGGAGCAGAGCACTGGGACCCGTTTGACAAGACCCGGCTTCCCACGGGAAAGTCTTTCTCCACGTGCAGACATGCTCCCAGGTGCCTGGGGCAAGGGGAAGGAAATGGCATACACTGACCTTGAAGAGACCACAGGGCCCAGGCACAGTCTGAACCCTTCCCTCAACCCGGCGGTTTTGCTAGCAGGAGTTCAACCCCAACGAACACAGCCCGGAGACCCCTGGGGCAAAAACGGCTTCTGACGAACAATAGGCGCGCGCTGTGGAAAACCAATCCTAAGTGGGGGTAGCCAGCTCAACACAATGCCACACACCCAGGTTAAGAAACAACATTGCCCAAGCATGGTCTAAGCCCCTCACCTCGTCCCTGTGCTTTGGGGAGCCGGAGGGACAGCCGAGGCACATGGCCCTGAGACCCCTTTGCAAAAAGCCGGCTTCCCACGGAGACAGTTTTCCTGAGGTGCACACCCTATCCCAAGTGGTTGTGGCAAGGTAAAGAAAATGCCCTCCACTTCTCTGGAAGAAACCACAGTGCCCAGCCATGTTCTAAGCCCTCCCATCCTCCCTGGGCTTCTGGCAGCAGGAGTGAAAAGAGAGGAGCAGAGCACTGGGACCCGTTTGACAAAACCCGGCTTCCCACGGGAAAGTCTTTCTCCACGTGCAGACATGCTCCCAGGTGCCTGGGGCAAGGGGAAGGAAATGCCATACACTGACCTTGAAGAGACCACAGCGCTCAGGCACAGTCTGAACCCTTCCCTCAACCCGGCGGTTTTGCTAGCAGGAGTTCAATCCCAACGAACACAGCCCGGAGACCCCTGGGGTAAAAACGGCTTCCGACGATCAATAGGTGCTTGCTGTGGAACACCTATCCCAAGTTGGGGAAGCCAGCTCAACAAAATGCCACACACCCAGGTGTAAGAAACAACATTGCCCAGTCTTGGTCTAAGCCCCTCACCTCGTCCTTGTGCTTTGGGGAGCCGGATGGACAGCCGAGGCCCACGACCCTGAGACCCCTTTGCAAAAAGCCGGCTTCCCACGGAGACAGTTTTCCTGAGGTGCAGACCCTATCCCAAGTGGTTGTGGCAAGGTAAAGCAAATGCCCTCCACTTCTCTGGAAGAAACCACAGTGCCCAACCATGTTCTAAGCCCTCCCATGCTCCCTGAGCTTCTGGCAGCAGGAGTGAAAAGAGAGGAGCAGAGCACTGGGACCAGTTTGACAAGACCCGGCTTCCCACGGGAAACTCTTTCTCTACGTGCAGACATGCTCCCAGGTGCCTGGGGCAAGGGGAAGGAAATGCCATACACTGACCTGGAAGAGACCACAGGGCCCAGGCACAGTCTGAACCCTTCCCTCAACCCGGCGGTTTTGCTAGCAGGAGTTCAACCCCAACGAACACAGCCCGGAGACCCCTGGGGCAAAAACGGCTTCTGACGAACAATAGGCGCGCGCTGTGGAAAACCAATCCTAAGTGGGGGTAGCCAGCTCAACACAATGCCACACACCCAGGTTAAGAAACAACATTGCCCAGGCATGGTCTAAGCCCCTCACCTCGTCCCTGTGCTTTGGGGAGCCGGAGGGACAGCCGAGGCCCACGGCCCTGAGACCCCTTTGCAAAAAGCCGGCTTCCCACGGAGACAGTTTTCCTGAGGAGCACACCCTATCCCAAGTGGTTGTGGCAAGGTAAAGCAAATGCCCTCCACTTCTCTGGAAGAATCCACAGTGCCCAGCCATGTTCTAAGCCCTCCCATCCTCCCTGGGCTTCTGGCAGCAGGAGTGAAAAGAGAGGAACAGAGCACTGGGACCCGTTTGACAAAAACTGGCTTCCCACGGGAAAGTCTTTCTCCACGTGCAGACATGCTCCCAGGTGCCTGGGGCAAGGGGAAGGAAATGCCATACACTGACCTTGAAGAGACCACAGCGCCCAGGCACAGTCTGAACCCTTCCCTCAACCCGGCGGTTTTACTAGCAGGAGTTCAACCCCAACGAACACAGCCCGGAGACCCCTGGGGCAAAAACGGCTTCCGACGAACAATAGGTGCTTGCTGTGGAACACCTATCCCAAGTGGGGGTAGCCAGCTCAACACAATGCCACACACCCAGGTTAAGAAACAACATTGCCCAGGCATGGTCTACGCCCCTCACCTCGTCCCTGTGCTTTGGGAAACCGGAGGGACAGCCGAGGCACACGGCCCTGAGACCCCTTTGCAAAAAGCCAGCTTCCCACGGAGACAGTTTTCCTGAGGTGCAGACCCTATCCCAAGTGGTTGTGGCAAGGTAAAGCAAATGCCCTCCACTTCTCTGGAAGAAACCACAGTGCCCAACCATGTTCTAAGCCCTCCCATCCTCCCTGGGCTTCTGGCAGCAGGAGTGAAAAGAGAGGAGCAGAGCACTGGGACCCGTTTGACAAAACCCGGCTTCCCACGGGAAAGTCTTTCTCCACGTGCAGATATGCTCCCAGGTGCCTGTGGCAAGGGGAAGGAAATGCCATACACTGACCTGGAATAGACCACAGGGCCCAGGCACAGTCTGAACCCTTCCCTCAACCCGGCGGTTTTGCTAGCAGGAGTTCAACCCCAATGAACACAGCCCGGAGACCCCTGGGGCAAAAACGGCTTCCGACGATCAATAGGTGCTTGCTGTGGAACACCTATCCCAAGTGGGGGAAGCCAGCTCAACAAAATGCCACACACCCAGGTGTAAGAAACAACATTGCCCAGGCATGGTCTAAGCCCCTTACCTCGTCCCTGTGCTTTGGGGAGCCGGAGGGACAGCCGAGGCACACGGCCCTGAGACCCCTTTGCAAAAAGCCGGCTTCCCACGGAGACAGTTTTCCTGAGGTGCACCACCTATCCCAAGTGGTTGTGGCAAGGTAAAGCAAATGCCCTCCACTTCTCTGGAAGAAACCACAGTGCCTAGCCATGTTCTAAGCCCTCCCATCCTCCCTGGGCTTCTGGCAACAGGAGTGAAAAGAGAGGCGCAGAGCACTGGGACCCTTTTGACAAAAACTGGCTTCCCACGGGAAAGTCTTTCTCCACGTGCAGACATGCTCCCAGGTGCCTGTGGCAATGGGAAGGAAATGCCATACACTGACCTGGAAGAGACCACAGGGCGCAGGCACAGTCTGAACCCTTCCCTCAACCCGGCGGTTTTACTAGCAGGAGTTCAACCCCAACGAACATAGCACGGAGACCCCTTGGGCAAAAACGGCTTCCGACGAATAGGTGCTTGCTGTGGAACACCTATCCCAAGTGGGGGTAGCCAGCTCAACAAAATGCCACACACCCTGGTGTAAGAAACAACATTGCCCAGGCATGGTCTAAGCCCCTCACCTCGTCCCTGTGTTTTGGGGAGCCGGAGGGACAGCCGAGGCCCACGGCCCTGAGACCCCTTTGCAAAAAGCCGGCTTCCCACGGAAACAGTTTTCCTGAGGTGCACACCCTATCCCAGGTGGTTGTGGCAAGGTAAAGCAAATGCCCTCCACTTCTCTGGAAGAAACCACAGTGCCCAACCATGTTCTAAGCCCTCCCATCCTCCCTGGGCTTCTGGCAGCAGGAGTGAAAAGAGAGGAGCAGAGCACTGGGACCCGTTTGACAAGACCCGGCTTCCCACGGGAAAGTCTTTCTCCACGTGCAGACATGCTCCCAGTTGCTTGGGGCAAGGGGAAGGAAATGCCATACACTGACCTGGAAGAGACCACAGGGCCCAGGCACAGTCTGAACCCTTCCCTCAACCCGGCGGTTTTGCTAGCAGGAGTTCAACCCCAACGAACACAGCCCAGAGACCCCTGGGGCAAAAACGGCTTCTGACGAACAATAGGCGCGCGCTGTGGAAAACCAATCCTAAGTGGGGGTAGCCAGCTCAACACAATGCCACACACCCAGGTTAAGAAACAACATTGCCCAGGCATGGTCTAAGCCCCTCACCTCGTCCCTGTGCTTTGGGGAGCCGGAGGGACAGCCGAGGCCCACGTCCCTGAGACCCCTTTGCAAAAAGCCGGCTTCCCACGGAAACAGTTTTCCTGAGGTGCACACCCTATCCCAGGTGGTTGTGGCAAGGTAAAGCAAATGCCCTCCACTTCTCTGGAAGAAACCACAGTGCCCAACCATGTTCTAAGCCCTCCCATCCTCCCTGGGCTTCTGGCAGCAGGAGTGAAAAGAGAGGAGCAGAGCACTGGGACCCGTTTGACAAGACCCGGCTTCCCACGGGAAAGTCTTTCTCCACGTGCAGACATGCTCCCAGGTGCTTGGGGCAAGGGGAAGGAAATGCCATACACTGACCTGGAAGAGACCACAGGGCCCAGGCACAGTCTGAACCCTTCCCTCAACCCGGCGGTTTTGCTAGCAGGAGTTCAACCCCAACGAACACAGCCCAGAGACCCCTGGGGCAAAAACGGCTTCTGACGAACAATAGGCGCGCGCTGTGGAAAACCAATCCTAAGTGGGGGTAGCCAGCTCAACACAATGCCACACACCCAGGTTAAGAAACAACATTGCCCAGGCATGGTCTAAGCCCCTCACCTCGTCCCTGTGCTTTGGGGAGCCGGAGGGACAGCCGAGGCCCACGGCCCTTAGACCCCTTTGCAAAAAGCCGGCTTCCCACGGAGACAGTTTTCCTGAGGTGCACACCCTATCCCAAGTGGTTGTGGCAAGGTAAAGCAAATGCCCTCCACTTCTCTGGAAGAAACCACAGTGCCCAGCCATGTTCTAAGCCCTCCCATCCTCCCTGGGCTTCTGGCAGCAGGAGTGAAAAGAGAGGAGCAGAGCACTGGGACCCGTTTGACAAAACCCGGCTTCCCACGGGAAAGTCTTTCTCCATGTGCAGACATGCTCCCAGGTGCCTGGGGCAAGGGGAAGGAAATGCCATACACTGACCTGGAAGAGACCACAGGGCCCAGGCACAGTCTGAACCCTTCCCTCAACCCGGCGGTTTTGCTAGCAGGAGTTCAACCCCAACGAACACAGCCCGGAGACCCCTGGGGCAAAAACGGCTTCCGATGATCAATAGGTGCTTGCTGTGGAACACCTATCCCAAGTGGGGGAAGCCAGCTCAACAAATGCCACACACCCAGGTGTAAGAAACAGCATTGCCCAGGCATGGTCTAAGCCCCTCACCTCGTCCCTGTGCTTTGGGGAGCCGGAGGGACAGCCGAGGCACACGGCCCTGAGACCCCTTTGCAAAAAGCCGGCTTCCCACGGAGACAGTTTTCCTGAGGTGCAGACCCTATCCCAAGTGGTTGTGGCAAGGTAAAGCAAATGCCCTCCACTTCTCTGTAAGAAACCACAGTGCCCAGCCATGTTCTACGCCCTCCCATCCTCCCTGGGCTTCTGGCAGCAGGAGTGAAAAGAGAGGAGCAGAGCACTGGGACCCTTTTGACAAAAACTGGCTTCCCACGGGAAAGTCTTTCTCCACGTGCAGACATGCTCCCAGGTGCCTGGGGCAAGGGGAAGGATATGCCATACACTGACCTTGAAGAGACCACAGCGCCCAGGCACAGTCTGGACCCTTCCCTCAACCCGGCGGTTTGACTAGCAGGAGTTCAACCCCAACGAACACAGCCCGGAGACCCCTGGGGCAAAAACGGCTTCCGACGAACAATAGGTGCTTGCTGTGGAACACCTATCCCAAGTGGGGGTAGCCAGCTCAACAAAATGCCACACACCCAGGTGTAAGAAACAACATTGCCCAGGCATGGTCTAAGCCCCTCACCTCGTCCCTGTGTTTTGGGGAGCCGGAGGGACAGCCGAGGCCCACGGCCCTGAGACCCCTTTGCAAAAAGCCGGCTTCCCACGGAAACAGTTTTCCTGAGGTGCACACCCTATCCCAGGTGGTTGTGGCAAGGTAAAGCAAATGCCCTCCACTTCTCTGGAAGAAACCACAGTGCCCAACCATGTTCTAAGCCCTCCCATCCTCCCTGGGCTTCTGGCAGCAGGAGTGAAAAGAGAGGAGCAGAGCACTGGGACCCGTTTGACAAGACCCGGCTTCCCACGGGAAAGTCTTTCTCCACGTGCAGACATGCTCCCAGGTGCCTGGGGCAAGGGGAAGGAAATGCCATACACTGACCTGGAAGAGACCACAGGGCCCAGGCACAGTCTGAACCCTTCCCTCAACCCGGCGGTTTTGCTAGCAGGAGTTCAACCCCAACGAACACAGCCCAGAGACCCCTGGGGCAAAAACGGCTTCTGACGAACAATAGGCGCGCACTGTGGAACACCAATCCTAAGTGGGGGTAGCCAGCTCAACACAATGCCACACACCCAGGTTAAGAAACAACATTGCCCAGGCATGGTCTAAGCCCCTCACCTCGTCCCTGTGCTTTGGGGAGCCGGAGGGACAGCCGAGGCACATGGCCCTGAGACCCCTTTACAAAAAGCCGGCTTCCCACGGAGACAGTTTTCCTGAGGTGCACACCCTATCCCAAGTGGTTGTGGCAAGGTAAAGCAAATGCCCTCCACTTCTCTGTAAGAAACCACAGCCCAGCCATGTTCTAAGCCCTCCCATCCTCCCTGGGCTTCTGGCAGCAGGAGTGAAAAGAGAGGAGCAGAGCACTGGGACCCTTTTGACAAAAACTGGCTTCCCACGGGAAAGTCTTTCTCCACGTGCAGACATGCTCCCAGGTGCCTGGGGCAAGGGGAACGATATGCCATACACTGACCTTGAAGAGACCACAGCGCCCAGGCACAGTCTGAACCCTTCCCTCAACCCGGCGGTTTTACTAGCAGGAGTTCAACCCCAACGAACACAGCCCGGAGACCCCTGGGGCAAAAACGGCTTCCGACGAACAATAGGTGCTTGCTGTGGAACACCTATCCCAAGTGGGGGTAGCCAGCTCAACAAAATGCCACACACCCAGGTGTAAGAAACAACATTGCCCAGGCATGGTCTAAGCCCCTCACCTCGTCCCTGTGCTTTGGGGAGCCGGAGGGACAGCCGAGGCACACGGCCCTGAGACCCCTTTGCAAAAAGCCGGCTTCCCACGGAGACAGTTTTCCTGAGGTGCACACCCTATCCGAAGTGGTTGTGGCAAGGTAAAGCAAATGCCCTCCACTTCTCTGGAAGAAACCACAGTGCCCAGCCATGTTCTAAGCCCTCCCATCCTCCCTGGGCTTCTGGCAGCAGGAGTGAAAAGAGAGGAGCAGAGCACTGGGACCCGTTTGACAAAACCCGGCTTCCCACGGGAAAGTCTTTCTCCACGTGCAGACATGCTCCCAGGTGCCTGGGGCAAGGGGAAGGAAATGCCATACACTGACCTGGAAGAGACCACAGGGCCCAGGCACAGTCTGAACCCTTCCCTCAACCCGGCGGTTTTGCTAGCAGGAGTTCAACCCCAACGAACACAGCCCGGAGACCCCTGGGGCAAAAACGGCTTCCGACGAACAATAGGTGCTTGCTGTGGAACACCTATCCCAAGTGGGGGTAGCCAGCTCAACACAATGCCACACACCCAGGTTAAGAAACAACATTGCCCAGGCATGGTCTAAGCCCCTCACCTCGTCCCTGTGCTTTGGGGAACCGGAGGGACAGCCGAGGCACACGGCCCTGAGACCCCTTTGCAAAAAGCCGGCTTCCCACGGAGACAGTTTTCCTGAGGTGCAGACCCTATCCCAAGTGGTTGTGGCAAGGTAAAGCAAATGCCCTCCACTTCTCTGGAAGAAACCACAGTGCCCAGCCATGTTCTAAGCCCTCCCATCCTCCCTGGGCTTCTGGCAGCAGGAGTGAAAAGAGAGGAACAGAGCACTGGGACCCGTTTGACAAAAACTGGCTTCCCACGGGAAAGTCTTTCTCCACGTGCAGACATGCTCCCAGGTGCCTGGGGCAAGGGGAAGGAAATGCCATACACTGACCTGGAAGAGACCACAGGGCCCAGGCACAGTCTGAACCCTTCCCTCAACCCGGCGGTTTTGCTAGCAGGAGTTCAACCCCAACGAACACAGCCCGGAGACCCCTGGGGCAAAAACGGCTTCCGACGATCAATAGGTGCTTGCTGTGGAACACCTATCCCAAGTGGGGGAAGCCAGCTCAACAAAATGCCACACACCCAGGTGTAAGAAACAACATTGCCCAGGCATGGTCTAAGCCCCTCACCTCGTCCCTGTGCTTTGGGGAGCCGGAGGGACAGCTGAGGCACACGGCCCTGAGACCCCTTTGCAAAAAGCCGGCTTCCCACGGAGACAGTTTTCCTGAGGTGCACACCCTATCCCAAGTGGTTGTGGCAAGGTAAAGCAAATGCCCTCCCCTTCTCTGGAAGAAACCACAGTGCCTAGCCATGTTCTAAGCCCTCCCATCCTCCCTGGGCTTCTGGCAGCAGGAGTGAAAAGAGAGGAGCAGAGCACTGGGACCCGTTTGACAAAAACTGGCTTCCCACGGGAAAGTCTTTCTCCTCGTGCAGACATGCTCCCAGGTGCCTGGGGCAAGGGGAAGGAAATGCCATACACTGACCTGGAAGAGACCACAGGGCCCAGGCACAGTCTGAACCATTCCCTCAACCCGGCGGTTTTACTAGCAGGAGTTCAACCCCAACGAACACAGCCCGGAGACCCCTGGGGCAAAAACGGCTTCCGACGAACAATAGGTGCTTGCTGTGGAACACCTATCCCAAGTGGGGGTAGTCAGCTCAACACAATGCCACACACCCAGGTTAAGAAACAACATTGCCCAGGCATGGTCTAAGCCCCTCACCTCGTCCCTGTGCTTTGGGGAACCGGAGGGACAGCCGAGGCACACGGCCCTGAGACCCCTTTGCAAAAAGCCGGCTTCCCATGGAGACAGTATTCCTGAGGTGCAGACCCTATCCCAAGTGGTTGTGGCAAGGTAAAGCAAATGCCCTCCACTTCTCTGGAAGAAACCACAGTGCCCAACCATGTTCTAAGCCCTCCCATCCTCCCTGGGCTTCTGGCAGCAGGAGTGAAAAGAGAGGAGCAGAGCACTGGGACCCGTTTGACAAAACCCGGCTTCCCACGGGAAAGTCTTTCTCCACGTGCAGACATGCTCCCAGGTGCCTGTGGCAAGGGGAAGGAAATGCCATACACTGACCTGGAAGAGACCACAGGGCCCAGGCACAGTCTGAACCCTTCCCTCAACCCGGCGGTTTTACTAGCAGGAGTTCAACCCCAACGAACATAGCACGGAGACCCCTTGGGCAAAAACGGCTTCCGACGAATAGGTGCTTGCTGTGGAACACCTATCCCAAGTGGGGGTAGCCACCTCAACAAAATGCCACACACCCTGGTGTAAGAAACAACATTGCCCAGGCATGGTCTAAGCCCCTCACCTCGTCCCTGTGTTTTGGGGAGCCGGAGGGACAGCCGAGGCCCACGGCCCTGAGACCCCTTTGCAAAAAGCCGGCTTCCCACGGAAACAGTTTTCCTGAGGTGCACACCCTATCCCAAGTGGTTGTGGCAAGGTAAAGCAAATGCCCTCCACTTCTCTGGAAGAAACCACAGTGCCCAGCCATGTTCTAAGCCCTCCCATCCTCCCTGGGCTTCTGGCAGCAGGAGTGAAAAGAGAGGAACAGAGCACTGGGATCCGTTTGACAAAAACTGGCTTCCCACGGGAAAGTCTTTCTCCACGTGCAGACATGCTCCCAGGTGCCTGGGGCAAGGGGAAGGAAATGCCATACACTGACCTTGAAGAGACCACAGCGCCCAGGCACAGTCTGAACCCTTCCCTCAACCCGGCGGTTTTGCTAGCAGGAGTTCAACCCCAACGAACACAGCCCGGAGACCCCTGGGGCAAAAACGGCTTCCGACGATCAATAGGTGCTTGCTGTGGAACACCTATCCCAAGTGGGGGAAGCCAGCTGAACAAATGCCACACACCCAGGTGTAAGAAACAACATTGCCCAGGCATGGTCTAAGCCCCTCACCTCGTCCCTGTGCTTTGGGGAGCCGGAGGGACAGCCGAGGCACACGGCCCTGAGACCCCTTTGCAAAAAGCCGGCTTCCCACGGAGACAGTTTTCCTGAGGTGCACACCCTATCCCAAGTGGTTGTGGCAAGGTAAAGCAAATGCCCTCCACTTCTCTGGAAGAAACCACAGTGCCCAGCCATGTTCTAAGCCCTCCCATCCTCCCTGGGCTTCTGGCAGCAGGAGTGAAAAGAGAGGAGCAGAGCACTGGGACCCGTTTGACAAAACCCGGCTTCCCACGGGAAAGTCTTTCTCCACGTGCAGACATGCTCCCAGGTGCCTGGGGCAAGGGGAAGGAAATGCCATACACTGACCTGGAAGAGACCACAGGGCCCAGGCACAGTCCGAACCCTTCCCTCAACCCGGCGGTTTTACTAGCAGGAGTTCAACCCCAACGAACATAGCACGGAGACCCCTTGGTCAAAAACGGCTTCCGACGAACAATAGGTGCTTGCTGTGGAACACCTATCCCAAGTGGGGGTAGCCAGCTCAACACAATGCCACACACCCAGGTGTAAGAAACAACATTGCCCAGGCATGGTCTAAGCCCCTCACCTCGTCCCTGTGTTTTGGGGAGCCGGAGGGACAGCCGAGGCCCACGGCCCTGAGAACCCTTTGCAAAAAGCCGGCTTCCCACGGAAACAGTTTTCCTGAGGTGCACACCCTATCCCAGGTGGTTGTGGCAAGGTAAAGCAAATGCCCTCCACTTCTCTGGAAGAAACCACAGTGCCCAACCATGTTCTAAGCCCTCCCATCCTCCCTGGGCTTCTGGCAGCAGGAGTGAAAAGAGAGGAGCAGAGCACTGGGACCCGTTTGACAAGACCCGGCTTCCCACGGGAAAGTCTTTCTCCACGTGCAGACATGCTCCCAGGTGCCTGGGGCAAGGGGAAGGAAATGCCATACACTGACCTGGAAGAGACCACAGGGCCCAGGCACAGTCTGAACCCTTCCCTCAACCCGGCGGTTTTGCTAGCAGGAGTTCAACCCCAACGAACACAGCCCAGAGACCCCTGGGGCAAAAACGGCTTCTGACGAACAATAGGCGCGCGCTGTGGAAAACCAATCCTAAGTGGGGTAGCCAGCTCAACACAATGCCACACACCCAGGTTAAGAAACAACATTGCCCAGGCATGGTCTAAGCCCCTCACCTCGTCCCTGTGCTTTGGGGAACCGGAGGGACAGCCGAGGCACACGGCCCTGAGACCCCTTTGCAAAAAGCCGGCTTCCCACGGAGACAGTTTTCCTGAGGTGCAGACCCTATCCCAAGTGGTTGTGGCAAGGTAAAGCAAATGCCCTCCACTTCTATGGAAGAAACCACAGTGCCCAGCCATGTTCTAAGCCCTCCCATCCTCCCTGGGCTTCTGGCAGCAGGAGTGAAAAGAGAGGAACAGAGCACTGGGACCCGTTTGACAAAAACTGGCTTCCCACGGGAAAGTCTTTCTCCACGTGCAGACATGCTCCCAGGTGCCTGTGGCAAGGGGAAGGAAATGCCATACACTGACCTGGAATAGACCACAGGGCCCAGGCACAGTCTGAACCCTTCCCTCAACCCGGCGGTTTTGCTAGCAGGAGTTCAACCCCAACGAACACAGCCCGGAGACCCCTGGGGCAAAAACGGCTTCCGACGAACAATAGGTGCTTGCTGTGGAACACCTATCCCAAGTGGGGGTAGCCAGCTCAACACAATGCCACACACCCAGGTTAAGAAACAACATTGCCCAGGCATGGTCTAAGCCCCTCACCTCGTCCCTGTGCTTTGGGGAACCGGAGGGACAGCCGAGGCACACGCCCCTGAGACCCCTTTGCAAAAAGCCGATTTCCATGGAGACAGTATTCCTGAGGTGCAGACCCTAGACCAAGTGGTTGTGGCAAGGTAAAGCAAATGCCCTCCACTTCTCTGGAAGAAACCACAGTGCCCAACCATGTTCTAAGCCCTCCCATCCTCCCTGGGCTTCTGGCAGCAGGAGTGAAAAGAGAGGAGCAGAGCACTGGGACCCGTTTGACAAAACCCGGCTTCCCACGGGAAAGTCTTTCTCCACGTGCAGACATGCTCCCAGGTGCCTGTGGCAAGGGGAAGGAAATGCCATACACTGACCTGGAATAGACCACAGGGCCCAGGCACAGTCTGAACCCTTCCCTCAACCCGGCGGTTTTGCTAGCAGGAGTTCAACCCCAACGAACACAGCCCGGAGACCCCTGGGGCAAAAACGGCTTCCGACGATCAATAGGTGCTTGCTGTGGAACACCTATCCCAAGTGGGGGAAGCCAGCTCAACAAAATGCCACACACCCAGGTGTAAGAAACAACATTGCCCAGGCATGGTCTAAGCCCCTCACCTCGTCCCTGTGCTTTGGGGAGCCGGAGGGACAGCCGAGGCACACGGCCCTGAGACCCCTTTGCAAAAAGCCGGCTTCCCACGGAGACAGTTTTCCTGAGGTGCACCACCTATCCCAAGTGGTTGTGGCAAGGTAAAGCAAATGCCCTCCACTTCTCTGGAAGAAACCACAGTGCCTAGCCATGTTCTAAGCCCTCCCATCCTCCCTGGGCTTCTGGCAACAGGAGTGAAAAGAGAGGAGCAGAGCACTGGGACCCTTTTGACAAAAACTGGCTTCCCACGGGAAAGTCTTTCTCCACGTGCAGACATGCTCCCAGGTGCCTGTGGCAATGGGAAGGAAATGCCATACACTGACCTGGAAGAGACCACAGGGCCCAGGCACAGTCTGAACCCTTCCCTCAACCCGGCGGTTTTACTAGCAGGAGTTCAACCCCAACGAACATAGCACGGAGACCCCTTGGGCAAAAACGGCTTCCGACGAATAGGTGCTTGCTGTGGAACACCTATCCCAAGTGGGGGTAGCCAGCTCAACAAAATGCCACACACCCTGGTGTAAGAAACAACATTGCCCAGGCATGGTCTAAGCCCCTCACCTCGTCCCTGTGTTTTGGGGAGCCGGAGGGACAGCCGAGGCCCACGGCCCTGAGACCCCTTTGCAAAAAGCCGGCTTCCCACGGAGACAGTTTTCCTTAGGTGCACACCCTATCCCAAGTGGTTGTGGCAAGGTAAAGCAAATGCCCTCCACTTCTCTGGAAGAAACCACAGTGCCCAGCCATGTTCTAAGCCCTCCCATCCTCCCTGGGCTTCTGGCAGCAGGAGTGAAAAGAGAGGAACAGAGCACTGGGATCCGTTTGACAAAAACTGGCTTCCCACGGGAAAGTCTTTCTCCACGTGCAGACATGCTCCCAGGTGCCTGGGGCAAGGGGAAGGAAATGCCATACACTGACCTTGAAGAGACCACAGCGCTCAGGCACAGTCTGAACCCTTCCCTCAACCCGGCGGTTTTGCTAGCAGGAGTTCAATCCCAACGAACACAGCCCGGAGACCCCTGGGGTAAAAACGGCTTCCGACGATCAATAGGTGCTTGCTGTGGAACACCTATCCCAAGTTGGGGAAGCCAGCTCAACACAATGCCACACACCCAGGTTAAGAAACAACATTGCCCAGGCATGGTCTACGCCCCTCACCTCGTCCCTGTGCTTTGGGAAACCGGAGGGACAGCCGAGGCACACGGCCCTGAGACCCCTTTGCAAAAAGCCAGCTTCCCACGGAGACAGTTTTCCTGAGGTGCAGACCCTATCCCAAGTGGTTGTGGCAAGGTAAAGCAAATGCCCTCCACTTCTCTGGAAGAAACCACAGTGCCTAGCCATGTTCTAAGCCCTCCCATCCTCCCTGGGCTTCTGGCAACAGGAGTGAAAAGAGAGGCGCAGAGCACTGGGACCCTTTTGACAAAAACTGGCTTCCCACGGGAAAGTCTTTCTCCACGTGCAGACATGCTCCCAGGTGCCTGTGGCAATGGGAAGGAAATGCCATACACTGACCTGGAAGAGACCACAGGGCCCAGGCACAGTCTGAACCCTTCCCTCAACCCGGCGGTTTTACTAGCAGGAGTTCAACCCCAACGAACATAGCACGGAGACCCCTTGGGCAAAAACGGCTTCCGACGAATAGGTGCTTGCTGTGGAACACCTATCCCAAGTGGGGGTAGCCAGCTCAACAAAATGCCACACACCCTGGTGTAAGAAACAACATTGCCCAGGCATGGTCTAAGCCCCTCACCTCGTCCCTGTGTTTTGGGGAGCCGGAGGGACAGCCGAGGCCCACGGCCCTGAGACCCCTTTGCAAAAAGCCGGCTTCCCACGGAGACAGTTTTCCTGAGGTGCAGACCCTATCCCAAGTGGTTGTGGCAAGGTAAAGCAAATGCTCTCCACTTCTCTGGAAGAAACCACAGTGCCCAACCATGTTCTAAGCCCTCCCATATCTCCCTGGGCTTCTGGCAGCAGGAGTGAAAAGAGAGGAGCAGAGCACTGGGACCCGTTTGACAAGACCCGGCTTCCCACGGGAAAGTCTTTCTCCACGTGCAGACATGCTCCCAGGTGCCTGGGGCAAGGGGAAGGAAATGGCATACACTGACCTGGAAGAGACCACAGGGCCCAGGCACAGTCTGAACCCTTCCCTCAACCCGGCGGTTTTGCTAGCAGGAGTTCAACCCCAACGAACACAGCCCGGAGACCCCTGGGGCAAAAACGGCTTCTGACGAACAATAGGCGCGCGCTGTGGAAAACCAATCCTAAGTGGGGGTAGCCAGCTCAACACAATGCCACACACCCAGGTTAAGAAACAACATTGCCCAAGCATGGTCTAAGCCCCTCACCTCGTCCCTGTGCTTTGGGGAGCCGGAGGGACAGCCGAGGCACATGGCCCTGAGACCCCTTTGCAAAAAGCCGGCTTCCCACGGAGACAGTTTTCCTGAGGTGCACACCCTATCCCAAGTGGTTGTGGCAAGGTAAAGAAAATGCCCTCCACTTCTCTGGAAGAAACCACAGTGCCCAGCCATGTTCTAAGCCCTCCCATCCTCCCTGGGCTTCTGGCAGCAGGAGTGAAAAGAGAGGAGCAGAGCACTGGGACCCGTTTGACAAAACCCGGCTTCCCACGGGAAAGTCTTTCTCCACGTGCAGACATGCTCCCAGGTGCCTGGGGCAAGGGGAAGGAAATGCCATACACTGACCTGGAAGAGACCACAGGGCCCAGGCACAGTCTGAACCCTTCCCTCAACCCGGCGGTTTTGCTAGCAGGAGTTCAACCCCAACGAACACAGCCCGGAGACCCCTGGGGCAAAAACGGCTTCCGAAGATCAATAGGTGCTTGCTGTGGAACACCTATCCCAAGTGGGGGTAGCCAGCTCAACAAAATGCCACACACCCAGGTGTAAGAAACAACATTGCCCAGGCATGGTCTAAGCCCCTCACCTCGTCCCTGTGTTTTGGGGAGCCGGAGGGACAGCCGAGGCCCACGGCCCTGAGACCCCTTTGCAAAAAGCCGGCTTCCCACGGAAACAGTTTTCCTGAGGTGCACACCCTATCCCAGGTGGTTGTGGCAAGGTAAAGCAAATGCCCTCCACTTCTCTGGAAGAAACCACAGTGCCCAACCATGTTCTAAGCCCTCCCATCCTCCCTGGGCTTCTGGCAGCAGGAGTGAAAAGAGAGGAGCAGAGCACTGGGACCCGTTTGACAAGACCCGGCTTCCCACGGGAAAGTCTTTCTCCACGTGCAGACATGCTCCCAGTTGCTTGGGGCAAGGGGAAGGAAATGCCATACACTGACCTGGAAGAGACCACAGGGCCCAGGCACAGTCTGAACCCTTCCCTCAACCCGGCGGTTTTGCTAGCAGGAGTTCAACCCCAACGAACACAGCCCAGAGACCCCTGGGGCAAAAACGGCTTCTGACGAACAATAGGCGCGCGCTGTGGAAAACCAATCCTAAGTGGGGGTAGCCAGCTCAACACAATGCCACACACCCAGGTTAAGAAACAACATTGCCCAGGCATGGTCTAAGCCCCTCACCTCGTCCCTGTGCTTTGGGGAGCCGGAGGGACAGCCGAGGCCCACGTCCCTGAGACCCCTTTGCAATAAGCCGGCTTCCCACGGAAACAGTTTTCCTGAGGTGCACACCCTATCCCAGGTGGTTGTGGCAAGGTAAAGCAAATGCCCTCCACTTCTCTGGAAGAAACCACAGTGCCCAACCATGTTCTAAGCCCTCCCATCCTCCCTGGGCTTCTGGCAGCAGGAGTGAAAAGAGAGGAGCAGAGCACTGGGACCCGTTTGACAAGACCCGGCTTCCCACGGGAAAGTCTTTCTCCACGTGCAGACATGCTCCCAGGTGCTTGGGGCAAGGGGAAGGAAATGCCATACACTGACCTGGAAGAGACCACAGGGCCCAGGCACAGTCTGAACCCTTCCCTCAACCCGGCGGTTTTGCTAGCAGGAGTTCAACCCCAACGAACACAGCCCAGAGACCCCTGGGGCAAAAACGGCTTCTGACGAACAATAGGCGCGCGCTGTGGAAAACCAATCCTAAGTGGGGGTAGCCAGCTCAACACAATGCCACACACCCAGGTTAAGAAACAACATTGCCCAGGCATGGTCTAAGCCCCTCACCTCGTCCCTGTGCTTTGGGGAGCCGGAGGGACAGCCGAGGCCCACGGCCCTTAGACCCCTTTGCAAAAAGCCGGCTTCCCACGGAGACAGTTTTCCTGAGGTGCACACCCTATCCCAAGTGGTTGTGGCAAGGTAAAGCAAATGCCCTCCACTTCTCTGGAAGAAACCACAGTGCCCAGCCATGTTCTAAGCCCTCCCATCCTCCCTGGGCTTCTGGCAGCAGGAGTGAAAAGAGAGGAGCAGAGCACTGGGACCCGTTTGACAAAACCCGGCTTCCCACGGGAAAGTCTTTCTCCATGTGCAGACATGCTCCCAGGTGCCTGGGGCAAGGGGAAGGAAATGCCATACACTGACCTGGAAGAGACCACAGGGCCCAGGCACAGTCTGAACCCTTCCCTCAACCCGGCGGTTTTGCTAGCAGGAGTTCAACCCCAACGAACACAGCCCGGAGACCCCTGGGGCAAAAACGGCTTCCGATGATCAATAGGTGCTTGCTGTGGAACACCTATCCCAAGTGGGGGAAGCCAGCTCAACAAATGCCACACACCCAGGTGTAAGAAACAGCATTGCCCAGGCATGGTCTAAGCCCCTCACCTCGTCCCTGTGCTTTGGGGAGCCGGAGGGACAGCCGAGGCACACGGCCCTGAGACCCCTTTGCAAAAAGCCGGCTTCCCACGGAGACAGTTTTCCTGAGGTGCAGACCCTATCCCAAGTGGTTGTGGCAAGGTAAAGCAAATGCCCTCCACTTCTCTGTAAGAAACCACAGTGCCCAGCCATGTTCTACGCCCTCCCATCCTCCCTGGGCTTCTGGCAGCAGGAGTGAAAAGAGAGGAGCAGAGCACTGGGACCCTTTTGACAAAAACTGGCTTCCCACGGGAAAGTCTTTCTCCACGTGCAGACATGCTCCCAGGTGCCTGGGGCAAGGGGAAGGATATGCCATACACTGACCTTGAAGAGACCACAGCGCCCAGGCACAGTCTGGACCCTTCCCTCAACCCGGCGGTTTGACTAGCAGGAGTTCAACCCCAACGAACACAGCCCGGAGACCCCTGGGGCAAAAACGGCTTCCGACGAACAATAGGTGCTTGCTGTGGAACACCTATCCCAAGTGGGGGTAGCCAGCTCAACAAAATGCCACACACCCAGGTGTAAGAAACAACATTGCCCAGGCATGGTCTAAGCCCCTCACCTCGTCCCTGTGTTTTGGGGAGCCGGAGGGACAGCCGAGGCCCACGGCCCTGAGACCCCTTTGCAAAAAGCCGGCTTCCCACGGAAACAGTTTTCCTGAGGTGCACACCCTATCCCAGGTGGTTGTGGCAAGGTAAAGCAAATGCCCTCCACTTCTCTGGAAGAAACCACAGTGCCCAACCATGTTCTAAGCCCTCCCATCCTCCCTGGGCTTCTGGCAGCAGGAGTGAAAAGAGAGGAGCAGAGCACTGGGACCCGTTTGACAAGACCCGGCTTCCCACGGGAAAGTCTTTCTCCACGTGCAGACATGCTCCCAGGTGCCTGGGGCAAGGGGAAGGAAATGCCATACACTGACCTGGAAGAGACCACAGGGCCCAGGCACAGTCTGAACCCTTCCCTCAACCCGGCGGTTTTGCTAGCAGGAGTTCAACCCCAACGAACACAGCCCAGAGACCCCTGGGGCAAAAACGGCTTCTGACGAACAATAGGCGCGCGCTGTGGAAAACCAATCCTAAGTGGGGGTAGCCAGCTCAACACAATGCCACACACCCAGGTTAAGAAACAACATTGCCCAGGCATGGTCTAAGCCCCTCACCTCGTCCCTGTGCTTTGGGGAGCCGGAGGGACAGCCGAGGCACATGGCCCTGAGACCCCTTTACAAAAAGCCGGCTTCCCACGGAGACAGTTTTCCTGAGGTGCACACCCTATCCCAAGTGGTTGTGGCAAGGTAAAGCAAATGCCCTCCACTTCTCTGTAAGAAACCACAGCCCAGCCATGTTCTAAGCCCTCCCATCCTCCCTGGGCTTCTGGCAGCAGGAGTGAAAAGAGAGGAGCAGAGCACTGGGACCCTTTTGACAAAAACTGGCTTCCCACGGGAAAGTCTTTCTCCACGTGCAGACATGCTCCCAGGTGCCTGGGGCAAGGGGAACGATATGCCATACACTGACCTTGAAGAGACCACAGCGCCCAGGCACAGTCTGAACCCTTCCCTCAACCCGGCGGTTTTACTAGCAGGAGTTCAACCCCAACGAACACAGCCCGGAGACCCCTGGGGCAAAAACGGCTTCCGACGAACAATAGGTGCTTGCTGTGGAACACCTATCCCAAGTGGGGGTAGCCAGCTCAACAAAATGCCACACACCCAGGTGTAAGAAACAACATTGCCCAGGCATGGTCTAAGCCCCTCACCTCGTCCCTGTGCTTTGGGGAGCCGGAGGGACAGCCGAGGCACACGGCCCTGAGACCCCTTTGCAAAAAGCCGGCTTCCCACGGAGACAGTTTTCCTGAGGTGCACACCCTATCCCAAGTGGTTGTGGCAAGGTAAAGCAAATGCCCTCCACTTCTCTGGAAGAAACCACAGTGCCCAGCCATGTTCTAAGCCCTCCCATCCTCCCTGGGCTTCTGGCAGCAGGAGTGAAAAGAGAGGAGCAGAGCACTGGGACCCGTTTGACAAAACCCGGCTTCCCACGGGAAAGTCTTTCTCCACGTGCAGACATGCTCCCAGGTGCCTGGGGCAAGGGGAAGGAAATGCCATACACTGACCTGGAAGAGACCACAGGGCCCAGGCACAGTCTGAACCCTTCCCTCAACCCGGCGGTTTTGCTAGCAGGAGTTCAACCCCAACAAACACAGCCCGGAGACCCCTGGGGCAAAAACGGCTTCCGACGAACAATAGGTGCTTGCTGTGGAACACCTATCCCAAGTGGGGGTAGCCAGCTCAACAAAATGCCACACACCCTGGTGTAAGAAACAACATTGCCCAGGCATGGTCTAAGCCCCTCACCTCGTCCCTGTGTTTTGGGGAGCCGGAGGGACAGCCGAGGCCCACGGCCCTGAGACCCCTTTGCAAAAAGCCGGCTTCCCACGGAAACAGTTTTCCTGAGGTGCACACCCTATCCCAAGTGGTTGTGGCAAGGTAAAGCAAATGCCCTCCACTTCTCTGGAAGAAACCACAGTGCCCAGCCATGTTCTAAGCCCTCCCATCCTCCCTGGGCTGCTGGCAGCAGGAGTGAAAAGAGAGGAACAGAGCACTGGGATCCGTTTGACAAAAACTGGCTTCCCACGGGAAAGTCTTTCTCCACGTGCAGACATGCTCCCAGGTGCCTGGGGCAAGGGGAAGGAAATGCCATACACTGACCTTGAAGAGACCACAGCGCCCAGGCACAGTCTGAACCCTTCCCTCAACCCGGCGGTTTTGCTAGCAGGAGTTCAACCCCAACGAACACAGCCCGGAGACCCCTGGGGCAAAAACGGCTTCCGACGATCAATAGGTGCTTGCTGTGGAACACCTATCCCAATGGGGGAAGCCAGCTCAACAAATGCCACACACCCAGGTGTAAGAAACAACATTGCCCAGGCATGGTCTAAGCCCCTCACCTCGTCCCTGTGCTTTGGGGAGCCGGAGGGACAGCCGAGGCCCACGGCCCTGAGACCCCTTTGCAAAAA
This sequence comes from Ursus arctos, assembly GCF_023065955.2. Classification (NCBI taxonomy): domain Eukaryota; kingdom Metazoa; phylum Chordata; class Mammalia; order Carnivora; family Ursidae; genus Ursus; species Ursus arctos. Next base: position 3,272,719 of record NW_026623078.1, on the reverse strand, counting down.
GCCGGCTTCCCACGGAGACAGTTTTCCTGAGGTGCAGACCCTATCCCAAGTGGTTGTGGCAAGGTAAAGCAAATGCCCTCCACTTCTCTGTAAGAAACCACAGTGCCCAGCCATGTTCTACGCCCTCCCATCCTCCCTGGGCTTCTGGCAGCAGGAGTGAAAAGAGAGGAGCAGAGCACTGGGACCCTTTTGACAAAAACTGGCTTCCCACGGGAAAGTCTTTCTCCACGTGCAGACATGCCCCCAGGGGCCTGGGGCAAGGGGAAGGATATGCCATACACTGACCTTGAAGAGACCACAGCGCCCAGGCACAGTCTGGACCCTTCCCTCAACCCGGCGGTTTGACTAGCAGGAGTTCAACCCCAACGAACACAGCCCGGAGACCCCTGGGGCAAAAACGGCTTCCGACGAACAATAGGCGCTTGCTGTGGAAAACCAATCCTAAATGGGGGTAGCCAGCTCAACACAATGCCACACACCCAGGTTAAGAAACAACATTGCCCAGCCATGGTCTAAGCCCCTCACCTCGTCCCTGTGCTTTGGGGAGCCGGAGGGACACCCGAGGCCCACGGCCCTGAGACCCCTTTGCAAAAACCCGGCTTCCCACGGAAACAGTTTTCCTGAGGTGCAGACCCTATCCCAAGTGGTTGTGGCAAGGTAAAGCAAATGCCCTCCACTTCTCTGGAAGAAACCACAGTGCCCAGCCATGTTCTAAGCCCTCCCATCCTCCCTGGGCTTCTGGCAGCAGGAGTGAAAAGAGAGGAGCAGAGCACTGGGACCCGTTTGACAAAACCCGGCTTCCCACGGGAAAGTCTTTCTCCAAGTGCAGACATGCTCCCAGGTGCCTGGGGCAAGGGGAAGGAAATGCCATACACTGACCTGGAAGAGACCACAGGGCCCAGGCACAGTCTGAACCCTTCCCTCAACCCGGCGGTTTTACTAGCAGGAGTTCAACCCCAACGAACATAGCACGGAGACCCCTTGGGCAAAAACGGCTTCCGACGAATAGGTTCTTGCTGTGGAACACCTATCCCAAGTGGGGGTAGCCAGCTCAACAAAATGCCACACACCCTGGTGTAAGAAACAACATTGCCCAGGCATGGTCTAAGCCCCTCACCTCGTCCCTGTGTTTTGGGGAGCCGGAGGGACAGCCGAGGCCCACGGCCCTGAGACCCCTTTGCAAAAAGCCGGCTTCCCACGGAAACAGTTTTCCTGAGGTGCACACCCTATCCCAAGTGGTTGTGGCAAGGTAAAGCAAATGCCCTCCACTTCTCTGGAAGAAACCACAGTGCCCAGCCATGTTCTAAGCCCTCCCATCCTCCCTGGGCTTCTGGCAGCAGGAGTGAAAAGAGAGGAACAGAGCACTGGGATCCGTTTGACAAAAACTGGCTTCCCACGGGAAAGTCTTTCTCCACGTGCAGACATGCTCCCAGGTGCCTGGGGCAAGGGGAAGGAAATGCCATACACTGACCTTGAAGAGACCACAGCGCCCAGGCACAGTCTGAACCCTTCCCTCAACCCGGCGGTTTTGCTAGCAGGAGTTCAACCCCAACGAACACAGTCCGGAGACCCCTGGGGCAAAAACGGCTTCCGACGATCAATAGGTGCTTGCTGTGGAACACCTATCCCAAGTGGGGGAAGCCAGCTCAACAAATGCCACACACCCAGGTGTAAGAAACAACATTGCCCAGGCATGGTCTAAGCCCCTCACCTCGTCCCTGTGCTTTGGGGAGCCGGAGGGACAGCCGAGGCCCACGGCCCTGAGACCCCTTTGCAAAAAGCCGGCTTCCCACGGAGACAGTTTTCCTGAGGTGCAGACCCTATCCCAAGTGGCTGTGGCAAGGTAAAGCAAATGCCCTCCACTTCTCTGTAAGAAACCACAGTGCCCAGCCATGTTCTACGCCCCCCCATCCTCCCTGGGCTTCTGGCAGCAGGAGTGAAAAGAGAGGAGCAGAGCACTGGGACCCTTTTGACAAAAACTGGCTTCCCACGGGAAAGTCTTTCTCCACGTGCAGACATGCTCCCAGGGGCCTGGGGCAAGGGGAAGGATATGCCATACACTGACCTTGAAGAGACCACAGCGCCCAGGCACAGTCTGGACCCTTCCCTCAACCCGGCGGTTTGACTAGCAGGAGTTCAACCCCAACGAACACAGCCCGGAGACCCCTGGGGCAAAAACGGCTTCCGACGAACAATAGGCGCTTGCTGTGGAAAACCAATCCTAAGTGGGGGTAGCCAGCTCAACACAATGCCACACACCGAGGTGTAAGAAACAACATTGCCCAGCCATGGTCTAAGCCCCTCACCTCGTCCCTGTGCTTTGGGGAGCCGGAGGGACACCCGAGGCCCACGGCCCTGAGACCCCTTTGCAAAAACCCGGCTTCCCACGGAAACAGTTTTCCTGAGGTGCAGACCCTATCCCAAGTGGTTGTGGCAAGGTAAAGCAAATGCCCTCCACTTCTCTGGAAGAAACCACAGTGCCCAGCCATGTTCTAAGCCCTCCCATCCTCCCTGGGCTTCTGGCAGCAGGAGTGAAAAGAGAGGAGCAGAGCACTGGGACCCGTTTGACAAAACCCGGCTTCCCACGGGAAAGTCTTTCTCCACGTGCAGACATGCTCCCAGGTGCCTGTGGCAAGGGGAAGGAAATGCCATACACTGACCTGGAAGAGACCACAGGACCCAGGCACAGTCTGAACCCTTCCCTCAACCCGGCGGTTTTACTAGCAGGAGTTCAACCCCAACGAACATAGCACGGAGACCCCTTGGGCAAAAACGGCTTCCGACGAATAGGTGCTTGCTGTGGAACACCTATCCCAAGTGGGGGTAGCCAGCTCAACAAAATGCCACACACCCTGGTGTAAGAAACAACATTGCCCAGGCATGGTCTAAGCCCCTCACCTCGTCCCTGTGTTTTGGGGAGCCGGAGGGACAGCCGAGGCCCACGGCCCTGAGACCCCTTTGCAAAAAGCCGGCTTCCCACGGAAACAGTTTTCCTGAGGTGCACACCCTATCCCAAGTGGTTGTGGCAAGGTAAAGCAAATGCCCTCCACTTCTCTGGAAGAAACCACAGTGCCCAGCCATGTTCTAAGCCCTCCCATCCTCCCTGGGCTTCTGGCAGCAGGAGTGAAAAGAGAGGAACAGAGCACTGGGATCCGTTTGACAAAAACTGGCTTCCCACGGGAAAGTCTTTCTCCACGTGCAGACATGCTCCCAGGTGCCTGGGGCAAGGGGAAGGAAATGCCATACACTGACCTTGAAGAGACCACAGCGCCCAGGCACAGTCTGAACCCTTCCCTCAACCCGGCGGTTTTGCTAGCAGGAGTTCAACCCCAAGGAACACAGCCCGGAGACCCCTGGGGCAAAAACGGCTTCCGACGATCAATAGGTGCTTGCTGTGGAACACCTATCCCAAGTGGGGGAAGCCAGCTCAACAAATGCCACACACCCAGGTGTAAGAAACAACATTGCCCAGGCATGGTCTAAGCCCCTCACCTCGTCCCTGTGCTTTGGGGAGCCGGAGGGACAGCCGAGGCCCACGGCCCTGAGACCCCTTTGCAAAAAGCCGGCTTCCCACGGAGACAGTTTTCCTGAGGTGCAGACCCTATCCCAAGTGGTTGTGGCAAGGTAAAGCAAATGCCCTCCACTTCTCTGTAAGAAACCACAGTGCCCAGCCATGTTCTACGCCCCCCCATCCTCCCTGGGCTTCTGGCAGCAGGAGTGAAAAGAGAGGAGCAGAGCACTGGGACCCTTTTGACAAAAACTGGCTTCCCACGGGAAAGTCTTTCTCCACGTGCAGACATGCTCCCAGGGGCCTGGGGCAAGGGGAAGGATATGCCATACACTGACCTTGAAGAGACCACAGCGCCCAGGCACAGTCTGGACCCTTCCCTCAACCCGGCGGTTTGACTAGCAGGAGTTCAACCCCAACGAACACAGCCCGGAGACCCCTGGGGCAAAAACGGCTTCCGACGAACAATAGGCGCTTGCTGTGGAAAACCAATCCTAAGTGGGGGTAGCCAGCTCAATACAATGCCACACACCGAGGTGTAAGAAACAACATTGCCCAGCCATGGTCTAAGCCCCTCACCTCGTCCCTGTGCTTTGGGGAGCCGGAGTGACACCCGAGGCCCACGGCCCTGAGACCCCTTTGCAAAAACCCGGCTTCCCACGGAAACAGTTTTCCTGAGGTGCAGACCCTATCCCAAGTGGTTGTGGCAAGGTAAAGCAAATGCCCTCCACTTCTCTGGAAGAAACCACAGTGCCCAGCCATGTTCTAAGCCCTCCCATCCTCCCTGGGCTTCTGGCAGCAGGAGTGAAAAGAGAGGAGCAGAGCACTGGGACCCGTTTGACAAAACCCGGCTTCCCACGGGAAAGTCTTTCTCCAAGTGCAGACATGCTCCCAGGTGCCTGGGGCAAGGGGAAGGAAATGCCATACACTGACCTGGAAGAGACCACAGGGCCCAGGCACAGTCTGAACCCTTCCCTCAACCCGGCGGTTTTACTAGCAGGAGTTCAACCCCAACGAACACAGCCCGGAGACCCCTGGGGCAAAAACAGCTTCCGACGAACAATAGGTGCTTGCTGTGGAACACCTATCCCAAGTGGGGGTAGCCAGCTCAACACAATGCCACACACCCAGGTGTAAGAAACAACATTGCCCAGGCATGGTCTAAGCCCCTCACCTCGTCCCTGTGCTTTGGGGAGCCGGAGGGACAGCCGAGGCACACGGCCCTGAGACCCCTTTGCAAAAAGCCGGCTTCCCACGGAGACAGTTTTCCTGAGGTGCACACCCTATCCCAAGTGGTTGTGGCAAGGTAAAGCAAATGCCCTCCACTTCTCTGGAAGAAACCACAGTGCCCAACCATGTTCTAAGCCCTCCCATCCTCCCTGGGCTTCTGGCAGCAGGAGTGAAAAGAGAGGAGCAGAGCACTGGGACCCGTTTGACAAAACCCGGCTTCCCACGGGAAAGTCTTTCTCCACGTGCAGACATGCTCCCAGGTGCCTGGGGCAAGGGGAAGGAAATGCCATACACTGACCTGGAAGAGACCACAGGGCCCAGGCACAGTCTGAACCCTTCCCTCAACCCGGCGGTTTTACTAGCAGGAGTTCAACCCCAACGAACACAGCCCGGAGACCCCTGGGGCAAAAACGGCTTCCGACGAACAATAGGTGCTTGCTGTGGAACACCTATCCCAAGTGGGGGTAGCCAGCTCAACAAAATGCCACACACCCAGGTGTAAGAAACAACATTGCCCAGGCATGGTCTAAGCCCCTCACCTCGTCCCTGTGCTTTGGGGAGCCGGAGGGACAGCCGAGGCACACGGCCCTGAGACCCCTTTGCAAAAAGACGGCTTCCCACGGAGACAGTTTTCCTGAGGTGCACACCCTATCCCAAGTGGTTGTGGCAAGGTAAAGCAAATGCCCTCCACTTCTCTGGAAGAAACCACAGTGCCCAGCCATGTTCTAAGCCCTCCCATCCTCCCTGGGCTTCTGGCAGCAGGAGTGAAAAGAGAGGAGCAGAGCACTGGGACCCGTTTGACAAAACCCGGCTTCCCACGGGAAAGTCTTTCTCCACGTGCAGACATGCTCCCAGGTGCCTGGGGCAAGGGGAAGGAAATGCCATACACTGACCTGGAAGAGACCACAGGGCCCAGGCACAGTCTGAACCCTTCCCTCAACCCGGCGGTTTTACTAGCAGGAGTTCAACCCCAACGAACACAGCCCGGAGACCCCTGGGGCAAAAACGGCTTCCGACGAACAATAGGTGCTTGCTGTGGAACACCTATCCCAAGTGGGGGTAGCCAGCTCAACACAATGCCACACACCCAGGTTAAGAAACAACATTGCCCAAGCATGGTCTAAGCCCCTCACCTCGTCCCTGTGCTTTGGGGAACCGGAGGGACAGCCGAGGCACACGGCCCTGAGACCCCTTTGCAAAAAGCCGGCTTCCCATGGAGACAGTATTCCTGAGGTGCAGACCCTATCCCAAGTGGTTGTGGCAAGGTAAAGCAAATGTCCTCCACTTCTCTGGAAGAATCCACAGTGCCCAGCCATGTTCTAAGCCCTCCCATCCTCCCTGGGCTTATGGCAGCAGGAGTGAAAAGAGAGGAACAGAGCACTGGGCCCCGTTTGACAAAAACTGGCTTCCCACGGGAAAGTCTTTCTCCACGTGCAGACATGCTCCCAGGTGCCTGGGGCAAGGGGAAGGATATGCCATACACTGACCTTGAAGAGACCACAGCGCCCAGGCACAGTCTGAACACTTCCCTCAACCCGGCGGTTTTACTAGCAGGAGTTCAACCCCAACGAACACAGCCCGGAGACCCCTGGGGCAAAAACGGCTTCCGACGAACAATAGGTGCTTGCTGTGGAACACCTATCCCAAGTGGGGGTAGCCAGCTCAACACAATGCCACACACCCAGGTTAAGAAACAACATTGCCCAGGCATGGTCTAAGCCCCTCACCTCGTCCCTGTGCTTTGGGAAACCGGAGGGACAGCCGAGGCACACGGCCCTGAGACCCCTTTGCAAAAAGCCGGCTTCCCACGGAGACAGTTTTCCTGAGGTGCACACCCTATCCCAAGTGGTTGTGGCAAGGTAAAGCAAATGCCCTCCACTTCTCTGGAAGAAACCACAGTGCCCAGCCATGTTCTAAGCCCTCCCATCCTCCCTGGGGTTCTGGCAGCAGGAGTGAAAAGAGAGGAACAGAGCACTGGGACCCGTTTGACAAAACCCGGCTTCCCACGGGAAAGTCTTTCTCCACGTGTAGACATGCTCCCAGGTGCCTGGGGCAAGGGGAAGGAAATGCCATACACTGACCTGGAAGAGACCACAGGGCCCAGGCACAGTCTGAACCCTTCCCTCAACCCGGCGGTTTTGCTAGCAGGAGTTCAACCCCAACGAACACAGCCCGGAGACCCCTGGGGCAAAAACGGCTTCCGACGATCAATAGGTGCTTGCTGTGGAACACCTATCCCAAGTGGGGGAAGCCAGCTCAACAAAATGCCACACACCCAGGTGTAAGAAACAACATTGCCCAGGCATGGTCTAAGCCCCTCACCTCGTCCCTGTGCTTTGGGGAGCCGGAGGGACAGCTGAGGCACACGGCCCTGAGACCCCTTTGCAAAAAGCCGGCTTCCCACGGAGACAGTTTTCCTGAGGTGCACACCGTATCCCAAGTGGTTGTGGCAAGGTAAAGCAAATGCCCTCCACTTCTCTGGAAGAAACCACAGTGCCTAGCCATGTTCTAAGCCCTCCCATCCTCCCTGGGCTTCTGGCAGCAGGAGTGAAAAGAGAGGAGCAGAGCACTGGGACCCTTTTGACAAAAACTGGCTTCCCACGGGAAAGTCTTTCTCCACGTGCAGACATGCTCCCAGGTGCCTGGGGCAAGGGGAAGGAAATGCCATACACTGACCTGGAAGAGACCACAGGGCCCAGGCACAGTCTGAACCCTTCCCTCAACCCGGCGGTTTTGCTAGCAGGAGTTCAACCCCAACGAACACAACCCGGACACCCCTGGGGCAAAAACGGCTTCTGACGAACAATAGGCGCGCGCTGTGGAAAACCAATCCTAAGTGGGGGTAGCCAGCTCAACACAATGCCACACACCCAGGTTAAGAAACAACATTGCCCAGGCATGGTCTAAGCCCCTCACCTCGTCCCTGTGCTTTGGGGAGCCGGAGGGACAGCCGAGGCACATGGCCCTGAGACCCCTTTGCAAAAAGCCGGCTTCCCACGGAGACAGTTTTCCTGAGGTGCACACCCTATCCCAAGTGGTTGTGGCAAGGTAAAGCAAATGCCCTCCACTTCTCTGGAAGAAACCACAGTGCCCAGCCATGTTCTAAGCCCTCCCATCCTCCCTGGGCTTCTGGCAGCAGGAGTGAAAAGAGAGGAGCAGAGCACTGGGACCCGTTTGACAAAACCCGGCTTCCCACGGGAAAGTCTTTCTCCACGTGCAGACATGCTCCCAGGTGCCTGGGGCAAGGGGAAGGAAATGCCATACACTGACCTGGAAGAGACCACAGGGCCCAGGCACAGTCTGAACCCTTCCCTCAACCCGGCGGTTTTGCTAGCAGGAGTTCAACCCCAACGAACACAGCCCGGAGACCCCTGGGGCAAAAACGGCTTCCGACGATCAATAGGTGCTTGCTGTGGAACACCTATCCCAAGTGGGGGAAGCCAGCTCAACAAAATGCCACACACCCAGGTGTAAGAAACAGCATTGCCCAGGCATGGTCTAAGCCCCTCACCTCGTCCCTGTGCTTTGGGAAGCCGGAGGGACAGCCGAGGCACACGGCCCTGAGACCCCTTTGCAAAAAGCCGGCTTCCCACGGAGACAGTTTTCCTGAGGTGCACACCCTATCCCAAGTGGTTGTGGCAAGGTAAAGCAAATGCCCTCCCCTTCTCTGGAAGAAACCACAGTGCTCAACCATGTTCTAAGCCCTCCCATCCTCCCTGGGCTTCTGGCAGCAGGAGTGAAAAGAGAGGAGCAGAGCACTGGGACCCTTTTGACAAAAACTGGCTTCCCACGGGAAAGTCTTTCTCCACGTGCAGACATGCTCCCAGGTGCCTGGGGCAAGGGGAAGGAAATGCCATACACTGACCTGGAAGAGACCACAGGGCCCAGGCACAGTCTGAACCCTTCCCTCAACCCGGCGGTTTTGCTAGCAGGAGTTCAACCCCAACGAACACAACCCGGACACCCCTGGGGCAAAAACGGCTTCTGACGAACAATAGGCGCGCGCTGTGGAAAACCAATCCTAAGTCGGGGTAGCCAGCTCAACACAATGCCACACACCCAGGTTAAGAAACAACATTGCCCAGGCATGGTCTAAGCCCCTCACCTCGTCCCTGTGCTTTGGGGAGCCGGAGGGACAGCCGAGGCACATGGCTCTGAGACCCCTTTGCAAAAAGCCGGGTTCCCACGGAGACAGTTTTCCTGAGGTGCACACCCTATCCCAAGTGGTTGTGGCAAGGTAAAGCAAATGCCCGCCACTTCTCTGGAAGAAACCACAGTGCCCATCCATGTTTTAAGCCCTCCCATCCTCCCTGGGCTTCTGGCAGCAGGAGTCAAAAGAGAGGAGCAGAGCACTGGGACCCTTTTCACAAAAACTGGCTTCCCACGGGAAAGTCTTTCTCCACGTGCAGACATGCTCCCAGGTGCCTGTGGCAAGGGGAAGGAAAAGCCATACACTGACCTGGAAGAGACCACAGGGCCCAGGCACAGTCTGAACCCTTCCCTCAACCCGGCGGTTTTACTAGCAGGAGTTCAACCCCAACGAACATAGCCCGGAGACCCCTGGGGCAAAAACGGCTTCCGATGAACAATAGGTGCTTGCTGTGGAACACCTATCCCAAGTGGGGGTAGCCAGCTCAACAAAATGCCACACACCCAGGTGTAAGAAACAACATTGCCCAGGCATGGTCTAAGCCGCTCACCTCGTCCCTGTGTTTTGGGGATCCGGAGGGACAGCCGAGGCCGACGGCCCTGAGACCCCTTTGCAAAAAGCCGGCTTCCCACGGAGACAGTTTTCCTGAGGTGTAGACCCTATCCCAAGTGGTTGTGGCAAGGTAAAGCAAATGCCCTCCACTTCTCTGGAAGAAACCACAGTGCCCAACCATGTTCTAAGCCCTCCCATCCTCCCTGGGCTTCTGGCAGCAGGAGTGAAAAGAGAGGAGTAGAGCACTGGGACCCGTTTGACAAGACCCGGCTTCCCACGGGAAAGTCTTTCTCCACGGGCAGACATGCTCCCAGGTGCCTGGGGCAAGGGGAAGGAAATGCCATACACTGACCTGGAAGAGACCACAGGGCCCAGGCACAGTCTGAACCCTTCCCTCAACCCGGCGGTTTTGCTAGCAGGAGTTCAACCCCAACGAACACAGCCCGGAGACCCCTGGGGCAAAAACGGCTTCCGACGATCAATAGGTGCTTGCTGTGGAACACCTATCCCAAGTGGGGGAAGCCAGCTCAACAAAATGCCACACACCCAGGTGTAAGAAACAACATTGCCCAGGCATGGTCTAAGCCCCTCACCTCGTCCCTGTGTTTTGGGGAGCCGGAGGGACAGCCGAGACCCACGGCCCTGAGACCCCTTTGCAAAAAGCCGGCTTCCCACGGAGACAGTTTTCCTGAGGTGCACACCCTATCCCAAGTGGTTGTGGCAAGGTAAAGCAAATGCCCTCCACTTCTCTGGAAGAAACCACAGTGCCTAGCCATGTTCTAAGCCCTCCCATCCTCCCTGGGCTTCTGGCAGCAGGAGTGAAAAGAGAGGAGCAGAGCACTGGGACCCTTTTGACAAAAACTGGCTTCCCACGGGAAAGTCTTTCTCCACGTGCAGACATGCTCCCAGGTGCCTGGGGCAAGGGGAAGGAAATGCCATACACTGACCTGGAAGAGACCACAGCGCCCAGGCACAGTCTGAACCCTTCCCTCAACCCGGCGGTTTTGCTAGCAGGAGTTCAACCCCAACGAACACAGCCCGGAGACCCGTGGGACAAAAACGGCTTCCGACGATCAATAGGTGCTTGCTGTGGAACACCTATCCCAAGTGGGGGAAGCCAGCTCAACAAAATGCCACACACCCAGGTGTAAGAAACAGCATTGCCCAGGCATGGTCTAAGCCCCTCACCTCGTCCCTGTGCTTTGGGAAGCCGGAGGGACAGCCGAGGCACACGGCCCTGAGACCCCTTTGCAAAAAGCCGGCTTCCCACGGAGAAAGTTTTCCTGAGGTGCACACCCTATCCCAAGTGGTTGTGGCAAGGTAAAGCAAATGCTCTCCCCTTCTCTGGAAGAAACCACAGTGCCTAGCCATGTTCTAAGCCCTCCCATCCTCCCTGGGCTTCTGGCAGCAGGAGTGAAAAGAGAGGAGCAGAGCACTGGGACCCTTTTGACAAAAACTGGCTTCCCACGGGAAAGTCTTTCTCCACGTGCAGACATGCTCCCAGGTGCCTGGGGCAAGGGGAAGGAAATGCCATACACTGACCTGGAAGAGACCACAGGGCCCAGGCACAGTGTGAACCCTTCCCTCAACCCGGCGGTTTTACTAGCAGGAGTTCAACCCCAACGAACATAGCACGGAGACCCCTTGTGCAAAAACGGCTTCCGACGAACAATAGGTGCTTGCTGTGGAACACCTATCCCAAGTGGGGGTAGCCAGCTCAACAAAATGCCACACACCCAGGTGTAAGAAACAACATTGCCCAGGCATGGTCTAAGCCCCTCACCTCGTCCCTGTGTTTTGGGGAGCCGGAGGGACAGCCGAGGACCACGGCCCTGAGACCCCTTTGCAAAAAGCCGGCTTCCCACGGAAACAGTTTTACTGAGGTGCACACCCTATCCCAAGTGGTTGTGGCAAGGTAAAGCAAATGCCCTCCACTTCTCTGGAAGAAACCACAGTGCCCAGCCATGTTCTAAGCCCTCCCATCCTCCCTGGGCTTCTGGCAGCAGAAGTGAAAAGAGAGGAACAGAGCACTGGGACCCGTTTGACAAAAACTGGCTTCCCACGGGAAAGTCTTTCTCCACGTGCAGACATGCTCCCAGGTGCCTGGGGCAAGGGGAAGGAAATGCCATACACTGACCTGGAAGAGACCACAGGGCCCAGGCACAGTCTGAACCCTTCCCTCAACCCGGCGGTTTTACTAGCAGGAGTTCAACCCCAACGAACACAGCCCGGAGACCCCTGGGGCAAAAACGGCTTCCGACGATCAATAGGTGCTTGCTGTGGAACACCTAACCCAAGTTGGGGAAGCCAGCTCCACAAAATGCCACACACCCAGGTGTAAGAAACAACATTGCCCAGGCTTGGTCTAAGCCCCTCACCTCGTCCTTGTGCTTTGGGGAGCCGGAGGGACAGCCGAGTCCCACGACCCTGAGACCCCTTTGCAAAAAGCCGGCTTCCCACGGAGACAGTTTTCCTGAGGTGCACACCCTATCCCAAGTGGTTGTGGCAAGGTAAAGCAAATGCCCTCCACTTCTCTGGAAGAAACCACAGTGCCCAGCCATGTTCTAAGCCCTCCCATCCTCCCTGGGCTTCTGGCAGCAGGAGTGAAAAGAGAGGAGCAGAGCACTGGGACCCGTTTGACAAGACCCGGCTTCCCACGGGAAAGTCTTTCTCCACGTGCAGACATGCTCCCAGGTGCCTGGGGCAAGGGGAAGGAAATGCCATACACTGACCTGGAAGGGACCACAGGGCCCAGGCACAGTCTGAACCCTTCCCTCAACCCGGCGGTTTTGCTAGCAGGAGTTCAACCCCAACGAACACAGCCCGGAGACCCCTGGGGCAAAAACGGCTTCTGACGAACAATAGGCGCGCGCTGTGGAAAACCAATCCTAAGTGGGGGTAGCCAGCTCAACACAATGCCACACACCCAGGTTAAGAAACAACATTGCCCAGGCATGGTCTAAGCCCCTCACCTCGTCCCTGTGCTTTGGGGAGCCGGAGGGACAGCCGAGGCACATGGCCCTGAGAACCCTTTGCAAAAAGCCGGCTTCCCACGGAGACAGTTTTCCTGAGGTGCACACCCTATCCCAAGTGGTTGTGGCAAGGTAAAGCAAATGCCCTCCACTTCTCTGGAAGAAACCACAGTGCCCAGCCATGTTCTAAGCCCTCCCATCCTCCCTGGGCTTCTGGCAGCAGGAGTGAAAAGAGAGGAGCAGAGCACTGGGACCCGTTTGACAAAACCCGGCTTCCCACGGGAAAGTCTTTCTCCAAGTGCAGACATGCTCCCAGGTGCCTGGGGCAAGGGGAAGGAAATGCCATACACTGACCTGGAAGAGACCACAGGGCCCAGGCACAGTCTGAACCCTTCCCTCAACCCGGCGGTTTTACTAGCAGGAGTTCAACCCCAACGAACACAGCCCGGAGACCCCTGGGGCAAAAACGGCTTCCGACGAACAATAGGTGCTTGCTGTGGAACACCTATCCCAAGTGGGGGTAGCCAGCTCAACAAAATGCCACACACCCAGGTGTAAGAAACATTGCCCAGGCATGGTCTAAGCCCCTCACCTCGTCCCTGTGCTTTGGGGAGCCGGAGGGACAGCCGAGGCACACGGCCCTGAGACCCCTTTGCAAAAAGCCGGCTTCCCACGGAGACAGTTTTCCTGAGGTGCACACCCTATCCCAAGTGGTTGTGGCAAGGTAAAGAAAATGCCCTCCACTTCTCTGGAAGAAACCACAGTGCCCAGCCATGTTCTAAGCCCTCCCATCCTCCCTGGGCTTCTGGCAGCAGGAGTGAAAAGAGAGGAGCAGAGCACTGGGACCCGTTTGACAAAACCCGGCTTCCCACGGGAAAGTCTTTCTCCACGTGCAGACATGCTCCCAGTGCCTGGGGCAAGGGGAAGGAAATGCCATACACTGACCTGGAAGAGACCACAGGGCCCAGGCACAGTCTGAACCTTCCCTCAACCCGGCGGTTTTACTAGCAGGAGTTCAACCCCAACGAACACAGCCCGGAGACCCCTGGGGCAAAAACGGCTTCCGACGAACAATAGGTGCTTGCTGTGGAACACCTATCCCAAGTGGGTTAGCCAGCTCAACAAAATGCCACACACCCAGGTGTAAGAAACAACATTGCCCAGGCATGGTCTAACCCCTCACCTCGTCCCTGTGCTTTGGGGAGCCGGAGGGACAGCCGAGGCACACGGCCCTGAGACCCCTTTGCAAAAAGCCGGCTTCCCACGGAGACAGTTTTCCTGAGGTGCACACCCTATCCCAAGTGGTTGTGGCAAGGTAAAGCAAATGCCCTCCACTTCTCTGGAAGAAACCACAGTGCCCAGCCATGTTCTAAGCCCTCCCATCCTCCCTGGGCTTCTGGCAGCAGGAGTGAAAAGAGAGGAGCAGAGCACTGGGACCCGTTTGACAAAACCCGGCTTCCCACGGGAAAGTCTTTCTCCACGTGCAGACATGCTCCCAGGTGCCTGGGGCAAGGGGAAGGAAATGCCATACACTGACCTGGAAGAGACCACAGGGCCCAGGCACAGTCTGAACCCTTCCCTCAACCCGGCGGTTTTGCTAGCAGGAGTTCAACCCCAACGAACACAGCCCGGAGACCCCTGGGGCAAAAACGGCTTCCGACGAACAATAGGTGCTTGCTGTGGAACACCTATCCCAAGTGGGGGTAGCCAGCTCAACACAATGCCACACACCCAGGTTAAGAAACAACATTGCCCAGGCATGGTCTAAGCCCCTCACCTCGTCCCTGTGCTTTGGGGAACCGGAGGGACAGCCGAGGCACACGGCCCTGAGACCCCTTTGCAAAAAGCCGGCTTCCCATGGAGACAGTATTCCTGAGGTGCAGACCCTATCCCAAGTGGTTGTGGCAAGGTAAAGCAAATGCCCTCCACTTCTCTGGAAGAATCCACAGTGCCCAGCTATGTTCTAAGCCCTCCCATCCTCCCTGGGATTCTGGAAGCAGGAGTGAAAAGAGAGGAACAGAGCACTGGGACCCTTTTGACAAAAACTGGCTTCCCACGGGAAAGTCTTTCTCCACGTGCAGACATGCTCCCAGGTGCCTGGGGCAAGGGGAAGGATATGCCATACACTGACCTTGAAGAGACCACAGGGCCCAGGCACAGTCTGAACCCTTCCCTCAACCCGGCGGTTTTGCTAGCAGGAGTTCAACCCCATCGAACACAGCCCGGAGACCCCTGGGGCAAAAACGGCTTCCGACGATCAATAGGTGCTTGCTGTGGAACACCTATCCCAAGTTGGGGAAGCCAGCTCAACAAAATGCCACACACCCAGGTGTAAGAAACAACATTGCCCAGGCTTAGTCTAAGCCCTTCACCTCGTCCTTGTGCTTTGGGGAGCCGGAGGGACAGCCGAGGCCCACGACCCTGAGACCCCTTTGCAAAAAGCCGGCTTCCCACGGAGACAGTTTTCCTGAGGTGCAGACCCTATCCCAAGTGGTTGTGGCAAGGTAAAGCAAATGCCTTCCACTTCTCTGGAAGAAACCACAGTGCCCAACCATGTTCTAAGCCCTCCCATCCTCCCTGGGCTTCTGGCAGCAGGAGTGAAAAGAGAGGAGCAGAGCACTGGGACCCGTTTGACAAGACCCGGCTTCCCACGGGAAAGTCTTTCTCCACGTGCAGACATGCTCCCAGGTGCCTGGGGCAAGGGGAAGGAAATGCCATACACTGACCTGGAAGAGACCACAGGGCCCAGGCACAGTCTGAACCCTTCCCTCAACCCGGCGGTTTTGCTAGCAGGAGTTCAACCCCAACGAACACAGCCCGGAGACCCCTGGGGCAAAAACGGCTTCTGACGAACAATAGGCGCGCGCTGTGGAAAACCAATCCTAAGTGGGGGTAGCCAGCTCAACACAATGCCACACACCCAGGTTAAGAAACAACATTGCCCAGGCATGGTCTAAGCCCCTCACCTCGTCCCTGTGCTTTGGGGAGCCGGAGGGACAGCCGAGGCACATGGCCCTGAGACCCCTTTGCAAAAAGCCGGCTTCCCACGGAAACAGTTTTCCTGAGGTGCACACCCTATCCCAAGTGGTTGTGGCAAGGTAAAGCAAATGCCCTCCACTTCTCTGGAAGAAACCACAGTGCCCAGCCATGTTCTAAGCCCTCCCATCCTCCCTGGGCTTCTGGCAGCAGGAGTGAAAAGAGAGGAGCAGAGCACTGGGACCCGTTTGACAAAACCCGGCTTCCCACGGGAAAGTCTTTCTCCACGTGCAGACATGCTCCCAGGTGCATGGGGCAAGGGGAAGGAAATGCCATACACTGACCTGGAAGAGACCTCAGGGCCCAGGCACAGTCTGAACCCTTCCCTCAACCCGGAGGTTTTGCTAGCAGGAGTTCAACCCCAACGAACACAGCCCGGAGACCCCTGGGGCAAAAACGGCTTCCGACGATCAATAGGTGCTTGCTGTGGAACACCTATCCCAAGTGGGGGAAGCCAGCTCAACAAAATGCCACACACCCAGGTGTAAGAAACAACATTGCCCAGGCATGGTCTAAGCCCCTCACCTCGTCCCTGTGTTTTGGGGAGCCGGAGGGACAGCCGAGACCCACGTCCCTGAGACCCCTTTGCAAAAAGCCGGCTTCCCACGGAGACAGTTTTCCTGAGGTGCACACCCTATCCCAAGTGGTTGTGGCAAGGTAAAGCAAATGCCCTCCACTTCTCTGGAAGAAACCACAGTGCCCAGCCATGTTCTAAGCCCTCCCATCCTCCCTGGGCTTCTGGCAGCAGGAGTGAAAAGAGAGGAACAGAGCACTGGGACCCGTTTGACAAAAACTGGCTTCCCACGGGAAAGTCTTTCTCCACGTGCAGACATGCTCCCAGGTGCCTGGGGCAAGGGGAAGGAAATGCCATACACTGACCTTGAAGAGACCACAGCGCCCAGGCACAGTCTGAACCCTTCCCTCAACCCGGCGGTTTTACTAGCAGGAGTTCAACCCCAACGAACACAGCCCGGAGACCCCTGGGGCAAAAAAGGCTTCCGACGAACAATAGGTGCTTGCTGTGGAACACCTATCCCAAGTGGGGGTAGCCAGCTCAACACAATGCCACACACCCAGGTTAAGAAACAACATTGCCCTGGCATGGTCTAAGCCCCTCACCTCGTCCCTGTGCTTTGGGGAACCGGAGGGACAGCCGAGGCACACGGCCCTGAGACCCCTTTGCAAAAAGCCGGCTTCCCATGGAGACAGTATTCCTGAGGTGCAGACCCTATCCCAAGTGGTTGTGGCAAGGTAAAGCAAATGCCCTCCACTTCTCTGGAAGAAACCACAGTGCCCAACCATGTTCTAAGCCCTCCCATCCTCCCTGGGCTTCTGGCAGCAGGAGTGAAAAGAGAGGAGCAGAGCACTGGGACCCGTTTGACAAAACCCGGCTTCCCACGGGAAAGTCTTTCTCCAAGTGCAGACATGCTCCCAGGTGCCTGGGGCAAGGGGAAGGAAATGCCATACACTGACCTGGAAGAGACCACAGGGCCCAGGCACAGTCTGAACCCTTCCCTCAACCCGGCGGTTTTACTAGCAGGAGTTCAACCCCAACGAACACAGCCCGGAGACCCCTGGGGCAAAAACGGCTTCCGACGAACAATAGGTGCTTGCTGTGGAACACCTATCCCAAGTGGGGGTAGCCAGCTCAACAAAATGCCACACACCCAGGTGTAAGAAACATTGCCCAGGCATGGTCTAAGCCCCTCACCTCGTCCCTGTGCTTTGGGGAGCCGGAGGGACAGCCGAGGCACACGGCCCTGAGACCCCTTTGCAAAAAGCCGGCTTCCCACGGAGACAGTTTTCCTGAGGTGCACACCCTATCCCAAGTGGTTGTGGCAAGGTAAAGCAAATGCCCTCCACTTCTCTGGAAGAAACCACAGTGCCCAGCCATGTTCTAAGCCCTCCCATCCTCCCTGGGCTTCTGGCAGCAGGAGTGAAAAGAGAGGAGCAGAGCACTGGGACCCGTTTGACAAGACCCGGCTTCCCACGGGAAAGTCTTTCTCCACGTGCAGACATGCTCCCAGGTGCTTGGGGCAAGGGGAAGGAAATGCCATACACTGTCCTGGAAGAGACCACAGGGCCCAGGCACAGTCTGAACCCTTCCCTCAACCCGGCGGTTTTACTAGCAGGAGTTCAACCCCAACGAACACAGCCCGGAGACCCCTGGGGCAAAAACGGCTTCCGACGAACAATAGGTGCTTGCTGTGGAACACCTATCCCAAGTGGGGGTAGCCAGCTCAACAAAATGCCACACACCGAGGTGTAAGAAACAACATTGCCAAGGCATGGTCTAAGCCCCTCACCTCGTCCCTGTGCTTTGGGGAGCAGGAGGGACAGCCGAGGCACACGGCCCTGAGACCCCTTTGCAAAAAGCCGGCTTCCCACGGAGACAGTTTTCCTGAGGTGCACACCCTATCCCAAGTGGTTGTGGCAAGGTAAAGCAAATGCCCTCCACTTCTCTGGAAGAAACCACAGTGCCCAGCCATGTTCTAAGCCCTCCCATCCTCCCTGGGCTTCTGGCAGCAGGAGTGAAAAGAGAGGAGCAGAGCACTGGGACCCGTTTGACAAAACCCGGCTTCCCACGGGAAAGTCTTTCTCCACGTGCAGACATGCTCCCAGGTGCCTAGGGCAAGGGGAAGGAAATGCCATACACTGACCTGGAAGAGACCACAGGGCCCAGGCACAGTCTGAACCCTTCCCTCAACCCGGCGGTTTTGCTAGCAGGAGTTCAACCCCAACGAACACAGCCCGGAGACCCCTGGGGCAAAAACGGCTTTCGACGATCAATAGGTGCTTGCTGTGGAACACCTATCCCAAGTGGGGGAAGCCAGCTCAACAAAATGCCACACACCCAGGTGTAAGAAACAGCATTGCCCAGGCATGGTCTAAGCCCCTCACCTCGTCCCTGTGCTTTGGGAAGCCGGAGGGACAGCCGAGGCACACGGCCCTGAGACCCCTTTGCAAAAAGCCGGCTTCCCATGGAGACAGTTTTCCTGAGGTGCACACCCTATCCCAAGTGGTTGTGGCAAGGTAAAGCAAATGCCCTCCCCTTCTCTGGAAGAAACCACAGTGCCTAGCCATGTTCTAAGGCCTCCCATCCTCCCTGGGCTTCTGGCAGCAGGAGTGAAAAGAGAGGAGCAGAGCACTGGGACCCTTTTGACAAAAACTGGCTTCCCACGGGAAAGTCTTTCTCCACGTGCAGACATGCTCCCAGGTGCCTGGGGCAAGGGGAAGGAAATGCCATACACTGACCTGGAAGAGACCACAGGGCCCAGGCACAGTCTGAACCCTTCCCTCAACCCGGCGGTTTTACTAGCAGGAGTTCAACCCCAACGAACATACCACGGAGACCCCTTGGGCAAAAACGGCTTCCGACGAACAATAGGTGCTTGCTGTGGAACACCTATCCCAAGTGGGGGTAGCCAGCTCAACAAAATGCCACACACCCAGGTGTAAGAAACAACATTGCCCAGGCATGGTCTAAGCCCCTCACCTCGTCCCTGTGCTTTGGGGAGCCGGAGGGACAGCCGAGGCACACGGCCCTGAGACCCCTTTGCAAAAAGCCGGCTTCCCACGGAGACAGTTTTCCTGAGGTGCACACCCTATCCCAAGTGGTTGTGGCAAGGTAAAGCAAATGCCCTCCACTTCTCTGGAAGAAACCACAGTGCCCAGCCATGTTCTAAGCCCTCCCATCCTCCCTGGGCTTCTGGCAGCAGGAGTGAAAAGAGAGGAACAGAGCACTGGGACCCGTTTGACAAAATCTGGCTTCCCACGGGAAAGTCTTTCTCCACGTGCAGACATGCTCCCAGGTGCCTGGGGCAAGGGGAAGGAAATGCCATACACTGACCTTGAAGAGACCACAGGGCCCAGGCACAGTCTGAACCCTTCCCTCAACCCGGCGGTTTTACTAGCAGGAGTTCAACCCCAACGAACACAGCCCGGAGACCCCTGGGGCAAAAACGGCTTCCGAGGAACAATAGGTGCTTGCTGTGGAACACCTATCCCAAGTGGGGGTAGCCAGCTCAACAAAATGCCACACACCGAGGTGTAAGAAACAACATTGCCAAGGCATGGTCTAAGCCCCTCACCTCGTCCCTGTGCTTTGGAGAGCAGGAGGGACAGCCGAGGCACACGGCCCTGAGACCCCTTTGCAAAAAGCCGGCTTCCCACGGAGACAGTTTTCCTGAGGTGCACACCCTATCCCAAGTGGTTGTGGCAAGGTAAAGCAAATGCCCTCCACTTCTCTGGAAGAAACCACAGTGCCCAGCCATGTTCTAAGCCCTCCCATCCTCCCTGGGCTTCTGGCAGCAGGAGTGAAAAGAGAGGAGCAGAGCACTGGGACCCGTTTGACAAAACCCGGCTTCCCACGGGAAAGTCTTTCTCCACGTGCAGACATGCTCCCAGGTGCCTAGGGCAAGGGGAAGGAAATGCCATACACTGACCTGGAAGAGACCACAGGGCCCAGGCACAGTCTGAACCCTTCCCTCAACCCGGCGGTTTTGCTAGCAGGAGTTCAACCCCAACGAACACAGCCCGGAGACCCCTGGGGCAAAAACGGCTTCCGACGATCAATAGGTGCTTGCTGTGGAACACCTATCCCAAGTGGGGGTAGCCAGCTCAACACAATGCCACACACCCAGGTTAAGAAACAACATTTCCCTGGCATGGTCTAAGCCCCTCACCTCGTCCCTGTGCTTTGGGGAACCGGAGGGACAGCCGAGGCACACGGCCCTGAGACCCCTTTGCAAAAAGCCGGCTTCCCATGGAGACAGTATTCCTGAGGTGCAGACCCTATCCCAAGTGGTTGTGGCAAGGTAAAGCAAATGCCCTCCACTTCTCTGGAAGAAACCACAGTGCCCAACCATGTTCTAAGCCCTCCCATCCTCCCTGGGCTTCTGGCAGCAGGAGTGAAAAGAGAGGAGCAGAGCACTGGGACCCGTTTGACAAAACCCGGCTTCCCACGGGAAAGTCTTTCTCCAAGTGCAGACATGCTCCCAGGTGCCTGGGGCAAGGGGAAGGAAATGCCATACACTGACCTGGAAGAGACCACAGGGCCCAGGCACAGTCTGAACCCTTCCCTCAACCCGGCGGTTTTACTAGCAGGAGTTCAACCCCAACGAACACAGCCCGGAGACCCCTGGGGCAAAAACGGCTTCCGACGAACAATAGGTGCTTGCTGTGGAACACCTATCCCAAGTGGGGGTAGCCAGCTCAACAAAATGCCACACACCCAGGTGTAAGAAACATTGCCCAGGCATGGTCTAAGCCCCTCACCTCGTCCCTGTGCTTTGGGGAGCCGGAGGGACAGCCGAGGCACACGGCCCTGAGACCCCTTTGCAAAAAGCCGGCTTCCCACGGAGACAGTTTTCCTGAGGTGCACACCCTATCCCAAGTGGTTGTGGCAAGGTAAAGCAAATGCCCTCCACTTCTCTGGAAGAAACCACAGTGCCCAGCCATGTTCTAAGCCCTCCCATCCTCCCTGGGCTTCTGGCAGCAGGAGTGAAAAGAGAGGAGCAGAGCACTGGGACCCGTTTGACAAGACCCGGCTTCCCACGGGAAAGTCTTTCTCCACGTGCAGACATGCTCCCAGGTGCTTGGGGCAAGGGGAAGGAAATGCCATACACTGTCCTGGAAGAGACCACAGGGCCCAGGCACAGTCTGAACCCTTCCCTCAACCCGGCGGTTTTACTAGCAGGAGTTCAACCCCAACGAACACAGCCCGGAGACCCCTGGGGCAAAAACGGCTTCCGACGAACAATAGGTGCTTGCTGTGGAACACCTATCCCAAGTGGGGGTAGCCAGCTCAACAAAATGCCACACACCGAGGTGTAAGAAACAACATTGCCAAGGCATGGTCTAAGCCCCTCACCTCGTCCCTGTGCTTTGGGGAGCAGGAGGGACAGCCGAGGCACACGGCCCTGAGACCCCTTTGCAAAAAGCCGGCTTCCCACGGAGACAGTTTTCCTGAGGTGCACACCCTATCCCAAGTGGTTGTGGCAAGGTAAAGCAAATGCCCTCCACTTCTCTGGAAGAAACCACAGTGCCCAGCCATGTTCTAAGCCCTCCCATCCTCCCTGGGCTTCTGGCAGCAGGAGTGAAAAGAGAGGAGCAGAGCACTGGGACCCGTTTGACAAAACCCGGCTTCCCACGGGAAAGTCTTTCTCCACGTGCAGACATGCTCCCAGGTGCCTAGGGCAAGGGGAAGGAAATGCCATACACTGACCTGGAAGAGACCACAGGGCCCAGGCACAGTCTGAACCCTTCCCTCAACCCGGCGGTTTTGCTAGCAGGAGTTCAACCCCAACGAACACAGCCCGGAGACCCCTGGGGCAAAAACGGCTTCCGACGATCAATAGGTGCTTGCTGTGGAACACCTATCCCAAGTGGGGGAAGCCAGCTCAACAAAATGCCACACACCCAGGTGTAAGAAACAGCATTGCCCAGGCATGGTCTAAGCCCCTCACCTCGTCCCTGTGCTTTGGGAAGCCGGAGGGACAGCCGAGGCACACGGCCCTGAGACCCCTTTGCAAAAAGCCGGCTTCCCATGGAGACAGTTTTCCTGAGGTGCACACCCTATCCCAAGTGGTTGTGGCAAGGTAAAGCAAATGCCCTCCCCTTCTCTGGAAGAAACCACAGTGCCTAGCCATGTTCTAAGGCCTCCCATCCTCCCTGGGCTTCTGGCAGCAGGAGTGAAAAGAGAGGAGCAGAGCACTGGGACCCTTTTGACAAAAACTGGCTTCCCACGGGAAAGTCTTTCTCCACGTGCAGACATGCTCCCAGGTGCCTGGGGCAAGGGGAAGGAAATGCCATACACTGACCTGGAAGAGACCACAGGGCCCAGGCACAGTCTGAACCCTTCCCTCAACCCGGCGGTTTTACTAGCAGGAGTTCAACCCCAACGAACATACCACGGAGACCCCTTGGGCAAAAACGGCTTCCGACGAACAATAGGTGCTTGCTGTGGAACACCTATCCCAAGTGGGGGTAGCCAGCTCAACAAAATGCCACACACCCAGGTGTAAGAAACAACATTGCCCAGGCATGGTCTAAGCCCCTCACCTCGTCCCTGTGCTTTGGGGAGCCGGAGGGACAGCCGAGGCACACGGCCCTGAGACCCCTTTGCAAAAAGCCGGCTTCCCACGGAAACAGTTTTCCTGAGGTGCACACCCTATCCCAAGTGGTTGTGGCAAGGTAAAGCAAATGCCCTCCACTTCTCTGGAAGAAACCACAGTGCCCAGCCATGTTCTAAGCCCTCCCATCCTCCCTGGGCTTCTGGCAGCAGGAGTGAAAAGAGAGGAACAGAGCACTGGGACCCGTTTGACAAAATCTGGCTTCCCACGGGAAAGTCTTTCTCCACGTGCAGACATGCTCCCAGGTGCCTGGGGCAAGGGGAAGGAAATGCCATACACTGACCTTGAAGAGACCACAGGGCCCAGGCACAGTCTGAACCCTTCCCTCAACCCGGCGGTTTTACTAGCAGGAGTTCAACCCCAACGAACACAGCCCGGAGACCCCTGGGGCAAAAACGGCTTCCGACGAACAATAGGTGCTTGCTGTGGAACACCTATCCCAAGTGGGGGTAGCCAGCTCAACAAAATGCCACACACCGAGGTGTAAGAAACAACATTGCCAAGGCATGGTCTAAGCCCCTCACCTCGTCCCTGTGCTTTGGAGAGCAGGAGGGACAGCCGAGGCACACGGCCCTGAGACCCCTTTGCAAAAAGCCGGCTTCCCACGGAGACAGTTTTCCTGAGGTGCACACCCTATCCCAAGTGGTTGTGGCAAGGTAAAGCAAATGCCCTCCACTTCTCTGGAAGAAACCACAGTGCCCAGCCATGTTCTAAGCCCTCCCATCCTCCCTGGGCTTCTGGCAGCAGGAGTGAAAAGAGAGGAGCAGAGCACTGGGACCCGTTTGACAAAACCCGGCTTCCCACGGGAAAGTCTTTCTCCACGTGCAGACATGCTCCCAGGTGCCTAGGGCAAGGGGAAGGAAATGCCATACACTGACCTGGAAGAGACCACAGGGCCCAGGCACAGTCTGAACCCTTCCCTCAACCCGGCGGTTTTGCTAGCAGGAGTTCAACCCCAACGAACACAGCCCGGAGACCCCTGGGGCAAAAACGGCTTCCGACGATCAATAGGTGCTTGCTGTGGAACACCTATCCCAAGTGGGGGAAGCCAGCTCAACAAAATGCCACACACCCAGGTGTAAGAAACAGCATTGCCCAGGCATGGTCTAAGCCCCTCACCTCGTCCCTGTGCTTTGGGAAGCCGGAGGGACAGCCGAGGCACACGGCCCTGAGACCCCTTTGCAAAAAGCCGGCTTCCCATGGAGACAGTTTTCCTGAGGTGCACACCCTATCCCAAGTGGTTGTGGCAAGGTAAAGCAAATGCCCTCCCCTTCTCTGGAAGAAACCACAGTGCCTAGCCATGTTCTAAGGCCTCCCATCCTCCCTGGGCTTCTGGCAGCAGGAGTGAAAAGAGAGGAGCAGAGCACTGGGACCCTTTTGACAAAAACTGGCTTCCCACGGGAAAGTCTTTCTCCACGTGCAGACATGCTCCCAGGTGCCTGGGGCAAGGGGAAGGAAATGCCATACACTGACCTGGAAGAGACCACAGGGCCCAGGCACAGTCTGAACCCTTCCCTCAACCCGGCGGTTTTACTAGCAGGAGTTCAACCCCAACGAACATACCACGGAGACCCCTTGGGCAAAAACGGCTTCCGACGAACAATAGGTGCTTGCTGTGGAACACCTATCCCAAGTGGGGGTAGCCAGCTCAACAAAATGCCACACACCCAGGTGTAAGAAACAACATTGCCCAGGCATGGTCTAAGCCCCTCACCTCGTCCCTGTGCTTTGGGGAGCCGGAGGGACAGCCGAGGCACACGGCCCTGAGACCCCTTTGCAAAAAGCCGGCTTCCCACGGAAACAGTTTTCCTGAGGTGCACACCCTATCCCAAGTGGTTGTGGCAAGGTAAAGCAAATGCCCTCCACTTCTCTGGAAGAAACCACAGTGCCCAACCATGTTCTAAGCCCTCCCATCCTCCCTGGGCTTCTGGCAGCAGGAGTGAAAAGAGAGGAGCAGAGCACTGGGAACCTTTTGACAAGACCCGGCTTCCCACGGGAAAGTCTTTCTCCACGTGCAGACATGCTCCCAGGTGCCTGGGGCAAGGGGAAGGAAATGCCATACACTGACCTGGAAGAGACCACAGGGCCCAGGCACAGTCTGAACCCTTCCCTCAACCCGGCGGTTTTACTAGCAGGAGTTCAACCCCAACGAACACAGCCCGGAGACCCCTGGGGCAAAAACGGCTTCCGACGAACAATAGGTGCTTGCTGTGGAACACCTATCCCAAGTGGGGGTAGCCAGCTCAACAAAATGCCACACACCCAGGTGTAAGAAACATTGCCCAGGCATGGTCTAAGCCCCTCACCTCGTCCCTGTGCTTTGGGGAGCCGGAGGGACAGCCGAGGCACACGGCCCTGAGACCCCTTTGCAAAAAGCCGGCTTCCCACGGAGACAGTTTTCCTGAGGTGCACACCCTATCCCAAGTGGTTGTGGCAAGGTAAAGCAAATGCCCTCCACTTCTCTGGAAGAAACCACAGTGCCCAGCCATGTTCTAAGCCCTCCCATCCTCCCTGGGCTTCTGGCAGCAGGAGTGAAAAGAGAGGAGCAGAGCACTGGGACCCGTTTGACAAGACCCGGCTTCCCACGGGAAAGTCTTTCTCCACGTGCAGACATGCTCCCAGGTGCTTGGGGCAAGGGGAAGGAAATGCCATACACTGTCCTGGAAGAGACCACAGGGCCCAGGCACAGTCTGAACCCTTCCCTCAACCCGGCGGTTTTACTAGCAGGAGTTCAACCCCAACGAACACAGCCCGGAGACCCCTGGGGCAAAAACGGCTTCCGACGAACAATAGGTGCTTGCTGTGGAACACCTATCCCAAGTGGGGGTAGCCAGCTCAACAAAATGCCACACACCGAGGTGTAAGAAACAACATTGCCAAGGCATGGTCTAAGCCCCTCACCTCGTCCCTGTGCTTTGGGGAGCAGGAGGGACAGCCGAGGCACACGGCCCTGAGACCCCTTTGCAAAAAGCCGGCTTCCCACGGAGACAGTTTTCCTGAGGTGCACACCCTATCCCAAGTGGTTGTGGCAAGGTAAAGCAAATGCCCTCCACTTCTCTGGAAGAAACCACAGTGCCCAGCCATGTTCTAAGCCCTCCCATCCTCCCTGGGCTTCTGGCAGCAGGAGTGAAAAGAGAGGAGCAGAGCACTGGGACCCGTTTGACAAAACCCGGCTTCCCACGGGAAAGTCTTTCTCCACGTGCAGACATGCTCCCAGGTGCCTAGGGCAAGGGGAAGGAAATGCCATACACTGACCTGGAAGAGACCACAGGGCCCAGGCACAGTCTGAACCCTTCCCTCAACCCGGCGGTTTTGCTAGCAGGAGTTCAACCCCAACGAACACAGCCCGGAGACCCCTGGGGCAAAAACGGCTTCCGACGATCAATAGGTGCTTGCTGTGGAACACCTATCCCAAGTGGGGGAAGCCAGCTCAACAAAATGCCACACACCCAGGTGTAAGAAACAGCATTGCCCAGGCATGGTCTAAGCCCCTCACCTCGTCCCTGTGCTTTGGGAAGCCGGAGGGACAGCCGAGGCACACGGCCCTGAGACCCCTTTGCAAAAAGCCGGCTTCCCATGGAGACAGTTTTCCTGAGGTGCACACCCTATCCCAAGTGGTTGTGGCAAGGTAAAGCAAATGCCCTCCCCTTCTCTGGAAGAAACCACAGTGCCTAGCCATGTTCTAAGGCCTCCCATCCTCCCTGGGCTTCTGGCAGCAGGAGTGAAAAGAGAGGAGCAGAGCACTGGGACCCTTTTGACAAAAACTGGCTTCCCACGGGAAAGTCTTTCTCCACGTGCAGACATGCTCCCAGGTGCCTGGGGCAAGGGGAAGGAAATGCCATACACTGACCTGGAAGAGACCACAGGGCCCAGGCACAGTCTGAACCCTTCCCTCAACCCGGCGGTTTTACTAGCAGGAGTTCAACCCCAACGAACATACCACGGAGACCCCTTGGGCAAAAACGGCTTCCGACGAACAATAGGTGCTTGCTGTGGAACACCTATCCCAAGTGGGGGTAGCCAGCTCAACAAAATGCCACACACCCAGGTGTAAGAAACAACATTGCCCAGGCATGGTCTAAGCCCCTCACCTCGTCCCTGTGCTTTGGGGAGCCGGAGGGACAGCCGAGGCACACGGCCCTGAGACCCCTTTGCAAAAAGCCGGCTTCCCACGGAAACAGTTTTCCTGAGGTGCACACCCTATCCCAAGTGGTTGTGGCAAGGTAAAGCAAATGCCCTCCACTTCTCTGGAAGAAACCACAGTGCCCAGCCATGTTCTAAGCCCTCCCATCCTCCCTGGGCTTCTGGCAGCAGGAGTGAAAAGAGAGGAACAGAGCACTGGGACCCGTTTGACAAAATCTGGCTTCCCACGGGAAAGTCTTTCTCCACGTGCAGACATGCTCCCAGGTGCCTGGGGCAAGGGGAAGGAAATGCCATACACTGACCTTGAAGAGACCACAGGGCCCAGGCACAGTCTGAACCCTTCCCTCAACCCGGCGGTTTTACTAGCAGGAGTTCAACCCCAACGAACACAGCCCGGAGACCCCTGGGGCAAAAACGGCTTCCGACGAACAATAGGTGCTTGCTGTGGAACACCTATCCCAAGTGGGGGTAGCCAGCTCAACAAAATGCCACACACCGAGGTGTAAGAAACAACATTGCCAAGGCATGGTCTAAGCCCCTCACCTCGTCCCTGTGCTTTGGAGAGCAGGAGGGACAGCCGAGGCACACGGCCCTGAGACCCCTTTGCAAAAAGCCGGCTTCCCACGGAGACAGTTTTCCTGAGGTGCACACCCTATCCCAAGTGGTTGTGGCAAGGTAAAGCAAATGCCCTCCACTTCTCTGGAAGAAACCACAGTGCCCAGCCATGTTCTAAGCCCTCCCATCCTCCCTGGGCTTCTGGCAGCAGGAGTGAAAAGAGAGGAGCAGAGCACTGGGACCCGTTTGACAAAACCCGGCTTCCCACGGGAAAGTCTTTCTCCACGTGCAGACATGCTCCCAGGTGCCTAGGGCAAGGGGAAGGAAATGCCATACACTGACCTGGAAGAGACCACAGGGCCCAGGCACAGTCTGAACCCTTCCCTCAACCCGGCGGTTTTGCTAGCAGGAGTTCAACCCCAACGAACACAGCCCGGAGACCCCTGGGGCAAAAACGGCTTCCGACGATCAATAGGTGCTTGCTGTGGAACACCTATCCCAAGTGGGGGAAGCCAGCTCAACAAAATGCCACACACCCAGGTGTAAGAAACAGCATTGCCCAGGCATGGTCTAAGCCCCTCACCTCGTCCCTGTGCTTTGGGAAGCCGGAGGGACAGCCGAGGCACACGGCCCTGAGACCCCTTTGCAAAAAGCCGGCTTCCCATGGAGACAGTTTTCCTGAGGTGCACACCCTATCCCAAGTGGTTGTGGCAAGGTAAAGCAAATGCCCTCCCCTTCTCTGGAAGAAACCACAGTGCCTAGCCATGTTCTAAGGCCTCCCATCCTCCCTGGGCTTCTGGCAGCAGGAGTGAAAAGAGAGGAGCAGAGCACTGGGACCCTTTTGACAAAAACTGGCTTCCCACGGGAAAGTCTTTCTCCACGTGCAGACATGCTCCCAGGTGCCTGGGGCAAGGGGAAGGAAATGCCATACACTGACCTGGAAGAGACCACAGGGCCCAGGCACAGTCTGAACCCTTCCCTCAACCCGGCGGTTTTACTAGCAGGAGTTCAACCCCAACGAACATACCACGGAGACCCCTTGGGCAAAAACGGCTTCCGACGAACAATAGGTGCTTGCTGTGGAACACCTATCCCAAGTGGGGGTAGCCAGCTCAACAAAATGCCACACACCCAGGTGTAAGAAACAACATTGCCCAGGCATGGTCTAAGCCCCTCACCTCGTCCCTGTGCTTTGGGGAGCCGGAGGGACAGCCGAGGCACACGGCCCTGAGACCCCTTTGCAAAAAGCCGGCTTCCCACGGAAACAGTTTTCCTGAGGTGCACACCCTATCCCAAGTGGTTGTGGCAAGGTAAAGCAAATGCCCTCCACTTCTCTGGAAGAAACCACAGTGCCCAACCATGTTCTAAGCCCTCCCATCCTCCCTGGGCTTCTGGCAGCAGGAGTGAAAAGAGAGGAGCAGAGCACTGGGAACCTTTTGACAAGACCCGGCTTCCCACGGGAAAGTCTTTCTCCACGTGCAGACATGCTCCCAGGTGCCTGGGGCAAGGGGAAGGAAATGCCATACACTGACCTGGAAGAGACCACAGGGCCCAGGCACAGTCTGAACCCTTCCCTCAACCCGGCGGTTTTGCTAGCAGGAGTTCAACCCCAACGAACACAGCCCGGAGACCCCTGGGGCAAAAACGGCTTCCGACGAACAATAGGCGCTTGCTGTGGAAAACCAATCCTAAGTGGGGGTAGCCAGCTCAACACAATGCCTCACACCCAGGTGTAAGAAACAACATTGCCCAGGCATGGTCTAAGCCCCTCACTTCGTCCCTGTGCTTTGGGGAGCCGGAGGGACACCCGAGGCCCACGGCCCTGAGACCCCTTTGCAAAAAGCCGGCTTCCCACGGAAACAGTTTTCCTTAGGTGCAGACCCTATCCCAAGTGGTTGTGGCAAGGTAAAGCAAATGCCCTCCACTTCTCTGGAAGAAACCACAGTGCCCAGCCATGTTCTAAGCCCTCCCATCCTCCCTGGGCTTCTGGCAGCAGGAGTGAAAAGAGAGGAGCAGAGCACTGGGACCCGTTTGACAAAACCCGGCTTCCCACGGGAAAGTCTTTCTCCACGTGCAGACATGCTCCCAGGTGCCTGGGGCAAGGGGAAGGAAATGCCATACACTGACCTGGAAGAGACCACAGGGCCCAGGCACAGTCTGAACCCTTCCCTCAACCCGGCGGTTTTAGTAGCAGGAGTTCAACCCCAACGAACACAGCCCGGAGACCCCTGGGGCAAAAACGGCTTCCGACGAACAATAGGTGCTTGCTGTGGAACACCTATCCCAAGTGGGGGTAGCCAGCTCAACAAAATGCCACACACCCAGGTGTAAGAAACAACATTGCCCAGGCATGGTCTAAGCCCCTCACCTCGTCCCTGTGTTTTGGGGAGCCGGAGGGACAGCCGAGGCCCACGGCCCTGAGACCCCTTTGCAAAAAGCCGGCTTCCCACGGAAACAGTTTTCCTGAGGTGCACACCCTATCCCAAGTGGTTGTGGCAAGGTAAAGCAAATGCCCTCCACTTCTCTGGAAGAAACCACAGTGCCCAACCATGTTCTAAGCCCTCCCATCCTCCCTGGGCTTCTGGCAGCAGGAGTGAAAAGAGAGGAGCAGAGCACTGGGACCCGTTTGACAAAACCCGGCTTCCCACGGGAAAGTCTTTCTCCAAGTGCAGACATGCTCCCAGGTGCCTGGGGCAAGGGGAAGGAAATGCCATACACTGACCTGGAAGAGACCACAGGGCCCAGGCACAGTCTGAACCCTTCCCTCAACCCGGCGGTTTTACTAGCAGGAGTTCAACCCCAACGAACACAGCCCGGAGACCCCTGGGGCAAAAAAGGCTTCCGACGAACAATAGGTGCTTGCTGTGGAACACCTATCCCAAGTGGGGGTAGCCAGCTCAACAAAATGCCACACACCCAGGTGTAAGAAACATTGCCCAGGCATGGTCTAAGCCCCTCACCTCGTCCCTGTGCTTTGGGGAGCCGGAGGGACAGCCGAGGCACACGGCCCTGAGACCCCTTTGCAAAAAGCCGGCTTCCCACGGAGACAGTTTTCCTGAGGTGCACACCCTATCCCAAGTGGTTGTGGCAAGGTAAAGCAAATGCCCTCCACTTCTCTGGAAGAAACCACAGTGCCCAGCCATGTTCTAAGCCCTCCCATCCTCCCTGGGCTTCTGGCAGCAGGAGTGAAAAGAGAGGAGCAGAGCACTGGGACCCGTTTGACAAGACCCGGCTTCCCACGGGAAAGTCTTTCTCCACGTGCAGACATGCTCCCAGGTGCCTGGGGCAAGGGGAAGGAAATGCCATACACTGTCCTGGAAGAGACCACAGGGCCCAGGCACAGTCTGAACCCTTCCCTCAACCCGGCGGTTTTACTAGCAGGAGTTCAACCCCAAGGAACACAGCCCGGAGACCCCTGGGGCAAAAACGGCTTCCGACGAACAATAGGTGCTTGCTGTGGAACACCTATCCCAAGTGGGGGTAGCCAGCTCAACAAAATGCCACACACCGAGGTGTAAGAAACAACATTGCCAAGGCATGGTCTAAGCCCCTCACCTCGTCCCTGTGCTTTGGGGAGCAGGAGGGACAGCCGAGGCACACGGCCCTGAGACCCCTTTGCAAAAAGCCGGCTTCCCACGGAGACAGTTTTCCTGAGGTGCACACCCTATCCCAAGTGGTTGTGGCAAGGTAAAGCAAATGCCCTCCACTTCTCTGGAAGAAACCACAGTGCCCAGCCATGTTCTAAGCCCTCCCATCCTCCCTGGGCTTCTGGCAGCAGGAGTGAAAAGAGAGGAGCAGAGCACTGGGACCCGTTTGACAAAACCCGGCTTCCCACGGGAAAGTCTTTCTCCACGTGCAGACATGCTCCCAGGTGCCTGGGGCAAGGGGAAGGAAATGCCATACACTGACCTGGAAGAGACCACAGGGCCCAGGCACAGTCTGAACCCTTCCCTCAACCCGGCGGTTTTACTAGCAGGAGTTCAACCCCAACGAACACAGCCCGGAGACCCCTGGGGCAAAAACGGCTTCCGACGAACAATAGGTGCTTGCTGTGGAACACCTATCCCAAGTGGGGGTAGCCAGCTCAACAAAATGCCACACACCGAGGTGTAAGAAACAACATTGCCAAGGCATGGTCTAAGCCCCTCACCTCGTCCCTGTGCTTTGGGGAGCAGGAGGGACAGCCGAGGCACACGGCCCTGAGACCCCTTTGCAAAAAGCCGGCTTCCCACGGAGACAGTTTTCCTGAGGTGCACACCCTATCCCAAGTGGTTGTGGCAAGGTAAAGCAAATGCCCTCCACTTCTCTGGAAGAAACCACAGTGCCCAGCCATGTTCTAAGCCCTCCCATCCTCCCTGGGCTTCTGGCAGCAGGAGTGAAAAGAGAGGAGCAGAGCACTGGGACCCGTTTGACAAAACCCGGCTTCCCACGGGAAAGTCTTTCTCCACGTGCAGACATGCTCCCAGGTGCCTAGGGCAAGGGGAAGGAAATGCCATACACTGACCTGGAAGAGACCACAGGGCCCAGGCACAGTCTGAACCCTTCCCTCAACCCGGCGGTTTTGCTAGCAGGAGTTCAACCCCAACGAACACAGCCCGGAGACCCCTGGGGCAAAAACGGCTTCCGACGATCAATAGGTGCTTGCTGTGGAACACCTATCCCAAGTGGGGGAAGCCAGCTCAACAAAATGCCACACACCCAGGTGTAAGAAACAGCATTGCCCAGGCATGGTCTAAGCCCCTCACCTCGTCCCTGTGCTTTGGGAAGCCGGAGGGACAGCCGAGGCACACGGCCCTGAGACCCCTTTGCAAAAAGCCGGCTTCCCATGGAGACAGTTTTCCTGAGGTGCACACCCTATCCCAAGTGGTTGTGGCAAGGTAAAGCAAATGCCCTCCCCTTCTCTGGAAGAAACCACAGTGCCTAGCCATGTTCTAAGGCCTCCCATCCTCCCTGGGCTTCTGGCAGCAGGAGTGAAAAGAGAGGAGCAGAGCACTGGGACCCTTTTGACAAAAACTGGCTTCCCACGGGAAAGTCTTTCTCCACGTGCAGACATGCTCCCAGGTGCCTGGGGCAAGGGGAAGGAAATGCCATACACTGACCTGGAAGAGACCACAGGGCCCAGGCACAGTCTGAACCCTTCCCTCAACCCGGCGGTTTTACTAGCAGGAGTTCAACCCCAACGAACATACCACGGAGACCCCTTGGGCAAAAACGGCTTCCGACGAACAATAGGTGCTTGCTGTGGAACACCTATCCCAAGTGGGGGTAGCCAGCTCAACAAAATGCCACACACCCAGGTGTAAGAAACAACATTGCCCAGGCATGGTCTAAGCCCCTCACCTCGTCCCTGTGTTTTGGGGAGCCGGAGGGACAGCCGAGGCCCACGGCCCTGAGACCCCTTTGCAAAAAGCCGGCTTCCCACGGAAACAGTTTTCCTGAGGTGCACACCCTATCCCAAGTGGTTGTGGCAAGGTAAAGCAAATGCCCTCCACTTCTCTGGAAGAAACCACAGTGCCCAACCATGTTCTAAGCCCTCCCATCCTCCCTGGGCTTCTGGCAGCAGGAGTGAAAAGAGAGGAGCAGAGCACTGGGAACCTTTTGACAAGACCCGGCTTCCCACGGGAAAGTCTTTCTCCACGTGCAGACATGCTCCCAGGTGCCTGGGGCAAGGGGAAGGAAATGCCATACACTGACCTGGAAGAGACCACAGGGCCCAGGCACAGTCTGAACCCTTCCCTCAACCCGGCGGTTTTGCTAGCAGGAGTTCAACCCCAACGAACACAGCCCGGAGACCCCTGGGGCAAAAACGGCTTCCGACGAACAATAGGCGCTTGCTGTGGAAAACCAATCCTAAGTGGGGGTAGCCAGCTCAACACAATGCCTCACACCCAGGTGTAAGAAACAACATTGCCCAGGCATGGTCTAAGCCCCTCACTTCGTCCCTGTGCTTTGGGGACCGGAGGGACACCCGAGGCCCACGGCCCTGAGACCCCTTTGCAAAAAGCCGGCTTCCCACGGAAACAGTTTTCCTTAGGTGCAGACCCTATCCCAAGTGGTTGTGGCAAGGTAAAGCAAATGCCCTCCACTTCTCTGGAAGAAACCACAGTGCCCAGCCATGTTCTAAGCCCTCCCATCCTCCCTGGGCTTCTGGCAGCAGGAGTGAAAAGAGAGGAGCAGAGCACTGGGACCCGTTTGACAAAACCCGGCTTCCCACGGGAAAGTCTTTCTCCACGTGCAGACATGCTCCCAGGTGCCTGGGGCAAGGGGAAGGAAATGCCATACACTGACCTGGAAGAGACCACAGGGCCCAGGCACAGTCTGAACCCTTCCCTCAACCCGGCGGTTTTAGTAGCAGGAGTTCAACCCCAACGAACACAGCCCGGAGACCCCTGGGGCAAAAACAGCTTCCGACGAACAATAGGTGCTTGCTGTGGAACACCTATCCCAAGTGGGGGTAGCCAGCTCAACAAAATGCCACACACCCAGGCGTAAGAAACAACATTGCCCAGGCATGGTCTAAGCCCCTCATCTCGTCCCTGTGTTTTGGGGAGCCGGAGGGACAGCCGAGGCCCACGGCCCTGAGACCCCTTTGCAAAAAGCCGGCTTCCCACGGAAACAGTTTTCCTGAGGTGCACACCCTATCCCAAGTGGTTGTGGCAAGGTAAAGCAAATGCCCTCCACTTCTCTGGAAGAAACCACAGTGCCCAACCATGTTCTAAGCCCTCCCATCCTCCCTGGGCTTCTGGCAGCAGGAGTGAAAAGAGAGGAGCAGAGCACTGGGACCCGTTTGACAAAACCCGGCTTCCCACGGGAAAGTCTTTCTCCAAGTGCAGACATGCTCCCAGGT
This sequence comes from Ursus arctos, assembly GCF_023065955.2. Classification (NCBI taxonomy): domain Eukaryota; kingdom Metazoa; phylum Chordata; class Mammalia; order Carnivora; family Ursidae; genus Ursus; species Ursus arctos. The sequence continues at coordinate 3,238,593 of NW_026623078.1, read as the reverse complement.
GCCTGGGGCAAGGGGAAGGAAATGCCATACACTGACCTGGAAGAGACCACAGGGCCCAGGCACAGTCTGAACCCTTCCCTCAACCCGGCGGTTTTACTAGCAGGAGTTCAACCCCAACGAACACAGCCCGGAGACCCCTGGGGCAAAAACGGCTTCCGACGAACAATAGGTGCTTGCTGTGGAACACCTATCCCAAGTGGGGGTAGCCAGCTCAACAAAATGCCACACACCCAGGTGTAAGAAACATTGCCCACGCATGGTCTAAGCCCCTCACCTCGTCCCTGTGCTTTGGGGAGCCGGAGGGACAGCCGAGGCACACGGCCCTGAGACCCCTTTGCAAAAAGCCGGCTTCCCACGGAGACAGTTTTCCTGAGGTGCACACCCTATCCCAAGTGGTTGTGGCAAGGTAAAGCAAATGCCCTCCACTTCTCTGGAAGAAACCACAGTGCCCAGCCATGTTCTAAGCCCTCCCATCCTCCCTGGGCTTCTGGCAGCAGGAGTGAAAAGAGAGGAGCAGAGCACTGGGACCCGTTTGACAAGACCCGGCTTCCCACGGGAAAGTCTTTCTCCACGTGCAGACATGCTCCCAGGTGCCTGGGGCAAGGGGAAGGAAATGCCATACACTGTCCTGGAAGAGACCACAGGGCCCAGGCACAGTCTGAACCCTTCCCTCAACCCGGCGGTTTTGCTAGCAGGAGTTCAACCCCAACGAACACAGCCCGGAGACCCCTGGGGCAAAAACGGCTTCCGACGAACAATAGGCGCTTGCTGTGGAAAACCAATCCTAAGTGGGGGTAGCCAGCTCAACACAATGCCTCACACCCAGGTGTAAGAAACAACATTGCCCAGGCATGGTCTAAGCCCCTCACTTCGTCCCTGTGCTTTGGGGAGCCGGAGGGACACCCGAGGCCCACGGCCCTGAGACCCCTTTGCAAAAAGCCGGCTTCCCACGGAAACAGTTTTCCTTAGGTGCAGACCCTATCCCAAGTGGTTGTGGCAAGGTAAAGCAAATGCCCTCCACTTCTCTGGAAGAAACCACAGTGCCCAGCCATGTTCTAAGCCCTCCCATCCTCCCTGGGCTTCTGGCAGCAGGAGTGAAAAGAGAGGAGCAGAGCACTGGGACCCGTTTGACAAAACCCGGCTTCCCACGGGAAAGTCTTTCTCCACGTGCAGACATGCTCCCAGGTGCCTGGGGCAAGGGGAAGGAAATGCCATACACTGACCTGGAAGAGACCACAGGGCCCAGGCACAGTCTGAACCCTTCCCTCAACCCGGCGGTTTTAGTAGCAGGAGTTCAACCCCAACGAACACAGCCCGGAGACCCCTGGGGCAAAAACGGCTTCCGACGAACAATAGGTGCTTGCTGTGGAACACCTATCCCAAGTGGGGGTAGCCAGCTCAACAAAATGCCACACACCCAGGTGTAAGAAACAACATTGCCCAGGCATGGTCTAAGCCCCTCACCTCGTCCCTGTGTTTTGGGGAGCCGGAGGGACAGCCGAGGCCCACGGCCCTGAGACCCCTTTGCAAAAAGCCGGCTTCCCACGGAAACAGTTTTCCTGAGGTGCACACCCTATCCCAAGTGGTTGTGGCAAGGTAAAGCAAATGCCCTCCACTTCTCTGGAAGAAACCACAGTGCCCAGCCATGTTCTAAGCCCTCCCATCCTCCCTGGGCTTCTGGCAGCAGGAGTGAAAAGAGAGGAACAGAGCACTGGGATCCGTTTGACAAAATCTGGCTTCCCACGGGAAAGTCTTTCTCCACGTGCAGACATGCTCCCAGGTGCCTGGGGCAAGGGGAAGGAAATGCCATACACTGACCTTGAAGAGACCACAGGGCCCAGGCACAGTCTGAACCCTTCCCTCAACCCGGCGGTTTTGCTAGCAGGAGTTCAACCCCAACGAACACAGCCCGGAGACCCCTGGGGCAAAAACGGCTTCCGACGAACAATAGGCGCTTGCTGTGGAAAACCAATCCTAAGTGGGGGTAGCCAGCTCAACACAATGCCTCACACCCAGGTGTAAGAAACAACATTGCCCAGGCATGGTCTAAGCCCCTCACTTCGTCCCTGTGCTTTGGGGAGCCGGAGGGACACCCGAGGCCCACGGCCCTGAGACCCCTTTGCAAAAAGCCGGCTTCCCACGGAAACAGTTTTCCTTAGGTGCAGACCCTATCCCAAGTGGTTGTGGCAAGGTAAAGCAAATGCCCTCCACTTCTCTGGAAGAAACCACAGTGCCCAGCCATGTTCTAAGCCCTCCCATCCTCCCTGGGCTTCTGGCAGCAGGAGTGAAAAGAGAGGAGCAGAGCACTGGGACCCGTTTGACAAAACCCGGCTTCCCACGGGAAAGTCTTTCTCCACGTGCAGACATGCTCCCAGGTGCCTGGGGCAAGGGGAAGGAAATGCCATACACTGACCTGGAAGAGACCACAGGGCCCAGGCACAGTCTGAACCCTTCCCTCAACCCGGCGGTTTTAGTAGCAGGAGTTCAACCCCAACGAACACAGCCCGGAGACCCCTGGGGCAAAAACGGCTTCCGACGAACAATAGGTGCTTGCTGTGGAACACCTATCCCAAGTGGGGGTAGCCAGCTCAACAAAATGCCACACACCCAGGTGTAAGAAACAACATTGCCCAGGCATGGTCTAAGCCCCTCACCTCGTCCCTGTGTTTTGGGGAGCCGGAGGGACAGCCGAGGCCCACGGCCCTGAGACCCCTTTGCAAAAAGCCGGCTTCCCACGGAAACAGTTTTCCTGAGGTGCACACCCTATCCCAAGTGGTTGTGGCAAGGTAAAGCAAATGCCCTCCACTTCTCTGGAAGAAACCACAGTGCCCAGCCATGTTCTAAGCCCTCCCATCCTCCCTGGGCTTCTGGCAGCAGGAGTGAAAAGAGAGGAACAGAGCACTGGGATCCGTTTGACAAAATCTGGCTTCCCACGGGAAAGTCTTTCTCCACGTGCAGACATGCTCCCAGGTGCCTGGGGCAAGGGGAAGGAAATGCCATACACTGACCTTGAAGAGACCACAGGGCCCAGGCACAGTCTGAACCCTTCCCTCAACCCGGCGGTTTTACTAGCAGGAGTTCAACCCCAACGAACACAGCCCGGAGACCCCTGGGGCAAAAACGGCTTCCGACGAACAGTAGGTGCTTGCTGTGGAACACCTATCCCAAGTGGGGGTAGCCAGCTCAACACAATGCCACACACCCAGGTTAAGAAACAACATTGCCCAGGCATGGTCTAAGCCCCTCACCTCGTCCCTGTGCTTTGGGGAACCGGAGGGACAGCCGAGGCACACGGCCCTGAGACCCCTTTGCAAAAAGCCGGCTTCCCACGGAGACAGTTTTCCTGAGGTGCACACCCTATCCCAAGTGGTTGTGGCAAGGTAAAGCAAATGCCCTCCACTTCTCTGGAAGAAACCACAGTGCCCAACCATGTTCTAAGCCCTCCCATCCTACCTGGGCTTCTGGCAGCAGGAGTGAAAAGAGAGGAGCAGAGCACTGGGACCCGTTTGACAAGACCCGGCTTCCCACGGGAAAGTCTTTCTCCACGTGCAGACATGCTCCCAGGTGCCTGGGGCAAGGGGAAGGAAATGCCATACACTGACCTGGAAGAGACCACAGGGCCCAGGCACAGTCTGAACCCTTCCCTCAACCCGGCGGTTTTGCTAGCAGGAGTTCAACCCCAACGAACACAACCCGGACACCCCTGGGGCAAAAACGGCTTCTGACGAACAATAGGCGCGCGCTGTGGAAAACCAATCCTAAGTGGGGGTAGCCAGCTCAACACAATGCCACACACACAGGTTAAGAAACAACATTGCCCAGGCATGGTCTAAGCCTCTCACCTCGTCCCTGTGCTTTGGGGAGCCGGAGGGACAGCCGAGGCACATGGCCCTGAGACCCCTTTGCAAAAAGCCGGCTTCCCACGGAGACAGTTTTCCTGAGGTGCACACCCTATCCCAAGTGGTTGTGGCAAGGTAAAGCAAATGCCCTCCACTTCTCTGGAAGAAACCACAGTGCCCAGCCATGTTCTAAGCCCTCCCATCCTCCCTGGGCTTCTGGCAGCAGGAGTGAAAAGAGAGGAGCAGAGCACTGGGACCCGTTTGACAAAACCCGGCTTCCCACGGGAAAGTCTTTCTCCACGTGCAGACATGCTCCCAGGTGCCTGGGGCAAGGGGAAGGAAATGCCATACACTGACCTGGAAGAGACCACAGGGCCCAGGCACAGTCTGAACCCTTCCCTCAACCCGGCGGTTTTGCTAGCAGGAGTTCAACCCCAACGAACACAGACCGGAGACCCCTGGGGCAAAAACGGCTTCAGACGATCAATAGGTGCTTGCTGTGGAACACCTATCCCAAGTGGGGGAAGCCAGCTCAACAAAATGCCACACACCCAGGTGTAAGAAACAACATTGCCCAGGCATGGTCTAAGCCCCTCACCTCGTCCCTGTGTTTTGGGGAGCCGGAGGGACAGCCGAGGCCCACGGCCCTGAGACCCCTTTGCAAAAAGCCGGCTTCCCACGGAAACAGTTTTCCTGAGGTGCACACCCTATCCCAAGTGGTTGTGGCAAGGTAAAGCAAATGCCCTCCACTTCTCTGGAAGAAACCACAGTGCCCAGCCATGTTCTAAGCCCTCCCATCCTCCCTGGTCTTCTGGCAGCAGGAGTGAAAAGAGAGGAACAGAGCACTGGGACCCGTTTGACAAAATCTGGCTTCCCACGGGAAAGTCTTTCTCCACGTGCAGACATGCTCCCAGGTGCCTGGGGCAAGGGGAAGGAAATGCCATACACTGACCTTGAAGAGACCACAGGGCCCAGGCACAGTCTGAACCCTTTCCTCAACCCGGCGGTTTTACTGGCAGGAGTTCAACCCCAACGAACACAGCCCGGAGACCCCTGGGGCAAAAACGGCTTCCGACGAACAGTAGGTGCTTGCTGTGGAACACCTATCCCAAGTGGGGGTAGCCAGCTCAACACAATGCCACACACCCAGGTTAAGAAACAACATTGCCCAGGCATGGTCTAAGCCCCTCACCTCGTCCCTGTGCTTTGGGGAACCGGAGGGACAGCCGAGGCACACGGCCCTGAGACCCCTTTGCAAAAAGCCGGCTTCCCACGGAGACAGTTTTCCTGAGGTGCAGACCCTATCCCAAGTGGTTGTGGCAAGGTAAAGCAAATGCCCTCCACTTCTCTGGAAGAAACCACAGTGCCCAACCATGTTCTAAGCCCTCCCATCCTCCCTGGGCTTCTGGCAGCAGGAGTGAAAAGAGAGGAGCAGAGCACTGGGACCCGTTTGACAAAACCCGGCTTCCCACGGGAAAGTCTTTCTCCACGTGCAGACATGCTCCCAGGTGCCTGTGGCAAGGGGAAGGAAATGCCATACACTGACCTGGAAGAGACCACAGCGCCCAGGCACAGTCTGAACCCTTCCCTCAACCCGGCGGTTTTGCTAGCAGGAGTTCAACCCCAACGAACAATGCCCGGAGACCCCTGGGGCAAAAACGGCTTCCGACGATCAATATGTGCTTGCTGTGGAACATCTATCCCAAGTTGGGGAAGCCAGCTCAACAAAATGCCACACACCCAGGTGTAAGAAACAACATTGCCCAGGCTTGGTCTAAGCCCCTCACCTCGTCATTGTGCTTTGGGGAGCCGGAGGGACAGCCGAGGCCGACGACCCTGAGACCCCTTTGCAAAAAGCCGGCTTCCCACGGAGACAGTTTTCCTGAGGTGCACACCCTATCCCAAGTGGTTGTGGCAAGGTAAAGCAAATGCCCTCCACTTCTCTGGAAGAAACCACAGTGCCTAGCCATGTTCTAAGCCCTCCCATCCTCCCTGGGCTTCTGGCAGCAGGAGTGAAAAGAGAGGAGCAGAGCACTGGGACCCTTTTGACAAAAACTGGCTTCCCACGGGAAAGTCTTTCTCCACGTGCAGACATGCTCCCAGGTGCCTGTGGCAAGGGGAAGGAAATGCCATACACTGACCTGGAAGAGACCACAGGGCCCAGGCACAGTCTGAACCCTTCCCTCAACCCGGCGGTTTTGCTAACAGGAGTTCAACCCCAACGAACACAGCCCGGAGACCCCTGGGGCAAAAACGGCTTCCGACGAACAATAGGCGCTTGCTGTGGAAAACCAATCCTAAGTGGGGGTAGCCAGCTCAACACAATGCCTCACACCCAGGTGTAAGAAACAACATTGCCCAGGCATGGTCTAAGCCCCTCACTTCGTCCCTGTGCTTTGGGGAGCCGGAGGGACACCCGAGGCCCACGGCCCTGAGACCCCTTTGCAAAAAGCCGGCTTCCCACGGAAACAGTTTTCCTTAGGTGCAGACCCTATCCCAAGTGGTTGTGGCAAGGTAAAGCAAATGCCCTCCACTTCTCTGGAAGAAACCACAGTGCCCAGCCATGTTCTAAGCCCTCCCATCCTCCCTGGGCTTCTGGCAGCAGGAGTGAAAAGAGAGGAGCAGAGCACTGGGACCCGTTTGACAAAACCCGGCTTCCCACGGGAAAGTCTTTCTCCACGTGCAGACATGCTCCCAGGTGCCTGGGGCAAGGGGAAGGAAATGCCATACACTGACCTGGAAGAGACCACAGGGCCCAGGCACAGTCTGAACCCTTCCCTCAACCCGGCGGTTTTAGTAGCAGGAGTTCAACCCCAACGAACACAGCCCGGAGACCCCTGGGGCAAAAACGGCTTCCGACGAACAATAGGTGCTTGCTGTGGAACACCTATCCCAAGTGGGGGTAGCCAGCTCAACAAAATGCCACACACCCAGGTGTAAGAAACAACATTGCCCAGGCATGGTCTAAGCCCCTCACCTCGTCCCTGTGCTTTGGGGAACCGGAGGGACAGCCGAGGCACACGGCCCTGAGACCCCTTTGCAAAAAGCCGGCTTCCCACGGAGACAGTTTTCCTGAGGTGCACACCCTATCCCAAGTGGTTGTGGCAAGGTAAAGCAAATGCCCTCCACTTCTCTGGAAGAAACCACAGTGCCCAGCCATGTTCTAAGCCCTCCCATCCTCCCTGGGCTTCTGGCAGCAGGAGTGAAAAGAGAGGAGCAGAGCACTGGGACCCGTTTGACAAAACCCGGCTTCCCACGGGAAAGTCTTTCTCCACGTGCAGACATGCTCCCAGTGCCTGGGGCAAGGGGAAGGAAATGCCATACACTGACCTGGAAGAGACCACAGGGCCCAGGCACAGTCTGAACCTTCCCTCAACCCGGCGGTTTTACTAGCAGGAGTTCAACCCCAACGAACACAGCCCGGAGACCCCTGGGGCAAAAACGGCTTCCGACGAACAATAGGTGCTTGCTGTGGAACACCTATCCCAAGTGGGGGTAGCCAGCTCAACACAATGCCACACACCCAGGTTAAGAAACAACATTGCCCAGGCATGGTCTAAGCCCCTCACCTCGTCCCTGTGCTTTGGGGAACCGGAGGGACAGCCGAGGCACACGGCCCTGAGACCCCTTCGCAAAAAGCCGGCTTCCCATGGAGACAGTATTCCTGAGGTGCAGACCCTATCCCAAGTGGTTGTGGCAAGGTAAAGCAAATGCCCTCCACTTCTCTGGAAGAATCCACAGTGCCCAGCCATGTTCTAAGCCCTCCTATCCTCCCTGGGCTTCTGGAAGCAGGAGTGAAAAGAGAGGAACAGAGCACTGGGACCCTTTTGACAAAAACTGGCTTCCCACGGGAAAGTCTTTCTCCACGTGCAGACATGCTCCCAGGTGCCTGGGGCAAGGGGAAGGATATGCCATACACTGACCTTGAAGAGACCACAGCGCCCAGGCACAGTCTGAACCCTTCCCTCAACCCGGCGGTTTTGCTAGCAGGAGTTCAACCCCAACGAACACAGCCCGGAGACCCCTGGGGCAAAAACGGCTTCCGACGATCAATAGGTGCTTGCTGTGGAACACCTATCCCAAGTTGGGGAAGCCAGCTCAACAAAATGCCACACACCCAGGTGTAAGAAACAACATTGCCCAGGCTTAGTCTAAGCCCCTCACCTCGTCCTTGTGCTTTGGGGAGCCGGAGGGACAGCCGAGGCCCACGACCCTGAGACCCCTTTGCAAAAAGCCGGCTTCCCACGGAGACAGTTTTCCTGAGGTGCAGACCCTATCCCAAGTGGTTGTGGCAAGGTAAAGCAAATGCCTTCCACTTCTCTGGAAGAAACCACAGTGCCCAACCATGTTCTAAGCCCTCCCATCCTCCCTGGGCTTCTGGCAGCAGGAGTGAAAAGAGAGGAGCAGAGCACTGGGACCCGTTTGACAAGACCCGGCTTCCCACGGGAAAGTCTTTCTCCACGTGCAGACATGCTCCCAGGTGCCTGGGGCAAGGGGAAGGAAATGCCATACACTGACCTGGAAGAGACCACAGGGCCCAGGCACAGTCTGAACCCTTCCCTCAACCCGGCGGTTTTGCTAGCAGGAGTTCAACCCCAACGAACACAGCCCAGAGACCCCTGGGGCAAAAACGTCTTCTGACGAACAATAGGCGCGCGCTGTGGAAAACCAATCCTAAGTGGGGGTAGCCAGGTCAACACAATGCCACACACCCAGGTTAAGAAACAACATTGCCCAGGCATGGTCTAAGCCCCTCACCTCGTCCCTGTGCTTTGGGGAGCCGGAGGGACAGCCGAGGCACATGGCCCTGAGACCCCTTTGCAAAAAGCCGGCTTCCCACGGAGACACTTTTCCTGAGGTGCACACCCTATCCCAAGTGGTTGTGGCAAGGTAAAGCAAATGCCCTCCACTTCTCTGGAAGAAACCACAGTGCCCAGCCATGTTCTAAGCCCTCCCATCCTCCCTGGGCTTCTGGCAGCAGGAGTGAAAAGAGAGGAGCAGAGCACTGGGACCCGTTTGACAAAACCCGGCTTCCCACGGGAAAGTCTTTCTCCACGTGCAGACATGCTCCCAGGTGCCTGGGGCAAGGGGAAGGAAATGCCATACACTGACCTGGAAGAGACCACAGGGCCCAGGCACAGTCTGAACCCTTCCCTCAACCCGGCGGTTTTAGTAGCAGGAGTTCAACCCCAACGAACACAGCCCGGAGACCCCTGGTGCAAAAACGGCTTCCGACGAACAATAGGTGCTTGCTGTGGAACACCTATCCCAAGTGGGGGTAGCCAGCTCAACAAAATGCCACACACCCAGGTGTAAGAAACAACATTGCCCAGGCATGGTCTAAGCCCCTCACCTCGTCCCTGTGCTTTGGGGAACCGGAGGGATAGCCGAGGCACACGGCCCTGAGACCCCTTTGCAAAAAGCCGGCTTCCCACGGAGACAGTTTTCCTGAGGTGCACACCCTATCCCAAGTGGTTGTGGCAAGGTAAAGCAAATGCCCTCCACTTCTCTGGAAGAAACCACAGTGCCCAGCCATGTTCTAAGCCCTCCCATCCTCCCTGGGCTTCTGGCAGCAGGAGTGAAAAGAGAGGAGCAGAGCACTGGGACCCGTTTGACAAAACCCGGCTTCCCACGGGAAAGTCTTTCTCCACGTGCAGACATGCTCCCGGTGCCTGGGGCAAGGGGAAGGAAATGCCATACACTGACCTGAAAGAGACCACAGGGCCCAGGCACAGTCTGAACCTTCCCTCAACCCGGCGGTTTTACTAGCAGGAGTTCAACCCCAACGAACACAGCCCGGAGACCCCTGGGGCAAAAACGGCTTCCGACGAACAATAGGTGCTTGCTGTGGAACACCTATCCCAAGTGGGGGTAGCCAGCTCAACACAATGCCACACACCCAGGTTAAGAAACAACATTGCCCAGGCATGGTCTAAGCCCCTCACCTCGTCCCTGTGCTTTGGGGAACCGGAGGGACAGCCGAGGCACACGGCCCTGAGACCCCTTCGCAAAAAGCCGGCTTCCCATGGAGACAGTATTCCTGAGGTGCAGACCCTATCCCAAGTGGTTGTGGCAAGGTAAAGCAAATGCCCTCCACTTCTCTGGAAGAATCCACAGTGCCCAGCCATGTTCTAAGCCCTCCCATCCTCCCTGGGCTTCTGGAAGCAGGAGTGAAAAGAGAGGAACAGAGCACTGGGACCCTTTTGACAAAAACTGGCTTCCCACGGGAAAGTCTTTCTCCACGTGCAGACATGCTCCCAGGTGCCTGGGGCAAGGGGAAGGATATGCCATACACTGACCTTGAAGAGACCACAGCGCCCAGGCACAGTCTGAACCCTTCCCTCAACCCGGCGGTTTTGCTAGCAGGAGTTCAACCCCAACGAACACAGCCCGGAGACCCCTGGGGCAAAAACGGCTTCCGACGATCAATAGGTGCTTGCTGTGGAACACCTATCCCAAGTTGGGGAAGCCAGCTCAAAAAATGCCACACACCCAGGTGTAAGAAACAACATTGCCCAGGCTTAGTCTAAGCCCCTCACCTCGTCCTTGTGCTTTGGGGAGCCGGAGGGACAGCCGAGGCCCACGACCCTGAGACCCCTTTGCAAAAAGCCGGCTTCCCACGGAGACAGTTTTCCTGAGGTGCAGACGCTATCCCAAGTGGTTGTGGCAAGGTAAAGCAAATGCCTTCCACTTCTCTGGAAGAAACCACAGTGCCCAACCATGTTCTAAGCCCTCCCATCCTCCCTGGGCTTCTGGCAGCAGGAGTGAAAAGAGAGGAGCAGAGCACTGGGACCCGTTTGACAAGACCCGGCTTCCCACGGGAAAGTCTTTCTCCACGTGCAGACATGCTCCCAGGTGCCTGGGGCAAGGGGAAGGAAATGCCATACACTGACCTGGAAGAGACCACAGGGCCCAGGCACAGTCTGAACCCTTCCCTCAACCCAGCGGTTTTGCTAGCAGGAGTTCAACCCCAACGAACACAGCCCAGAGACCCCTGGGGCAAAAACGTCTTCTGACGAACAATAGGCGCGCGCTGTGGAAAACCAATCCTAAGTGGGGGTAGCCAGCTCAACACAATGCCACACACCCAGGTTAAGAAACAACATTGCCCAGGCATGGTCTAAGCCCCTCACCTCGTCCCTGTGCTTTGGGGAGCCGGAGGGACAGCCGAGGCACATGGCCCTGAGACCCCTTTGCAAAAAGCCGGCTTCCCACGGAGACACTTTTCCTGAGGTGCACACCCTATCCCAAGTGGTTGTGGCAAGGTAAAGCAAATGCCCTCCACTTCTCTGGAAGAAACCACAGTGCCCAGCCATGTTCTAAGCCCTCCCATCCTCCCTGGGCTTCTGGCAGCAGGAGTGAAAAGAGAGGAGCAGAGCACTGGGACCCGTTTGACAAAACCCGGCTTCCCACGGGAAAGTCTTTCTCCACGTGCAGACATGCTCCCAGGTGCCTGGGGCAAGGGGAAGGAAATGCCATACACTGACCTGGAAGAGACCACAGGGCCCAGGCACAGTCTGAACCCTTCCCTCAACCCGGCGGTTTTACTAGGAGGAGTTCAACCCCAACGAACACAGCCCGGAGACCCCTGGGGCAAAAACGGCTTCCGACGATCAATAGGTGCTTGCTGTGGAACACCTATCACAAGTTGGGGAAGCCAGCTCCACAAAATGCCACACACCCAGGTGTAAGAAACAACATTGCCCAGGCTTGGTCTAAGCCCCTCACCTCGTCCTTGTGCTTTGGGGAGCCGGAGGGACAGCCGAGTCCCACGACCCTGAGACCCCTTTGCAAAAAGCCGGCTTCCCACGGAGACAGTTTTCCTGAGGTGCACACCCTATCCCAAGTGGTTGTGGCAAGGTAAAGCAAATGCCCTCCACTTCTCTGGAAGAAACCACAGTGCCCAACCATGTTCTAAGCCCTCCCATCCTCCCTGGGCTTCTGGCAGCAGGAGTGAAAAGAGAGGAGCAGAGCACTGGGACCCGTTTGACAAGACCCGGCTTCCCACGGGAAAGTCTTTCTCCACGTGCAGACATGCTCCCAGGTGCCTGGGGCAAGGGGAAGGAAATGCCATACACTGACCTGGAAGAGACCACAGGGCCCAGGCACAGTCTGAACCCTTCCCTCAACCCGGCGGTTTTGCTAGCAGGAGTTCAACCCCAACGAACACAGCCCGGAGACCCCTGGGGCAAAAACGGCTTCTGACGAACAATAGGCGCGCGCTGTGGAAAACCAATCCTAAGTGGGGGTAGCCAGCTCAACACAATGCCACACACCCAGGTTAAGAAACAACATTGCCCAGGCATGGTCTAAGCCCCTCACCTCGTCCCTGTGCTTTGGGGAGCCGGAGGGACAGCCGAGGCACATGGCCCTGAGACCCCTTTGCAAAAAGCCGGCTTCCCACGGAAACAGTTTTCCTGAGGTGCACACCCTATCCCAAGTGGTTGTGGCAAGGTAAAGCAAATGCCCTCCACTTCTCTGGAAGAAACCACAGTGCCCAGCCATGTTCTAAGCCCTCCCATCCTCCCTGGGCTTCTGGCAGCAGGAGTGAAAAGAGAGGAGCAGAGCACTGGGACCCGTTTGACAAAACCCGGCTTCCCACGGGAAAGTCTTTCTCCACGTGCAGACATGCTCCCAGGTGCATGGGGCAAGGGGAAGGAAATGCCATACACTGACCTGGAAGAGACCTCAGGGCCCAGGCACAGTCTGAACCCTTCCCTCAACCCGGAGGTTTTGCTAGCAGGAGTTCAACCCCAACGAACACAGCCCGGAGACCCCTGGGGCAAAAACGGCTTCCGACTATCAATAGGTGCTTGCTGTGGAACACCTATCCCAAGTGGGGGAAGCCAGCTCAACAAAATGCCACACACCCAGGTGTAAGAAACAACATTGCCCAGGCATGGTCTAAGCCCCTCACCTCGTCCCTGTGTTTTGGGGAGCCGGAGGGACAGCCGAGACCCACGGCCCTGAGACCCCTTTGCAAAAAGCCGGCTTCCCACGGAGACAGTTTTCCTGAGGTGCACACCCTATCCCAAGTGGTTGTGGCAAGGTAAAGCAAATGCCCTCCACTTCTCTGGAAGAAACCACAGTGCCCAGCCATGTTCTAAGCCCTCCCATCCTCCCTGGGCTTCTGGCAGCAGGAGTGAAAAGAGAGGAACAGAGCACTGGGACCCGTTTGACAAAAACTGGCTTCCCACGGGAAAGTCTTTCTCCACGTGCAGACATGCTCCCAGGTGCCTGGGGCAAGGGGAAGGAAATGCCATACACTGACCTTGAAGAGACCACAGCGCCCAGGCACAGTCTGAACCCTTCCCTCAACCCGGCGGTTTTACTAGCAGGAGTTCAACCCCAACGAACACAGCCCGGAGACCCCTGGGGCAAAAAAGGCTTCCGACGAACAATAGGTGCTTGCTGTGGAACACCTATCCCAAGTGGGGGTAGCCAGCTCAACACAATGCCACACACCCAGGTTAAGAAACAACATTGCCCAGGCATGGTCTAAGCCCCTCACCTCGTCCCTGTGCTTTGGGGAACCGGAGGGACAGCCGAGGCACACGGCCCTGAGACCCCTTTGCAAAAAGCCGGCTTCCCATGGAGACAGTATTCCTGAGGTGCAGACCCTATCCCAAGTGGTTGTGGCAAGGTAAAGCAAATGCCCTCCACTTCTCTGGAAGAAACCACAGTGCCCAGCCATGTTCTAAGCCCTCCCATCCTCCCTGGGCTTCTGGCAGCAGGAGTGAAAAGAGAGGAGCAGAGCACTGGGACCCGTTTGACAAAACCCGGCTTCCCACGGGAAAGTCTTTCTCCAAGTGCAGACATGCTCCCAGGTGCCTGGGGCAAGGGGAAGGAAATGCCATACACTGACCTGGAAGAGACCACAGGGCCCAGGCACAGTCTGAACCCTTCCCTCAACCCGGCGGTTTTACTAGCAGGAGTTCAACCCCAACGAACACAGCCCGGAGACCCCTGGGGCAAAAACGGCTTCCGACGAACAATAGGTGCTTGCTGTGGAACACCTATCCCAAGGTGGGGTAGCCAGCTCAACAAAATGCCACACACCCAGGTGTAAGAAACATTGCCCAGGCATGGTCTAAGCCCCTCACCTCGTCCCTGTGCTTTGGGGAGCCGGAGGGACAGCCGAGGCACACGGCCCTGAGACCCCTTTGCAAAAAGCCGGCTTCCCACGGAGACAGTTTTCCTGAGGTGCACACCCTATCCCAAGTGGTTGTGGCAAGGTAAAGCAAATGCCCTCCACTTCTCTGGAAGAAACCACAGTGCCCAGCCATGTTCTAAGCCCTCCCATCCTCCCTGGGCTTCTGGCAGCAGGAGTGAAAAGAGAGGAGCAGAGCACTGGGAACCGTTTGACAAGACCCGGCTTCCCACGGGAAAGTCTTTCTCCACGTGCAGACATGCTCCCAGGTGCCTGGGGCAAGGGGAAGGAAATGCCATACACTGACCTGGAAGAGACCACAGGGCCCAGGCACAGTCTGAACCCTTCCCTCAACCCGGCGGTTTTACTAGCAGGAGTTCAACCCCAACGAACACAGCCCGGAGACCCCTGGGGCAAAAACGGCTTCCGACGAACAATAGGTGCTTGCTGTGGAACACCTATCCCAAGTGGGGGTAGCCAGCTCAACAAAATGCCAGACACCGAGGTGTAAGAAACAACATTGCCAAGGCATGGTCTAAGCCCCTCACCTCGTCCCTGTGCTTTGGGGAGCAGGAGGGACAACCGAGGCACACGGCCCTGAGACCCCTTTGCAAAAAGCCGGCTTCCCACGGAGACAGTTTTCCTGAGGTGCACACCCTATCCCAAGTGGTTGTGGCAAGGTAAAGCAAATGCCCTCCACTTCTCTGGAAGAAACCACAGTGCCCAGCCATGTTCTAAGCCCTCCCATCCTCCCTGGGCTTCTGGCAGCAGGAGTGAAAAGAGAGGAGCAGAGCACTGGGACCCGTTTGACAAAACCCGGCTTCCCACGGGAAAGTCTTTCTCCACGTGCAGACATGCTCCCAGGTGCCTGGGGCAAGGGGAAGGAAATGCCATACACTGACCTGGAAGAGACCACAGGGCCCAGGCACAGTCTGAACCCTTCCCTCAATCCGGCGGTTTTACTAGCAGGAGTTCAACCCCAACGAACACAGCCCAGAGACCCCTGGGGCAAAAACGTCTTCTGACGAACAATAGGCGCGCGCTGTGGAAAACCAATCCTAAGTGGGGGTAGCCAGCTCAACACAATGCCACACACCCAGGTTAAGAAACAACATTGCCCAGGCATGGTCTAAGCCCCTCACCTCGTCCCTGTGCTTTGGGAAGCCGGAGGGACAGCCGAGGCACACGGCCCTGAGACCCCTTTGCAAAAAGCTGGCTTCCCACGGAGACAGTTTTCCTGAGGTGCACACCCTATCCCAAGTGGTTGTGGCAAGGTAAAGCAAATGCCCTCCCCTTCTCTGGAAGAAACCACAGTGCCTAGCCATGTTCTAAGCCCTCCCATCCTCCCTGGGCTTCTGGCAGCAGGAGTGAAAAGAGAGGAGCAGAGCACTGGGACCCTTTTGACAAAAACTGGCTTCCCACGGGAAAGTCTTTCTCCACGTGCAGACATGCTCCCAGGTGCCTGGGGCAAGGGGAAGGAAATGCCATACACTGACCTGGAAGAGACCACAGGGCCCAGGCACAGTCTGAACCCTTCGCTCAACCCGGCAGTTTTACTAGCAGGAGTTCAACCCCAACGAACACAGCCCGGAGACCCCTGGGGCAAAAACGGCTTCCGACTATCAATAGGTGCTTGCTGTGGAACACCTATCCCAAGTGGGGGAAGCCAGCTCAACAAAATGCCACACACCCAGGTGTAAGAAACAACATTGCCCAGGCATGGTCTAAGCCCCTCACCTCGTCCCTGTGTTTTGGGGAGCCGGAGGGACAGCCGAGACCCACGGCCCTGAGACCCCTTTGCAAAAAGCCGGCTTCCCACGGAGACAGTTTTCCTGAGGTGCACACCCTATCCCAAGTGGTTGTGGCAAGGTAAAGCAAATGCCCTCCACTTCTCTGGAAGAAACCACAGTGCCCAGCCATGTTCTAAGCCCTCCCATCCTCCCTGGGCTTCTGGCAGCAGGAGTGAAAAGAGAGGAACAGAGCACTGGGACCCGTTTGACAAAAACTGGCTTCCCACGGGAAAGTCTTTCTCCACGTGCAGACATGCTCCCAGGTGCCTGGGGCAAGGGGAAGGAAATGCCATACACTGACCTTGAAGAGACCACAGCGCCCAGGCACAGTCTGAACCCTTCCCTCAACCCGGCGGTTTTACTAGCAGGAGTTCAACCCCAACGAACACAGCCCGGAGACCCCTGGGGCAAAAAAGGCTTCCGACGAACAATAGGTGCTTGCTGTGGAACACCTATCCCAAGTGGGGGTAGCCAGCTCAACACAATGCCACACACCCAGGTTAAGAAACAACATTGCCCAGGCATGGTCTAAGCCCCTCACCTCGTCCCTGTGCTTTGGGGAACCGGAGGGACAGCCGAGGCACACGGCCCTGAGACCCCTTTGCAAAAAGCCGGCTTCCCATGGAGACAGTATTCCTGAGGTGCAGACCCTATCCCAAGTGGTTGTGGCAAGGTAAAGCAAATGCCCTCCACTTCTCTGGAAGAAACCACAGTGCCCAGCCATGTTCTAAGCCCTCCCATCCTCCCTGGGCTTCTGGCAGCAGGAGTGAAAAGAGAGGAGCAGAGCACTGGGACCCGTTTGACAAAACCCGGCTTCCCACGGGAAAGTCTTTCTCCAAGTGCAGACATGCTCCCAGGTGCCTGGGGCAAGGGGAAGGAAATGCCATACACTGACCTGGAAGAGACCACAGGGCCCAGGCACAGTCTGAACCCTTCCCTCAACCCGGCGGTTTTACTAGCAGGAGTTCAACCCCAACGAACACAGCCCGGAGACCCCTGGGGCAAAAACGGCTTCCGACGAACAATAGGTGCTTGCTGTGGAACACCTATCCCAAGTGGGGGTAGCCAGCTCAACAAAATGCCACACACCCAGGTGTAAGAAACATTGCCCAGGCATGGTCTAAGCCCCTCACCTCGTCCCTGTGCTTTGGGGAGCCGGAGGGACAGCCGAGGCACACGGCCCTGAGACCCCTTTGCAAAAAGCCGGCTTCCCACGGAGACAGTTTTCCTGAGGTGCACACCCTATCCCAAGTGGTTGTGGCAAGGTAAAGCAAATGCCCTCCACTTCTCTGGAAGAAACCACAGTGCCCAGCCATGTTCTAAGCCCTCCCATCCTCCCTGGGCTTCTGGCAGCAGGAGTGAAAAGAGAGGAGCAGAGCACTGGGAACCGTTTGACAAGACCCGGCTTCCCACGGGAAAGTCTTTCTCCACGTGCAGACATGCTCCCAGGTGCCTGGGGCAAGGGGAAGGAAATGCCATACACTGACCTGGAAGAGACCACAGGGCCCAGGCACAGTCTGAACCCTTCCCTCAACCCGGCGGTTTTACTAGCAGGAGTTCAACCCCAACGAACACAGCCCGGAGACCCCTGGGGCAAAAACGGCTTCCGACGAACAATAGGTGCTTGCTGTGGAACACCTATCCCAAGTGGGGGTAGCCAGCTCAACAAAATGCCAGACACCGAGGTGTAAGAAACAACATTGCCAAGGCATGGTCTAAGCCCCTCACCTCGTCCCTGTGCTTTGGGGAGCAGGAGGGACAACCGAGGCACACGGCCCTGAGACCCCTTTGCAAAAAGCCGGCTTCCCACGGAGACAGTTTTCCTGAGGTGCACACCCTATCCCAAGTGGTTGTGGCAAGGTAAAGCAAATGCCCTCCACTTCTCTGGAAGAAACCACAGTGCCCAGCCATGTTCTAAGCCCTCCCATCCTCCCTGGGCTTCTGGCAGCAGGAGTGAAAAGAGAGGAGCAGAGCACTGGGACCCGTTTGACAAAACCCGGCTTCCCACGGGAAAGTCTTTCTCCACGTGCAGACATGCTCCCAGGTGCCTGGGGCAAGGGGAAGGAAATGCCATACACTGACCTTGAAGAGACCACAGGGCCCAGGCACAGTCTGAACCCTTCCCTCAACCCGGCGGTTTTGCTAGCAGGAGTTCAACCCCAACGAACACAGCCCGGAGACCCCTGGGGCAAAAACGGCTTCCGACGATCAATAGGTGCTTGCTGTGGAACACCTATCCCAAGTGGGGGAAGCCAGCTCAACAAAATGCCACACACCCAGGTGTAAGAAACAGCATTGCCCAGGCATGGTCTAAGCCCCTCACCTCGTCCCTGTGCTTTGGGAAGCCGGAGGGACAGCCGAGGCACACGGCCCTGAGACCCCTTTGCAAAAAGCCGGCTTCCCACGGAGACAGTTTTCCTGAGGTGCACACCCTATCCCAAGTGGTTGTGGCAAGGTAAAGCAAATGCCCTCCCCTTCTCTGGAAGAAACCACAGTGCCTAGCCATGTTCTAAGCCTTCCCATCCTCCCTGGGCTTCTGGCAGCAGGAGTGAAAAGAGAGGAGCAGAGCACTGGGACCCTTTTGACAAAAACTGGCTTCCCACGGGAAAGTCTTTCTCCACGTGCAGACATGCTCCCAGGTGCCTGGGGCAAGGGGAAGGAAATGCCATACACTGACCTGGAAGAGACCACAGGGCCCAGGCACAGTCTGAACCCTTCCCTCAACCCGGCGGTTTTACTAGCAGGAGTTCAACCCCAACGAACATAGCACGGAGACCCCTTGGGTAAAAACGGCTTCCGACTAACAATAGGTGCTTGCTGTGGAACACCTATCCCAAGTGGGGGTAGCCAGCTCAACAAAATGCCACACACCCAGGTGTAAGAAACAACATTGCCCAGGCATGGTCTAAGCCCCTCACCTCGTCCTTGTGCTTTGGGGAGCCGGAGGGACAGCCGAGGCCCACGACCCTGAGACCCCTTTGCAAAAAGCCGGCTTCCCACGGAGACAGTTTTCCTGAGGTGCACACCCTATCCCAAGTGGTTGTGGCAAGGTAAAGCAAATGCCCTCCACTTCTCTGGAAGAAACCACAGTGCCCAGCCATGTTCTAAGCCCTCCCATCCTCCCTGGGCTTCTAGCAGCAGGAGTGAAAAGAGAGGAGCAGAGCACTGGGACCCGTTTGACAAGACCCGGCTTCCCACGGGAAAGTCTTTCTCCACGTGCAGACATGCTCCCAGGTGCCTGGGGCAAGGGGAAGGAAATGCCATACACTGACCTGGAAGAGACCACAGGGCCCAGGCACAGTCTGAACCCTTCCCTCAACCCGGCGGTTTTACTAGCAGGAGTTCAACCCCAACGAACACAGCCCGGAGACCCCTGGGGCAAAAACGGCTTCCGACGAACAATAGGTGCTTGCTGTGGAACACCTATCCCAAGTGGGGGTAGCCAGCTCAACAAAATGCCACACACCGAGGTGTAAGAAACAACATTGCCAAGGCATGGTCTAAGCCCCTCACCTCGTCCCTGTGCTTTGGGGAGCAGGAGGGACAGCCGAGGCACACGGCCCTGAGACCCCTTTGCAAAAAGCCGGCTTCCCACGGAGACAGTTTTCCTGAGGTGCACACCCTATCCCAAGTGGTTGTGGCAAGGTAAAGCAAATGCCCTCCACTTCTCTGGAAGAAACCACAGTGCCCAGCCATGTTCTAAGCCCTCCCATCCTCCCTGGGCTTCTGGCAGCAGGAGTGAAAAGAGAGGAGCAGAGCACTGGGACCCGTTTGACAAAACCCGGCTTCCCACGGGAAAGTCTTTCTCCACGTGCAGACATGCTCCCAGGTGCCTGGGGCAAGGGGAAGGAAATGCCATACACTGACCTGGAAGAGACCACAGGGCCCAGGCACAGTCTGAACCCTTCCCTCAACCCGGCGGTTTTGCTAGCAGGAGTTCAACCCCAACGAACACAGCCCGGAGACCCCTGGGGCAAAAACGGCTTCCGACGATCAATAGGTGCTTGCTGTGGAACACCTATCCCAAGTGGGGGAAGCCAGCTCAACAAAATGCCACACACCCAGGTGTAAGAAACAGCATTGCCCAGGCATGGTCTAAGCCCCTCACCTCGTCCCTGTGCTTTGGGAAGCCGGAGGGACAGCCGAGGCACACGGCCCTGAGACCCCTTTGCAAAAAGCCGGCTTCCCACGGAGACAGTTTTCCTGAGGTGCACACCCTATCCCAAGTGGTTGTGGCAAGGTAAAGCAAATGCCCTCCCCTTCTCTGGAAGAAACCACAGTGCCTAGCCATGTTCTAAGCCCTCCCATCCTCCCTGGGCTTCTGGCAGCAGGAGTGAAAAGAGAGGAGCAGAGCACTGGGACCCTTTTGACAAAAACTGGCTTCCCACGGGAAAGTCTTTCTCCACGTGCAGACATGCTCCCAGGTGCCTGGGGCAAGGGGAAGGAAATGCCATACACTGACCTGGAAGAGACCACAGGGCCCAGGCACAGTCTGAACCCTTCCCTCAACCCGGCGGTTTTACTAGCAGGAGTTCAACCCCAACGAACATAGCACGGAGACCCCTTGGGCAAAAACGGCTTCCGACGAACAATAGGTGCTTGCTGTGGAACACCTATCCCAAGTGGGGGTAGCCAGCTCAACAAAATGCCACACACCCAGGTGTAAGAAACAACATTGCCCAGGCATGGTCTAAGCCCCTCACCTCGTCCCTGTGTTTTGGGGAGCCGGAGGGACAGCCGAGGCCCACGGCCCTGAGACCCCTTTGCAAAAAGCCGGCTTCCCACGGAAACAGTTTTCCTGAGGTGCACACCCTATCCCAAGTGGTTGTGGCAAGGTAAAGCAAATGCCCTCCACTTCTCTGGAAGAAACCACAGTGCCCAACCATGTTCTAAGCCCTCCCATCCTCCCTGGGCTTCTGGCAGCAGGAGTGAAAAGAGAGGAGCAGAGCACTGGGAATCTTTTGACAAGACCCGGCTTCCCACGGGAAAGTCTTTCTCCACGTGCAGACATGCTCCCAGGTGCCTGGGGCAAGGGGAAGGAAATGCCATACACTGACCTGGAAGAGACCACAGGGCCCAGGCACAGTCTGAACCCTTCCCTCAACCCGGCGGTTTTGCTAGCAGGAGTTCAACCCCAACGAACACAGCCCGGAGACCCCTGGGGCAAAAACGGCTTCCGACGAACAATAGGCGCTTGCTGTGGAAAACCAATCCTAAGTGGGGGTAGCCAGCTCAACACAATGCCTCACACCCAGGTGTAAGAAACAACATTGCCCAGGCATGGTCTAAGCCCCTCACTTCGTCCCTGTGCTTTGGGGAGCCGGAGGGACACCCGAGGCCCACGGCCCTGAGACCCCTTTGCAAAAAGCCGGCTTCCCACGGAAACAGTTTTCCTTAGGTGCAGACCCTATCCCAAGTGGTTGTGGCAAGGTAAAGCAAATGCCCTCCACTTCTCTGGAAGAAACCACAGTGCCCAGCCATGTTCTAAGCCCTCCCATCCTCCCTGGGCTTCTGGCAGCAGGAGTGAAAAGAGAGGAGCAGAGCACTGGGACCCGTTTGACAAAACCCGGCTTCCCACGGGAAAGTCTTTCTCCACGTGCAGACATGCTCCCAGGTGCCTGGGGCAAGGGGAAGGAAATGCCATACACTGACCTGGAAGAGACCACAGGGCCCAGGCACAGTCTGAACCCTTCCCTCAACCCGGCGGTTTTACTAGCAGGAGTTCAACCCCAACGAACACAGCCCGGAGACCCCTGGGGCAAAAACGGCTTCCGACGAACAATAGGTGCTTGCTGTGGAACACCTATCCCAAGTGGGGGTAGCCAGCTCAACAAAATGCCACACACCCAGGTGTAAGAAACAACATTGCCCAGGCATGGTCTAAGCCCCTCACCTCGTCCCTGTGTTTTGGGGAGCCGGAGGGACAGCCGAGGCCCACGGCCCTGAGACCCCTTTGCAAAAATCCGGCTTCCCACGGAAACAGTTTTCCTGAGGTGCACACCCTATCCCAAGTGGTTGTGGCAAGGTAAAGCAAATGCCCTCCACTTCTCTGGAAGAAACCACAGTGCCCAGCCATGTTCTAAGCCCTCCCATCCTCCCTGGGCTTCTGGCAGCAGGAGTGAAAAGAGAGGAACAGAGCACTGGGACCCGTTTGACAAAATCTGGCTTCCCACGGGAAAGTCTTTCTCCACGTGCAGACATGCTCCCAGGTGCCTGGGGCAAGGGGAAGGAAATGCCATACACTGACCTTGAAGAGACCACAGGGCCCAGGCACAGTCTGAACCCTTCCCTCAACCCGGCGGTTTTACTAGCAGGAGTTCAACCCCAACGAACACAGCCCGGAGACCCCTGGGGCAAAAACGGCTTCCGACGAACAGTAGGTGCTTGCTGTGGAACACCTATCCCAAGTGGGGGTAGCCAGCTCAACACAATGCCACACACCCAGGTTAAGAAACAACATTGCCCAGGCATGGTCTAAGCCCCTCACCTCGTCCCTGTGCTTTGGGGAACCGGAGGGACAGCCGAGGCACACGGCCCTGAGACCCCTTTGCAAAAAGCCGGCTTCCCACGGAGACAGTTTTCCTGAGGTGCACACCCTATCCCAAGTGGTTGTGGCAAGGTAAAGCAAATGCCCTCCACTTCTCTGGAAGAAACCACAGTGCCCAACCATGTTCTAAGCCCTCCCATCCTACCTGGGCTTCTGGCAGCAGGAGTGAAAAGAGAGGAGCAGAGCACTGGGACCCGTTTGACAAGACCCGGCTTCCCACGGGAAAGTCTTTCTCCACGTGCAGACATGCTCCCAGGTGCCTGGGGCAAGGGGAAGGAAATGCCATACACTGACCTGGAAGAGACCACAGGGCCCAGGCACAGTCTGAACCCTTCCCTCAACCCGGCGGTTTTGCTAGCAGGAGTTCAACCCCAACGAACACAACCCGGACACCCCTGGGGCAAAAACGGCTTCTGACGAACAATAGGCGCGCGCTGTGGAAAACCAATCCTAAGTGGGGGTAGCCAGCTCAACACAATGCCACACACCCAGGTTAAGAAACAACATTGCCCAGGCATGGTCTAAGCCTCTCACCTCGTCCCTGTGCTTTGGGGAGCCGGAGGGACAGCCGAGGCACACGGCCCTGAGACCCCTTTGCAAAAAGCCGGCTTCCCACGGAGACAGTTTTCCTGAGGTGCACACCCTATCCCAAGTGGTTGTGGCAAGGTAAAGCAAATGCCCTCCACTTCTCTGGAAGAAACCACAGTGCCCAGCCATGTTCTAAGCCCTCCCATCCTCCCTGGGCTTCTGGCAGCAGGAGTGAAAAGAGAGGAGCAGAGCACTGGGACCCGTTTGACAAAACCCGGCTTCCCACGGGAAAGCCTTTCTCCAAGTGCAGACATGCTCCCAGGTGCCTGGGGCAAGGGGAAGGAAATGCCATACACTGACCTGGAAGAGACCACAGGGCCCAGGCACAGTCTGAACCCTTCCCTCAACCCGGCGGTTTTACTAGCAGGAGTTCAACCCCAACGAACACAGCCCGGAGACCCCTGGGGCAAAAACGGCTTCCGACGAACAATAGGTGCTTGCTGTGGAACACCTATCCCAAGTGGGGGTAGCCAGCTCAACAAAATGCCACACACCCAGGTGTAAGAAACATTGCCCAGCCATGGTCTAAGCCCCTCACCTCGTCCCTGTGCTTTGGGGAGCCGGAGGGACAGCCGAGGCACACGGCCCTGAGACCCCTTTGCAAAAAGCCGGCTTCCCACGGAGACAGTTTTCCTGAGGTGCACACCCTATCCCAAGTGGTTGTGGCAAGGTAAAGCAAATGCCCTCCACTTCTCTGGAAGAAACCACAGTGCCCAGCCATGTTCTAAGCCCTCCCATCCTCCCTGGGCTTCTGGCAGCAGGAGTGAAAAGAGAGGAGCAGAGCACTGGGAACCGTTTGACAAGACCCGGCTTCCCACGGGAAAGTCTTTCTCCACGTGCAGACATGCTCCCAGGTGCCTGGGGCAAGGGGAAGGAAATGCCATACACTGACCTGGAAGAGACCACAGGGCCCAGGCACAGTCTGAACCCTTCCCTCAACCCGGCGGTTTTAGTAGCAGGAGTTCAACCCCAACGAACACAGCCCGGAGACCCCTGGGGCAAAAACGGCTTCCGACGAACAATAGGTGCTTGCTGTGGAACACCTATCCCAAGTGGGGGTAGCCAGCTCAACAAAATGCCAGACACCGAGGTGTAAGAAACAACATTGCCAAGGCATGGTCTAAGCCCCTCACCTCGTCCCTGTGCTTTGGGGAGCAGGAGGGACAGCCGAGGCACACGGCCCTGAGACCCCTTTGCAAAAAGCCGGCTTCCCACGGAGACAGTTTTCCTGAGGTGCACACCCTATCCCAAGTGGTTGTGGCAAGGTAAAGCAAATGCCCTCCACTTCTCTGGAAGAAACCACAGTGCCCAGCCATGTTCTAAGCCCTCCCATCCTCCCTGGGCTTCTGGCAGCAGGAGTGAAAAGAGAGGAGCAGAGCACTGGGACCCGTTTGACAAAACCCGGCTTCCCACGGGAAAGTCTTTCTCCACGTGCAGACATGCTCCCAGGTGCCTGGGGCAAGGGGAAGGAAATGCCATACACTGACCTGGAAGAGACCACAGGGCCCAGGCACAGTCTGAACCCTTCCCTCAACCCGGCGGTTTTACTAGCAGGAGTTCAACCCCAACGAACACAGCCCAGAGACCCCTGGGGCAAAAACGTCTTCTGATGAACAATAGGCGCGCGCTGTGGAAAACCAATCCTAAGTGGGGGTAGCCAGCTCAACACAATGCCACACACCCAGGTTAAGAAACAACATTGCCCAGGCATGGTCTAAGCCCCTCACCTCGTCCCTGTGCTTTGGGAAGCCGGAGGGACAGCCGAGGCACACGGCCCTGAGACCCCTTTGCAAAAAGCCGGCTTCCCACGGAGACAGTTTTCCTGAGGTGCACACCCTATCCCAAGTGGTTGTGGCAAGGTAAAGCAAATGCCCTCCCCTTCTCTGGAAGAAACCACAGTGCCTAGCCATGTTCTAAGCCCTCCCATCCTCCCTGGGCTTCTGGCAGCAGGAGTGAAAAGAGAGGAGCAGAGCACTGGGACCCTTTTGACAAAAACTGGCTTCCCACGGGAAAGTCTTTCTCCACGTGCAGACATGCTCCCAGGTGCCTGGGGCAAGGGGAAGGAAATGCCATACACTGACCTGGAAGAGACCACAGGGCCCAGGCACAGTCTGAACCCTTCCCTCAACCCGGCGGTTTTACTAGCAGGAGTTCAACCCCAACGAACATAGCACGGAGACCCCTTGGGCAAAAACGGCTTCCGACGAACAATAGGTGCTTGCTGTGGAACACCTATCCCAAGTGGGGGTAGCCAGCTCAACAAAATGCCACACACCCAGGTGTAAGAAACAACATTGCCCAGGCATGGTCTAAGCCCCTCACCTCGTCCTTGTGCTTTGGGGAGCCGGAGGGACAGCCGAGGCCCACGACCCTGAGACCCCTTTGCAAAAAGCCGGCTTCCCACGGAGACAGTTTTCCTGAGGTGCACACCCTATCCCAAGTGGTTGTGGCAAGGTAAAGCAAATGCCCTCCACTTCTCTGGAAGAAACCACAGTGCCCAGCCATGTTCTAAGCCCTCCCATCCTCCCTGGGCTTCTGGCAGCAGGAGTGAAAAGAGAGGAGCAGAGCACTGGGACCCGTTTGACAAGACCCGGCTTCCCACGGGAAAGTCTTTCTCCACGTGCAGACATGCTCCCAGGTGCCTGGGGCAAGGGGAAGGAAATGCCATACACTGACCTTGAAGAGACCACAGGGCCCAGGCACAGTCTGAACCCTTCCCTCAACCCGGCGGTTTTACTAGCAGGAGTTCAACCCCAACGAACACAGCCCGGAGACCCCTGGGGCAAAAACGGCTTCCGACGAACAATAGGTGCTTGCTGTGGAACACCTATCCCAAGTGGGGGTAGCCAGCTCAACAAAATGCCACACACCGAGGTGTAAGAAACAACATTGCCAAGGCATGGTCTAAGCCCCTCACCTCGTCCCTGTGCTTTGGGGAGCAGGAGGGACAGCCGAGGCACACGGCCCTGAGACCCCTTTGCAAAAAGCCGGCTTCCCACGGAGACAGTTTTCCTGAGGTGCACACCCTATCCCAAGTGGTTGTGGCAAGGTAAAGCAAATGCCCTCCACTTCTCTGGAAGAAACCACAGTGCCCAGCCATGTTCTAAGCCCTCCCATCCTCCCTGGGCTTCTGGCAGCAGGAGTGAAAAGAGAGGAGCAGAGCACTGGGACCCGTTTGACAAAACCCGGCTTCCCACGGGAAAGTCTTTCTCCACGTGCAGACATGCTCCCAGGTGCCTGGGGCAAGGGGAAGGAAATGCCATACACTGACCTGGAAGAGACCACAGGGCCCAGGCACAGTCTGAACCCTTCCCTCAACCCGGCGGTTTTGCTAGCAGGAGTTCAACCCCAACGAACACAGCCCGGAGACCCCTGGGGCAAAAACGGCTTCCGACGATCAATAGGTGCTTGCTGTGGAACACCTATCCCAAGTGGGGGAAGCCAGCTCAACAAAATGCCACACACCCAGGTGTAAGAAACAGCATTGCCCAGGCATGGTCTAAGCCCCTCACCTCGTCCCTGTGCTTTGGGAAGCCGGAGGGACAGCCGAGGCACACGGCCCTGAGACCCCTTTGCAAAAAGCCGGCTTCCCACGGAGACAGTTTTCCTGAGGTGCACACCCTATCCCAAGTGGTTGTGGCAAGGTAAAGCAAATGCCCTCCCCTTCTCTGGAAGAAACCACAGTGCCTAGCCATGTTCTAAGCCTTCCCATCCTCCCTGGGCTTCTGGCAGCAGGAGTGAAAAGAGAGGAGCAGAGCACTGGGACCCTTTTGACAAAAACTGGCTTCCCACGGGAAAGTCTTTCTCCACGTGCAGACATGCTCCCAGGTGCCTGGGGCAAGGGGAAGGAAATGCCATACACTGACCTGGAAGAGACCACAGGGCCCAGGCACAGTCTGAACCCTTCCCTCAACCCGGCGGTTTTACTAGCAGGAGTTCAACCCCAACGAACATAGCACGGAGACCCCTTGGGCAAAAACGGCTTCCGACGAACAATAGGTGCTTGCTGTGGAACACCTATCCCAAGTGGGGGTAGCCAGCTCAACAAAATGCCACACACCCAGGTGTAAGAAACAACATTGCCCAGGCATGGTCTAAGCCCCTCACCTCGTCCTTGTGCTTTGGGGAGCCGGAGGGACAGCCGAGGCCCACGACCCTGAGACCCCTTTGCAAAAAGCCGGCTTCCCACGGAGACAGTTTTCCTGAGGTGCACACCCTATCCCAAGTGGTTGTGGCAAGGTAAAGCAAATGCCCTCCACTTCTCTGGAAGAAACCACAGTGCCCAGCCATGTTCTAAGCCCTCCCATCCTCCCTGGGCTTCTGGCAGCAGGAGTGAAAAGAGAGGAGCAGAGCACTGGGACCCGTTTGACAAGACCCGGCTTCCCACGGGAAAGTCTTTCTCCACGTGCAGACATGCTCCCAGGTGCCTGGGGCAAGGGGAAGGAAATGCCATACACTGACCTGGAAGAGACCACAGGGCCCAGGCACAGTCTGAACCCTTCCCTCAACCCGGCGGTTTTACTAGCAGGAGTTCAACCCCAACGAACACAGCCCGGAGACCCCTGGGGCAAAAACGGCTTCCGACGAACAATAGGTGCTTGCTGTGGAACACCTATCCCAAGTGGGGGTAGCCAGCTCAACAAAATACCACACACCGAGGTGTAAGAAACAACATTGCCAAGGCATGGTCTAAGCCCCTCACCTCGTCCCTGTGCTTTGGGGAGCAGGAGGGACAGCCGAGGCACACGGCCCTGAGACCCCTTTGCAAAAAGCCGGCTTCCCACGGAGACAGTTTTCCTGAGGTGCACACCCTATCCCAAGTGGTTGTGGCAAGGTAAAGCAAATGCCCTCCACTTCTCTGGAAGAAACCACAGTGCCCAGCCATGTTCTAAGCCCTCCCATCCTCCCTGAGCTTCTGGCAGCAGGAGTGAAAAGAGAGGAGCAGAGCACTGGGACCCGTTTGACAAAACCCGGCTTCCCACGGGAAAGTCTTTCTCCACGTGCAGACATGCTCCCAGGTGCCTGGGGCAAGGGGAAGGAAATGCCATACACTGACCTGGAAGAGACCACAGGGCCCAGGCACAGTCTGAACCCTTCCCTCAACCCGGCGGTTTTGCTAGCAGGAGTTCAACCCCAACGAACACAGCCCGGAGACCCCTGGGGCAAAAACGGCTTCCGAGGATCAATAGGTGCTTGCTGTGGAACACCTATCCCAAGTGGGGGAAGCCAGCTCAACAAAATGCCACACACCCAGGTGTAAGAAACAGCATTGCCCAGGCATGGTCTAAGCCCCTCACCTCGTCCCTGTGCTTTGGGAAGCCGGAGGGACAACCGAGGCACACGGCCCTGAGACCCCTTTGCAAAAAGCCGGCTTCCCACGGAGACAGTTTTCCTGAGGTGCACACCCTATCCCAAGTGGTTGTGGCAAGGTAAAGCAAATGCCCTCCCCTTCTCTGGAAGAAACCACAGTGCCTAGCCATGTTCTAAGCCCTCCCATCCTCCCTGGGCTTCTGGCAGCAGGAGTGAAAAGAGAGGAGCAGAGCACTGGGACCCTTTTGACAAAAACTGGCTTCCCACGGGAAAGTCTTTCTCCACGTGCAGACATGCTCCCAGGTGCCTGGGGCAAGGGGAAGGAAATGCCATACACTGACCTGGAAGAGACCACAGGGCCCAGGCACAGTCTGAACCCTTCCCTCAACCCGGCGGTTTTACTAGCAGGAGTTCAACCCCAACGAACATAGCACGGAGACCCCTTGGGCAAAAACGGCTTCCGACGAACAATAGGTGCTTGCTGTGGAACACCTATCCCAAGTGGGGGTAGCCAGCTCAACAAAATGCCACACACCCAGGTGTAAGAAACAACATTGCCCAGGCATGGTCTAAGCCCCTCACCTCGTCCCTGTGTTTTGGGGAGCCGGAGGGACAGCCGAGGCCCACGGCCCTGAGACCCCTTTGCAAAAAGCCGGCTTCCCACGGAAACAGTTTTCCTGAGGTGCACACCCTATCCCAAGTGGTTGTGGCAAGGTAAAGCAAATGCCCTCCACTTCTCTGGAAGAAACCACAGTGCCCAACCATGTTCTAAGCCCTCCCATCCTCCCTGGGCTTCTGGCAGCAGGAGTGAAAAGAGAGGAGCAGAGCACTGGGAACCTTTTGACAAGACCCGGCTTCCCACGGGAAAGTCTTTCTCCACGTGCAGACATGCTCCCAGGTGCCTGGGGCAAGGGGAAGGAAATGCCATACACTGACCTGGAAGAGACTACAGGGCCCAGGCACAGTCTGAACCCTTCCCTCAACCCGGCGGTTTTGCTAGCAGGAGTTCAACCCCAACGAACACAGCCCGGAGACCCCTGGGGCAAAAACGGCTTCTGACGAACAATAGGCGCTTGCTGTGGAAAACCAATCCTAAGTGGGGGTAGCCAGCTCAACACAATGCCTCACACCCAGGTGTAAGAAACAACATTGCCCAGGCATGGTCTAAGCCCCTCACTTCGTCCCTGTGCTTTGGGGAGCCGGAGGGACACCCGAGGCCCACGGCCCTGAGACCCCTTTGCAAAAAGCCGGCTTCCCACGGAAACAGTTTTCCTTAGGTGCAGACCCTATCCCAAGTGGTTGTGGCAAGGTAAAGCAAATGCCCTCCACTTCTCTGGAAGAAACCACAGTGCCCAGCCATGTTCTAAGCCCTCCCATCCTCCCTGGGCTTCTGGCAGCAGGAGTGAAAAGAGAGGAGCAGAGCACTGGGACCCGTTTGACAAAACCCGGCTTCCCACGGGAAAGTCTTTCTCCACGTGCAGACATGCTCCCAGGTGCCTGGGGCAAGGGGAAGGAAATGCCATACACTGACCTGGAAGAGACCACAGGGCCCAGGCACAGTCTGAACCCTTCCCTCAACCCGGCGGTTTTAGTAGCAGGAGTTCAACCCCAACGAACACAGCCCGGAGACCCCTGGGGCAAAAACGGCTTCCGACGAACAATAGGTGCTTGCTGTGGAACACCTATCCCAAGTGGGGGTAGCCAGCTCAACAAAATGCCACACACCCAGGTGTAAGAAACAACATTGCCCAGGCATGGTCTAAGCCCCTCACCTCGTCCCTGTGTTTTGGGGAGCCGGAGGGACAGCCGAGGCCCACGGCCCTGAGACCCCTTTGCAAAAAGCCGGCTTCCCACGGAAACAGTTTTCCTGAGGTGCACACCCTATCCCAAGTGGTTGTGGCAAGGTAAAGCAAATGCCCTCCACTTCTCTGGAAGAAACCACAGTGCCCAGCCATGTTCTAAGCCCTCCCATCCTCCCTGGGCTTCTGGCAGCAGGAGTGAAAAGAGAGGAACAGAGCACTGGGACCCGTTTGACAAAATCTGGCTTCCCACGGGAAAGTCTTTCTCCACGTGCAGACATGCTCCCAGGTGCCTGGGGCAAGGGGAAGGAAATGCCATACACTGACCTTGAAGAGACCACAGGGCCCAGGCACAGTCTGAACCCTTCCCTCAACCCGGCGGTTTTACTAGCAGGAGTTCAACCCCAACGAACACAGCCCGGAGACCCCTGGGGCAAAAACGGCTTCCGACGAACAGTAGGTGCTTGCTGTGGAACACCTATCCCAAGTGGGGGTAGCCAGCTCAACACAATGCCACACACCCAGGTTAAGAAACAACATTGCCCAGGCATGGTCTAAGCCCCTCACCTCGTCCCTGTGCTTTGGGGAACCGGAGGGACAGCCGAGGCACACGGCCCTGAGACCCCTTTGCAAAAAGCCGGCTTCCCACGGAGCCAGTTTTCCTGAGGTGCACACCCTATCCCAAGTGGTTGTGGCAAGGTAAAGCAAATGCCCTCCACTTCTCTGGAAGAAACCACAGTGCCCAACCATGTTCTAAGCCCTCCCATCCTACCTGGGCTTCTGGCAGCAGGAGTGAAAAGAGAGGAGCAGAGCACTGGGACCCGTTTGACAAGACCCGGCTTCCCACGGGAAAGTCTTTCTCCACGTGCAGACATGCTCCCAGGTGCCTGGGGCAAGGGGAAGGAAATGCCATACACTGACCTGGAAGAGACCACAGGGCCCAGGCACAGTCTGAACCCTTCCCTCAACCCGGCGGTTTTGCTAGCAGGAGTTCAACCCCAACGAACACAACCCGGACACCCCTGGGGCAAAAACGGCTTCTGACGAACAATAGGCGCGCGCTGTGGAAAACCAATCCTAAGTGGGGGTAGCCAGCTCAACACAATGCCACACACCCAGGTTAAGAAACAACATTGCCCAGGCATGGTCTAAGCCTCTCACCTCGTCCCTGTGCTTTGGGGAGCCGGAGGGACAGCCGAGGCACACGGCCCTGAGACCCCTTTGCAAAAAGCCGGCTTCCCACGGAGACAGTTTTCCTGAGGTGCACACCCTATCCCAAGTGGTTGTGGCAAGGTAAAGCAAATGCCCTCCACTTCTCTGGAAGAAACCACAGTGCCCAGCCATGTTCTAAGCCCTCCCATCCTCCCTGGGCTTCTGGCAGCAGGAGTGAAAAGAGAGGAGCAGAGCACTGGGACCCGTTTGACAAAACCCGGCTTCCCACGGGAAAGTCTTTCTCCACGTGCAGACATGCTCCCAGGTGCCTGGGGCAAGGGGAAGGAAATGCCATACACTGACCTGGAAGAGACCACAGGGCCCAGGCACAGTCTGAACCCTTCCCTCAACCCGGCGGTTTTGCTAGCAGGAGTTCAACCCCAACGAACACAGACCGGAGACCCCTGGGGCAAAAACGGCTTCAGACGATCAATAGGTGCTTGCTGTGGAACACCTATCCCAAGTGGGGGAAGCCAGCTCAACAAAATGCCACACACCCAGGTGTAAGAAACAACATTGCCCAGGCATGGTCTAAGCCCCTCACCTCGTCCCTGTGTTTTGGGGAGCCGGAGGGACAGCCGAGGCCCACGGCCCTGAGACCCCTTTGCAAAAAGCCGGCTTCCCACGGAAACAGTTTTCCTGAGGTGCACACCCTATCCCAAGTGGTTGTGGCAAGGTAAAGCAAATGCCCTCCACTTCTCTGGAAGAAACCACAGTGCCCAGCCATGTTCTAAGCCCTCCCATCCTCCCTGGGCTTCTGGCAGCAGGAGTGAAAAGAGAGGAACAGAGCACTGGGACCCGTTTGACAAAATCTGGCTTCCCACGGGAAAGTCTTTCTCCACGTGCAGACATGCTCCCAGGTGCCTGGGGCAAGGGGAAGGAAATGCCATACACTGACCTTGAAGAGACCACAGGTCCCAGGCACAGTCTGAACCCTTCCCTCAACCCGGCGGTTTTACTAGCAGGAGTTCAACCCCAACGAACACAGCCCGGAGACCCCTGGGGCAAAAACGGCTTCTGACGAACAGTAGGTGCTTGCTGTGGAACACCTATCCCAAGTGGGGGTAGCCAGCTCAACACAATGCCACACACCCAGGTTAAGAAACAACATTGCCCAGGCATGGTCTAAGACCCTCACCTCGTCCCTGTGCTTTGGGGAACCGGAGGGACAGCCGAGGCACACGGCCCTGAGACCCCTTTGCAAAAAGCCGGCTTCCCACGGAGACAGTTTTCCTGAGGTGCAGACCCTATCCCAAGTGGTTGTGGCAAGGTAAAGCAAATGCCCTCCACTTCTCTGGAAGAAACCACAGTGCCCAACCATGTTCTAAGCCCTCCCATCCTCCCTGGGCTTCTGGCAGCAGGAGTGAAAAGAGAGGAGCAGAGCACTGGGACCCGTTTGACAAGACCCGGCTTCCCACGGGAAAGTCTTTCTCCACGTGCAGACATGCTCCCAGGTGCCTGTGGCAAGGGGAAGGAAATGCCATACACTGACCTGGAAGAGACCACAGCGCCCAGGCACAGTCTGAACCCTTCCCTCAACCCGGCGGTTTTGCTAGCAGGAGTTCAACCCCAACGAACACAGCCCGGAGACCCCTGGGGCAAAAACGGCTTCCGACGATCAATATGTGCTTGCTGTGGAACATCTATCCCAAGTTGGGGAAGCCAGCTCAACAAAATGCCACACACCCAGGTGTAAGAAACAACATTGCCCAGGCTTGGTCTAAGCCCCTCACCTCGTCATTGTGCTTTGGGGAGCCGGAGGGACAGCCGAGGCCCACGACCCTGAGACCCCTTTGCAAAAAGCCGGCTTCCCACGGAGACAGTTTTCCTGAGGTGCACACCCTATCCCAAGTGGTTGTGGCAAGGTAAAGCAAATGCCCTCCACTTCTCTGGAAGAAACCACAGTGCCCAACCATGTTCTAAGCCCTCCCATCCTCCCTGGGCTTCTGGCAGCAGGAGTGAAAAGAGAGGAGCAGAGCACTGGGACCCGTTTGACAAAACCCGGCTTCCCACGGGAAAGTCTTTCTCCACGTGCAGACATGCTCCCAGGTGCCTGGGGCAAGGGGAAGGAAATGCCATACACTGACCTGGAAGAGACCACAGGGCCCAGGCACAGTCTGAACCCTTCCCTCAACCCGGTGGTTTTGCTAGCAGGAGTTCAACCCCAACGAACACAACCCGGACACCCCTGGGGCAAAAACGGCTTCTGACGAACAATAGGCGCGCGCTGTGGAAAACCAATCCTAAGTGGGGGTAGCCAGCTCAACACAATGCCACACACCCAGGTTAAGAAACAACATTGCCCAGCCATGGTCTAAGCCCCTCACCTCGTCCCTGTGCTTTGGGGAGCCGGAGGGACAACCGAGGCACATGGCCCTGAGACCCCTTTGCAAAAAGCCGGCTTCCCACGGAGACACTTTTCCTGAGGTGCACACCCTATCCCAAGTGGTTGTGGCAAGGTAAAGCAAATGCCCTCCACTTCTCTGGAAGAAACCACAGTGCCCAGCCATGTTCTAAGCCCTCCCATCCTCCCTGGGCTTCTGGCAGCAGGAGTGAAAAGAGAGGTGCAGAGCACTGGGACCCGTTTGACAAAACCCGGCTTCCCACGGGAAAGTCTTTCTCCACGTGCAGACATGCTCCCAGGTGCCTGGGGCAAGCGGAAGGAAATGCCATACACTGACCTGGAAGAGACCACAGGGCCCAGGCACAGTCTGAACCCTTCCCTCAACCCGGCGGTTTTGCTAGCAGGAGTTCAACCCCAACGAACACAGACCGGAGACCCCTGGGGCAAAAACGGCTTCAGACGATCAATAGGTGCTTGCTGTGGAACACCTATCCCAAGTGGGGGAAGCCAGCTCAACAAAATGCCACACACCCAGTTGTAAGAAACAACATTGCCCAGGCATGGTCTAAGCCCCTCACCTCGTCCCTGTGCTTTGGGGAGCCGGAGGGACAGCCGAGGCACACGGCCCTGAGACCCCTTTGCAAAAAGCCGGCTTCCCACGGAGACAGTTTTCCTGAGGTGCACACCCTATCCCAAGTGGTTGTGGCAAGGTAAAGCAAATGCCCTCCACTTCTCTGGAAGAAACCACAGTGCCTAGCCATGTTCTAAGCCCTCCCATCCTCCCTGGGCTTCTGGCAGCAGGAGTGAAAAGAGAGGAGCAGAGCACTGGGAACCTTTTGACAAAACCCGGCTTCCCACGGGAAAGTCTTTCTCCACGTGCAGACATGCTCCCAGGTGCCTGTGGCAAGGGGAAGGAAATGCCATACACTGACCTGGAAGAGACCACAGGGCCCAGGCACAGTCTGAACCCTTCCCTCAACCCGGCGGTTTTGCTAACAGGAGTTCAACCCCAACGAACACAGCCCGGAGACCCCTGGGGCAAAAACGGCTTCCGACGAACAATAGGCGCTTGCTGTGGAAAACCAATCCTAAGTGGGGGTAGCCAGCTCAACACAATGCCTCACACCCAGGTGTAAGAAACAACATTGCCCAGGCATGGTCTAAGCCCCTCACTTCGTCCCTGTGCTTTGGGGAGCCGGAGGGACACCCGAGGCCGACGGCCCTGAGACCCCTTTGCAAAAAGCCGGCTTCCCACGGAAACAGTTTTCCTTAGGTGCAGACCCTATCCCAAGTGGTTGTGGCAAGGTAAAGCAAATGCCCTCCACTTCTCTGGAAGAAACCACAGTGCCCAGCCATGTTCTAAGCCCTCCCATCCTCCCTGGGCTTCTGGCAGCAGGAGTGAAAAGAGAGGAGCAGAGCACTGGGACCCGTTTGACAAAACCCGGCTTCCCACGGGAAAGTCTTTCTCCACGTGCAGACATGCTCCCAGGTGCCTGGGGCAAGGGGAAGGAAATGCCATACACTGACCTGGAAGAGACCACAGGGCCCAGGCACAGTCTGAACCCTTCCCTCAACCCGGCGGTTTTAGTAGCAGGAGTTCAACCCCAACGAACACAGCCCGGAGACCCCTGGGGCAAAAACGGCTTCCGACGAACAATAGGTGCTTGCTGTGGAACACCTATCCCAAGTGGGGGTAGCCAGCTCAACAAAATGCCACACACCCAGGTGTAAGAAACAACATTGCCCAGGCATGGTCTAAGCCCCTCACCTCGTCCCTGTGTTTTGGGGAGCCGGAGGGACAGCCGAGGCCCACGGCCCTGAGACCCCTTTGCAAAAAGCCGGCTTCCCACGGAAACAGTTTTCCTGAGGTGCAGACCCTATCCCAAGTGGTTGTGGCAAGGTAAAGCAAATGCCCTCCACTTCTCTGGAAGAAACCACAGTGCCCAGCCATGTTCTAAGCCCTCCCATCCTCCCTGGGCTTCTGGCAGCAGGAGTGAAAAGAGAGGAACAGAGCACTGGGACCCGTTTGACAAAATCTGGCTTCCCACGGGAAAGTCTTTCTCCACGTGCAGACATGCTCCCAGGTGCCTGGGGCAAGGGGAAGGAAATGCCATACACTGACCTTGAAGAGACCACAGGGCCCAGGCACAGTCTGAACCCTTCCCTCAACCCGGCGGTTTTACTAGCAGGAGTTCAACCCCAACGAACACAGCCCGGAGACCCCTGGGGCAAAAACGGCTTCCGACGAACAGTAGGTGCTTACTGTGGAACACCTATCCCAAGTGGGGGTAGCCAGCTCAGCACAATGCCACACACCCAGGTTAAGAAACAACATTGCCCAGGCATGGTCTAAGCCCCTCACCTCGTCCCTGTGCTTTGGGGAGACGGAGGGACACCCGAGGCACACGGCCCTGAGACCCCTTTGCAAAAAGCCGGCTTCCCACGGAGACAGTTTTCCTGAGGTGCACACCCTATCCCAAGTGGTTGTGGCAAGGTAAAGCAAATGCCCTCCACTTCTCTGGAAGAAACCACAGTGCCCAACCATGTTCTAAGCCCTCCCATCCTCCCTGGGCTTCTGGCAGCAGGAGTGAAAAGAGAGGAGCAGAGCACTGGGACCCGTTTGACAAGACCCGGCTTCCCACGGGAAAGTCTTTCTCCACGTGCAGACATGCTCCCAGGTGCCTGGGGCAAGGGGAAGGAAATGGTATACACTGACCTGGAAGAGACCACAGGGCCCAGGCACAGTCTGAACCCTTCCCTCAACCCGGCGGTTTTGCTAGCAGGAGTTCAACCCCAACGAACACAACCCGGACACCCCTGGGGCAAAAACGGCTTCTGACGAACAATAGGCGCGCGCTGTGGAAAACCAATCCTAAGTGGGGGTAGCCAGCTCAACACAATGCCACACACCCAGGTTAAGAAACAACATTGCCCAGGCATGGTCTAAGCCTCTCACCTCGTCCCTGTGCTTTGGGGAGCCGGAGGGACAGCCGAGGCACATGGCCCTGAGACCCCTTTGCAAAAAGCCGGCTTCCCACGGAGACAGTTTTCCTGAGGTGCACACCCTATCCCAAGTGGTTGTGGCAAGGTAAAGCAAATGCCCTCCACTTCTCTGGAAGAAACCACAGTGCCCAGCCATGTTCTAAGCCCTCCCATCCTCCCTGGGCTTCTGGCAGCAGGAGTGAAAAGAGAGGAGCAGAGCACTGGGACCCGTTTGACAAAACCCGGCTTCCCACGGGAAAGTCTTTCTCCACGTGCAGACATGCTCCCAGGTGCCTGGGGCAAGGGGAAGGAAATGCCATACACTGACCTGGAAGAGACCACAGGGCCCAGGCACAGTCTGAACCCTTCCCTCAACCCGGCGGTTTTGCTAGCAGGAGTTCAACCCCAACGAACACAGACCGGAGACCCCTGGGGCAAAAACGGCTTCAGACGATCAATAGGTGCTTGCTGTGGAACACCTATCCCAAGTGGGGGAAGCCAGCTCAACAAAATGCCACACACCCAGGTGTAAGAAACAACATTGCCCAGGCATGGTCTAAGCCCCTCACCTCGTCCCTGTGTTTTGGGGAGCCGGAGGGACAGCCGAGGCCCACGGCCCTGAGACCCCTTTGCAAAAAGCCGGCTTCCCACGGAAACAGTTTTCCTGAGGTGCACACCCTATCCCAAGT
The DNA here is from genome assembly GCF_023065955.2 of Ursus arctos. NCBI lineage: Eukaryota > Metazoa > Chordata > Mammalia > Carnivora > Ursidae > Ursus > Ursus arctos. The sequence continues at coordinate 3,201,343 of NW_026623078.1, read as the reverse complement.
GGTTGTGGCAAGGTAAAGCAAATGCCCTCCACTTCTCTGGAAGAAACCACAGTGCCCAGCCATGTTCTAAGCCCTCCCATCCTCCCTGGGCTTCTGGCAGCAGGAGTGAAAAGAGAGGAACAGAGCACTGGGACCCGTTTGACAAAATCTGGCTTCCCACGGGAAAGTCTTTCTCCACGTGCAGACATGCTCCCAGGTGCCTGGGGCAAGGGGAAGGAAATGCCATACACTGACCTTGAAGAGACCACAGGGCCCAGGCACAGTCTGAACCCTTCCCTCAACCCGGCGGTTTTACTAGCAGGAGTTCAACCCCAACGAACACAGCCCGGAGACCCCTGGGGCAAAAACGGCTTCCGACGATCAATATGTGCTTGCTGTGGAACACCTATCCCAAGTGGGGGTAGCCAGCTCAACACAATGCCACACACCCAGGTTAAGAAACAACATTGCCCAGGCATGGTCTAAGCCCCTCACCTCGTCCCTGTGCTTTGGGGAACCGGAGGGACAGCCGAGGCACACGGCCCTGAGACCCCTTTGCAAAAAGCCGGCTTCCCACGGAGACAGTTTTCCTGAGGTGCAGACCCTATCCCAAGTGGTTGTGGCAAGGTAAAGCAAATGCCCTCCACTTCTCTGGAAGAAACCACAGTGCCCAACCATGTTCTAAGCCCTCCCATCCTCCCTGGGCTTCTGGCAGCAGGAGTGAAAAGAGAGGAGCAGAGCACTGGGACCCGTTTGACAAAACCCGGCTTCCCACGGGAAATTCTTTCTCCACGTGCAGACATGCTCCCAGGTGCCTGTGGCAAGGGGAAGGAAATGCCATACACTGACCTGGAAGAGACCACAGCGCCCAGGCACAGTCTGAACCCTTCCCTCAACCCGGCGGTTTTGCTAGCAGGAGTTCAACCCCAACGAACACAGCCCGGAGACCCCTGGGGCAAAAACGGCTTCCGACGATCAATATGTGCTTGCTGTGGAACACCTATCCCAAGTTGGGGAAGCCAGCTCAACAAAATGCCACACACCCAGGTGTAAGAAACAACATTGCCCAGGCTTGGTCTAAGCCCCTCACCTCGTCATTGTGCTTTGGGGAGCCGGAGGGACAGCCGAGGCCCACGACCCTGAGACCCCTTTGCAAAAAGCCGGCTTCCCACGGAGACAGTTTTCCTGAGGTGCACACCCTATCCCAAGTGGTTGTGGCAAGGTAAAGCAAATGCCCTCCACTTCTCTGGAAGAAACCACAGTGCCCAACCATGTTCTAAGCCCTCTCATCCTCCCTGGGCTTCTGGCAGCAGGAGTGAAAAGAGAGGAGCAGAGCACTGGGACCCGTTTGACAAGACCCGGCTTCCCACGGGAAAGTCTTTCTCCACGTGCAGACATGCTCCCAGGTGCCTGGGGCAAGGGGAAGGAAATGCCATACACTGACCTGGAAGAGACCACAGGGCCCAGGCACAGTCTGAACCCTTCCCTCAACCCGGTGGTTTTGCTAGCAGGAGTTCAACCCCAACGAACACAACCCGGACACCCCTGGGGCAAAAACGGCTTCTGACGAACAATAGGCGCGCGCTGTGGAAAACCAATCCTAAGTGGGGGTAGCCAGCTCAACACAATGCCACACACCCAGGTTAAGAAACAACATTGCCCAGGCATGGTCTAAGCCCCTCACCTCGTCCCTGTGCTTTGGGGAGCCGGAGGGACAGCCGAGGCACACGGCCCTGAGACCCCTTTGCAAAAAGCCGGCTTCCCACGGAGACAGTTTTCCTGAGGTGCACCACCTATCCGAAGTGGTTGTGGCAAGGTAAAGCAAATGCCCTCCACTTCTCTGGAAGAAACCACAGTGCCTAGCCATGTTCTAAGCCCTCCCATCCTCCCTGGGCTTCTGGCAACAGGAGTGAAAAGAGAGGAGCAGAGCACTGGGACCCTTTTGACAAAAACTGGCTTCCCACGGGAAAGTCTTTCTCCACGTGCAGACATGCTCCCAGGTGCCTGTGGCAATGGGAAGGAAATGCCATACACTGACCTGGAAGAGACCACAGGGCCCAGGCACAGTCTGAACCCTTCCCTCAACCCGGCGGTTTTACTAGCAGGAGTTCAACCCCAACGAACATAGCACGGAGACCCCTTGGGCAAAAACGGCTTCCGACGAATAGGTGCTTGCTGTGGAACACCTATCCCAAGTGGGGGTAGCCAGCTCAACAAAATGCCACACACCCTGGTGTAAGAAACAACATTGCCCAGGCATGGTCTAAGCCCCTCACCTCGTCCCTGTGTTTTGGGGAGCCGGAGGGACAGCCGAGGCCCACGGCCCTGAGACCCCTTTGCAAAAAGCCGGCTTCCCACGGAAACAGTTTTCCTTAGGTGCACACCCTATCCCAAGTGGTTGTGGCAAGGTAAAGCAAATGCCCTCCACTTCTCTGGAAGAAACCACAGTGCCCAGCCATGTTCTAAGCCCTCCCATCCTCCCTGGGCTTCTGGCAGCAGGAGTGAAAAGAGAGGAACAGAGCACTGGGATCCGTTTGACAAAAACTGGCTTCCCACGGGAAAGTCTTTCTCCACGTGCAGACATGCTCCCAGGTGCCTGGGGCAAGGGGAAGGAAATGCCATACACTGACCTTGAAGAGACCACAGCGCCCAGGCACAGTCTGAACCCTTCCCTCAACCCGGCGGTTTTGCTAGCAGGAGTTCAATCCCAACGAACACAGCCCGGAGACCCCTGGGGTAAAAAAGGCTTCCGACGATCAATAGGTGCTTGCTGTGGAACACCTATCCCAAGTTGGGGAAGCCAGCTCAACAAAATGCCACACACCCAGGTGTAAGAAACAACATTGCCCAGTCTTGGTCTAAGCCCCTCACCTCGTCCTTGTGCTTTGGGGAGCCGGAGGGACAGCCGAGGCCCACGACCCTGAGACCCCTTTGCAAAAAGCCGGCTTCCCACGGAGACAGTTTTCCTGAGGTGCAGACCCTATCCCAAGTGGTTGTGGCAAGGTAAAGCAAATGCCCTCCACTTCTCTGGAAGAAACCACAGTGCCCAACCATGTTCTAAGCCCTCCCATGCTCCCTGAGCTTCTGGCAGCAGGAGTGAAAAGAGAGGAGCAGAGCACTGGGACCAGTTTGACAAGACCCGGCTTCCCACGGGAAAGTCTTTCTCTACGTGCAGACATGCTCCCAGGTGCCTGGGGCAAGGGGAAGGAAATGCCATACACTGACCTGGAAGAGACCACAGGGCCCAGGCACAGTCTGAACCCTTCCCTCAACCCGGCGGTTTTGCTAGCAGGAGTTCAACCCCAACGAACACAGCCCGGAGACCCCTGGGGCAAAAACGGCTTCTGACGAACAATAGGCGCGCGCTGTGGAAAACCAATCCTAAGTGGGGGTAGCCAGCTCAACACAATGCCACACACCCAGGTTAAGAAACAACATTGCCCAGGCATGGTCTAAGCCCCTCACCTCGTCCCTGTGCTTTGGGGAGCCGGAGGGACAGCCGAGGCCCACGGCCCTGAGACCCCTTTGCAAAAAGCCGGCTTCCCACGGAGACAGTTTTCCTGAGGAGCACACCCTATCCCAAGTGGTTGTGGCAAGGTAAAGCAAATGCTCTCCACTTCTCTGGAAGAATCCACAGTGCCCAGCCATGTTCTAAGCCCTCCCATCCTCCCTGGGCTTCTGGCAGCAGGAGTGAAAAGAGAGGAACAGAGCACTGGGACCCGTTTGACAAAAACTGGCTTCCCACGGGAAAGTCTTTCTCCACGTGCAGACATGCTCCCAGGTGCCTGGGGCAAGGGGAAGGAAATGCCATACACTGACCTTGAAGAGACCACAGCGCCCAGGCACAGTCTGAACCCTTCCCTCAACCCGGCGGTTTTACTAGCAGGAGTTCAACCCCAACGAACACAGCCCGGAGACCCCTGGGGCAAAAACGGCTTCCGACGAACAATAGGTGCTTGCTGTGGAACACCTATCCCAAGTGGGGGTAGCCAGCTCAACACAATGCCACACACCCAGGTTAAGAAACAACATTGCCCAGGCATGGTCTACGCCCCTCACCTCGTCCCTGTGCTTTGGGAAACCGGAGGGACAGCCGAGGCACACGGCCCTGAGACCCCTTTGCAAAAAGCCGGCTTCCCACGGAGACAGTTTTCCTGAGGTGCACACCCTATCCCAAGTGGTTGTGGCAAGGTAAAGCAAATGCCCTCCACTTCTCTGGAAGAAACCACAGTGCCCAACCATGTTCTAAGCCCTCCCATCCTCCCTGGGCTTCTGGCAGCAGGAGTGAAAAGAGAGGAGCAGAGCACTGGGACCCGTTTGACAAAACCCGGCTTCCCACGGGAAAAACTTTCTCCACGTGCAGATATGCTCCCAGGTGCCTGTGGCAAGGGGAAGGAAATGCCATACACTGACCTGGAATAGACCACAGGGCCCAGGCACAGTCTGAACCCTTCCCTCAACCCGGCGGTTTTGCTAGCAGGAGTTCAACCCCAACGAACACAGCCCGGAGACCCCTGGGGCAAAAACGGCTTCCGACGATCAATAGGTGCTTGCTGTGGAACACCTATCCCAAGTGGGGGAAGCCAGCTCAGCAAAATGCCACACACCCAGGTGTAAGAAACAACATTGCCCAGGCATGGTCTAAGCCCCTCACCTCATCCCTGTGCTTTGGGGAGCCGGAGGGACAGCCGAGGCACACGGCCCTGAGACCCCTTTGCAAAAAGCCGGCTTCCCACGGAGACAGTTTTCCTGAGGTGCACCACCTATCCCAAGTGGTTGTGGCAAGGTAAAGCAAATGCCCTCCACTTCTCTGGAAGAAACCACAGTGCCTAGCCATGTTCTAAGCCCTCCCATCCTCCCTGGGCTTCTGGCAACAGGAGTGAAAAGAGAGGAGCAGAGCACTGGGACCCTTTTGACAAAAACTGGCTTCCCACGGGAAAGTCTTTCTCCACGTGCAGACATGCTCCCAGGTGCCTGTGGCAATGGGAAGGAAATGCCATACACTGACCTGGAAGAGACCACAGGGCCCAGGCACAGTCTGAACCCTTCCCTCAACCCGGCGGTTTTACTAGCAGGAGTTCAACCCCAACGAACATAGCACGGAGACCCCTTGGGCAAAAACGGCTTCCGACGAATAGGTGCTTGCTGTGGAACACCTATCCCAAGTGGGGGTAGCCAGCTCAACAAAATGCCACACACCCTGGTGTAAGAAACAACATTGCCCAGGCATGGTCTAAGCCCCTCACCTCGTCCCTGTGTTTTGGGGAGCCGGAGGGACAGCCGAGGCCCACGGCCCTGAGACCCCTTTGCAAAAAGCCGGCTTCCCACGGAAACAGTTTTCCTTAGGTGCACACCCTATCCCAAGTGGTTGTGGCAAGGTAAAGCAAATGCCCTCCACTTCTCTGGAAGAAACCACAGTGCCCAGCCATGTTCTAAGCCCTCCCATCCTCCCTGGGCTTCTGGCAGCAGGAGTGAAAAGAGAGGAACAGAGCACTGGGATCCGTTTGACAAAAACTGGCTTCCCACGGGAAAGTCTTTCTCCACGTGCAGACATGCTCCCAGGTGCCTGGGGCAAGGGGAAGGAAATGCCATACACTGACCTTGAAGAGACCACAGCGCCCAGGCACAGTCTGAACCCTTCCCTCAACCCGGCGGTTTTGCTAGCAGGAGTTCAATCCCAACGAACACAGCCCCGAGACCCCTGGGGTAAAAAAGGCTTCCGACGATCAATAGGTGCTTGCTGTGGAACACCTATCCCAAGTTGGGGAAGCCAGCTCAACAAAATGCCACACACCCAGGTGTAAGAAACAACATTGCCAGTCTTGGTCTAAGCCCCTCACCTCGTCCTTGTGCTTTGGGGAGCCGGATGGACAGCCGAGGCCCACGACCCTGAGACCCCTTTGCAAAAAGCCGGCTTCCCACGGAGACAGTTTTCCTGAGGTGCAGACCCTATCCCAAGTGGTTGTGGCAAGGTAAAGCAAATGCCCTCCACTTCTCTGGAAGAAACCACAGTGCCCAACCATGTTCTAAGCCCTCCCATGCTCCCTGAGCTTCTGGCAGCAGGAGTGAAAAGAGAGGAGCAGAGCACTGGGACCAGTTTGACAAGACCCGGCTTCCCACGGGAAAGTCTTTCTCTACGTGCAGACATGCTCCCAGGTGCCTGGGGCAAGGGGAAGGAAATGCCATACACTGACCTGGAAGAGACCACAGGGCCCAGGCACAGTCTGAACCCTTCCCTCAACCCGGCGGTTTTGCTAGCAGGAGTTCAACCCCAACGAACACAGCCCGGAGACCCCTGGGGCAAAAACGGCTTCTGACGAACAATAGGCGCGCGCTGTGGAAAACCAATCCTAAGTGGGGGTAGCCAGCTCAACACAATGCCACACACCCAGGTTAAGAAACAACATTGCCCAGGCATGGTCTAAGCCCCTCACCTCGTCCCTGTGCTTTGGGGAGCCGGAGGGACAGCCGAGGCCCACGGCCCTGAGACCCCTTTGCAAAAAGCCGGCTTCCCACGGAGACAGTTTTCCTGAGGAGCACACCCTATCCCAAGTGGTTGTGGCAAGGTAAAGCAAATGCCCTCCACTTCTCTGGAAGAATCCACAGTGCCCAGCCATGTTCTAAGCCCTCCCATCCTCCCTGGGCTTCTGGCAGCAGGAGTGAAAAGAGAGGAACAGAGCACTGGGACCCGTTTGACAAAAACTGGCTTCCCACGGGAAAGTCTTTCTCCACGTGCAGACATGCTCCCAGGTGCCTGGGGCAAGGGGAAGGAAATGCCATACACTGACCTTGAAGAGACCACAGCGCCCAGGCACAGTCTGAACCCTTCCCTCAACCCGGCGGTTTTACTAGCAGGAGTTCAACCCCAACGAACACAGCCCGGAGACCCCTGGGGCAAAAACGGCTTCCGACGAACAATAGGTGCTTGCTGTGGAACACCTATCCCAAGTGGGGGTAGCCAGCTCAACACAATGCCACACACCCAGGTTAAGAAACAACATTGCCCAGGCATGGTCTACGCCCCTCACCTCGTCCCTGTGCTTTGGGAAACCGGAGGGACAGCCGAGGCACACGGCCCTGAGACCCCTTTGCAAAAAGCCAGCTTCCCACGGAGACAGTTTTCCTGAGGTGCAGACCCTATCCCAAGTGGTTGTGGCAAGGTAAAGCAAATGCCCTCCACTTCTCTGGAAGAAACCACAGTGCCCAACCATGTTCTAAGCCCTCCCATCCTCCCTGGGCTTCTGGCAGCAGGAGTGAAAAGAGAGGAGCAGAGCACTGGGACCCGTTTGACAAAACCCGGCTTCCCACGGGAAAGTCTTTCTCCACGTGCAGATATGCTCCCAGGTGCCTGTGGCAAGGGGAAGGAAATGCCATACACTGACCTGGAATAGACCACAGGGCCCAGGCACAGTCTGAACCCTTCCCTCAACCCGGCGGTTTTGCTAGCAGGAGTTCAACCCCAATGAACACAGCCCGGAGACCCCTGGGGCAAAAACGGCTTCCGACGATCAATAGGTGCTTGCTGTGGAACACCTATCCCAAGTGGGGGAAGCCAGCTCAACAAAATGCCACACACCCAGGTGTAAGAAACAACATTGCCCAGGCATGGTCTAAGCCCCTCACCTCGTCCCTGTGCTTTGGGGAGCCGGAGGGACAGCCGAGGCACACGGCCCTGAGACCCCTTTGCAAAAAGCCGGCTTCCCACGGAGACAGTTTTCCTGAGGTGCACCACCTATCCCAAGTGGTTGTGGCAAGGTAAAGCAAATGCCCTCCACTTCTCTGGAAGAAACCACAGTGCCTAGCCATGTTCTAAGCCCTCCCATCCTCCCTGGGCTTCTGGCAGCAGGAGTGAAAAGAGAGGAGCAGAGCACTGGGACCCGTTTGACAAGACCCGGCTTCCCACGGGAAAGTCTTTCTCCACGTGCAGACATGCTCCCAGTTGCTTGGGGCAAGGGGAAGGAAATGCCATACACTGACCTGGAAGAGACCACAGGGCCCAGGCACAGTCTGAACCCTTCCCTCAACCCGGCGGTTTTGCTAGCAGGAGTTCAACCCCAACGAACACAGCCCAGAGACCCCTGGGGCAAAAACGGCTTCTGACGAACAATAGGCGCGCGCTGTGGAAAACCAATCCTAAGTGGGGGTAGCCAGCTCAACACAATGCCACACACCCAGGTTAAGAAACAACATTGCCCAGGCATGGTCTAAGCCCCTCACCTCGTCCCTGTGCTTTGGGGAGCCGGAGGGACAGCCGAGGCCCACGTCCCTGAGACCCCTTTGCAAAAAGCCGGCTTCCCACGGAAACAGTTTTCCTGAGGTGCACACCCTATCCCAGGTGGTTGTGGCAAGGTAAAGCAAATGCCCTCCACTTCTCTGGAAGAAACCACAGTGCCCAACCATGTTCTAAGCCCTCCCATCCTCCCTGGGCTTCTGGCAGCAGGAGTGAAAAGAGAGGAGCAGAGCACTGGGACCCGTTTGACAAGACCCGGCTTCCCACGGGAAAGTCTTTCTCCACGTGCAGACATGCTCCCAGGTGCTTGGGGCAAGGGGAAGGAAATGCCATACACTGACCTGGAAGAGACCACAGGGCCCAGGCACAGTCTGAACCCTTCCCTCAACCCGGCGGTTTTGCTAGCAGGAGTTCAACCCCAACGAACACAGCCCAGAGACCCCTGGGGCAAAAACGGCTTCTGACGAACAATAGGCGCGCGCTGTGGAAAACCAATCCTAAGTGGGGGTAGCCAGCTCAACACAATGCCACACACCCAGGTTAAGAAACAACATTGCCCAGGCATGGTCTAAGCCCCTCACCTCGTCCCTGTGCTTTGGGGAGCCGGAGGGACAGCCGAGGCCCACGGCCCTTAGACCCCTTTGCAAAAAGCCGGCTTCCCACGGAGACAGTTTTCCTGAGGTGCACACCCTATCCCAAGTGGTTGTGGCAAGGTAAAGCAAATGCCCTCCACTTCTCTGGAAGAAACCACAGTGCCCAGCCATGTTCTAAGCCCTCCCATCCTCCCTGGGCTTCTGGCAGCAGGAGTGAAAAGAGAGGAGCAGAGCACTGGGACCCGTTTGACAAAACCCGGCTTCCCACGGGAAAGTCTTTCTCCATGTGCAGACATGCTCCCAGGTGCCTGGGGCAAGGGGAAGGAAATGCCATACACTGACCTGGAAGAGACCACAGGGCCCAGGCACAGTCTGAACCCTTCCCTCAACCCGGCGGTTTTGCTAGCAGGAGTTCAACCCCAACGAACACAGCCCGGAGACCCCTGGGGCAAAAACGGCTTCCGATGATCAATAGGTGCTTGCTGTGGAACACCTATCCCAAGTGGGGGAAGCCAGCTCAACAAATGCCACACACCCAGGTGTAAGAAACAGCATTGCCCAGGCATGGTCTAAGCCCCTCACCTCGTCCCTGTGCTTTGGGGAGCCGGAGGGACAGCCGAGGCACACGGCCCTGAGACCCCTTTGCAAAAAGCCGGCTTCCCACGGAGACAGTTTTCCTGAGGTGCAGACCCTATCCCAAGTGGTTGTGGCAAGGTAAAGCAAATGCCCTCCACTTCTCTGTAAGAAACCACAGTGCCCAGCCATGTTCTACGCCCTCCCATCCTCCCTGGGCTTCTGGCAGCAGGAGTGAAAAGAGAGGAGCAGAGCACTGGGACCCTTTTGACAAAAACTGGCTTCCCACGGGAAAGTCTTTCTCCACGTGCAGACATGCTCCCAGGTGCCTGGGGCAAGGGGAAGGATATGCCATACACTGACCTTGAAGAGACCACAGCGCCCAGGCACAGTCTGGACCCTTCCCTCAACCCGGCGGTTTGACTAGCAGGAGTTCAACCCCAACGAACACAGCCCGGAGACCCCTGGGGCAAAAACGGCTTCCGACGAACAATAGGTGCTTGCTGTGGAACACCTATCCCAAGTGGGGGTAGCCAGCTCAACAAAATGCCACACACCCAGGTGTAAGAAACAACATTGCCCAGGCATGGTCTAAGCCCCTCACCTCGTCCCTGTGTTTTGGGGAGCCGGAGGGACAGCCGAGGCCCACGGCCCTGAGACCCCTTTGCAAAAAGCCGGCTTCCCACGGAAACAGTTTTCCTGAGGTGCACACCCTATCCCAGGTGGTTGTGGCAAGGTAAAGCAAATGCCCTCCACTTCTCTGGAAGAAACCACAGTGCCCAACCATGTTCTAAGCCCTCCCATCCTCCCTGGGCTTCTGGCAGCAGGAGTGAAAAGAGAGGAGCAGAGCACTGGGACCCGTTTGACAAGACCCGGCTTCCCACGGGAAAGTCTTTCTCCACGTGCAGACATGCTCCCAGGTGCCTGGGGCAAGGGGAAGGAAATGCCATACACTGACCTGGAAGAGACCACAGGGCCCAGGCACAGTCTGAACCCTTCCCTCAACCCGGCGGTTTTGCTAGCAGGAGTTCAACCCCAACGAACACAGCCCAGAGACCCCTGGGGCAAAAACGGCTTCTGACGAACAATAGGCGCGCGCTGTGGAAAACCAATCCTAAGTGGGGGTAGCCAGCTCAACACAATGCCACACACCCAGGTTAAGAAACAACATTGCCCAGGCATGGTCTAAGCCCCTCACCTCGTCCCTGTGCTTTGGGGAGCCGGAGGGACAGCCGAGGCACATGGCCCTGAGACCCCTTTACAAAAAGCCGGCTTCCCACGGAGACAGTTTTCCTGAGGTGCACACCCTATCCCAAGTGGTTGTGGCAAGGTAAAGCAAATGCCCTCCACTTCTCTGTAAGAAACCACAGCCCAGCCATGTTCTAAGCCCTCCCATCCTCCCTGGGCTTCTGGCAGCAGGAGTGAAAAGAGAGGAGCAGAGCACTGGGACCCTTTTGACAAAAACTGGCTTCCCACGGGAAAGTCTTTCTCCACGTGCAGACATGCTCCCAGGTGCCTGGGGCAAGGGGAACGATATGCCATACACTGACCTTGAAGAGACCACAGCGCCCAGGCACAGTCTGAACCCTTCCCTCAACCCGGCGGTTTTACTAGCAGGAGTTCAACCCCAACGAACACAGCCCGGAGACCCCTGGGGCAAAAACGGCTTCCGACGAACAATAGGTGCTTGCTGTGGAACACCTATCCCAAGTGGGGGTAGCCAGCTCAACAAAATGCCACACACCCAGGTGTAAGAAACAACATTGCCCAGGCATGGTCTAAGCCCCTCACCTCGTCCCTGTGCTTTGGGGAGCCGGAGGGACAGCCGAGGCACACGGCCCTGAGACCCCTTTGCAAAAAGCCGGCTTCCCACGGAGACAGTTTTCCTGAGGTGCACACCCTATCCCAAGTGGTTGTGGCAAGGTAAAGCAAATGCCCTCCACTTCTCTGGAAGAAACCACAGTGCCCAGCCATGTTCTAAGCCCTCCCATCCTCCCTGGGCTTCTGGCAGCAGGAGTGAAAAGAGAGGAGCAGAGCACTGGGACCCGTTTGACAAAACCCGGCTTCCCACGGGAAAGTCTTTCTCCACGTGCAGACATGCTCCCAGGTGCCTGGGGCAAGGGGAAGGAAATGCCATACACTGACCTGGAAGAGACCACAGGGCCCAGGCACAGTCTGAACCCTTCCCTCAACCCGGCGGTTTTGCTAGCAGGAGTTCAACCCCAACGAACACAGCCCGGAGACCCCTGGGGCAAAAACGGCTTCCGACGAACAATAGGTGCTTGCTGTGGAACACCTATCCCAAGTGGGGGTAGCCAGCTCAACACAATGCCACACACCCAGGTTAAGAAACAACATTGCCCAGGCATGGTCTAAGCCCCTCACCTCGTCCCTGTGCTTTGGGGAACCGGAGGGACAGCCGAGGCACACGGCCCTGAGACCCCTTTGCAAAAAGCCGGCTTCCCACGGAGACAGTTTTCCTGAGGTGCAGACCCTATCCCAAGTGGTTGTGGCAAGGTAAAGCAAATGCCCTCCACTTCTCTGGAAGAAACCACAGTGCCTAGCCATGTTCTAAGCCCTCCCATCCTCCCTGGGCTTCTGGCAGCAGGAGTGAAAAGAGAGGAACAGAGCACTGGGACCCGTTTGACAAAAACTGGCTTCCCACGGGAAAGTCTTTCTCCACGTGCAGACATGCTCCCAGGTGCCTGGGGCAAGGGGAAGGAAATGCCATACACTGACCTGGAAGAGACCACAGGGCCCAGGCACAGTCTGAACCCTTCCCTCAACCCGGCGGTTTTGCTAGCAGGAGTTCAACCCCAACGAACACAGCCCGGAGACCCCTGGGGCAAAAACGGCTTCCGACGATCAATAGGTGCTTGCTGTGGAACACCTATCCCAAGTGGGGGAAGCCAGCTCAACAAAATGCCACACACCCAGGTGTAAGAAACAACATTGCCCAGGCATGGTCTAAGCCCCTCACCTCGTCCCTGTGCTTTGGGGAGCCGGAGGGACAGCTGAGGCACACGGCCCTGAGACCCCTTTGCAAAAAGCCGGCTTCCCACGGAGACAGTTTTCCTGAGGTGCACACCCTATCCCAAGTGGTTGTGGCAAGGTAAAGCAAATGCCCTCCCCTTCTCTGGAAGAAACCACAGTGCCTAGCCATGTTCTAAGCCCTCCCATCCTCCCTGGGCTTCTGGCAGCAGGAGTGAAAAGAGAGGAGCAGAGCACTGGGACCCGTTTGACAAAAACTGGCTTCCCACGGGAAAGTCTTTCTCCTCGTGCAGACATGCTCCCAGGTGCCTGGGGCAAGGGGAAGGAAATGCCATACACTGACCTGGAAGAGACCACAGGGCCCAGGCACAGTCTGAACCATTCCCTCAACCCGGCGGTTTTACTAGCAGGAGTTCAACCCCAACGAACACAGCCCGGAGACCCCTGGGGCAAAAACGGCTTCCGACGAACAATAGGTGCTTGCTGTGGAACACCTATCCCAAGTGGGGGTAGTCAGCTCAACACAATGCCACACACCCAGGTTAAGAAACAACATTGCCCAGGCATGGTCTAAGCCCCTCACCTCGTCCCTGTGCTTTGGGGAACCGGAGGGACAGCCGAGGCACACGGCCCTGAGACCCCTTTGCAAAAAGCCGGCTTCCCATGGAGACAGTATTCCTGAGGTGCAGACCCTATCCCAAGTGGTTGTGGCAAGGTAAAGCAAATGCCCTCCACTTCTCTGGAAGAAACCACAGTGCCCAACCATGTTCTAAGCCCTCCCATCCTCCCTGGGCTTCTGGCAGCAGGAGTGAAAAGAGAGGAGCAGAGCACTGGGACCCGTTTGACAAAACCCGGCTTCCCACGGGAAAGTCTTTCTCCACGTGCAGACATGCTCCCAGGTGCCTGTGGCAAGGGGAAGGAAATGCCATACACTGACCTGGAAGAGACCACAGGGCCCAGGCACAGTCTGAACCCTTCCCTCAACCCGGCGGTTTTACTAGCAGGAGTTCAACCCCAACGAACATAGCACGGAGACCCCTTGGGCAAAAACGGCTTCCGACGAATAGGTGCTTGCTGTGGAACACCTATCCCAAGTGGGGGTAGCCACCTCAACAAAATGCCACACACCCTGGTGTAAGAAACAACATTGCCCAGGCATGGTCTAAGCCCCTCACCTCGTCCCTGTGTTTTGGGGAGCCGGAGGGACAGCCGAGGCCCACGGCCCTGAGACCCCTTTGCAAAAAGCCGGCTTCCCACGGAAACAGTTTTCCTGAGGTGCACACCCTATCCCAAGTGGTTGTGGCAAGGTAAAGCAAATGCCCTCCACTTCTCTGGAAGAAACCACAGTGCCCAGCCATGTTCTAAGCCCTCCCATCCTCCCTGGGCTTCTGGCAGCAGGAGTGAAAAGAGAGGAACAGAGCACTGGGATCCGTTTGACAAAAACTGGCTTCCCACGGGAAAGTCTTTCTCCACGTGCAGACATGCTCCCAGATGCCTGGGGCAAGGGGAAGGAAATGCCATACACTGACCTTGAAGAGACCACAGCGCCCAGGCACAGTCTGAACCCTTCCCTCAACCCGGCGGTTTTGCTAGCAGGAGTTCAACCCCAACGAACACAGCCCGGAGACCCCTGGGGCAAAAACGGCTTCCGACGATCAATAGGTGCTTGCTGTGGAACACCTATCCCAAGTGGGGGAAGCCAGCTGAACAAATGCCACACACCCAGGTGTAAGAAACAACATTGCCCAGGCATGGTCTAAGCCCCTCACCTCGTCCCTGTGCTTTGGGGAGCCGGAGGGACAGCCGAGGCACACGGCCCTGAGACCCCTTTGCAAAAAGCCGGCTTCCCACGGAGACAGTTTTCCTGAGGTGCAGACCCTATCCCAAGTGGTTGTGGCAACGTAAAGCAAATGCCCTCCACTTCTCTGGAAGAAACCACAGTGCCCAGCCATGTTCTACGCCCTCCCATCCTCCCTGGGCTTCTGGCAGCAGGAGTGAAAAGAGAGGAGCAGAGCACTGGGACCCTTTTGACAAAAACTGGCTTCCCACGGGAAAGTCTTTCTCCACGTGCAGACATGCTCCCAGGTGCCTGGGGCAAGGGGAAGGATATGCCATATACTGACCTTGAAGAGACCACAGCGCCCAGGCACAGTCTGGACCCTTCCCTCAACCCGGCGGTTTGACTAGCAGGAGTTCAACCCCAACGAACACAGCCCGGAGACCCCTGGGGCAAAAACGGCTTCCGACGAACAATAGGTGCTTGCTGTGGAACACCTATCCCAAGTGGGGGAAGCCAGCTCAACAAAATGCCACACACCCAGGTGTAAGAAACAACATTGCCCAGGCATGGTCTAAGCCCCTCACCTCGTCCCTGTGCTTTGGGGAGCCGGAGGGACAGCCGAGGCACACGGCCCTGAGACCCCTTTGCAAAAAGCCGGCTTCCCACGGAGACAGTTTTCCTGAGGTGCACACCCTATCCCAAGTGGTTGTGGCAAGGTAAAGCAAATGCCCTCCACTTCTCTGGAAGAAACCACAGTGCCCAGCCATGTTCTAAGCCCTCCCATCCTCCCTGGGCTTCTGGCAGCAGGAGTGAAAAGAGAGGAGCAGAGCACTGGGACCCGTTTGACAAAACCCGGCTTCCCACGGGAAAGTCTTTCTCCACGTGCAGACATGCTCCCAGGTGCCTGGGGCAAGGGGAAGGAAATGCCATACACTGACCTGGAAGAGACCACAGGGCCCAGGCACAGTCCGAACCCTTCCCTCAACCCGGCGGTTTTACTAGCAGGAGTTCAACCCCAACGAACATAGCACGGAGACCCCTTGGTCAAAAACGGCTTCCGACGAACAATAGGTGCTTGCTGTGGAACACCTATCCCAAGTGGGGGTAGCCAGCTCAACAAAATGCCACACACCCAGGTGTAAGAAACAACATTGCCCAGGCATGGTCTAAGCCCCTCACCTCGTCCCTGTGTTTTGGGGAGCCGGAGGGACAGCCGAGGCCCACGGCCCTGAGACCCCTTTGCAAAAAGCCGGCTTCCCACGGAAACAGTTTTCCTGAGGTGCACACCCTATCCCAGGTGGTTGTGGCAAGGTAAAGCAAATGCCCTCCACTTCTCTGGAAGAAACCACAGTGCCCAACCATGTTCTAAGCCCTCCCATCCTCCCTGGGCTTCTGGCAGCAGGAGTGAAAAGAGAGGAGCAGAGCACTGGGACCCGTTTGACAAGACCCGGCTTCCCACGGGAAAGTCTTTCTCCACGTGCAGACATGCTCCCAGGTGCCTGGGGCAAGGGGAAGGAAATGCCATACACTGACCTGGAAGAGACCACAGGGCCCAGGCACAGTCTGAACCCTTCCCTCAACCCGGCGGTTTTGCTAGCAGGAGTTCAACCCCAACGAACACAGCCCAGAGACCCCTGGGGCAAAAACGGCTTCTGACGAACAATAGGCGCGCGCTGTGGAAAACCAATCCTAAGTGGGGTAGCCAGCTCAACACAATGCCACACACCCAGGTTAAGAAACAACATTGCCCAGGCATGGTCTAAGCCCCTCACCTCGTCCCTGTGCTTTGGGGAACCGGAGGGACAGCCGAGGCACACGGCCCTGAGACCCCTTTGCAAAAAGCCGGCTTCCCACGGAGACAGTTTTCCTGAGGTGCAGACCCTATCCCAAGTGGTTGTGGCAAGGTAAAGCAAATGCCCTCCACTTCTATGGAAGAAACCACAGTGCCCAGCCATGTTCTAAGCCCTCCCATCCTCCCTGGGCTTCTGGCAGCAGGAGTGAAAAGAGAGGAACAGAGCACTGGGACCCGTTTGACAAAAACTGGCTTCCCACGGGAAAGTCTTTCTCCACGTGCAGACATGCTCCCAGGTGCCTGTGGCAAGGGGAAGGAAATGCCATACACTGACCTGGAAGAGACCACAGGGCCCAGGCACAGTCTGAACCCTTCCCTCAACCGGCGGTTTTGCTAGCAGGAGTTCAACCCCAACGAACACAGCCCGGAGACCCCTGGGGCAAAAACGGCTTCCGACGATCAATAGGTGCTTGCTGTGGAACACCTATCCCAAGTGGGGGAAGCCAGCTCAACAAAATGCCACACACCCAGGTGTAAGAAACAACATTGCCCAGGCAAGGTCTAAGCCCCTCACCTCGTCCCTGTGCTTTGGGGAGCCGGAGGGACAGCTGAGGCACACGGCCCTGAGACCCCTTTGGAAAAAGCCGGCTTCCCACGGAGACAGTTTTCCTGAGGTGCACACCCTATCCCAAGTGGTTGTGGCAAGGTAAAGCAAATGCCCTCCCCTTCTCTGGAAGAAACCACAGTGCCTAGCCATGTTCTAAGCCCTCCCATCCTCCCTGGGCTTCTGGCAGCAGGAGTGAAAAGAGAGGAGCAGAGCACTGGGACCCGTTTGACAAAAACTGGCTTCCCACGGGAAAGTCTTTCTCCACGTGCAGACATGCTCCCAGGTGCCTGGGGCAAGGGGAAGGAAATGCCATACACTGACCTGGAAGAGACCACAGGGCCCAGGCACAGTCTGAACCCTTCCCTCAACCCGGCGGTTTTACTAGCAGGAGTTCAACCCCAACGAACACAGCCCGGAGACCCCTGGGGCAAAAACGGCTTCCGACGATCAATAGGTGCTTGCTGTGGAACACCTATCCCAAGTGGGGGAAGCCAGCTCAACAAAATGCCACACACCCAGGTGTAAGAAACAACATTGCCCAGGCATGGTCTAAGCCCCTCACCTCGTCCCTGTGCTTTGGGGAGCCGGAGGGACAGCCGAGGCACACGGCCCTGAGACCCCTTTGCAAAAAGCCGGCTTCCCACGGAGACAGTTTTCCTGAGGTGCACCACCTATCCCAAGTGGTTGTGGCAAGGTAAAGCAAATGCCCTCCACTTCTCTGGAAGAAACCACAGTGCCTAGCCATGTTCTAAGCCCTCCCATCCTCCCTGGGCTTCTGGCAACAGGAGTGAAAAGAGAGGAGCAGAGCACTGGGACCCTTTTGACAAAAACTGGCTTCCCACGGGAAAGTCTTTCTCCACGTGCAGACATGCTCCCAGGTGCCTGTGGCAATGGGAAGGAAATGCCATACACTGACCTGGAAGAGACCACAGGGCCCAGGCACAGTCTGAACCCTTCCCTCAACCCGGCGGTTTTACTAGCAGGAGTTCAACCCCAACGAACATAGCACGGAGACCCCTTGGGCAAAAACGGCTTCCGACGAATAGGTGCTTGCTGTGGAACACCTATCCCAAGTGGGGGTAGCCAGCTCAACAAAATGCCACACACCCTGGTGTAAGAAACAACATTGCCCAGGCATGGTCTAAGCCCCTCACCTCGTCCCTGTGTTTTGGGGAGCCGGAGGGACAGCCGAGGCCCACGGCCCTGAGACCCCTTTGCAAAAAGCCGGCTTCCCACGGAGACAGTTTTCCTTAGGTGCACACCCTATCCCAAGTGGTTGTGGCAAGGTAAAGCAAATGCCCTCCACTTCTCTGGAAGAAACCACAGTGCCCAGCCATGTTCTAAGCCCTCCCATCCTCCCTGGGCTTCTGGCAGCAGGAGTGAAAAGAGAGGAACAGAGCACTGGGATCCGTTTGACAAAAACTGGCTTCCCACGGGAAAGTCTTTCTCCACGTGCAGACATGCTCCCAGGTGCCTGGGGCAAGGGGAAGGAAATGCCATACACTGACCTTGAAGAGACCACAGCGCTCAGGCACAGTCTGAACCCTTCCCTCAACCCGGCGGTTTTGCTAGCAGGAGTTCAATCCCAACGAACACAGCCCGGAGACCCCTGGGGTAAAAACGGCTTCCGACGATCAATAGGTGCTTGCTGTGGAACACCTATCCCAAGTTGGGGAAGCCAGCTCAACAAAATGCCACACACCCAGGTGTAAGAAACAACATTGCCCAGTCTTGGTCTAAGCCCCTCACCTCGTCCTTGTGCTTTGGGGAGCCGGATGGACAGCCGAGGCCCACGACCCTGAGACCCCTTTGCAAAAAGCCGGCTTCCCACGGAGACAGTTTTCCTGAGGTGCAGACCCTATCCCAAGTGGTTGTGGCAAGGTAAAGCAAATGCCCTCCACTTCTCTGGAAGAAACCACAGTGCCCAACCATGTTCTAAGCCCTCCCATGCTCCCTGAGCTTCTGGCAGCAGGAGTGAAAAGAGAGGAGCAGAGCACTGGGACCAGTTTGACAAGACCCGGCTTCCCACGGGAAACTCTTTCTCTACGTGCAGACATGCTCCCAGGTGCCTGGGGCAAGGGGAAGGAAATGCCATACACTGACCTGGAAGAGACCACAGGGCCCAGGCACAGTCTGAACCCTTCCCTCAACCCGGCGGTTTTGCTAGCAGGAGTTCAACCCCAACGAACACAGCCCGGAGACCCCTGGGGCAAAAACGGCTTCTGACGAACAATAGGCGCGCGCTGTGGAAAACCAATCCTAAGTGGGGGTAGCCAGCTCAACACAATGCCACACACCCAGGTTAAGAAACAACATTGCCCAGGCATGGTCTAAGCCCCTCACCTCGTCCCTGTGCTTTGGGGAGCCGGAGGGACAGCCGAGGCCCACGGCCCTGAGACCCCTTTGCAAAAAGCCGGCTTCCCACGGAGACAGTTTTCCTGAGGAGCACACCCTATCCCAAGTGGTTGTGGCAAGGTAAAGCAAATGCCCTCCACTTCTCTGGAAGAATCCACAGTGCCCAGCCATGTTCTAAGCCCTCCCATCCTCCCTGGGCTTCTGGCAGCAGGAGTGAAAAGAGAGGAACAGAGCACTGGGACCCGTTTGACAAAAACTGGCTTCCCACGGGAAAGTCTTTCTCCACGTGCAGACATGCTTCCAGGTGCCTGGGGCAAGGGGAAGGAAATGCCATACACTGACCTGGAAGAGACCACAGCGCCCAGGCACAGTCTGAACCCTTCCCTCAACCCGGCGGTTTTACTAGCAGGAGTTCAACCCCAACGAACACAGCCCGGAGACCCCTGGGGCAAAAACGGCTTCCGACGAACAATAGGTGCTTGCTGTGGAACACCTATCCCAAGTGGGGGTAGCCAGCTCAACACAATGCCACACACCCAGGTTAAGAAACAACATTGCCCAGGCATGGTCTACGCCCCTCACCTCGTCCCTGTGCTTTGGGAAACCGGAGGGACAGCCGAGGCACACGGCCCTGAGACCCCTTTGCAAAAAGCCAGCTTCCCACGGAGACAGTTTTCCTGAGGTGCAGACCCTATCCCAAGTGGTTGTGGCAAGGTAAAGCAAATGCCCTCCACTTCTCTGGAAGAAACCACAGTGCCTAGCCATGTTCTAAGCCCTCCCATCCTCCCTGGGCTTCTGGCAACAGGAGTGAAAAGAGAGGCGCAGAGCACTGGGACCCTTTTGACAAAAACTGGCTTCCCACGGGAAAGTCTTTCTCCACGTGCAGACATGCTCCCAGGTGCCTGTGGCAATGGGAAGGAAATGCCATACACTGACCTGGAAGAGACCACAGGGCCCAGGCACAGTCTGAACCCTTCCCTCAACCCGGCGGTTTTACTAGCAGGAGTTCAACCCCAACGAACATAGCACGGAGACCCCTTGGGCAAAAACGGCTTCCGACGAATAGGTGCTTGCTGTGGAACACCTATCCCAAGTGGGGGTAGCCAGCTCAACAAAATGCCACACACCCTGGTGTAAGAAACAACATTGCCCAGGCATGGTCTAAGCCCCTCACCTCGTCCCTGTGTTTTGGGGAGCCGGAGGGACAGCCGAGGCCCACGGCCCTGAGACCCCTTTGCAAAAAGCCGGCTTCCCACGGAGACAGTTTTCCTGAGGTGCAGACCCTATCCCAAGTGGTTGTGGCAAGGTAAAGCAAATGCTCTCCACTTCTCTGGAAGAAACCACAGTGCCCAACCATTTTCTAAGCCCTCCCATATCTCCCTGGGCTTCTGGCAGCAGGAGTGAAAAGAGAGGAGCAGAGCACTGGGACCCGTTTGACAAGACCCGGCTTCCCACGGGAAAGTCTTTCTCCACGTGCAGACATGCTCCCAGGTGCCTGGGGCAAGGGGAAGGAAATGGCATACACTGACCTGGAAGAGACCACAGGGCCCAGGCACAGTCTGAACCCTTCCCTCAACCCGGCGGTTTTGCTAGCAGGAGTTCAACCCCAACGAACACAGCCCGGAGACCCCTGGGGCAAAAACGGCTTCTGACGAACAATAGGCGCGCGCTGTGGAAAACCAATCCTAAGTGGGGGTAGCCAGCTCAACACAATGCCACACACCCAGGTTAAGAAACAACATTGCCCAAGCATGGTCTAAGCCCCTCACCTCGTCCCTGTGCTTTGGGGAGCCGGAGGGACAGCCGAGGCACATGGCCCTGAGACCCCTTTGCAAAAAGCCGGCTTCCCACGGAGACAGTTTTCCTGAGGTGCACACCCTATCCCAAGTGGTTGTGGCAAGGTAAAGAAAATGCCCTCCACTTCTCTGGAAGAAACCACAGTGCCCAGCCATGTTCTAAGCCCTCCCATCCTCCCTGGGCTTCTGGCAGCAGGAGTGAAAAGAGAGGAGCAGAGCACTGGGACCCGTTTGACAAAACCCGGCTTCCCACGGGAAAGTCTTTCTCCACGTGCAGACATGCTCCCAGGTGCCTGGGGCAAGGGGAAGGAAATGCCATACACTGACCTGGAAGAGACCACAGGGCCCAGGCACAGTCTGAACCCTTCCCTCAACCCGGCGGTTTTGCTAGCAGGAGTTCAACCCCAACGAACACAGCCCGGAGACCCCTGGGGCAAAAACGGCTTCCGAAGATCAATAGGTGCTTGCTGTGGAACACCTATCCCAAGTGGGGGTAGCCAGCTCAACAAAATGCCACACACCCAGGTGTAAGAAACAACATTGCCCAGGCATGGTCTAAGCCCCTCACCTCGTCCCTGTGCTTTGGGGAGCCGGAGGGACAGCCGAGGCCCACGTCCCTGAGACCCCTTTGCAAAAAGCCGGCTTCCCACGGAAACAGTTTTCCTGAGGTGCACACCCTATCCCAGGTGGTTGTGGCAAGGTAAAGCAAATGCCCTCCACTTCTCTGGAAGAAACCACAGTGCCCAACCATGTTCTAAGCCCTCCCATCCTCCCTGGGCTTCTGGCAGCAGGAGTGAAAAGAGAGGAGCAGAGCACTGGGACCCGTTTGACAAGACCCGGCTTCCCACGGGAAAGTCTTTCTCCACGTGCAGACATGCTCCCAGTTGCTTGGGGCAAGGGGAAGGAAATGCCATACACTGACCTGGAAGAGACCACAGGGCCCAGGCACAGTCTGAACCCTTCCCTCAACCCGGCGGTTTTGCTAGCAGGAGTTCAACCCCAACGAACACAGCCCAGAGACCCCTGGGGCAAAAACGGCTTCTGACGAACAATAGGCGCGCGCTGTGGAAAACCAATCCTAAGTGGGGGTAGCCAGCTCAACACAATGCCACACACCCAGGTTAAGAAACAACATTGCCCAGATATGGTCTAAGCCCCTCACCTCGTCCCTGTGCTTTGGGGAGCCGGAGGGACAGCCGAGGCCCACGTCCCTGAGACCCCTTTGCAATAAGCCGGCTTCCCACGGAAACAGTTTTCCTGAGGTGCACACCCTATCCCAGGTGGTTGTGGCAAGGTAAAGCAAATGCCCTCCACTTCTCTGGAAGAAACCACAGTGCCCAACCATGTTCTAAGCCCTCCCATGCTCCCTGAGCTTCTGGCAGCAGGAGTGAAAAGAGAGGAGCAGAGCACTGGGACCCGTTTGACAAGACCCGGCTTCCCACGGGAAACTCTTTCTCTACGTGCAGACATGCTCCCAGGTGCCTGGGGCAAGGGGAAGGAAATGCCATACACTGACCTGGAAGAGACCACAGGGCCCAGGCACAGTCTGAACCCTTCCCTCAACCCGGCGGTTTTGCTAGCAGGAGTTCAACCCCAAGGAACACAGCCCGGAGACCCCTGGGGCAAAAACGGCTTCTGACGAACAATAGGTGCTTGCTGTGGAACACCTATCCCAAGTGGGGGTAGCCAGCTCAACACAATGCCACACACCCAGGTTAAGAAACAACATTGCCCAGGCATGGTCTACGCCCCTCACCTCGTCCCTGTGCTTTGGGAAACCGGAGGGACAGCCGAGGTACACGGCCCTGAGACCCCTTTGCAAAAAGCCAGCTTCCCACGGAGACAGTTTTCCTGAGGTGCAGACCCTATCCCAAGTGGTTGTGGCAAGGTAAAGCAAATGCCCTCCACTTCTCTGGAAGAAACCACAGTGCCCAACCATGTTCTAAGCCCTCCCATCCTCCCTGGGCTTCTGGCAGCAGGAGTGAAAAGAGAGGAGCAGAGCACTGGGACCCGTTTGACAAAACCCGGCTTCCCACGGGAAAGTCTTTCTCCACGTGCAGATATGCTCCCAGGTGCCTGTGGCAAGGGGAAGGAAATGCCATACACTGACCTGGAATAGACCACAGGGCCCAGGCACAGTCTGAACCCTTCCCTCAACCCGGCGGTTTTGCTAGCAGGAGTTCAACCCCAATGAACACAGCCCGGAGACCCCTGGGGCAAAAACGGCTTCCGACGATCAATAGGTGCTTGCTGTGGAACACCTATCCCAAGTGGGGGAAGCCAGCTCAACAAAATGCCACACACCCAGGTGTAAGAAACAACATTGCCCAGGCATGGTCTAAGCCCCTCACCTCGTCCCTGTGCTTTGGGGAGCCGGAGGGACAGCCGAGGCACACGGCCCTGAGACCCCTTTGCAAAAAGCCGGCTTCCCACGGAGACAGTTTTCCTGAGGTGCACCACCTATCCCAAGTGGTTGTGGCAAGGTAAAGCAAATGCCCTCCACTTCTCTGGAAGAAACCACAGTGCCTAGCCATGTTCTAAGCCCTCCCATCCTCCCTGGGCTTCTGGCAACAGGAGTGAAAAGAGAGGCGCAGAGCACTGGGACCCTTTTGACAAAAACTGGCTTCCCACGGGAAAGTCTTTCTCCACGTGCAGACATGCTCCCAGGTACCTGTGGCAATGGGAAGGAAATGCCATACACTGACCTGGAAGAGACCACAGGGCGCAGGCACAGTCTGAACCCTTCCCTCAACCCGGCGGTTTTACTAGCAGGAGTTCAACCCCAACGAACATAGCACGGAGACCCCTTGGGCAAAAACGGCTTCCGACGAATAGGTGCTTGCTGTGGAACACCTATCCCAAGTGGGGGTAGCCAGCTCAACAAAATGCCACACACCCTGGTGTAAGAAACAACATTGCCCAGGCATGGTCTAAGCCCCTCACCTCGTCCCTGTGTTTTGGGGAGCCGGAGGGACAGCCGAGGCCCACGGCCCTGAGACCCCTTTGCAAAAAGCCGGCTTCCCACGGAAACAGTTTTCCTGAGGTGCACACCCTATCCCAGGTGGTTGTGGCAAGGTAAAGCAAATGCCCTCCACTTCTCTGGAAGAAACCACAGTGCCCAACCATGTTCTAAGCCCTCCCATCCTCCCTGGGCTTCTGGCAGCAGGAGTGAAAAGAGAGGAGCAGAGCACTGGGACCCGTTTGACAAGACCCGGCTTCCCACGGGAAAGTCTTTCTCCACGTGCAGACATGCTCCCAGTTGCTTGGGGCAAGGGGAAGGAAATGCCATACACTGACCTGGAAGAGACCACAGGGCCCAGGCACAGTCTGAACCCTTCCCTCAACCCGGCGGTTTTGCTAGCAGGAGTTCAACCCCAACGAACACAGCCCAGAGACCCCTGGGGCAAAAACGGCTTCTGACGAACAATAGGCGCGCGCTGTGGAAAACCAATCCTAAGTGGGGGTAGCCAGCTCAACACAATGCCACACACCCAGGTTAAGAAACAACATTGCCCAGGCATGGTCTAAGCCCCTCACCTCGTCCCTGTGCTTTGGGGAGCCGGAGGGACAGCCGAGGCCCACGTCCCTGAGACCCCTTTGCAAAAAGCCGGCTTCCCACGGAAACAGTTTTCCTGAGGTGCACACCCTATCCCAGGTGGTTGTGGCAAGGTAAAGCAAATGCCCTCCACTTCTCTGGAAGAAACCACAGTGCCCAACCATGTTCTAAGCCCTCCCATCCTCCCTGGGCTTCTGGCAGCAGGAGTGAAAAGAGAGGAGCAGAGCACTGGGACCCGTTTGACAAGACCCGGCTTCCCACGGGAAAGTCTTTCTCCACGTGCAGACATGCTCCCAGGTGCTTGGGGCAAGGGGAAGGAAATGCCATACACTGACCTGGAAGAGACCACAGGGCCCAGGCACAGTCTGAACCCTTCCCTCAACCCGGCGGTTTTGCTAGCAGGAGTTCAACCCCAACGAACACAGCCCAGAGACCCCTGGGGCAAAAACGGCTTCTGACGAACAATAGGCGCGCGCTGTGGAAAACCAATCCTAAGTGGGGGTAGCCAGCTCAACACAATGCCACACACCCAGGTTAAGAAACAACATTGCCCAGGCATGGTCTAAGCCCCTCACCTCGTCCCTGTGCTTTGGGGAGCCGGAGGGACAGCCGAGGCCCACGGCCCTTAGACCCCTTTGCAAAAAGCCGGCTTCCCACGGAGACAGTTTTCCTGAGGTGCACACCCTATCCCAAGTGGTTGTGGCAAGGTAAAGCAAATGCCCTCCACTTCTCTGGAAGAAACCACAGTGCCCAGCCATGTTCTAAGCCCTCCCATCCTCCCTGGGCTTCTGGCAGCAGGAGTGAAAAGAGAGGAGCAGAGCACTGGGACCCGTTTGACAAAACCCGGCTTCCCACGGGAAAGTCTTTCTCCATGTGCAGACATGCTCCCAGGTGCCTGGGGCAAGGGGAAGGAAATGCCATACACTGACCTGGAAGAGACCACAGGGCCCAGGCACAGTCTGAACCCTTCCCTCAACCCGGCGGTTTTGCTAGCAGGAGTTCAACCCCAACGAACACAGCCCGGAGACCCCTGGGGCAAAAACGGCTTCCGATGATCAATAGGTGCTTGCTGTGGAACACCTATCCCAAGTGGGGGAAGCCAGCTCAACAAATGCCACACACCCAGGTGTAAGAAACAGCATTGCCCAGGCATGGTCTAAGCCCCTCACCTCGTCCCTGTGCTTTGGGGAGCCGGAGGGACAGCCGAGGCACACGGCCCTGAGACCCCTTTGCAAAAAGCCGGCTTCCCACGGAGACAGTTTTCCTGAGGTGCAGACCCTATCCCAAGTGGTTGTGGCAAGGTAAAGCAAATGCCCTCCACTTCTCTGTAAGAAACCACAGTGCCCAGCCATGTTCTACGCCCTCCCATCCTCCCTGGGCTTCTGGCAGCAGGAGTGAAAAGAGAGGAGCAGAGCACTGGGACCCTTTTGACAAAAACTGGCTTCCCACGGGAAAGTCTTTCTCCACGTGCAGACATGCTCCCAGGTGCCTGGGGCAAGGGGAAGGATATGCCATACACTGACCTTGAAGAGACCACAGCGCCCAGGCACAGTCTGGACCCTTCCATCAACCCGGCGGTTTGACTAGCAGGAGTTCAACCCCAACGAACACAGCCCGGAGACCCCTGGGGCAAAAACGGCTTCCGACGAACAATAGGTGCTTGCTGTGGAACACCTATCCCAAGTGGGGGTAGCCAGCTCAACAAAATGCCACACACCCAGGTGTAAGAAACAACATTGCCCAGGCATGGTCTAAGCCCCTCACCTCGTCCCTGTGTTTTGGGGAGCCGGAGGGACAGCCGAGGCCCACGGCCCTGAGACCCCTTTGCAAAAAGCCGGCTTCCCACGGAAACAGTTTTCCTGAGGTGCACACCCTATCCCAGGTGGTTGTGGCAAGGTAAAGCAAATGCCCTCCACTTCTCTGGAAGAAACCACAGTGCCCAACCATGTTCTAAGCCCTCCCATCCTCCCTGGGCTTCTGGCAGCAGGAGTGAAAAGAGAGGAGCAGAGCACTGGGACCCGTTTGACAAGACCCGGCTTCCCACGGGAAAGTCTTTCTCCACGTGCAGACATGCTCCCAGGTGCCTGGGGCAAGGGGAAGGAAATGCCATACACTGACCTGGAAGAGACCACAGGGCCCAGGCACAGTCTGAACCCTTCCCTCAACCCGGCGGTTTTGCTAGCAGGAGTTCAACCCCAACGAACACAGCCCAGAGACCCCTGGGGCAAAAACGGCTTCTGACGAACAATAGGCGCGCGCTGTGGAAAACCAATCCTAAGTGGGGGTAGCCAGCTCAACACAATGCCACACACCCAGGTTAAGAAACAACATTGCCCAGGCATGGTCTAAGCCCCTCACCTCGTCCCTGTGCTTTGGGGAGCCGGAGGGACAGCCGAGGCCCACGTCCCTGAGACCCCTTTGCAAAAAGCCGGCTTCCCACGGAAACAGTTTTCCTGAGGTGCACACCCTATCCCAGGTGGTTGTGGCAAGGTAAAGCAAATGCCCTCCACTTCTCTGGAAGAAACCACAGTGCCCAACCATGTTCTAAGCCCTCCCATCCTCCCTGGGCTTCTGGCAGCAGGAGTGAAAAGAGAGGAGCAGAGCACTGGGACCCGTTTGACAAGACCCGGCTTCCCACGGGAAAGTCTTTCTCCACGTGCAGACATGCTCCCAGGTGCTTGGGGCAAGGGGAAGGAAATGCCATACACTGACCTGGAAGAGACCACAGGGCCCAGGCACAGTCTGAACCCTTCCCTCAACCCGGCGGTTTTGCTAGCAGGAGTTCAACCCCAACGAACACAGCCCAGAGACCCCTGGGGCAAAAACGGCTTCTGACGAACAATAGGCGCGCGCTGTGGAAAACCAATCCTAAGTGGGGGTAGCCAGCTCAACACAATGCCACACACCCAGGTTAAGAAACAACATTGCCCAGGCATGGTCTAAGCCCCTCACCTCGTCCCTGTGCTTTGGGGAGCCGGAGGGACAGCCGAGGCCCACGGCCCTTAGACCCCTTTGCAAAAAGCCGGCTTCCCACGGAGACAGTTTTCCTGAGGTGCACACCCTATCCCAAGTGGTTGTGGCAAGGTAAAGCAAATGCCCTCCACTTCTCTGGAAGAAACCACAGTGCCCAGCCATGTTCTAAGCCCTCCCATCCTCCCTGGGCTTCTGGCAGCAGGAGTGAAAAGAGAGGAGCAGAGCACTGGGACCCGTTTGACAAAACCCGGCTTCCCACGGGAAAGTCTTTCTCCATGTGCAGACATGCTCCCAGGTGCCTGGGGCAAGGGGAAGGAAATGCCATACACTGACCTGGAAGAGACCACAGGGCCCAGGCACAGTCTGAACCCTTCCCTCAACCCGGCGGTTTTGCTAGCAGGAGTTCAACCCCAACGAACACAGCCCGGAGACCCCTGGGGCAAAAACGGCTTCCGATGATCAATAGGTGCTTGCTGTGGAACACCTATCCCAAGTGGGGGAAGCCAGCTCAACAAATGCCACACACCCAGGTGTAAGAAACAGCATTGCCCAGGCATGGTCTAAGCCCCTCACCTCGTCCCTGTGCTTTGGGGAGCCGGAGGGACAGCCGAGGCACACGGCCCTGAGACCCCTTTGCAAAAAGCCGGCTTCCCACGGAGACAGTTTTCCTGAGGTGCAGACCCTATCCCAAGTGGTTGTGGCAAGGTAAAGCAAATGCCCTCCACTTCTCTGTAAGAAACCACAGTGCCCAGCCATGTTCTACGCCCTCCCATCCTCCCTGGGCTTCTGGCAGCAGGAGTGAAAAGAGAGGAGCAGAGCACTGGGACCCTTTTGACAAAAACTGGCTTCCCACGGGAAAGTCTTTCTCCACGTGCAGACATGCTCCCAGGTGCCTGGGGCAAGGGGAAGGATATGCCATACACTGACCTTGAAGAGACCACAGCGCCCAGGCACAGTCTGGACCCTTCCATCAACCCGGCGGTTTGACTAGCAGGAGTTCAACCCCAACGAACACAGCCCGGAGACCCCTGGGGCAAAAACGGCTTCCGACGAACAATAGGTGCTTGCTGTGGAACACCTATCCCAAGTGGGGGTAGCCAGCTCAACAAAATGCCACACACCCAGGTGTAAGAAACAACATTGCCCAGGCATGGTCTAAGCCCCTCACCTCGTCCCTGTGTTTTGGGGAGCCGGAGGGACAGCCGAGGCCCACGGCCCTGAGACCCCTTTGCAAAAAGCCGGCTTCCCACGGAAACAGTTTTCCTGAGGTGCACACCCTATCCCAGGTGGTTGTGGCAAGGTAAAGCAAATGCCCTCCACTTCTCTGGAAGAAACCACAGTGCCCAACCATGTTCTAAGCCCTCCCATCCTCCCTGGGCTTCTGGCAGCAGGAGTGAAAAGAGAGGAGCAGAGCACTGGGACCCGTTTGACAAGACCCGGCTTCCCACGGGAAAGTCTTTCTCCACGTGCAGACATGCTCCCAGGTGCCTGGGGCAAGGGGAAGGAAATGCCATACACTGACCTGGAAGAGACCACAGGGCCCAGGCACAGTCTGAACCCTTCCCTCAACCCGGCGGTTTTGCTAGCAGGAGTTCAACCCCAACGAACACAGCCCAGAGACCCCTGGGGCAAAAACGGCTTCTGACGAACAATAGGCGCGCACTGTGGAACACCAATCCTAAGTGGGGGTAGCCAGCTCAACACAATGCCACACACCCAGGTTAAGAAACAACATTGCCCAGGCATGGTCTAAGCCCCTCACCTCGTCCCTGTGCTTTGGGGAGCCGGAGGGACAGCCGAGGCACATGGCCCTGAGACCCCTTTACAAAAAGCCGGCTTCCCACGGAGACAGTTTTCCTGAGGTGCACACCCTATCCCAAGTGGTTGTGGCAAGGTAAAGCAAATGCCCTCCACTTCTCTGTAAGAAACCACAGCCCAGCCATGTTCTAAGCCCTCCCATCCTCCCTGGGCTTCTGGCAGCAGGAGTGAAAAGAGAGGAGCAGAGCACTGGGACCCTTTTGACAAAAACTGGCTTCCCACGGGAAAGTCTTTCTCCACGTGCAGACATGCTCCCAGGTGCCTGGGGCAAGGGGAAGGAAATGCCATACACTGACCTTGAAGAGACCACAGCGCCCAGGCACAGTCTGAACCCTTCCCTCAACCCGGCGGTTTTACTAGCAGGAGTTCAACCCCAACGAACACAGCCCGGAGACCCCTGGGGCAAAAACGGCTTCCGACGAACAATAGGTGCTTGCTGTGGAACACCTATCCCAAGTGGGGGTAGCCAGCTCAACAAAATGCCACACACCCAGGTGTAAGAAACAACATTGCCCAGGCATGGTCTAAGCCCCTCACCTCGTCCCTGTGCTTTGGGGAGCCGGAGGGACAGCCGAGGCACACGGCCCTGAGACCCCTTTGCAAAAAGCCGGCTTCCCACGGAGACAGTTTTCCTGAGGTGCACACCCTATCCCAAGTGGTTGTGGCAAGGTAAAGCAAATGCCCTCCACTTCTCTGGAAGAAACCACAGTGCCCAGCCATGTTCTAAGCCCTCCCATCCTCCCTGGGCTTCTGGCAGCAGGAGTGAAAAGAGAGGAGCAGAGCACTGGGACCCGTTTGACAAAACCCGGCTTCCCACGGGAAAGTCTTTCTCCACGTGCAGACATGCTCCCAGGTGCCTGGGGCAAGGGGAAGGAAATGCCATACACTGACCTGGAAGAGACCACAGGGCCCAGGCACAGTCTGAACCCTTCCCTCAACCCGGCGGTTTTGCTAGCAGGAGTTCAACCCCAACGAACACAGCCCGGAGACCCCTGGGGCAAAAACGGCTTCCGACGAACAATAGGTGCTTGCTGTGGAACACCTATCCCAAGTGGGGGTAGCCAGCTCAACACAATGCCACACACCCAGGTTAA
The DNA here is from genome assembly GCF_023065955.2 of Ursus arctos. Classification (NCBI taxonomy): domain Eukaryota; kingdom Metazoa; phylum Chordata; class Mammalia; order Carnivora; family Ursidae; genus Ursus; species Ursus arctos. The sequence continues at coordinate 3,171,206 of NW_026623078.1, read as the reverse complement.
GAAACAACATTGCCCAGGCATGGTCTAAGCCCCTCACCTCGTCCCTGTGCTTTGGGGAACCGGAGGGACAGCCGAGGCACACGGCCCTGAGACCCCTTTGCAAAAAGCCGGCTTCCCACGGAGACAGTTTTCCTGAGGTGCAGACCCTATCCCAAGTGGTTGTGGCAAGGTAAAGCAAATGCCCTCCACTTCTCTGGAAGAAACCACAGTGCCCAGCCATGTTCTAAGCCCTCCCATCCTCCCTGGGCTTCTGGCAGCAGGAGTGAAAAGAGAGGAACAGAGCACTGGGACCCGTTTGACAAAAACTGGCTTCCCACGGGAAAGTCTTTCTCCACGTGCAGACATGCTCCCAGGTGCCTGGGGCAAGGGGAAGGAAATGCCATACACTGACCTGGAAGAGACCACAGGGCCCAGGCACAGTCTGAACCCTTCCCTCAACCCGGCGGTTTTGCTAGCAGGAGTTCAACCCCAACGAACACAGCCCGGAGACCCCTGGGGCAAAAACGGCTTCCGACGATCAATAGGTGCTTGCTGTGGAACACCTATCCCAAGTGGGGGAAGCCAGCTCAACAAAATGCCACACACCCAGGTGTAAGAAACAACATTGCCCAGGCATGGTCTAAGCCCCTCACCTCGTCCCTGTGCTTTGGGGAGCCGGAGGGACAGCTGAGGCACACGGCCCTGAGACCCCTTTGCAAAAAGCCGGCTTCCCACGGAGACAGTTTTCCTGAGGTGCACACCCTATCCCAAGTGGTTGTGGCAAGGTAAAGCAAATGCCCTCCCCTTCTCTGGAAGAAACCACAGTGCCTAGCCATGTTCTAAGCCCTCCCATCCTCCCTGGGCTTCTGGCAGCAGGAGTGAAAAGAGAGGAGCAGAGCACTGGGACCCGTTTGACAAAAACTGGCTTCCCACGGGAAAGTCTTTCTCCTCGTGCAGACATGCTCCCAGGTGCCTGGGGCAAGGGGAAGGAAATGCCATACACTGACCTGGAAGAGACCACAGGGCCCAGGCACAGTCTGAACCATTCCCTCAACCCGGCGGTTTTACTAGCAGGAGTTCAACCCCAACGAACACAGCCCGGAGACCCCTGGGGCAAAAACGGCTTCCGACGAACAATAGGTGCTTGCTGTGGAACACCTATCCCAAGTGGGGGTAGTCAGCTCAACACAATGCCACACACCCAGGTTAAGAAACAACATTGCCCAGGCATGGTCTAAGCCCCTCACCTCGTCCCTGTGCTTTGGGGAACCGGAGGGACAGCCGAGGCACACGGCCCTGAGACCCCTTTGCAAAAAGCCGGCTTCCCATGGAGACAGTATTCCTGAGGTGCAGACCCTATCCCAAGTGGTTGTGGCAAGGTAAAGCAAATGCCCTCCACTTCTCTGGAAGAAACCACAGTGCCCAACCATGTTCTAAGCCCTCCCATCCTCCCTGGGCTTCTGGCAGCAGGAGTGAAAAGAGAGGAGCAGAGCACTGGGACCCGTTTGACAAAACCCGGCTTCCCACGGGAAAGTCTTTCTCCACGTGCAGACATGCTCCCAGGTGCCTGTGGCAAGGGGAAGGAAATGCCATACACTGACCTGGAAGAGACCACAGGGCCCAGGCACAGTCTGAACCCTTCCCTCAACCCGGCGGTTTTACTAGCAGGAGTTCAACCCCAACGAACATAGCACGGAGACCCCTTGGGCAAAAACGGCTTCCGACGAATAGGTGCTTGCTGTGGAACACCTATCCCAAGTGGGGGTAGCCACCTCAACAAAATGCCACACACCCTGGTGTAAGAAACAACATTGCCCAGGCATGGTCTAAGCCCCTCACCTCGTCCCTGTGTTTTGGGGAGCCGGAGGGACAGCCGAGGCCCACGGCCCTGAGACCCCTTTGCAAAAAGCCGGCTTCCCACGGAAACAGTTTTCCTGAGGTGCACACCCTATCCCAAGTGGTTGTGGCAAGGTAAAGCAAATGCCCTCCACTTCTCTGGAAGAAACCACAGTGCCCAGCCATGTTCTAAGCCCTCCCATCCTCCCTGGGCTTCTGGCAGCAGGAGTGAAAAGAGAGGAACAGAGCACTGGGATCCGTTTGACAAAAACTGGCTTCCCACGGGAAAGTCTTTCTCCACGTGCAGACATGCTCCCAGGTGCCTGGGGCAAGGGGAAGGAAATGCCATACACTGACCTTGAAGAGACCACAGCGCCCAGGCACAGTCTGAACCCTTCCCTCAACCCGGCGGTTTTGCTAGCAGGAGTTCAACCCCAACGAACACAGCCCGGAGACCCCTGGGGCAAAAACGGCTTCCGACGATCAATAGGTGCTTGCTGTGGAACACCTATCCCAAGTGGGGGAAGCCAGCTGAACAAATGCCACACACCCAGGTGTAAGAAACAACATTGCCCAGGCATGGTCTAAGCCCCTCACCTCGTCCCTGTGCTTTGGGGAGCCGGAGGGACAGCCGAGGCACACGGCCCTGAGACCCCTTTGCAAAAAGCCGGCTTCCCACGGAGACAGTTTTCCTGAGGTGCAGACCCTATCCCAAGTGGTTGTGGCAACGTAAAGCAAATGCCCTCCACTTCTCTGGAAGAAACCACAGTGCCCAGCCATGTTCTACGCCCTCCCATCCTCCCTGGGCTTCTGGCAGCAGGAGTGAAAAGAGAGGAGCAGAGCACTGGGACCCGTTTGACAAAAACTGGCTTCCCACGGGAAAGTCTTTCTCCACGTGCAGACATGCTCCCAGGTGCCTGGGGCAAGGGGAAGGATATGCCATACACTGACCTTGAAGAGACCACAGCGCCCAGGCACAGTCTGGACCCTTCCCTCAACCCGGCGGTTTGACTAGCAGGAGTTCAACCCCAACGAACACAGCTCGGGGACGCCTGGGGCAAAAACGGCTTCCGACGATCAATAGGTGCTTGCTGTGGAACACCTATCCCAAGTGGGTGAAGCCAGCTCAACAAAATGCCACACACCCAGGTGTAAGAAACAACATTGCCCAGGCATGGTCTAAGCCCCTCACATCGTCCCTGTGCTTTGGGGAGCCGGAGGGACAGCCGAGGCCCACGACCCTGAGAGCCCTTTGCAAAAAGCCGATTTCCCACGGAAAGAGTTTTCCTGAGGTGCAGAGCCTATCCCAAGTGGTTGTGGCAAGTTAAAGCAAATGCCATCCACTTCTCTGGAAGAAACCACATTGCCCAGCCATGTTCTAAGCCCTCCCATCCTCCCTGGGCTTCTGGCAGCAGGAGCGAAAAGAGAGGAGCACAGCACTGGGACCCATTTGACAAAAACCGGCTTCCCACGGGAAAGTCTTTCTCCACGTGCAGACATGCTCCCAGGTGCCTCTGGCAAGTGGAAGGAAATGCCATACACTGACCTGGAAGAGACCACAGGGCCCAGGCACAATGTGAACCCTTCCCTCAACCCGGCTGTTTTGCTAGCAGGAGTTCAACACCAACGAACACGGCCCGGAGACCCCTGGGGCAAAAACGGCTTCCGACGAATAAGATTTGCTTGCTCTGGAAAACCTATCCCAAGTGGGGGTAGCCACCTCAACAAAATGCCACACACCCAGGTGTAAGAAAGAACATTGCCCAGCCATGGTCTAAGCCCCTCACCTCGTCCCTGTGCTTTGGGGAGCAGGAGGGACAGCCGAGGCCTACGGCCCTGAGACCCCTTTGCAAAAAGCCGGCTTCCCACGGAGACAGTTTTCCTGAGGGGCAGACCCTCTCCCAAGTGGTTGTGGCAAGGTAAAGCAAATGCCCTCCACTTCTCTGGAAGAAACCACAGTGCCCAGCCATGTTCTAAGCCCTCCCATCCTCCCTGGGCTTCTGGCAGCAGGAGTGAAAAGAGAGGAGCAGAGCACTGGGACCCTTTTGACAAAACCCGGCTTCCCATGGGAAAGTCTTTCTCCACGTGCAGACATGCTCCCAGGTGCCTGGGGCAAGGGGAAGGAAATGCCATACACTGACCTGGAAGAGACCACAGGGCCCAGGCACAGTCTGAACCCTTCCCTCAACCCGGCGGTTTTGCTAGCAGGAGTTCAACCCCAACGAACACAGCCCGGAGACCCCTGGGGCAAAAACGGCTTCCGACGAACAATAGGTGCTTGCTGTGTAACACCTATCCCAAGTGGGGGTAGCCAGCTCAACAAAATGCCACACACCCAGGTGTAAGAAACAACATTGCCCAGGCATGGTCTAAGCCCCTCACCTCGTCCCTTTGCTTTGGGGAGCCGGAGGGACACCCGAGGCACACGGCCCTGAGACCCCTTTGCAAAAAGCCGGCTTCCCACGGAGACAGTTTTCCTGAGGTGCAGACCCTATCCCAAGTGGTTGTGGCAAGGTAAAGCAAATGCCCTCCACTTCTCTGGAAGAAACCACAGTGCCCAGCCATGTTCTAAGCCCTCCCATCCTCCCTGGGCTTCTGGCAGCAGGAGTGAAAAGAGAGGAGCAGAGCACTGGGACTCTTTTGACAAAAACCGGCTTCCCACGGGAAAGTCTCCACGTGCAGACATGCTCCCAGGTGCCTGGGGCAAGGGGAAGGAAATGCCATACGCTGACCTGGAAGAGACCACAGGGCCCAGGCACAGTCTGAACCCTTCCCTCAACCCGGCGGTTTTGCTAGCAGGAGTTCAACCCCAACGAACACAGCCCGGAGACCCCTGGGGCAAAAAAGGCTTCCGACGAACAATAGGTGCTTGCTGTGGAACACCTATCCCAAGTGGGGGTAGCCAGCTCAACAAAATGCCACACACCCAGGTGTAAGAAACAACATTGCCCAGGCATGGTCTAAGCCCCTCACCTCGTCCCTGTGCTTTCGGGAGCCGGAGGGACACCCGAGGCACACGGCCCTGAGACCCCTTTGCAAAAAGCCGGCTTCCCACGGAGACAGTTTTCCTGAGGTGCAGACCATATCCCAAGTGGTTGTGGCAAGGTAAAGCAAATGCCCTCCACTTCTCTGGAAGAAACCACAGTGCCCAGCCATGTTCTAAGCCCTCCCATCCTCCCTGGGCTTCTGGCAGCAGGAGTGAAAAGAGAGGAGCAGAGCACTGGGACCCGTTTGACAAAACCCGGCTTCCCACGGGAAAGTCTTTCACCGCGTGCAGACATGCTCCCAGGTGCCTGGGGCAAGGGGAAGGAAATGCCATACACTGACCTGGAAGAGACCACAGGGCCCAGGCACAGTCTGAACCCTTCCCTCAACCCGGCGGTTTTGCTAGCAGGAGTTCAACCCCAACGAACACAGCCCGGAGACCCCTGAGGCAAAAACGGCTTCCGACGAACAATAGGTGCTTGCTGTGGAACACCTATCCCAAGTGGGGGTAGCCAGCTCAACAAAATGCCACACACCCAGGTGTAAGAAACAACATTGCCCAGGCATGGTCTAAGCCCCTCACCTCGTCCCTGTGCTTTGGGGAGACGGAGGGACACCCGAGGCCCACGGCCCTGAGACCCCTTTGCAAAAAGCCGGCTTCCCACGGAGTCAGTTTTCCTGAGGTGCAGACCCTATCCCAAGTGGTTGTGGCAAGGTAAAGCAAATGCCCTCCACTTCTCTGGAAGAAACCACAGTGCCCAGCCATGTTCTAAGCCCTCCCATCCTCCCTGGGCTTCTGGCAGCAGGAGTGAAAAGAGAGGAGCAGAGCACTGGGACCCGTTTGACAAAACCCGGCTTCCCACGGGAAAGTCTTTCGCCGCGTGCAGACATGCTCCCAGGTGCCTGGGGCAAGGGGAAGGAAATGCCATACACTGACCTGGAAGAGACCACAGGGCCCAGGCACAGTCTGAACCCTTCCCTCAACCCGGCGGTTTTGCTAGCAGGAGTTCAACCCCAACGAACACAGCCCGGAGACCCCTGAGGCAAAAACGGCTTCCGACGAACAATAGGTGCTTGCTGTGGAACACCTATCCCAAGTGGGGGTAGCCAGCTCAACAAAATGCCACACACCCAGGTGTAAGAAACAACATTGCCCAGGCATGGTCTAAGCCCCTCACCTCGTCCCTGTGCTTTGGGGAGACGGAGGGACACCCGAGGCCCACGGCCCTGAGACCCCTTTGCAAAAAGCCGGCTTCCCACGGAAACAGTTTTCCTGAGGTACAGACCCTATCCCAAGTGGTTGTGGCAAGGTAAAGCAAATGCCCTCCACTTCTCTGGAAGAAACCACAGTGCCCAGCCATGTTCTAAGCCCTCCCATCCTCCCTGGGCTTCTGGCAGCAGGAGTGAAAAGAGAGGAGCAGAGCACTGGGACCCGTTTGACAAAACCCTGCTTCCCACGGGAAAGTCTTTCTCCACGTGCAGACATGCTCCCAGGTGCCTGTGGCAAGGGAAAGGAAATGCCATACACTGACCTGGAAGAGACCACAGGGCCCAGGCACAGTCTGAACCCTTCCCTCAACCCGGCGGTTTTGCTAGCAGGAGTTCAACCCCAACGAACACAGCCCGGAGACCCCTGGGGCAAAAACGACTTCCGACGAACAATAGGTGCTTGCTGTGTAACACCTATCCCAAGTGGGGGTAGCCAGCTCAACAAAATGCGACACACCCAGGTGTAAGAAACAACATTGCCCAGGCATGGTCTAAGCCCCTCACCTCGTCCCTTTGCTTTGGGGAGCCGGAGGGACACCCGAGGCACACGGCCCTGAGACCCCTTTGTAAAAAGCCGGCTTCCCACGGAGACAGTTTTCCTGAGGTGCAGACCCTATCCCAAGTGGTTGTGGCAGGGTAAAGCAAATGCCCTCCACTTCTCTGGAAGAAACCACAGTGCCCAGCCATGTTCTAAGCCCTCCCATCCTCCCTGGGCTTCTGGCAGCAGGAGTGAAAAGAGAGGAGCAGAGCACTGGGACCCGTTTGACAAAACCCTGCTTCCCACGGGAAAGTCTTTCTCCACGTGCAGACATGCTCCCAGGTGCCTGTGGCAAGGGAAAGGAAATGCCATACACTGACCTGGAAGAGACCACAGGGCCCAGGCACAGTCTGAACCCTTCCCTCAACCCGGCGGTTTTGCTAGCAGGAGTTCAACCCCAACGAACACAGCCCGGAGACCCCTGAGGCAAAAACGGCTTCGGACGAACAATAGGTGCTTGCTGTGGAACACCTATCCCAAGTGGGGGTAGCCAGCTCAACAAAATGCCACACACCCAGGTGTAAGAAACAACATTGCCCAGGCATGGTCTAAGCCCCACACCTCGTCCCTGTGCTTTGGGGAGCCGGAGGGACACCCGAGGCACACGGCCCTGAGACCCCTTTGCAAAAAGCCAGCTAACCACGGAGACAGTTTTCCTGAGGTGCAGACCCTCTCCCAAGTGGTTGTGGCAAGGTAAAGCAAATGCCCTCCACTTCTCTGGAAGAAACTACAGTGCCCAGCCATGTTCTAAGCCCTCCCATCCTCCCTGGGCTTCTGGCAGCAGGAGTGAAAAGAGAGGAGCAGAGCACTGGGACTCTTTTGACAAAAACCGGCTTCCCACGGGAAAGTCTCCACGTACAGACATGCTCCCAGGTGCCTGGGGCAAGGGGAAGGAAATGCCATACGCTGACCTGGAAGAGACCACAGGGCCCAGGCACAGTCTGAACCCTTCCCTCAACCCGGCGGTTTTGCTAGCAGGAGTTCAACCCCAACGAACACAGCCCGGAGACCCCAGGGGCAAAAAAGGCTTCCGACGAACAATAGGTGCTTGCTGTGGAACACCTATCCCAAGTGGGGGTAGCCAGCTCAACAAAATGCCACACACCCAGGTGTAAGAAACAACATTGCCCAGGCATGGTCTAAGCCCCTCACCTCGTCCCTGTGCTTTCGGGAGCCGGAGGGACACCCGAGGCACACGGCCCTGAGACCCCTTTGCAAAAGGCCGGCTTCCCACGGAGACAGTTTTCCTGAGGTGCAGACCCTATCCCAAGTGGTTGTGGCAAGGTAAAGCAAATGCCCTCCACTTCTCTGGAAGAAACCACAGTGCCCAGCCATGTTCTAAGCCCTCCCATCCTCCCTGGGCTTCTGGCAGCAGGAGTGAAAAGAGAGGAGCAGAGCACTGGGACCCGTTTGACAAAACCCGGCTTCCCACGGGAAAGTCTTTCGCCGCGTGCAGACATGCTCCCAGGTGCCTGGGGCAAGGGGAAGGAAATGCCATACACTGACCTGGAAGAGACCACAGGGCCCAGGCACAGTCTGAACCCTTCCCTCAACCCGGCGGTTTTGCTAGCAGGAGTTCAACCCCAACGAACACAGCCCGGAGACCCCTGGGGCAAAAACGGCTTCCGACGAACAATAGGTGCTTGCTGTGGAACACCTATCCCAAGTGGGGGTAGCCAGCTCAACAAAATGCCACACACCTAGGTGTAAGAAACAACATTGCACAGGCATGGTCTAAGCCCCTCACCTCGTCCCTGTGCTTTGGGGAGCCGGAGGGACACCCGAGGCCCACGGCCCTGAGACCCCTTTGCAAAAAGCCGGCTTCCCACGGAAACAGTTTTCCTGAGGTGCAGACCCTATCCCAAGTGGTTGTGGCAAGGTAAAGCAAATGCCCTCCACTTCTCTGGAAGAAACCACAGTGCCCAGCCATGTTCTAAGCCCTCCCATCCTCCCTGGGCTTCTGGCAGCAGGAGTGAAAGAGAGGAGCAGAGCACTGGGACCCGTTTGAAAAAACCCGGCTTCCCACGGGAAAGTCTTTCTCCACGTGCAGACATGCTCCCAGGTGCCTCTGGCAAGTGGAAGGAAATGCCATACACTGACCTGGAAGAGACCACAGGGCCAGGCACAATGTGAACCCTTCCCTCAACCCGGCTGTTTTGCTAGCAGGAATTCAACACCAACGAACACAGCCCGGAGACCCCTGGGGCAAAAACGGCTTCCGACGAATAAGATTTGCTTGCTCTAGAAAACCTATCCCAAGTGGGGGTAGCCAGCTCAACAAAATGCCACACACCCAGGTGTAAGAAAGAACATTGCCCAGCCATGGTCTAAGCCCCTCACCTCGTCCCTGTGCTTTGGGGAGCAGGAGGGACAGCCGAGGCCCACGGCCCTGAGACCCCTTTGCAAAAAGCCGGCTTCCCACGGAGACAGTTTTCCTGAGGGGCAGACCCTCTCCCAAGTGGTTGTGGCAAGGTAAAGCAAATGCCCTCCACTTCTCTGGAAGAAACCACAGTGCCCAGCCATGTTCTAAGCCCTCCCATCCTCCCTGGGCTTCTGGCAGCAGGAGTGAAAGAGAGGAGCAGAGCACTGGGACCCGTTTGACAAAAACCGGCTTCACACGGGAAAGTCTTTCTCCACGTGCAGACATGCTCCCAGGTGCCTGGGGCAAGGGGAAGGAAATGCCATACACTGACCTGGAAGAGACCACAGGGCCCAAGCACAGTCTGAACCCTTCCCTCAACCCGGCGGTTTTCCTAGCAGGAGTTCAACCCCAACGAACACAGCCCGGAGACCCCTGGGGCAAAACCGGCTCCGACGTACAATAGGAGCTCGCTGTGGAACACCTATCCCAAGTGGGGGAAGAAAGCTCAACAAAATGCCACACACCCAGGTGTAAGAAAACATTGCACAAGCTTGGTCTAAGCCCCTCACCTCGTCCCTGTGCTTTGGGGAGCCGGAGGGACAGCCGAGGCACAAGGCCCTGAGACCCCTTTGCAAAAAGCCGGCTTCCCACGGAAACAGTTTTCCTGATGTGCAGACCCTATCCCAAGTGGTTGTGTCAAGGTAAAGCAAATGCCCTCCACTTCTCTGGAAGAAACCACAGTGCCCAGCCATGTTCTAAGCCCTCCCATCCTCCCTGGGCTTCTGGCAGCAGGAGTGAAAAGAGAGGAGCAGAGCACTGGGACCCGTTTGACAAAACCCGGCTTCCCACGGGAAAGTCTTTCTCCACGTGCAGACATGCTCCCAGGTGCCTGTGGCAAGGGGAAGGAAATGCCATACACTGACCTGGAAGAGACCACAGGGCCCAGGCACAGTCTGAACCCTTCCCTCAACCCGGCGGTTTTGCTAGCAGGAGTTCAACCCCAACGAACACAGCCCGGGGACGCCTGGGGCAAAAACGGCTTCCGACGATCAATAGGTGCTTGCTGTGGAACACCTATCCCAAGTGGGTGAAGCCAGCTCAACAAAATGCCACACACCCAGGTGTAAGAAACAACATTGCCCAGGCATGGTCTAAGCCCCTCACATAGTCCCTGTGCTTTGGGGAGCCGGAGGGACAGCCGAGGCCCACGACCCTGAGAGCCCTTTGCAAAAAGCCGATTTCCCACGGGAAGAGTTTTCCTGAGGTGCAGAGCCTATCCCAAGTGGTTGTGGCAAGTTAAAGCAAATGCCATCCACTTCTCTGGAAGAAACCACATTGCCCAGTCATGTTCTAAGCCCTCCCATCCTCCCTGGGCTTCTGGCAGCAGGAGCGAAAAGAGAGGAGCACAGCACTGGGACCCATTTGACAAAAACCGGCTTCCCACGGGAAAGTCTTTCTCCACGTGCAGACATGCTCCCAGGTGCCTCTGGCAAGTGGAAGGAAATGCCATACACTGACCTGGAAGAGACCACAGGGCCCAGGCACAATGTGAACCCTTCCCTCAACCCGGCTGTTTTGCTAGCGGGAGTTCAACACCAACGAACACGGCCCGGAGACCCCTGGGGCAAAAACGGCTTCCGACGAATAAGATTTGCTTGCTCTGGAAAACCTATCCCAAGTGGGGGAAGCCAGCTCAACAAAATGCCACACACCCAGGTGTAAGAAAGAACATTGCCCAGCCATGGTCTAAGCCCCTCACCTCGTCCCTGTGCTTTGGGGAGCAGGAGGGACAGCCGAGGCCCACGGCCCTGAGACCCCTTTGCAAAAACCGGCTTCCCACGGAGACAATTTTCCTGAGGGGCAGACCCTCTCCCAAGTGGTTGTGGCAAGGTAAAGCAAATGCCCTCCACTTCTCTGGAAGAAACCACAGTGCCCAGCCATGTTCTAAGCCCTCCCATCCTCCCTGGGCTTCTGGCAGCAGGAGTGAAAAGAGAGGAGCAGAGCACTGGGACCCGTTTGACAAAACCCGGCTTCCCATGGGAAAGTCTTTCTCCACGTGCAGACATGCTCCCAGGTGCCTGGGGCAAGGGGAAGGAAATGTCATACACGGACCTGGAAGAGACCACAGGGCCCAGGCACTGTCTGAACCCTTCCCTCAACCCGGCGGTTTTGCTAGCAGGAGTTCAACCCCAACGAACACAGCCCGGAGACCCCTGGGGCAAAAACGGCTTCCGACGAACAATAGGTGCTTGCTGTGTAACACCTATCCCAAGTGGGGGTAGCCAGCTCAACAAAATGCGACACACCCAGGTGTAAGAAACAACATTGCCCAGGCATGGTCTAAGCCCCTCACCTCGTCCCTTTGCTTTGGGGAGCCGGAGGGACACCCGAGGCACACGGCCCTGAGACCCCTTTGCAAAAAGCCGGCTTCCCACGGAGACAGTTTTCCTGAGGTGCAGACCCTATCCCAAGTGGTTGTGGCAGGGTAAAGCAAATGCCCTCCACTTCTCTGGAAGAAACCACAGTGCCCAGCCATGTTCTAAGCCCTCCCATCCTCCCTGGGCTTCTGGCAGCAGGAGTGAAAAGAGAGGAGCAGAGCACTGGGACCCGTTTGACAAAACCCTGCTTCCCACGGGAAAGTCTTTCTCCACGTGCAGACATGCTCCCAGGTGCCTGTGGCAAGGGAAAGGAAATGCCATACACTGACCTGGAAGAGACCACAGGGCCCAGGCACAGTCTGAACCCTTCCCTCAACCCGGCGGTTTTGCTAGCAGGAGTTCAACCCCAACGAACACAGCCCGGAGACCCCTGAGGCAAAAACGGCTTCGGACGAACAATAGGTGCTTGCTGTGGAACACCTATCCCAAGTGGGGGTAGCCAGCTCAACAAAATGCCACACACCCAGGTGTAAGAAACAACATTGCCCAGGCATGGTCTAAGCCCCACACCTCGTCCCTGTGCTTTGGGGAGCCGGAGGGACACCCGAGGCACACGGCCCTGAGACCCCTTTGCAAAAAGCCAGCTAACCACGGAGACAGTTTTCCTGAGGTGCAGACCCTCTCCCAAGTGGTTGTGGCAAGGTAAAGCAAATGCCCTCCACTTCTCTGGAAGAAACCACAGTGCCCAGCCATGTTCTAAGCCCTCCCATCCTCCCTGGGCTTCTGGCAGCAGGAGTGAAAAGAGAGGAGCAGAGCACTGGGACCCGTTTGACATACCCGGCTTCCCACGGGAAAGTCTTTCGCCGCGTGCAGACATGCTCCCAGGTGCCTGGGGCAAGGGGAAGGAAATGCCATACACTGACCTGGAAGAGACCACAGGGCCCAGGCACAGTCTGAACCCTTCCCTCAACCCGGCGGTTTTGCTAGCAGGAGTTCAACCCCAACGAACACAGCCCGGAGACCCCTGGGGCAAAAACGGCTTCCGACGAACAATAGGTGCTTGCTGTGGAACACCTATCCCAAGTGGGGGTAGCCAGCTCAACAAAATGCCACACACCTAGGTGTAAGAAACAACATTGCACAGGCATGGTCTAAGCCCCTCACCTCGTCCCTGTGCTTTGGGGAGCCGGAGGGACACCCGAGGCCCACGGCCCTGAGACCCCTTTGCAAAAAGCCGGCTTCCCACGGAAACAGTTTTCCTGAGGTGCAGACCCTATCCCAAGTGGTTGTGGCAAGGTAAAGCAAATGCCCTCCACTTCTCTGGAAGAAACCACAGTGCCCAGCCATGTTCTAAGCCCTCCCATCCTCCCTGGGCTTCTGGCAACAGGAGTGAAAGAGAGGAGCAGAGCACTGGGACCCGTTTGAAAAAACCCGGCTTCCCACGGGAAAGTCTTTCTCCACGTGCAGACATGCTCCCAGGTGCCTCTGGCAAGTGGAAGGAAATGCCATACACTGACCTGGAAGAGACCACAGGGCCAGGCACAATGTGAACCCTTCCCTCAACCCGGCTGTTTTGCTAGCATGAATTCAACACCAACGAACACAGCCCGGAGACCCCTGGGGCAAAAACGGCTTCCGACGAATAAGATTTGCTTGCTCTGGAAAACCTATCCCAAGTGGGGGTAGCCAGCTCAACAAAATGCCACACACCCAGGTGTAAGAAAGAACATTGCCCAGCCATGGTCTAAGCCCCTCACCTCGTCCCTGTGCTTTGGGGAGCAGGAGGGACAGCCGAGGCACACGGCCCTGAGACCCCTTTGCAAAAAGCCGGCTTCCCACGGAGACAGTTTTCCTGAGGGGCAGACCCTCTCCCAAGTGGTTGTGGCAAGGTAAAGCAAATGCCCTCCACTTCTCTGGAAGAAACCACAGTGCCCAGCCATGTTCTAAGCCCTCCCATCCTCCCTGGGCTTCTGGCAGCAGGAGTGAAAGAGAGGAGCAGAGCACTGGGACCCGTTTGACAAAAACCGGCTTCACACGGGAAAGTCTTTCTCCACGTGCAGACATCCTCCCAGGTGCCTGGGGCAAGGGGAAGGAAATGCCATACACTGACCTGGAAGAGACCACAGGGCCCAAGCACAGTCTGAACCCTTCCCTCAACCCGGCGGTTTTCCTAGCAGGAGTTCAACCCCAACGAACACAGCCCGGAGACCCCTGGGGCAAAACCGGCTCCGACGTACAATAGGAGCTCGCTGTGGAACACCTATCCCAAGTGGGGGAAGAAAGCTCAACAAAATGCCACACACCCAGGTGTAAGAAAACATTGCACAGGCTTGGTCTAAGCCCCTCACCTCGTCCCTGTGCTTTGGGGAGCCGGAGGGACAGCCGAGGCCCACGGCCCTGAGACCCCTTTGCAAAAAGCCGGCTTCCCACGGAGACAGTTTTCCTGAGGTGCAGACCCTATCCCAAGTGGTTGTGGCAAGGTAAAGCAAATGCCCTCCACTTCTCTGGAAGAAACCACAGTGCCCAGCCATGTTCTAAGCCCTCCCATCCTCCCTGGGCTTCTGGCAGCAGGAGTGAAAAGAGAGGAGCAGAGCACTGGGACCCGTTTGACAAAACCCTGCTTCCCACGGGAAAGTCTTTCTCCACGTGCAGACATGCTCCCAGGTGCCTGTGGCAAGGGAAAGGAAATGCCATACACTGACCTGGAAGAGACCACAGGGCCCAGGCACAGTCTGAACCCTTCCCTCAACCCGGCGGTTTTGCTAGCAGGAGTTCAACCCCAACGAACACAGCCCGGAGACCCCTGAGGCAAAAACGGCTTCGGACGAACAATAGGTGCTTGCTGTGGAACACCTATCCCAAGTGGGGGTAGCCAGCTCAACAAAATGCCACACACCCAGGTGTAAGAAACAACATTGCCCAGGCATGGTCTAAGCCCCACACCTCGTCCCTGTGCTTTGGGGAGCCGGAGGGACACCCGAGGCACACGGCCCTGAGACCCCTTTGCAAAAAGCCAGCTAACCACGGAGACAGTTTTCCTGAGGTGCAGACCCTCTCCCAAGTGGTTGTGGCAAGGTAAAGCAAATGCCCTCCACTTCTCTGGAAGAAACCACAGTGCCCAGCCATGTTCTAAGCCCTCCCATCCTCCCTGGGCTTCTGGCAGCAGGAGTGAAAAGAGAGGAGCAGAGCACTGGGACCCGTTTGACATACCCGGCTTCCCACGGGAAAGTCTTTCGCCGCGTGCAGACATGCTCCCAGGTGCCTGGGGCAAGGGGAAGGAAATGCCATACACTGACCTGGAAGAGACCACAGGGCCCAGGCACAGTCTGAACCCTTCCCTCAACCCGGCGGTTTTGCTAGCAGGAGTTCAACCCCAACGAACACAGCCCGGAGACCCCTGGGGCAAAAACGGCTTCCGACGAACAATAGGTGCTTGCTGTGGAACACCTATCCCAAGTGGGGGTAGCCAGCTCAACAAAATGCCACACACCTAGGTGTAAGAAACAACATTGCACAGGCATGGTCTAAGCCCCTCACCTCGTCCCTGTGCTTTGGGGAGCCGGAGGGACACCCGAGGCCCACGGCCCTGAGACCCCTTTGCAAAAAGCCGGCTTCCCACGGAAACAGTTTTCCTGAGGTGCAGACCCTATCCCAAGTGGTTGTGGCAAGGTAAAGCAAATGCCCTCCACTTCTCTGGAAGAAACCACAGTGCCCAGCCATGTTCTAAGCCCTCCCATCCTCCCTGGGCTTCTGGCAACAGGAGTGAAAGAGAGGAGCAGAGCACTGGGACCCGTTTGAAAAAACCCGGCTTCCCACGGGAAAGTCTTTCTCCACGTGCAGACATGCTCCCAGGTGCCTCTGGCAAGTGGAAGGAAATGCCATACACTGACCTGGAAGAGACCACAGGGCCAGGCACAATGTGAACCCTTCCCTCAACCCGGCTGTTTTGCTAGCATGAATTCAACACCAACGAACACAGCCCGGAGACCCCTGGGGCAAAAACGGCTTCCGACGAATAAGATTTGCTTGCTCTGGAAAACCTATCCCAAGTGGGGGTAGCCAGCTCAACAAAATGCCACACACCCAGGTGTAAGAAAGAACATTGCCCAGCCATGGTCTAAGCCCCTCACCTCGTCCCTGTGCTTTGGGGAGCAGGAGGGACAGCCGAGGCACACGGCCCTGAGACCCCTTTGCAAAAAGCCGGCTTCCCACGGAGACAGTTTTCCTGAGGGGCAGACCCTCTCCCAAGTGGTTGTGGCAAGGTAAAGCAAATGCCCTCCACTTCTCTGGAAGAAACCACAGTGCCCAGCCATGTTCTAAGCCCTCCCATCCTCCCTGGGCTTCTGGCAGCAGGAGTGAAAGAGAGGAGCAGAGCACTGGGACCCGTTTGACAAAAACCGGCTTCACACGGGAAAGTCTTTCTCCACGTGCAGACATCCTCCCAGGTGCCTGGGGCAAGGGGAAGGAAATGCCATACACTGACCTGGAAGAGACCACAGGGCCCAAGCACAGTCTGAACCCTTCCCTCAACCCGGCGGTTTTCCTAGCAGGAGTTCAACCCCAACGAACACAGCCCGGAGACCCCTGGGGCAAAACCGGCTCCGACGTACAATAGGAGCTCGCTGTGGAACACCTATCCCAAGTGGGGGAAGAAAGCTCAACAAAATGCCACACACCCAGGTGTAAGAAAACATTGCACAGGCTTGGTCTAAGCCCCTCACCTCGTCCCTGTGCTTTGGGGAGCCGGAGGGACAGCCGAGGCCCACGGCCCTGAGACCCCTTTGCAAAAAGCCGGCTTCCCACGGAGACAGTTTTCCTGAGGTGCAGACCCTATCCCAAGTGGTTGTGGCAAGGTAAAGCAAATGCCCTCCACTTCTCTGGAAGAAACCACAGTGCCCAGCCATGTTCTAAGCCCTCCCATCCTCCCTGGGCTTCTGGCAGCAGGAGTGAAAAGAGAGGAGCAGAGCACTGGGACCCGTTTGACAAAACCCGGCTTCCCACGGGAATGTCTTTCTCCACGTGCAGACATGCTCCCAGGTGCCTGGGGCAAGGGGAAGGAAATGCCATACACTGACCTGGAAGAGACCACAGGGCCCAGGCACAGTCTGAACCCTTCCCTCAACCCGGCGGTTTTGCTAGCAGGAGTTCAACCCCAACGAACACAGCCCGGGGACGCCTGGGGCAAAAACGGCTTCCGACGATCAATAGGTGCTTGCTGTGGAACACCTATCCCAAGTGGGTGAAGCCAGCTCAACAAAATGCCACACAACCAGGTGTAAGAAACAACATTGCCCAGGCATGGTCTAAGCCCCTCACATCGTCCCTGTGCTTTGGGGAGCCGGAGGGACAGCCGAGGCCCACGACCCTGAGAGCCCTTTGCAAAAAGCCGATTTCCCACGGAAAGAGTTTTCCTGAGGTGCAGAGCCTATCCCAAGTGGTTGTGGCAAGTTAAAGCAAACGCCATCCACTTCTCTGGAAGAAACCACATTGCCCAGCCATGTTCTAAGCCCTCCCATCCTCCCTGGGCTTCTGGAAGCAGGAGCGAAAAGAGAGGAGCACAGCACTGGGACCCATTTGACAAAAACCGGCTTCCCACGGGAAAGTCTTTCTCCACGTGCAGACATGCTCCCAGGTGCCTCTGGCAAGTGGAAGGAAATGCCATACACTGACCTGGAAGAGACCACAGGGCCCAGGCACAATGTGAACCCTTCCCTCAACCCGGCTGTTTTGCTAGCAGGAGTTCAACACCAACGAACACGGCCCGGAGACCCCTGGGGCAAAAACGGCTTCCGACGAATAAGATTTGCTTGCTCTGGAAAACCTATCCCAAGTGGGGGTAGCCAGCACAACAAAATGCCACACACCCAGGTGTAAGAAAGAACATTGCCCAGCCATGGTCTAAGCCCCTCACCTCGTCCCTGTGCTTTGGGGAGCCGGAGGGACACCCGAGGCCCACGGCCCTGAGACCCCTTTGCAAAAAGCCGGCTTCCCACGGAAACAGTTTTCCTGTGGTGCAAACCCTATCCCAAGTGGTTGTGGCAAGGTAAAGCAAATGCCCTCCACTTCTCTGGAAGAAACCACAGTGCCCAGGCATGTTCTAAGCCCTCCATCCTCCCTGGACTTCTGGCAGCAGGAGTGAAAAGAGAGGAGCAGAGCACTGGGACCCGTTTGACAAAACCCGGCTTCCCACGGGAAAGTCTTTCTCCACGTGCAGAAATGCTCCCAGGTGCCTGTGGCAAGGGGAAGGAAATGCCATACACTGACCTGGAAGAGACCACAGGGCCCAGGCACAGTCAGAACCCTTCCCTCAACCCGGCGGTTTTGCTAGCAGGAATTCAACACCAACGAACACAGCCCGGAGACCCCTGGGGCAAAAACGGCTTCCGACGAATAAGATTTGCTTGCTCTGGAAAACCTATCCCAAGTGGGGGTAGCCAGCTCAACAAAATGCCACACACCCAGGTGTAAGAAACAACATTGCCCAGGCATGGTCTAAGCCCCTCACCTCGTCCCTGTGCTTTGGGGAGCAGGAGGGACAGCCGAGGCCCACGGCCCTGAGACCCCTTTGCAAAAAGCCGGCTTCCCACGGAGACAGTTTTCCTGAGGGGCAGACCCTCTCCCAAGTGGTTGTGGCAAGGTAAAGCAAATGCCCTCCACTTCTCTGGAAGAAACCACAGTGCCCAGCCATGTTCTAAGCCCTCCCATCCTCCCTGGGCTTCTGGCAGCAGGAGTGAAAAGAGAGGAGCAGAGCACTGGGACCCGTTTGACAAAAACCGGCTTCCCATGGGAAAGTCTTTCTCCACGTGCAGACATGCTCCCAGGTGCCTGTGGCAAGGGGAAGGAAATGCCATACACTGACCTGGAAGAGACCACAGGGCCCAGGCACAGTCTGAACCCTTCCCTCAACCCGGCGGTTTTGCTAGCAGGAGTTCAACCCCAACGAACACAGCCCGGAGACCCATGAGGCAAAAACGGCTTCCGACGAACAATAGGCCCTTGCTGTGGAAAACCTATCCCAAGTGGGGGTAGCCAGCTCAACAAAATGCCACACACCCAGGTGTAAGAAACAACATTGCACAGGCTTGGTCTAAGCCCCTCACCTCGTCCCTGTGCTTTGGGGAGCCGGAGGGACAGCCGAGGCACACGGCCCTGAGACCCCTTTGCAAAAAGCCGGCTTCCCACGGAAAGAGTTTTCCTGAGGTGCAGACCCTATCCCAAGTGGTTGTGGCAAGGTAAAGCAAATGCCCTCCACTTCTCTGGAAGAAACCACAATGCCCAGCCATGTTCTAAGCCCTCCCATCCTCCCTGGGCTTCTGGCAGCAGGAGTGAAAAGAGAGGAGCAGAGCACTGGGACCCGTTTGACAAAACCCGGCTTCCCACGGGAAAGTCTTTCTCCACGTGCAGAAATGCTCCCAGGTGCCTGGGGCAAGGGGAAGGAAATGCCATACACTGACCTGGAAGAGCCCACAGGGCCCAGGCACAGTCAGAACCCTTCCCTCAACCCGGCGGTTTTGCTAGCAGGAGTTCAACCCCAACGAACACAGCCCGGAGACCCCTGGGGCAAAAACGGCTTCCGACGAACAATAGGCGCTTGCTGTGGAAAACCAATCCCAAGTGGGGGTAGCCAGCTCAAGAAAATGCCACACACCCAGGTGTAAGAAACAACATTGCCCAGGCATGGTCTAAGCCCCTCACCTCGTCCCTGTGCTTTGGGGAGCCGGAGGGACAGCCGAGTCACACGGCCCTGAGACCCCTTTGCAAAAAGCCGGCTTCCCACGGAAAGAGTTTTCCTGAGGTGCAGACCCTATCCCAAGTGGTTGTGGCAAGGTAAAGCAAATGCCCTCCACTTCTCTGGAAGAAACCACAATGCCCAGCCATGTTCTAAGCCCTCCCATCCTCCCTGGGCTTCTGGCAGCAGGAGTGAAAAGAGAGGAGCAGAGCACTGGGACCCGTTTGACAAAACCCGGCTTCCCACGGGAAAGTCTTTCTCCACGTGCAGAAATGCTCCCAGGTTCCTGGGGCAAGGGGAAGGAAATGGCATACACTGACCTGGAAGAGACCACAGGGCCCAGGCACGGTCTGAACCCTTCCCTCAACCCGGCGGTTTTGCTAGCAGGAGTTCAACCCCAACGAACACAGCCCGGAGACCCCTGAGGCAAAAACGGCTTCCGACGAACAATAGGCGCTTGCTGTGGAAAACCAATCCCAAGTGGGGGTGGCCAGCTCAACAAAATGCCACACACCCAGGTGTAAGAAACAACATTGCCCAGGGATGGTCTAAGCCCCTCACCTCGTCCCTGTGCTTTAGGGAGCCGGAGGGACACCCGAGGCACACGGCCCTGAGACCGCTTTGCAAAAAGCCGGCTTCCCACGGAAACAGTTTTCCTGAGGTGCAGACCCTATCCCAAGTGGTTGTGGCAAGGTAAAGCAAATGCCCTCCACTTCTCTGGAAGAAACCACAGTGCCCAGACATGTTCTAAGCCCTCCCATCCTCCCTGGGCTTCTGGCAGCAGGAGTGAAAAGAGAGGAGCAGAGCACTGGGCCCCGTTTGACAAAAACCGGCTTCCCACGGGAAAGTCTTTCTCCACGTGCAGACATGCTCCCAGGTGCCTGTGGCAAGTGGAAGGAAATGCCATACACTGACCTGGAAGAGACCACAGGGCCCAGGCACAGTCTGAACCCTTCCCTCAACCCGGCGGTTTTGCTAGCAGGAGTTCAACCCCAACGAACACAGCTCGGGGACGCCTGGGGCAAAAACGGCTTCCGACGATCAATAGGTGCTTGCTGTGGAACACCTATCCCAAGTGGGTGAAGCCAGCTCAACAAAATGCCACACACCCAGGTGTAAGAAACAACATTGCCCAGGCATGGTCTAAGCCCCTCACATCGTCCCTGTGCTTTGGGGAGCCGGAGGGACAGCCGAGGCCCACGACCCTGAGAGCCCTTTGCAAAAAGCCGATTTCCCACGGAAAGAGTTTTCCTGAGGTGCAGAGCCTATCCCAAGTGGTTGTGGCAAGTTAAAGCAAATGCCATCCACTTCTCTGGAAGAAACCACATTGCCCAGCCATGTTCTAAGCCCTCCCATCCTCCCTGGGCTTCTGGCAGCAGGAGCGAAAAGAGAGGAGCACAGCACTGGGACCCATTTGACAAAAACCGGCTTCCCACGGGAAAGTCTTTCTCCACGTGCAGACATGCTCCCAGGTGCCTCTGGCAAGTGGAAGGAAATGCCATACACTGACCTGGAAGAGACCACAGGGCCCAGGCACAATGTGAACCCTTCCCTCAACCCGGCTGTTTTGCTAGCAGGAGTTCAACACCAACGAACACGGCCCGGAGACCCCTGGGGCAAAAACGGCTTCCGACGAATATTTGCTTGCTCTGGAAAACCTATCCCAAGTGGGGGTAGCCACCTCAACAAAATGCCACACACCCAGGTGTAAGAAAGAACATTGCCCAGCCATGGTCTAAGCCCCTCACCTCGTCCCTGTGCTTTGGGGAGCAGGAGGGACAGCCGAGGCCTACGGCCCTGAGACCCCTTTGCAAAAAGCCGGCTTCCCACGGAGACAGTTTTCCTGAGGGGCAGACCCTCTCCCAAGTGGTTGTGGCAAGGTAAAGCAAATGCCCTCCACTTCTCTGGAAGAAACCACAGTGCCCAGCCATGTTCTAAGCCCTCCCATCCTCCCTGGGCTTCTGGCAGCAGGAGTGAAAAGAGAGGAGCAGAGCACTGGGACCCGTTTGACAAAACCCGGCTTCCCATGGGAAAGTCTTTCTCCACGTGCAGACATGCTCCCAGGTGCCTGGGGCAAGGGGAAGGAAATGCCATACACTGACCTGGAAGAGACCACAGGGCCCAGGCACAGTCTGAACCCTTCCCTCAACCCGGCGGTTTTGCTAGCAGGAGTTCAACCCCAACGAACACAGCCCGGAGACCCCTGGGGCAAAAACGGCTTCCGACGAACAATAGGTGCTTGCTGTGTAACACCTATCCCAAGTGGGGGTAGCCAGCTCAACAAAATGCCACACACCCAGGTGTAAGAAACAACATTGCCCAGGCATGGTCTAAGCCCCTCACCTCGTCCCTTTGCTTTGGGGAGCCGGAGGGACACCCGAGGCACACGGCCCTGAGACCCCTTTGCAAAAAGCCGGCTTCCCACGGAGACAGTTTTCCTGAGGTGCAGACCCTATCCCAAGTGGTTGTGGCAAGGTAAAGCAAATGCCCTCCACTTCTCTGGAAGAAACCACAGTGCCCAGCCATGTTCTAAGCCCTCCCATCCTCCCTGGGCTTCTGGCAGCAGGAGTGAAAAGAGAGGAGCAGAGCACTGGGACTCTTTTGACAAAAACCGGCTTCCCACGGGAAAGTCTCCACGTGCAGACATGCTCCCAGGTGCCTGGGGCAAGGGGAAGGAAATGCCATACGCTGACCTGGAAGAGACCACAGGGCCCAGGCACAGTCTGAACCCTTCCCTCAACCCGGCGGTTTTGCTAGCAGGAGTTCAACCCCAACGAACACAGCCCGGAGACCCCTGGGGCAAAAAAGGCTTCCGACGAACAATAGGTGCTTGCTGTGGAACACCTATCCCAAGTGGGGGTAGCCAGCTCAACAAAATGCCACACACCCAGGTGTAAGAAACAACATTGCCCAGGCATGGTCTAAGCCCCTCACCTCGTCCCTGTGCTTTCGGGAGCCGGAGGGACACCCGAGGCACACGGCCCTGAGACCCCTTTGCAAAAGGCCGGCTTCCCACGGAGACAGTTTTCCTGAGGTGCAGACCATATCCCAAGTGGTTGTGGCAAGGTAAAGCAAATGCCCTCCACTTCTCTGGAAGAAACCACAGTGCCCAGCCATGTTCTAAGCCCTCCCATCCTCCCTGGGCTTCTGGCAGCAGGAGTGAAAAGAGAGGAGCAGAGCACTGGGACCCGTTTGACAAAACCCGGCTTCCCACGGGAAAGTCTTTCACCGCGTGCAGACATGCTCCCAGGTGCCTGGGGCAAGGGGAAGGAAATGCCATACACTGACCTGGAAGAGACCACAGGGCCCAGGCACAGTCTGAACCCTTCCCTCAACCCGGCGGTTTTGCTAGCAGGAGTTCAACCCCAACGAACACAGCCCGGAGACCCCTGAGGCAAAAACGGCTTCCGACGAACAATAGGTGCTTGCTGTGGAACACCTATCCCAAGTGGGGGTAGCCAGCTCAACAAAATGCCACACACCCAGGTGTAAGAAACAACATTGCCCAGGCATGGTCTAAGCCCCTCACCTCGTCCCTGTGCTTTGGGGAGACGGAGGGACACCCGAGGCCCACGGCCCTGAGACCCCTTTGCAAAAAGCCGGCTTCCCACGGAAACAGTTTTCCTGTGGTGCAAACCCTATCCCAAGTGGTTGTGGCAAGGTAAAGCAAATGCCCTCCACTTCTCTGGAAGAAACCACAGTGCCCCGCCATGTTCTAAGCCCTCCCATCCTCCCTGGACTTCTGGCAGCAGGAGTGAAAAGAGAGGAGCAGAGCACTGGGACCCGTTTGACAAAACCCGGCTTCCCACGGGAAAGTCTTTCTCCACGTGCAGAAATGCTCCCAGGTGCCTGGGGCAAGGGGAAGGAAATGCCATACACTGACCTGGAAGAGCCCACAGGGCCCAGGCACAGTCAGAACCCTTCCCTCAACCCGGCGGTTTTGCTAGCAGGAGTTCAACCCCAACGAACACAGCCCGGAGACCCCTGGGGCAAAAACGGCTTCCGACGAACAATAGGCGCTTGCTGTGGAAAACCAATCCCAAGTGGGGGTAGCCAGCTCAAGAAAATGCCACACACCCAGGTGTAAGAAACAACATTGCCCAGGCATGGTCTAAGCCCCTCACCTCGTCCCTGTGCTTTGGGGAGCCGGAGGGACAGCCGAGTCACACGGCCCTGAGACCCCTTTGCAAAAAGCCGGCTTCCCACGGAAAGAGTTTTCCTGAGGTGCAGACCCTATCCCAAGTGGTTGTGGCAAGGTAAAGCAAATGCCCTCCACTTCTCTGGAAGAAACCACAATGCCCAGCCATGTTCTAAGCCCTCCCATCCTCCCTGGGCTTCTGGCAGCAGGAGTGAAAAGAGAGGAGCAGAGCACTGGGACCCGTTTGACAAAACCCGGCTTCCCACGGGAAAGTCTTTCTCCACGTGCAGAAATGCTCCCAGGTGCCTGGGGCAAGGGGAAGGAAATGCCATACACTGACCTGGAAGAGCCCACAGGGCCCAGGCACAGTCAGAACCCTTCCCTCAACCCGGCGGTTTTGCTAGCAGGAGTTCAACCCCAACGAACACAGCCCGGAGACCCCTGGGGCAAAAACGGCTTCCGACGAACAATAGGCGCTTGCTGTGGAAAACCAATCCCAAGTGGGGGTAGCCAGCTCAAGAAAATGCCACACACCCAGGTGTAAGAAACAACATTGCCCAGGCATGGTCTAAGCCCCTCACCTCGTCCCTGTGCTTTGGGGAGCCGGAGGGACAGCCGAGTCACACGGCCCTGAGACCCCTTTGCAAAAAGCCGGCTTCCCACGGAAAGAGTTTTCCTGAGGTGCAGACCCTATCCCAAGTGGTTGTGGCAAGGTAAAGCAAATGCCCTCCACTTCTCTGGAAGAAACCACAATGCCCAGCCATGTTCTAAGCCCTCCCATCCTCCCTGGGCTTCTGGCAGCAGGAGTGAAAAGAGAGGAGCAGAGCACTGGGACCCGTTTGACAAAACCCGGCTTCCCACGGGAAAGTCTTTCTCCACGTGCAGAAATGCTCCCAGGTTCCTGGGGCAAGGGGAAGGAAATGGCATACACTGACCTGGAAGAGACCACAGGGCCCAGGCACGGTCTGAACCCTTCCCTCAACCCGGCGGTTTTGCTAGCAGGAGTTCAACCCCAACGAACACAGCCCGGAGACCCCTGAGGCAAAAACGGCTTCCGACGAACAATAGGCGCTTGCTGTGGAAAACCAATCCCAAGTGGGGGTAGCCAGCTCAACAAAATGCCACACACCCAGGTGTAAGAAACAACATTGCCCAGGGATGGTCTAAGCCCCTCACCTCGTCCCTGTGCTTTAGGGAGCCGGAGGGACACCCGAGGCACACGGCCCTGAGACCGCTTTGCAAAAAGCCGGCTTCCCACGGAAACAGTTTTCCTGAGGTGCAGACCCTATCCCAAGTGGTTGTGGCAAGGTAAAGCAAATGCCCTCCACTTCTCTGGAAGAAACCACAGTGCCCAGACATGTTCTAAGCCCTCCCATCCTCCCTGGGCTTCTGGCAGCAGGAGTGAAAAGAGAGGAGCAGAGCACTGGGCCCCGTTTGACAAAAACCGGCTTCCCACGGGAAAGTCTTTCTCCACGTGCAGACATGCTCCCAGGTGCCTGTGGCAAGTGGAAGGAAATGCCATACACTGACCTGGAAGAGACCACAGGGCCCAGGCACAGTCTGAACCCTTCCCTCAACCCGGCGGTTTTGCTAGCAGGAGTTCAACCCCAACGAACACAGCTCGGGGACGCCTGGGGCAAAAACGGCTTCCGACGATCAATAGGTGCTTGCTGTGGAACACCTATCCCAAGTGGGTGAAGCCAGCTCAACAAAATGCCACACACCCAGGTGTAAGAAACAACATTGCCCAGGCATGGTCTAAGCCCCTCACATCGTCCCTGTGCTTTGGGGAGCCGGAGGGACAGCCGAGGCCCACGACCCTGAGAGCCCTTTGCAAAAAGCCGATTTCCCACGGAAAGAGTTTTCCTGAGGTGCAGAGCCTATCCCAAGTGGTTGTGGCAAGTTAAAGCAAATGCCATCCACTTCTCTGGAAGAAACCACATTGCCCAGCCATGTTCTAAGCCCTCCCATCCTCCCTGGGCTTCTGGCAGCAGGAGCGAAAAGAGAGGAGCACAGCACTGGGACCCATTTGACAAAAACCGGCTTCCCACGGGAAAGTCTTTCTCCACGTGCAGACATGCTCCCAGGTGCCTCTGGCAAGTGGAAGGAAATGCCATACACTGACCTGGAAGAGACCACAGGGCCCAGGCACAATGTGAACCCTTCCCTCAACCCGGCTGTTTTGCTAGCAGGAGTTCAACACCAACGAACACGGCCCGGAGACCCCTGGGGCAAAAACGGCTTCCGACGAATATTTGCTTGCTCTGGAAAACCTATCCCAAGTGGGGGTAGCCACCTCAACAAAATGCCACACACCCAGGTGTAAGAAAGAACATTGCCCAGCCATGGTCTAAGCCCCTCACCTCGTCCCTGTGCTTTGGGGAGCAGGAGGGACAGCCGAGGCCTACGGCCCTGAGACCCCTTTGCAAAAAGCCGGCTTCCCACGGAGACAGTTTTCCTGAGGGGCAGACCCTCTCCCAAGTGGTTGTGGCAAGGTAAAGCAAATGCCCTCCACTTCTCTGGAAGAAACCACAGTGCCCAGCCATGTTCTAAGCCCTCCCATCCTCCCTGGGCTTCTGGCAGCAGGAGTGAAAAGAGAGGAGCAGAGCACTGGGACCCGTTTGACAAAACCCGGCTTCCCATGGGAAAGTCTTTCTCCACGTGCAGACATGCTCCCAGGTGCCTGGGGCAAGGGGAAGGAAATGCCATACACTGACCTGGAAGAGACCACAGGGCCCAGGCACAGTCTGAACCCTTCCCTCAACCCGGCGGTTTTGCTAGCAGGAGTTCAACCCCAACGAACACAGCCCGGAGACCCCTGGGGCAAAAACGGCTTCCGACGAACAATAGGTGCTTGCTGTGTAACACCTATCCCAAGTGGGGGTAGCCAGCTCAACAAAATGCCACACACCCAGGTGTAAGAAACAACATTGCCCAGGCATGGTCTAAGCCCCTCACCTCGTCCCTTTGCTTTGGGGAGCCGGAGGGACACCCGAGGCACACGGCCCTGAGACCCCTTTGCAAAAAGCCGGCTTCCCACGGAGACAGTTTTCCTGAGGTGCAGACCCTATCCCAAGTGGTTGTGGCAAGGTAAAGCAAATGCCCTCCACTTCTCTGGAAGAAACCACAGTGCCCAGCCATGTTCTAAGCCCTCCCATCCTCCCTGGGCTTCTGGCAGCAGGAGTGAAAAGAGAGGAGCAGAGCACTGGGACTCTTTTGACAAAAACCGGCTTCCCACGGGAAAGTCTCCACGTGCAGACATGCTCCCAGGTGCCTGAGGCAAGGGGAAGGAAATGCCATACGCTGACCTGGAAGAGACCACAGGGCCCAGGCACAGTCTGAACCCTTCCCTCAACCCGGCGGTTTTGCTAGCAGGAGTTCAACCCCAACGAACACAGCCCGGAGACCCCTGGGGCAAAAAAGGCTTCCGACGAACAATAGGTGCTTGCTGTGGAACACCTATCCCAAGTGGGGGTAGCCAGCTCAACAAAATGCCACACACCCAGGTGTAAGAAACAACATTGCCCAGGCATGGTCTAAGCCCCTCACCTCGTCCCTGTGCTTTCGGGAGCCGGAGGGACACCCGAGGCACACGGCCCTGAGACCCCTTTGCAAAAGGCCGGCTTCCCACGGAGACAGTTTTCCTGAGGTGCAGACCATATCCCAAGTGGTTGTGGCAAGGTAAAGCAAATGCCCTCCACTTCTCTGGAAGAAACCACAGTGCCCAGCCATGTTCTAAGCCCTCCCATCCTCCCTGGGCTTCTGGCAGCAGGAGTGAAAAGAGAGGAGCAGAGCACTGGGACCCGTTTGACAAAACCCGGCTTCCCACGGGAAAGTCTTTCACCGCGTGCAGACATGCTCCCAGGTGCCTGGGGCAAGGGGAAGGAAATGCCATACACTGACCTGGAAGAGACCACAGGGCCCAGGCACAGTCTGAACCCTTCCCTCAACCCGGCGGTTTTGCTAGCAGGAGTTCAACCCCAACGAACACAGCCCGGAGACCCCTGAGGCAAAAACGGCTTCCGACGAACAATAGGTGCTTGCTGTGGAACACCTATCCCAAGTGGGGGTAGCCAGCTCAACAAAATGCCACACACCCAGGTGTAAGAAACAACATTGCCCAGGCATGGTCTAAGCCCCTCACCTCGTCCCTGTGCTTTGGGGAGACGGAGGGACACCCGAGGCCCACGGCCCTGAGACCCCTTTGCAAAAAGCCGGCTTCCCACGGAGTCAGTTTTCCTGAGGTGCAGACCCTATCCCAAGTGGTTGTGGCAAGGTAAAGCAAATGCCCTCCACTTCTCTGGAAGAAACCACAGTGCCCAGCCATGTTCTAAGCCCTCCCATCCTCCCTGGGCTTCTGGCAGCAGGAGTGAAAAGAGAGGAGCAGAGCACTGGGACCCGTTTGACAAAACCCGGCTTCCCACGGGAAAGTCTTTCGCCGCGTGCAGACATGCTCCCAGGTGCCTGGGGCAAGGGGAAGGAAATGCCATACACTGACCTGGAAGAGACCACAGGGCCCAGGCACAGTCTGAACCCTACCCTCAACCCGGCGGTTTTGCTAGCAGGAGTTCAACCCCAACGAACACAGCCCGGAGACCCCTGAGGCAAAAACGGCTTCCGACGAACAATAGGTGCTTGCTGTGGAACACCTATCCCAAGTGGGGGTAGCCAGCTCAACAAAATGCCACACACCCAGGTGTAAGAAACAACATTGCCCAGGCATGGTCTAAGCCCCTCACCTCGTCCCTGTGCTTTGGGGAGACGGAGGGACACCCGAGGCCCACGGCCCTGAGACCCCTTTGCAAAAAGCCGGCTTCCCACGGAAACAGTTTTCCTGAGGTGCAGACCCTATCCCAAGTGGTTGTGGCAAGGTAAAGCAAATGCCCTCCACTTCTCTGGAAGAAACCACAGTGCCCAGCCATGTTCTAAGCCCTCCCATCCTCCCTGGGCTTCTGGCAGCAGGAGTGAAAAGAGAGGAGCAGAGCACTGGGACCCGTTTGACAAAACCCTGCTTCCCACGGGAAAGTCTTTCTCCACGTGCAGACATGCTCCCAGGTGCCTGTGGCAAGGGAAAGGAAATGCCATACACTGACCTGGAAGAGACCACAGGGCCCAGGCACAGTCTGAACCCTTCCCTCAACCCGGCGGTTTTGCTAGCAGGAGTTCAACCCCAACGAACACAGCCCGGAGACCCCTGGGGCAAAAACGGCTTCCGACGAACAATAGGTGCTTGCTGTGTAACACCTATCCCAAGTGGGGGTAGCCAGCTCAACAAAATGCGACACACCCAGGTGTAAGAAACAACATTGCCCAGGCATGGTCTAAGCCCCTCACCTCGTCCCTTTGCTTTGGGGAGCCGGAGGGACACCCGAGGCACACGGCCCTGAGACCCCTTTGCAAAAAGCCGGCTTCCCACGGAGACAGTTTTCCTGAGGTGCAGACCCTATCCCAAGTGGTTGTGGCAGGGTAAAGCAAATGCCCTCCACTTCTCTGGAAGAAACCACAGTGCCCAGCCATGTTCTAAGCCCTCCCATCCTCCCTGGGCTTCTGGCAGCAGGAGTGAAAAGAGAGGAGCAGAGCACTGGGACCCGTTTGACAAAACCCTGCTTCCCACGGGAAAGTCTTTCTCCACGTGCAGACATGCTCCCAGGTGCCTGTGTCAAGGGAAAGGAAATGCCATACACTGACCTGGAAGAGACCACAGGGCCCAGGCACAGTCTGAACCCTTCCCTCAACCCGGCGGTTTTGCTAGCAGGAGTTCAACCCCAACGAACACAGCCCGGAGACCCCTGAGGCAAAAACGGCTTCGGACGAACAATAGGTGCTTGCTGTGGAACACCTATCCCAAGTGGGGGTAGCCAGCTCAACAAAATGCCACACACCCAGGTGTAAGAAACAACATTGCCCAGGCATGGTCTAAGCCCCACACCTCGTCCCTGTGCTTTGGGGAGCCGGAGGGACACCCGAGGCACACGGCCCTGAGACCCCTTTGCAAAAAGCCAGCTAACCACGGAGACAGTTTTCCTGAGGTGCAGACCCTCTCCCAAGTGGTTGTGGCAAGGTAAAGCAAATGCCCTCCACTTCTCTGGAAGAAACCACAGTGCCCAGCCATGTTCTAAGCCCTCCCATCCTCCCTGGGCTTCTGGCAGCAGGAGTGAAAAGAGAGGAGCAGAGCACTGGGACTCTTTTGACAAAAACCGGCTTCCCACGGGAAAGTCTCCACGTGCAGACATGCTCCCAGGTGCCTGGGGCAAGGGGAAGGAAATGCCATACGCTGACCTGGAAGAGACCACAGGGCCCAGGCACAGTCTGAACCCTTCCCTCAACCCGGCGGTTTTGCTAGCAGGAGTTCAACCCCAACGAACACAGCCCGGAGACCCCAGGGGCAAAAAAGGCTTCCGACGAACAATAGGTGCTTGCTGTGGAACACCTATCCCAAGTGGGGGTAGCCAGCTCAACAAAATGCCACACACCCAGGTGTAAGAAACAACATTGCCCAGGCATGGTCTAAGCCCCTCACCTCGTCCCTGTGCTTTCGGGAGCCGGAGGGACACCCGAGGCACACGGCCCTGAGACCCCTTTGCAAAAGGCCGGCTTCCCACGGAGACAGTTTTCCTGAGGTGCAGACCCTATCCCAAGTGGTTGTGGCAAGGTAAAGCAAATGCCCTCCACTTCTCTGGAAGAAACCACAGTGCCCAGCCATGTTCTAAGCCCTCCCATCCTCCCTGGGCTTCTGGCAGCAGGAGTGAAAAGAGAGGAGCAGAGCACTGGGACCCGTTTGACAAAACCCGGCTTCCCACGGGAAAGTCTTTCGCCGCGTGCAGACATGCTCCCAGGTGCCTGGGGCAAGGGGAAGGAAATGCCATACACTGACCTGGAAGAGACCACAGGGCCCAGGCACAGTCTGAACCCTTCCCTCAACCCGGCGGTTTTGCTAGCAGGAGTTCAACCCCAACGAACACAGCCCGGAGACCCCTGGGGCAAAAACGGCTTCCGACGAACAATAGGTGCTTGCTGTGGAACACCTATCCCAAGTGGGGGTAGCCAGCTCAACAAAATGCCACACACCTAGGTGTAAGAAACAACATTGCACAGGCATGGTCTAAGCCCCTCACCTCGTCCCTGTGCTTTGGGGAGCCGGAGGGACACCCGAGGCCCACGGCCCTGAGACCCCTTTGCAAAAAGCCGGCTTCCCACGGAAACAGTTTTCCTGAGGTGCAGACCCTATCCCAAGTGGTTGTGGCAAGGTAAAGCAAATGCCCTCCCCTTCTCTGGAAGAAACCACAGTGCCCAGCCATGTTCTAAGCCCTCCCATCCTCCCTGGGCTTCTGGCAGCAGGAGTGAAAGAGAGGAGCAGAGCACTGGGACCCGTTTGAAAAAACCCGGCTTCCCACGGGAAAGTCTTTCTCCACGTGCAGACATGCTCCCAGGTGCCTCTGGCAAGTGGAAGGAAATGCCATACACTGACCTGGAAGAGACCACAGGGCCAGGCACAATGTGAACCCTTCCCTCAACCCGGCTGTTTTGCTAGCAGGAATTCAACACCAACGAACACAGCCCGGAGACCCCTGGGGCAAAAACGGCTTCCGACGAATAAGATTTGCTTGCTCTGGAAAACCTATCCCAAGTGGGGGTAGCCAGCTCAACAAAATGCCACACACCCAGGTGTAAGAAAGAACATTGCCCAGCCATGGTCTAAGCCCCTCACCTCGTCCCTGTGCTTTGGGGAGCAGGAGGGACAGCCGAGGCACACGGCCCTGAGACCCCTTTGCAAAAAGCCGGCTTCCCACGGAGACAGTTTTCCTGAGGGGCAGACCCTCTCCCAAGTGGTTGTGGCAAGGTAAAGCAAATGCCCTACACTTCTCTGGAAGAAACCACAGTGCCCAGCCATGTTCTAAGCCCTCCCATCCTCCCTGGGCTTCTGGCAGCAGGAGTGAAAGAGAGGAGCAGAGCACTGGGACCCGTTTGACAAAAACCGGCTTCACACGGGAAAGTCTTTCTCCACGTGCAGACATCCTCCCAGGTGCCTGGGGCAAGGGGAAGGAAATGCCATACACTGACCTGGAAGAGACCACAGGGCCCAAGCACAGTCTGAACCCTTCCCTCAACCCGGCGGTTTTCCTAGCAGGAGTTCAACCCCAACGAACACAGCCCGGAGACCCCTGGGGCAAAACCGGCTCCGACGTACAATAGGAGCTCGCTGTGGAACACCTATCCCAAGTGGGGGAAGAAAGCTCAACAAAATGCCACACACCCAGGTGTAAGAAAACATTGCACAGGCTTGGTCTAAGCCCCTCACCTCGTCCCTGTGCTTTGGGGAGCCGGAGGGACAGCCGAGGCCCACGGCCCTGAGACCCCTTTGCAAAAAGCCGGCTTCCCACGGAGACAGTTTTCCTGAGGTGCAGACCCTATCCCAAGTGGTTGTGGCAAGGTAAAGCAAATGCCCTCCACTTCTCTGGAAGAAACCACAGTGCCCAGCCATGTTCTAAGCCCTCCCATCCTCCCTGGGCTTCTGGCAGCAGGAGTGAAAAGAGAGGAGCAGAGCACTGGGACCCGTTTGACAAAACCCGGCTTCCCACGGGAATGTCTTTCTCCACGTGCAGACATGCTCCCAGGTGCCTGGGGCAAGGGGAAGGAAATGCCATACACTGACCTGGAAGAGACCACAGGGCCCAGGCACAGTCTGAACCCTTCCCTCAACCCGGCGGTTTTGCTAGCAGGAGTTCAACCCCAACGAACACAGCCCGGGGACGCCTGGGGCAAAAACGGCTTCCGACGATCAATAGGTGCTTGCTGTGGAACACCTATCCCAAGTGGGTGAAGCCAGCTCAACAAAATGCCACACAACCAGGTGTAAGAAACAACATTGCCCAGGCATGGTCTAAGCCCCTCACATCGTCCCTGTGCTTTGGGGAGCCGGAGGGACAGCCGAGGCCCACGACCCTGAGAGCCCTTTGCAAAAAGCCGATTTCCCACGGAAAGAGTTTTCCTGAGGTGCAGAGCCTATCCCAAGTGGTTGTGGCAAGTTAAAGCAAACGCCATCCACTTCTCTGGAAGAAACCACATTGCCCAGCCATGTTCTAAGCCCTCCCATCCTCCCTGGGCTTCTGGAAGCAGGAGCGAAAAGAGAGGAGCACAGCACTGGGACCCATTTGACAAAAACCGGCTTCCCACGGGAAAGTCTTTCTCCACGTGCAGACATGCTCCCAGGTGCCTCTGGCAAGTGGAAGGAAATGCCATACACTGACCTGGAAGAGACCACAGGGCCCAGGCACAATGTGAACCCTTCCCTCAACCCGGCTGTTTTGCTAGCAGGAGTTCAACACCAACGAACACGGCCCGGAGACCCCTGGGGCAAAAACGGCTTCCGACGAATAAGATTTGCTTGCTCTGGAAAACCTATCCCAAGTGGGGGTAGCCAGCACAACAAAATGCCACACACCCAGGTGTAAGAAAGAACATTGCCCAGCCATGGTCTAAGCCCCTCACCTCGTCCCTGTGCTTTGGGGAGCCGGAGGGACACCCGAGGCCCACGGCCCTGAGACCCCTTTGCAAAAAGCCGGCTTCCCACGGAAACAGTTTTCCTGTGGTGCAAACCCTATCCCAAGTGGTTGTGGCAAGGTAAAGCAAATGCCCTCCACTTCTCTGGAAGAAACCACAGTGCCCAGGCATGTTCTAAGCCCTCCATCCTCCCTGGACTTCTGGCAGCAGGAGTGAAAAGAGAGGAGCAGAGCACTGGGACCCGTTTGACAAAACCCGGCTTCCCACGGGAAAGTCTTTCTCCACGTGCAGAAATGCTCCCAGGTGCCTGTGGCAAGGGGAAGGAAATGCCATACACTGACCTGGAAGAGACCACAGGGCCCAGGCACAGTCAGAACCCTTCCCTCAACCCGGCGGTTTTGCTAGCAGGAATTCAACACCAACGAACACAGCCCGGAGACCCCTGGGGCAAAAACGGCTTCCGACGAATAAGATTTGCTTGCTCTGGAAAACCTATCCCAAGTGGGGGTAGCCAGCTCAACAAAATGCCACACACCCAGGTGTAAGAAACAACATTGCCCAGGCATGGTCTAAGCCCCTCACCTCGTCCCTGTGCTTTGGGGAGCAGGAGGGACAGCCGAGGCCCACGGCCCTGAGACCCCTTTGCAAAAAGCCGGCTTCCCACGGAGACAGTTTTCCTGAGGGGCAGACCCTCTCCCAAGTGGTTGTGGCAAGGTAAAGCAAATGCCCTCCACTTCTCTGGAAGAAACCACAGTGCCCAGCCATGTTCTAAGCCCTCCCATCCTCCCTGGGCTTCTGGCAGCAGGAGTGAAAAGAGAGGAGCAGAGCACTGGGACCCGTTTGACAAAAACCGGCTTCCCATGGGAAAGTCTTTCTCCACGTGCAGACATGCTCCCAGGTGCCTGTGGCAAGGGGAAGGAAATGCCATACACTGACCTGGAAGAGACCACAGGGCCCAGGCACAGTCTGAACCCTTCCCTCAACCCGGCGGTTTTGCTAGCAGGAGTTCAACCCCAACGAACACAGCCCGGAGACCCATGAGGCAAAAACGGCTTCCGACGAACAATAGGCCCTTGCTGTGGAAAACCTATCCCAAGTGGGGGTAGCCAGCTCAACAAAATGCCACACACCCAGGTGTAAGAAACAACATTGCACAGGCTTGGTCTAAGCCCCTCACCTCGTCCCTGTGCTTTGGGGAGCCGGAGGGACAGCCGAGGCACACGGCCCTGAG
The DNA here is from genome assembly GCF_023065955.2 of Ursus arctos. Taxonomy (NCBI): domain Eukaryota; kingdom Metazoa; phylum Chordata; class Mammalia; order Carnivora; family Ursidae; genus Ursus; species Ursus arctos. Next base: position 3,137,260 of record NW_026623078.1, on the reverse strand, counting down.
ACCCCTTTGCAAAAAGCCGGCTTCCCACGGAAAGAGTTTTCCTGAGGTGCAGACCCTATCCCAAGTGGTTGTGGCAAGGTAAAGCAAATGCCCTCCACTTCTCTGGAAGAAACCACAATGCCCAGCCATGTTCTAAGCCCTCCCATCCTCCCTGGGCTTCTGGCAGCAGGAGTGAAAAGAGAGGAGCAGAGCACTGGGACCCGTTTGACAAAACCCGGCTTCCCACGGGAAAGTCTTTCTCCACGTGCAGAAATGCTCCCAGGTGCCTGGGGCAAGGGGAAGGAAATGCCATACACTGACCTGGAAGAGCCCACAGGGCCCAGGCACAGTCAGAACCCTTCCCTCAACCCGGCGGTTTTGCTAGCAGGAGTTCAACCCCAACGAACACAGCCCGGAGACCCCTGGGGCAAAAACGGCTTCCGACGAACAATAGGCGCTTGCTGTGGAAAACCAATCCCAAGTGGGGGTAGCCAGCTCAAGAAAATGCCACACACCCAGGTGTAAGAAACAACATTGCCCAGGCATGGTCTAAGCCCCTCACCTCGTCCCTGTGCTTTGGGGAGCCGGAGGGACAGCCGAGTCACACGGCCCTGAGACCCCTTTGCAAAAAGCCGGCTTCCCACGGAAAGAGTTTTCCTGAGGTGCAGACCCTATCCCAAGTGGTTGTGGCAAGGTAAAGCAAATGCCCTCCACTTCTCTGGAAGAAACCACAATGCCCAGCCATGTTCTAAGCCCTCCCATCCTCCCTGGGCTTCTGGCAGCAGGAGTGAAAAGAGAGGAGCAGAGCACTGGGACCCGTTTGACAAAACCCGGCTTCCCACGGGAAAGTCTTTCTCCACGTGCAGAAATGCTCCCAGGTTCCTGGGGCAAGGGGAAGGAAATGGCATACACTGACCTGGAAGAGACCACAGGGCCCAGGCACGGTCTGAACCCTTCCCTCAACCCGGCGGTTTTGCTAGCAGGAGTTCAACCCCAACGAACACAGCCCGGAGACCCCTGAGGCAAAAACGGCTTCCGACGAACAATAGGCGCTTGCTGTGGAAAACCAATCCCAAGTGGGGGTGGCCAGCTCAACAAAATGCCACACACCCAGGTGTAAGAAACAACATTGCCCAGGGATGGTCTAAGCCCCTCACCTCGTCCCTGTGCTTTAGGGAGCCGGAGGGACACCCGAGGCACACGGCCCTGAGACCGCTTTGCAAAAAGCCGGCTTCCCACGGAAACAGTTTTCCTGAGGTGCAGACCCTATCCCAAGTGGTTGTGGCAAGGTAAAGCAAATGCCCTCCACTTCTCTGGAAGAAACCACAGTGCCCAGACATGTTCTAAGCCCTCCCATCCTCCCTGGGCTTCTGGCAGCAGGAGTGAAAAGAGAGGAGCAGAGCACTGGGCCCCGTTTGACAAAAACCGGCTTCCCACGGGAAAGTCTTTCTCCACGTGCAGACATGCTCCCAGGTGCCTGTGGCAAGTGGAAGGAAATGCCATACACTGACCTGGAAGAGACCACAGGGCCCAGGCACAGTCTGAACCCTTCCCTCAACCCGGCGGTTTTGCTAGCAGGAGTTCAACCCCAACGAACACAGCTCGGGGACGCCTGGGGCAAAAACGGCTTCCGACGATCAATAGGTGCTTGCTGTGGAACACCTATCCCAAGTGGGTGAAGCCAGCTCAACAAAATGCCACACACCCAGGTGTAAGAAACAACATTGCCCAGGCATGGTCTAAGCCCCTCACATCGTCCCTGTGCTTTGGGGAGCCGGAGGGACAGCCGAGGCCCACGACCCTGAGAGCCCTTTGCAAAAAGCCGATTTCCCACGGAAAGAGTTTTCCTGAGGTGCAGAGCCTATCCCAAGTGGTTGTGGCAAGTTAAAGCAAATGCCATCCACTTCTCTGGAAGAAACCACATTGCCCAGCCATGTTCTAAGCCCTCCCATCCTCCCTGGGCTTCTGGCAGCAGGAGCGAAAAGAGAGGAGCACAGCACTGGGACCCATTTGACAAAAACCGGCTTCCCACGGGAAAGTCTTTCTCCACGTGCAGACATGCTCCCAGGTGCCTCTGGCAAGTGGAAGGAAATGCCATACACTGACCTGGAAGAGACCACAGGGCCCAGGCACAATGTGAACCCTTCCCTCAACCCGGCTGTTTTGCTAGCAGGAGTTCAACACCAACGAACACGGCCCGGAGACCCCTGGGGCAAAAACGGCTTCCGACGAATATTTGCTTGCTCTGGAAAACCTATCCCAAGTGGGGGTAGCCACCTCAACAAAATGCCACACACCCAGGTGTAAGAAAGAACATTGCCCAGCCATGGTCTAAGCCCCTCACCTCGTCCCTGTGCTTTGGGGAGCAGGAGGGACAGCCGAGGCCTACGGCCCTGAGACCCCTTTGCAAAAAGCCGGCTTCCCACGGAGACAGTTTTCCTGAGGGGCAGACCCTCTCCCAAGTGGTTGTGGCAAGGTAAAGCAAATGCCCTCCACTTCTCTGGAAGAAACCACAGTGCCCAGCCATGTTCTAAGCCCTCCCATCCTCCCTGGGCTTCTGGCAGCAGGAGTGAAAAGAGAGGAGCAGAGCACTGGGACCCGTTTGACAAAACCCGGCTTCCCATGGGAAAGTCTTTCTCCACGTGCAGACATGCTCCCAGGTGCCTGGGGCAAGGGGAAGGAAATGCCATACACTGACCTGGAAGAGACCACAGGGCCCAGGCACAGTCTGAACCCTTCCCTCAACCCGGCGGTTTTGCTAGCAGGAGTTCAACCCCAACGAACACAGCCCGGAGACCCCTGGGGCAAAAACGGCTTCCGACGAACAATAGGTGCTTGCTGTGTAACACCTATCCCAAGTGGGGGTAGCCAGCTCAACAAAATGCCACACACCCAGGTGTAAGAAACAACATTGCCCAGGCATGGTCTAAGCCCCTCACCTCGTCCCTTTGCTTTGGGGAGCCGGAGGGACACCCGAGGCACACGGCCCTGAGACCCCTTTGAAAAAAGCCGGCTTCCCACGGAGACAGTTTTCCTGAGGTGCAGACCCTATCCCAAGTGGTTGTGGCAAGGTAAAGCAAATGCCCTCCACTTCTCTGGAAGAAACCACAGTGCCCAGCATGTTCTAAGCCCTCCCATCCTCCCTGGGCTTCTGGCAGCAGGAGTGAAAAGAGAGGAGCAGAGCACTGGGACTCTTTTGACAAAAACCGGCTTCCCACGGGAAAGTCTCCACGTGCAGACATGCTCCCAGGTGCCTGGGGCAAGGGGAAGGAAATGCCATACGCTGACCTGGAAGAGACCACAGGGCCCAGGCACAGTCTGAACCCTTCCCTCAACCCGGCGGTTTTGCTAGCAGGAGTTCAACCCCAACGAACACAGCCCGGAGACCCCTGGGGCAAAAAAGGCTTCCGACGAACAATAGGTGCTTGCTGTGGAACACCTATCCCAAGTGGGGGTAGCCAGCTCAACAAAATGCCACACACCCAGGTGTAAGAAACAACATTGCCCAGGCATGGTCTAAGCCCCTCACCTCGTCCCTGTGCTTTCGGGAGCCGGAGGGACACCCGAGGCACACGGCCCTGAGACCCCTTTGCAAAAGGCCGGCTTCCCACGGAGACAGTTTTCCTGAGGTGCAGACCATATCCCAAGTGGTTGTGGCAAGGTAAAGCAAATGCCCTCCACTTCTCTGGAAGAAACCACAGTGCCCAGCCATGTTCTAAGCCCTCCCATCCTCCCTGGGCTTCTGGCAGCAGGAGTGAAAAGAGAGGAGCAGAGCACTGGGACCCGTTTGACAAAACCCGGCTTCCCACGGGAAAGTCTTTCACCGCGTGCAGACATGCTCCCAGGTGCCTGGGGCAAGGGGAAGGAAATGCCATACACTGACCTGGAAGAGACCACAGGGCCCAGGCACAGTCTGAACCCTTCCCTCAACCCGGCGGTTTTGCTAGCAGGAGTTCAACCCCAACGAACACAGCCCGGAGACCCCTGAGGCAAAAACGGCTTCCGACGAACAATAGGTGCTTGCTGTGGAACACCTATCCCAAGTGGGGGTAGCCAGCTCAACAAAATGCCACACACCCAGGTGTAAGAAACAACATTGCCCAGGCATGGTCTAAGCCCCTCACCTCGTCCCTGTGCTTTGGGGAGACGGAGGGACACCCGAGGCCCACGGCCCTGAGACCCCTTTGCAAAAAGCCGGCTTCCCACGGAAACAGTTTTCCTGTGGTGCAAACCCTATCCCAAGTGGTTGTGGCAAGGTAAAGCAAATGCCCTCCACTTCTCTGGAAGAAACCACAGTGCCCCGCCATGTTCTAAGCCCTCCCATCCTCCCTGGACTTCTGGCAGCAGGAGTGAAAAGAGAGGAGCAGAGCACTGGGACCCGTTTGACAAAACCCGGCTTCCCACGGGAAAGTCTTTCTCCACGTGCAGAAATGCTCCCAGGTGCCTGGGGCAAGGGGAAGGAAATGCCATACACTGACCTGGAAGAGCCCACAGGGCCCAGGCACAGTCAGAACCCTTCCCTCAACCCGGCGGTTTTGCTAGCAGGAGTTCAACCCCAACGAACACAGCCCGGAGACCCCTGGGGCAAAAACGGCTTCCGACGAACAATAGGCGCTTGCTGTGGAAAACCAATCCCAAGTGGGGGTAGCCAGCTCAAGAAAATGCCACACACCCAGGTGTAAGAAACAACATTGCCCAGGCATGGTCTAAGCCCCTCACCTCGTCCCTGTGCTTTGTGGAGCCGGAGGGACAGCCGAGTCACACGGCCCTGAGACCCCTTTGCAAAAAGCCGGCTTCCCACGGAAAGAGTTTTCCTGAGGTGCAGACCCTATCCCAAGTGGTTGTGGCAAGGTAAAGCAAATGCCCTCCACTTCTCTGGAAGAAACCACAATGCCCAGCCATGTTCTAAGCCCTCCCATCCTCCCTGGGCTTCTGGCAGCAGGAGTGAAAAGAGAGGAGCAGAGCACTGGGACCCGTTTGACAAAACCCGGCTTCCCACGGGAAAGTCTTTCTCCACGTGCAGAAATGCTCCCAGGTGCCTGGGGCAAGGGGAAGGAAATGCCATACACTGACCTGGAAGAGCCCACAGGGCCCAGGCACAGTCAGAACCCTTCCCTCAACCCGGCGGTTTTGCTAGCAGGAGTTCAACCCCAACGAACACAGCCCGGAGACCCCTGGGGCAAAAACGGCTTCCGACGAACAATAGGCGCTTGCTGTGGAAAACCAATCCCAAGTGGGGGTAGCCAGCTCAAGAAAATGCCACACACCCAGGTGTAAGAAACAACATTGCCCAGGCATGGTCTAAGCCCCTCACCTCGTCCCTGTGCTTTGGGGAGCCGGAGGGACAGCCGAGTCACACGGCCCTGAGACCCCTTTGCAAAAAGCCGGCTTCCCACGGAAAGAGTTTTCCTGAGGTGCAGACCCTATCCCAAGTGGTTGTGGCAAGGTAAAGCAAATGCCCTCCACTTCTCTGGAAGAAACCACAATGCCCAGCCATGTTCTAAGCCCTCCCATCCTCCCTGGGCTTCTGGCAGCAGGAGTGAAAAGAGAGGAGCAGAGCACTGGGACCCGTTTGACAAAACCCGGCTTCCCACGGGAAAGTCTTTCTCCACGTGCAGAAATGCTCCCAGGTTCCTGGGGCAAGGGGAAGGAAATGGCATACACTGACCTGGAAGAGACCACAGGGCCCAGGCACGGTCTGAACCCTTCCCTCAACCCGGCGGTTTTGCTAGCAGGAGTTCAACCCCAACGAACACAGCCCGGAGACCCCTGAGGCAAAAACGGCTTCCGACGAACAATAGGCGCTTGCTGTGGAAAACCAATCCCAAGTGGGGGTAGCCAGCTCAACAAAATGCCACACACCCAGGTGTAAGAAACAACATTGCCCAGGGATGGTCTAAGCCCCTCACCTCGTCCCTGTGCTTTAGGGAGCCGGAGGGACACCCGAGGCACACGGCCCTGAGACCGCTTTGCAAAAAGCCGGCTTCCCACGGAAACAGTTTTCCTGAGGTGCAGACCCTATCCCAAGTGGTTGTGGCAAGGTAAAGCAAATGCCCTCCACTTCTCTGGAAGAAACCACAGTGCCCAGACATGTTCTAAGCCCTCCCATCCTCCCTGGGCTTCTGGCAGCAGGAGTGAAAAGAGAGGAGCAGAGCACTGGGCCCCGTTTGACAAAAACCGGCTTCCCACGGGAAAGTCTTTCTCCACGTGCAGACATGCTCCCAGGTGCCTGTGGCAAGTGGAAGGAAATGCCATACACTGACCTGGAAGAGACCACAGGGCCCAGGCACAGTCTGAACCCTTCCCTCAACCCGGCGGTTTTGCTAGCAGGAGTTCAACCCCAACGAACACAGCTCGGGGACGCCTGGGGCAAAAACGGCTTCCGACGATCAATAGGTGCTTGCTGTGGAACACCTATCCCAAGTGGGTGAAGCCAGCTCAACAAAATGCCACACACCCAGGTGTAAGAAACAACATTGCCCAGGCATGGTCTAAGCCCCTCACATCGTCCCTGTGCTTTGGGGAGCCGGAGGGACAGCCGAGGCCCACGACCCTGAGAGCCCTTTGCAAAAAGCCGATTTCCCACGGAAAGAGTTTTCCTGAGGTGCAGAGCCTATCCCAAGTGGTTGTGGCAAGTTAAAGCAAATGCCATCCACTTCTCTGGAAGAAACCACATTGCCCAGCCATGTTCTAAGCCCTCCCATCCTCCCTGGGCTTCTGGCAGCAGGAGCGAAAAGAGAGGAGCACAGCACTGGGACCCATTTGACAAAAACCGGCTTCCCACGGGAAAGTCTTTCTCCACGTGCAGACATGCTCCCAGGTGCCTCTGGCAAGTGGAAGGAAATGCCATACACTGACCTGGAAGAGACCACAGGGCCCAGGCACAATGTGAACCCTTCCCTCAACCCGGCTGTTTTGCTAGCAGGAGTTCAACACCAACGAACACGGCCCGGAGACCCCTGGGGCAAAAACGGCTTCCGACGAATATTTGCTTGCTCTGGAAAACCTATCCCAAGTGGGGGTAGCCACCTCAACAAAATGCCACACACCCAGGTGTAAGAAAGAACATTGCCCAGCCATGGTCTAAGCCCCTCACCTCGTCCCTGTGCTTTGGGGAGCAGGAGGGACAGCCGAGGCCTACGGCCCTGAGACCCCTTTGCAAAAAGCCGGCTTCCCACGGAGACAGTTTTCCTGAGGGGCAGACCCTCTCCCAAGTGGTTGTGGCAAGGTAAAGCAAATGCCCTCCACTTCTCTGGAAGAAACCACAGTGCCCAGCCATGTTCTAAGCCCTCCCATCCTCCCTGGGCTTCTGGCAGCAGGAGTGAAAAGAGAGGAGCAGAGCACTGGGACCCGTTTGACAAAACCCGGCTTCCCATGGGAAAGTCTTTCTCCACGTGCAGACATGCTCCCAGGTGCCTGGGGCAAGGGGAAGGAAATGCCATACACTGACCTGGAAGAGACCACAGGGCCCAGGCACAGTCTGAACCCTTCCCTCAACCCGGCGGTTTTGCTAGCAGGAGTTCAACCCCAACGAACACAGCCCGGAGACCCCTGGGGCAAAAACGGCTTCCGACGAACAATAGGTGCTTGCTGTGTAACACCTATCCCAAGTGGGGGTAGCCAGCTCAACAAAATGCCACACACCCAGGTGTAAGAAACAACATTGCCCAGGCATGGTCTAAGCCCCTCACCTCGTCCCTTTGCTTTGGGGAGCCGGAGGGACACCCGAGGCACACGGCCCTGAGACCCCTTTGCAAAAAGCCGGCTTCCCACGGAGACAGTTTTCCTGAGGTGCAGACCCTATCCCAAGTGGTTGTGGCAAGGTAAAGCAAATGCCCTCCACTTCTCTGGAAGAAACCACAGTGCCCAGCCATGTTCTAAGCCCTCCCATCCTCCCTGGGCTTCTGGCAGCAGGAGTGAAAAGAGAGGAGCAGAGCACTGGGACTCTTTTGACAAAAACCGGCTTCCCACGGGAAAGTCTCCACGTGCAGACATGCTCCCAGGTGCCTGGGGCAAGGGGAAGGAAATGCCATACGCTGACCTGGAAGAGACCACAGGGCCCAGGCACAGTCTGAACCCTTCCCTCAACCCGGCGGTTTTGCTAGCAGGAGTTCAACCCCAACGAACACAGCCCGGAGACCCCTGGGGCAAAAAAGGCTTCCGACGAACAATAGGTGCTTGCTGTGGAACACCTATCCCAAGTGGGGGTAGCCAGCTCAACAAAATGCCACACACCCAGGTGTAAGAAACAACATTGCCCAGGCATGGTCTAAGCCCGTCACCTCGTCCCTGTGCTTTCGGGAGCCGGAGGGACACCCGAGGCACACGGCCCTGAGACCCCTTTGCAAAAGGCCGGCTTCCCACGGAGACAGTTTTCCTGAGGTGCAGACCATATCCCAAGTGGTTGTGGCAAGGTAAAGCAAATGCCCTCCACTTCTCTGGAAGAAACCACAGTGCCCAGCCATGTTCTAAGCCCTCCCATCCTCCCTGGGCTTCTGGCAGCAGGAGTGAAAAGAGAGGAGCAGAGCACTGGGACCCGTTTGACAAAACCCGGCTTCCCACGGGAAAGTCTTTCACCGCGTGCAGACATGCTCCCAGGTGCCTGGGGCAAGGGGAAGGAAATGCCATACACTGACCTGGAAGAGACCACAGGGCCCAGGCACAGTCTGAACCCTTCCCTCAACCCGGCGGTTTTGCTAGCAGGAGTTCAACCCCAACGAACACAGCCCGGAGACCCCTGAGGCAAAAACGGCTTCCGACGAACAATAGGTGCTTGCTGTGGAACACCTATCCCAAGTGGGGGTAGCCAGCTCAACAAAATGCCACACACCCAGGTGTAAGAAACAACATTGCCCAGGCATGGTCTAAGCCCCTCACCTCGTCCCTGTGCTTTGGGGAGACGGAGGGACACCCGAGGCCCACGGCCCTGAGACCCCTTTGCAAAAAGCCGGCTTCCCACGGAGTCAGTTTTCCTGAGGTGCAGACCCTATCCCAAGTGGTTGTGGCAAGGTAAAGCAAATGCCCTCCACTTCTCTGGAAGAAACCACAGTGCCCAGCCATGTTCTAAGCCCTCCCATCCTCCCTGGGCTTCTGGCAGCAGGAGTGAAAAGAGAGGAGCAGAGCACTGGGACCCGTTTGACAAAACCCGGCTTCCCACGGGAAAGTCTTTCGCCGCGTGCAGACATGCTCCCAGGTGCCTGGGGCAAGGGGAAGGAAATGCCATACACTGACCTGGAAGAGACCACAGGGCCCAGGCACAGTCTGAACCCTACCCTCAACCCGGCGGTTTTGCTAGCAGGAGTTCAACCCCAACGAACACAGCCCGGAGACCCCTGAGGCAAAAACGGCTTCCGACGAACAATAGGTGCTTGCTGTGGAACACCTATCCCAAGTGGGGGTAGCCAGCTCAACAAAATGCCACACACCCAGGTGTAAGAAACAACATTGCCCAGGCATGGTCTAAGCCCCTCACCTCGTCCCTGTGCTTTGGGGAGACGGAGGGACACCCGAGGCCCACGGCCCTGAGACCCCTTTGCAAAAAGCCGGCTTCCCACGGAAACAGTTTTCCTGAGGTGCAGACCCTATCCCAAGTGGTTGTGGCAAGGTAAAGCAAATGCCCTCCACTTCTCTGGAAGAAACCACAGTGCCCAGCCATGTTCTAAGCCCTCCCATCCTCCCTGGGCTTCTGGCAGCAGGAGTGAAAAGAGAGGAGCAGAGCACTGGGACCCGTTTGACAAAACCCTGCTTCCCACGGGAAAGTCTTTCTCCACGTGCAGACATGCTCCCAGGTGCCTGTGGCAAGGGAAAGGAAATGCCATACACTGACCTGGAAGAGACCACAGGGCCCAGGCACAGTCTGAACCCTTCCCTCAACCCGGCGGTTTTGCTAGCAGGAGTTCAACCCCAACGAACACAGCCCGGAGACCCCTGGGGCAAAAACGGCTTCCGACGAACAATAGGTGCTTGCTGTGTAACACCTATCCCAAGTGGGGGTAGCCAGCTCAACAAAATGCGACACACCCAGGTGTAAGAAACAACATTGCCCAGGCATGGTCTAAGCCCCTCACCTCGTCCCTTTGCTTTGGGGAGCCGGAGGGACACCCGAGGCACACGGCCCTGAGACCCCTTTGCAAAAAGCCGGCTTCCCACGGAGACAGTTTTCCTGAGGTGCAGACCCTATCCCAAGTGGTTGTGGCAGGGTAAAGCAAATGCCCTCCACTTCTCTGGAAGAAACCACAGTGCCCAGCCATGTTCTAAGCCCTCCCATCCTCCCTGGGCTTCTGGCAGCAGGAGTGAAAAGAGAGGAGCAGAGCACTGGGACCCGTTTGACAAAACCCTGCTTCCCACGGGAAAGTCTTTCTCCACGTGCAGACATGCTCCCAGGTGCCTGTGTCAAGGGAAAGGAAATGCCATACACTGACCTGGAAGAGACCACAGGGCCCAGGCACAGTCTGAACCCTTCCCTCAACCCGGCGGTTTTGCTAGCAGGAGTTCAACCCCAACGAACACAGCCCGGAGACCCCTGAGGCAAAAACGGCTTCGGACGAACAATAGGTGCTTGCTGTGGAACACCTATCCCAAGTGGGGGTAGCCAGCTCAACAAAATGCCACACACCCAGGTGTAAGAAACAACATTGCCCAGGCATGGTCTAAGCCCCACACCTCGTCCCTGTGCTTTGGGGAGCCGGAGGGACACCCGAGGCACACGGCCCTGAGACCCCTTTGCAAAAAGCCAGCTAACCACGGAGACAGTTTTCCTGAGGTGCAGACCCTCTCCCAAGTGGTTGTGGCAAGGTAAAGCAAATGCCCTCCACTTCTCTGGAAGAAACCACAGTGCCCAGCCATGTTCTAAGCCCTCCCATCCTCCCTGGGCTTCTGGCAGCAGGAGTGAAAAGAGAGGAGCAGAGCACTGGGACTCTTTTGACAAAAACCGGCTTCCCACGGGAAAGTCTCCACGTGCAGACATGCTCCCAGGTGCCTGGGGCAAGGGGAAGGAAATGCCATACGCTGACCTGGAAGAGACCACAGGGCCCAGGCACAGTCTGAACCCTTCCCTCAACCCGGCGGTTTTGCTAGCAGGAGTTCAACCCCAACGAACACAGCCCGGAGACCCCAGGGGCAAAAAAGGCTTCCGACGAACAATAGGTGCTTGCTGTGGAACACCTATCCCAAGTGGGGGTAGCCAGCTCAACAAAATGCCACACACCCAGGTGTAAGAAACAACATTGCCCAGGCATGGTCTAAGCCCGTCACCTCGTCCCTGTGCTTTCGGGAGCCGGAGGGACACCCGAGGCACACGGCCCTGAGACCCCTTTGCAAAAGGCCGGCTTCCCACGGAGACAGTTTTCCTGAGGTGCAGACCCTATCCCAAGTGGTTGTGGCAAGGTAAAGCAAATGCCCTCCACTTCTCTGGAAGAAACCACAGTGCCCAGCCATGTTCTAAGCCCTCCCATCCTCCCTGGGCTTCTGGCAGCAGGAGTGAAAAGAGAGGAGCAGAGCACTGGGACCCGTTTGACAAAACCCGGCTTCCCACGGGAAAGTCTTTCGCCGCGTGCAGACATGCTCCCAGGTGCCTGGGGCAAGGGGAAGGAAATGCCATACACTGACCTGGAAGAGACCACAGGGCCCAGGCACAGTCTGAACCCTTCCCTCAACCCGGCGGTTTTGCTAGCAGGAGTTCAACCCCAACGAACACAGCCCGGAGACCCCTGGGGCAAAAACGGCTTCCGACGAACAATAGGTGCTTGCTGTGGAACACCTATCCCAAGTGGGGGTAGCCAGCTCAACAAAATGCCACACACCTAGGTGTAAGAAACAACATTGCACAGGCATGGTCTAAGCCCCTCACCTCGTCCCTGTGCTTTGGGGAGCCGGAGGGACACCCGAGGCCCACGGCCCTGAGACCCCTTTGCAAAAAGCCGGCTTCCCACGGAAACAGTTTTCCTGAGGTGCAGACCCTATCCCAAGTGGTTGTGGCAAGGTAAAGCAAATGCCCTCCCCTTCTCTGGAAGAAACCACAGTGCCCAGCCATGTTCTAAGCCCTCCCATCCTCCCTGGGCTTCTGGCAGCAGGAGTGAAAGAGAGGAGCAGAGCACTGGGACCCGTTTGAAAAAACCCGGATTCCCACGGGAAAGTCTTTCTCCACGTGCAGACATGCTCCCAGGTGCCTCTGGCAAGTGGAAGGAAATGCCATACACTGACCTGGAAGAGACCACAGGGCCAGGCACAATGTGAACCCTTCCCTCAACCCGGCTGTTTTGCTAGCAGGAATTCAACACCAACGAACACAGCCCGGAGACCCCTGGGGCAAAAACGGCTTCCGACGAATAAGATTTGCTTGCTCTGGAAAACCTATCCCAAGTGGGGGTAGCCAGCTCAACAAAATGCCACACACCCAGGTGTAAGAAAGAACATTGCCCAGCCATGGTCTAAGCCCCTCACCTCGTCCCTGTGCTTTGGGGAGCAGGAGGGACAGCCGAGGCCCACGGCCCTGAGACCCCTTTGCAAAAAGCCGGCTTCCCACGGAGACAGTTTTCCTGAGGGGCAGACCCTCTCCCAAGTGGTTGTGGCAAGGTAAAGCAAATGCCCTCCACTTCTCTGGAAGAAACCACAGTGCCCAGCCATGTTCTAAGCCCTCCCATCCTCCCTGGGCTTCTGGCAGCAGGAGTGAAAGAGAGGAGCAGAGCACTGGGACCCGTTTGACAAAAACCGGCTTCACACGGGAAAGTCTTTCTCCACGTGCAGACATGCTCCCAGGTGCCTGGGGCAAGGGGAAGGAAAGGCCATACACTGACCTGGAAGAGACCACAGGGCCCAAGCACAGTCTGAACCCTTCCCTCAACCCGGCGGTTTTCATAGCAGGAGTTCAACCCCAACGAACACAGCCCGGAGACCCCTGGGGCAAAACCGGCTCCGACGTACAATAGGAGCTCGCTGTGGAACACCTATCCCAAGTGGGGGAAGAAAGCTCAACAAAATGCCACACACCCAGGTGTAAGAAAACATTGCACAGGCTTGGTCTAAGCCCCTCACCTCGTCCCTGTGCTTTGGGGAGCCGGAGGGACAGCCGAGGCACAAGGCCCTGAGACCCCTTTGCAAAAAGCCGGCTTCCCACGGAAACAGTTTTCCTGATGTGCAGACCCTATCCCAAGTGGTTGTGTCAAGGTAAAGCAAATGCCCTCCACTTCTCTGGAAGAAACCACAGTGCCCAGCCATGTTCTAAGCCCTCCCATCCTCCCTGGGCTTCTGGCAGCAGGAGTGAAAAGAGAGGAGCAGAGCACTGGGACCCGTTTGACAAAACCCGGCTTCCCACGGGAAAGTCTTTCTCCACGTGCAGACATGCTCCCAGGTGCCTGTGGCAAGGGGAAGGAAATGCCATACACTGACCTGGAAGAGACCACAGGGCCCAGGCACAGTCTGAACCCTTCCCTCAACCCGGCGGTTTTGCTAGCAGGAGTTCAACCCCAACGAACACAGCCCGGGGACGCCTGGGGCAAAAACGGCTTCCGACGATCAATAGGTGCTTGCTGTGGAACACCTATCCCAAGTGGGTGAAGCCAGCTCAACAAAATGCCACACACCCAGGTGTAAGAAACAACATTGCCCAGGCATGGTCTAAGCCCCTCACATAGTCCCTGTGCTTTGGGGAGCCGGAGGGACAGCCGAGGCCCACGACCCTGAGAGCCCTTTGCAAAAAGCCGATTTCCCACGGGAAGAGTTTTCCTGAGGTGCAGAGCCTATCCCAAGTGGTTGTGGCAAGTTAAAGCAAATGCCATCCACTTCTCTGGAAGAAACCACATTGCCCAGTCATGTTCTAAGCCCTCCCATCCTCCCTGGGCTTCTGGCAGCAGGAGCGAAAGGAGAGGAGCACAGCACTGGGACCCATTTGACAAAAACCGGCTTCCCACGGGAAAGTCTTTCTCCACGTGCAGACATGCTCCCAGGTGCCTCTGGCAAGTGGAAGGAAATGCCATACACTGACCTGGAAGAGACCACAGGGCCCAGGCACAATGTGAACCCTTCCCTCAACCCGGCTGTTTTGCTAGCAGGAGTTCAACACCAACGAACACGGCCCGGAGACCCCTGGGGCAAAAACGGCTTCCGACGAATAAGATTTGCTTGCTCTGGAAAACCTATCCCAAGTGGGGGAAGCCAGCTCAACAAAATGCCACACACCCAGGTGTAAGAAAGAACATTGCCCAGCCATGGTCTAAGCCCCTCACCTCGTCCCTGTGCTTTGGGGAGCAGGAGGGACAGCCGAGGCCCACGGCCCTGAGACCCCTTTGCAAAAACCGGCTTCCCACGGAGACAATTTTCCTGAGGGGCAGACCCTCTCCCAAGTGGTTGTGGCAAGGTAAAGCAAATGCCCTCCACTTCTCTGGAAGAAACCACAGTGCCCAGCCATGTTCTAAGCCCTCCCATCCTCCCTGGGCTTCTGGCAGCAGGAGTGAAAAGAGAGGAGCAGAGCACTGGGACCCGTTTGACAAAACCCGGCTTCCCATGGGAAAGTCTTTCTCCACGTGCAGACATGCTCCCAGGTGCCTGGGGCAAGGGGAAGGAAATGTCATGCACTGACCTGGAAGAGACCACAGGGCCCAGGCACAGTCTGAACCCTTCCCTCAACCCGGCGGTTTTGCTAGCAGGAGTTCAACCCCAACGAACACAGACCGGAGACCCCTGGGGCAAAAACGGCTTCCGACGAACAATAGGTGCTTGCTGTGTAACACCTATCCCAAGTGGGGGTAGCCAGCTCAACAAAATGCCACACACCCAGGTGTAAGAAACAACATTGCCCAGGCATGGTCTAAACCCCTCACCTCGTCCCTTTGCTTTGGGGAGCCGGAGGGACACCCGAGGCACACGGCCCTGAGACGCCTTTGCAAAAAGCCGGCTTCCCACGGAGACAGTTTTCCTGAGGTGCAGACCCTATCCCAAGTGGTTGTGGCAAGGTAAAGCAAATGCCCTCCACTTCTCTGGAAGAAACCACAGTGCCCAGCCATGTTCTAAGCCCTCCCATCCTCCCTGGGCTTCTGGCAGCAGGAGTGAAAAGAGAGGAGCAGAGCACTGGGACCCGTTTGACAAAACCCGGCTTCCCACGGGAAAGTCTTTCTCCACGTGCACACATACTCCCAGGTGCCTGGGGCAAGGGGAAGGAAATGCCATACACTGACCTGGAAGAGACCACAGGGCCCAGGCACAGTCTGAACCCTTCCCTCAACCCGGCGGTTTTGTTAGCAGGAGTTCAACCCCAACGAACACAGCCCGGAAACCCCTGGGGCAAAAACGGCTTCCGACGAACAATAGGTGCTTGCTGTGGAACACCTATCCCAAGTGGGGGTAGCCAGCTCAACAAAATGCCACACACCCAGGTGTAAGAAACAACATTGCCCAGGCATGGTCTAAGCCCCTCACCTCGTCCCTGTGCTTTGGGGAGCCGGAGGGACACCCGAGGCCCACGGCCCTGAGACCCCTTTGCAAAAAGCCGGCTTCCCACGGAAACAGTTTTCCTGTGGTGCAAACCCTATCCCAAGTGGTTGTGGCAAGGTAAAGCAAATGCCCTCCACTTCTCTGGAAGAAACCACAGTGCCCAGCCATGTTCTAAGCCCTCCCATCCTCCCTGGACTTCTGGCAGCAGGAGTGAAAAGAGAGGAGCAGAGCACTGGGACCCGTTTGACAAAACCCGGCTTCCCACGGGAAAGTCTTTCTCCACGTGCAGAAATGCTCCCAGGTGCCTGTGGCAAGGGGAAGGAAATGCCATACACTGACCTGGAAGAGCCCACAGGGCCCAGGCACAGTCAGAACCCTTCCCTCAACCCGGCGGTTTTGCTAGCAGGAGTTCAACCCCAACGAACACAGCCCGGAGACCCCTGAGGCAAAAACGGCTTCGGACGAACAATAGGTGCTTGCTGTGGAACACCTATCCCAAGTGGGGGTAGCCAGCTCAACAAAATGCCACACACCCAGGTGTAAGAAACAACATTGCCCAGGCATGGTCTAAGCCCCACACCTCGTCCCTGTGCTTTGGGGAGCCGGAGGGACACCCGAGGCACACGGCCCTGAGACCCCTTTGCAAAAAGCCAGCTAACCACGGAGACAGTTTTCCTGAGGTGCAGACCCTCTCCCAAGTGGTTGTGGCAAGGTAAAGCAAATGCCCTCCACTTCTCTGGAAGAAACCACAGTGCCCAGCCATGTTCTAAGCCCTCCCATCCTCCCTGGGCTTCTGGCAGCAGGAGTGAAAAGAGAGGAGCAGAGCACTGGGACCCGTTTGACATACCCGGCTTCCCACGGGAAAGTTTTTCGCCGCGTGCAGACATGCTCCCAGGTGCCTGTGGCAAGGGGAAGGAAATGCCATACACTGACCTGGAAGAGACCACAGGGCCCAAACACAGTCTGAACCCTTCCCTCAACCCGGCGGTTTTCCTAGCAGGAGTTCAACCCCAACGAACACAGCCCGGAGACCCCTGGGGCAAAACCGGCTCCGACGTACAATAGGAGCTCGCTGTGGAACACCTATCCCAAGTGGGGGAAGAAAGCTCAACAAAATGCCACACACCCAGGTGTAAGAAAACATTGCACAGGCTTGGTCTAAGCCCCTCACCTCGTCCCTGTGCTTTGGGGAGCCGGAGGGACAGCCGAGGCACAAGGCCCTTAGACCCCTTTGCAAAAACCCGGCTTCCCACGGAGACAGTTTTCCTGAGGGGCAGACCCTCTCCCAAGTGGTTGTGTCAAGGTAAAGCAAATGCCCTCCACTTCTCTGGAAGAAACCACAGTGCCCAGCCATGTTCTAAGCCCTCCCATCCTCCCTGGGCTTCTGGCAGCAGGAGTGAAAAGAGAGGAGCAGAGCACTGGGACCCGTTTGACAAAACCCGGCTTCCCACGGGAAAGTCTTTCTCCACGTGCAGACATGCTCCCAGGTGCCTGTGGCAAGGGGAAGGAAATGCCATACACTGACCTGGAAGAGACCACAGGGCCCAGGCACAGTCTGAACCCTTCCCTCAACCCGGCGGTTTTGCTAGCAGGAGTTCAACCCCAACGAACACAGCCCGGGGACGCCTGGGGCAAAAACGGCTTCCGACGATCAATAGGTGCTTGCTGTGGAACACCTATCCCAAGTGGGTGAAGCCAGCTCAACAAAATGCCACACAACCAGGTGTAAGAAACAACATTGCCCAGGCATGGTCTAAGCCCCTCACATCGTCCCTGTGCTTTGGGGAGCCGGAGGGACAGCCGAGGCCCACGACCCTGAGAGCCCTTTGCAAAAAGCCGATTTCCCACGGAAAGAGTTTTCCTGAGGTGCAGAGCCTATCCCAAGTGGTTGTGGCAAGTTAAAGCAAACGCCATCCACTTCTCTGGAAGAAACCTCATTGCCCAGCCATGTACTAAGCCCTCCCATCCTCCCTGGGCTTCTGGCAGCAGGAGCGAAAAGAGAGGAGCACAGCACTGGGACCCATTTGACAAAAACCGGCTTCCCACGGGAAAGTCTTTCTCCACGTGCAGACATGCTCCCAGGTGCCTCTGGCAAGTGGAAGGAAATGCCATACACTGACCTGGAAGAGACCACAGGGCCCAGGCACAATGTGAACCCTTCCCTCAACCCGGCTGTTTTGCTAGCAGGAGTTCAACACCAACGAACACGGCCCGGAGACCCCTGGGGTAAAAACGGCTTCCGACGAATAAGATTTGCTTGCTCTGGAAAACCTATCCCAAGTGGGGGTAGCCAGCACAACAAAATGCCACACACCCAGGTGTAAGAAAGAACATTGCCCAGCCATGGTCTAAGCCCCTCACCTCGTCCCTGTGCTTTGGGGAGCAGGAGGGACAGCCGAGGCCCACGGCCCTGAGACCCCTTTGCAAAAAGCCGGCTTCCCACGGAGACAGTTTTCCTGAGGGGCAGACCCTCTCCCAAGTGGTTGTGGCAAGGTAAAGCAAATGCCCTCCACTTCTCTGGAAGAAACCACAGTGCCCAGCCATGTTCTAAGCCCTCCCATCCTCCCTGGGCTTCTGGCAGCAGGAGTGAAAAGAGAGGAGCAGAGCACTGGGACCCGTTTGACAAAACCCGGCTTCCCATGGGAAAGTCTTTCTCCACGTGCAGACATGCTCCCAGGTGCCTGGGGCAAGGGGAAGGAAATGTCATACACGGACCTGGAAGAGACCACAGGGCCCAGGAACTGTCTGAACCCTTCCCTCAACCCGGCGGTTTTGCTAGCAGGAGTTCAACCCCAACGAACACAGCCCGGAGACCCCTGGGGCAAAAACGGCTTCCGACGAACAATAGGTGCTTGCTGTGTAACACCTATCCCAAGTGGGGGTAGCCAGCTCAACAAAATGCGACACACCCAGGTGTAAGAAACAACATTGCCCAGGCATGGTCTAAGCCCCTCACCTCGTCCCTTTGCTTTGGGGAGCCGGAGGGACACCCGAGGCACACGGCCCTGAGACCCCTTTGCAAAAAGCCGGCTTCCCACGGAGACAGTTTTCCTGAGGTGCAGACCCTATCCCAAGTGGTTGTGGCAGGGTAAAGCAAATGCCCTCCAGTTCTCTGGAAGAAACCACAGTGCCCAGCCATGTTCTAAGCCCTCCCATCCTCCCTGGGCTTCTGGCAGCAGGAGTGAAAAGAGAGGAGCAGAGCACTGGGACCCGTTTGACAAAACCCTGCTTCCCACGGGAAAGTCTTTCTCCACGTGCAGACATGCTCCCAGGTGCCTGTGGCAAGGGAAAGGAAATGCCATACACTGACCTGGAAGAGACCACAGGGCCCAGGCACAGTCTGAACCCTTCCCTCAACCCGGCGGTTTTGCTAGCAGGAGTTCAACCCCAACGAACACAGCCCGGAGACCCCTGAGGCAAAAACGGCTTCGGACGAACAATAGGTGCTTGCTGTGGAACACCTATCCCAAGTGGGGGTAGCCAGCTCAACAAAATGCCACACACCCAGGTGTAAGAAACAACATTGCCCAGGCATGGTCTAAGCCCCACACCTCGTCCCTGTGCTTTGGGGAGCCGGAGGGACACCCGAGGCACACGGCCCTGAGACCCCTTTGCAAAAAGCCAGCTAACCACGGAGAAAGTTTTCCTGAGGTGCAGACCCTCTCCCAAGTGGTTGTGGCAAGGTAAAGCAAATGCCCTCCACTTCTCTGGAAGAAACCACAGTGCCCAGCCATGTTCTAAGCCCTCCCATCCTCCCTGGGCTTCTGGCAGCAGGAGTGAAAAGAGAGGAGCAGAGCACTGGGACCCATTTGACAAAAACCGGCTTC
This sequence comes from Ursus arctos, assembly GCF_023065955.2. Lineage (NCBI taxonomy): Eukaryota > Metazoa > Chordata > Mammalia > Carnivora > Ursidae > Ursus > Ursus arctos. The sequence continues at coordinate 3,118,028 of NW_026623078.1, read as the reverse complement.
CCACGGGAAAGTCTTTCGCCGCGTGCAGACATGCTCCCAGGTGCCTGGGGCAAGGGGAAGGAAATGCCATACACTGACCTGGAAGAGACCACAGGGCCCAGGCACAGTCTGAACCCTTCCCTCAACCCGGCGGTTTTGCTAGCAGGAGTTCAACCCCAACGAACACAGCCCGGAGACCCCTGGGGCAAAAACGGCTTCCGACGAACAATAGGTGCTTGCTGTGGAACACCTATCCCAAGTGGGGGTAGCCAGCTCAACAAAATGCCACACACCTAGGTGTAAGAAACAACATTGCACAGGCATGGTCTAAGCCCCTCACCTCGTCCCTGTGCTTTGGGGAGCCGGAGGGACACCCGAGGCCCACGGCCCTGAGACCCCTTTGCAAAAAGCCGGCTTCCCACGGAAACAGTTTTCCTGAGGTGCAGACCCTATCCCAAGTGGTTGTGGCAAGGTAAAGCAAATGCCCTCCACTTCTCTGGAAGAAACCACAGTGCCCAGCCATGTTCTAAGCCCTCCCATCCTCCCTGGGCTTCTGGCAACAGGAGTGAAAGAGAGGAGCAGAGCACTGGGACCCGTTTGAAAAAACCCGGCTTCCCACGGGAAAGTCTTTCTCCACGTGCAGACATGCTCCCAGGTGCCTCTGGCAAGTGGAAGGAAATGCCATACACTGACCTGGAAGAGACCACAGGGCCAGGCACAATGTGAACCCTTCCCTCAACCCGGCTGTTTTGCTAGCATGAATTCAACACCAACGAACACAGCCCGGAGACCCCTGGGGCAAAAACGGCTTCCGACGAATAAGATTTGCTTGCTCTGGAAAACCTATCCCAAGTGGGGGTAGCCAGCTCAACAAAATGCCACACACCCAGGTGTAAGAAAGAACATTGCCCAGCCATGGTCTAAGCCCCTCACCTCGTCCCTGTGCTTTGGGGAGCAGGAGGGACAGCCGAGGCCCACGGCCCTGAGACCCCTTTGCAAAAAGCCGGCTTCCCACGGAGACAGTTTTCCTGAGGGGCAGACCCTCTCCCAAGTGGTTGTGGCAAGGTAAAGCAAATGCCCTCCACTTCTCTGGAAGAAACCACAGTGCCCAGCCATGTTCTAAGCCCTCCCATCCTCCCTGGGCTTCTGGCAGCAGGAGTGAAAGAGAGGAGCAGAGCACTGGGACCCGTTTGACAAAAACCGGCTTCACACGGGAAAGTCTTTCTCCACGTGCAGACATGCTCCCAGGTGCATGGGGCAAGGGGAAGGAAATGCCATACACTGACCTGGAAGAGACCACAGGGCCCAAGCACAGTCTGAACCCTTCCCTCAACCCGGCGGTTTTCCTAGCAGGAGTTCAACCCCAACGAACACAGCCCGGAGACCCCTGGGGCAAAACCGGCTCCGACGTACAATAGGAGCTCGCTGTGGAACACCTATCCCAAGTGGGGGAAGAAAGCTCAACAAAATGCCACACACCCAGGTGTAAGAAAACATTGCACAGGCTTGGTCTAAGCCCCTCACCTCGTCCCTGTGCTTTGGGGAGCCGGAGGGACAGCCGAGGCACAAGGCCCTGAGACCCCTTTGCAAAAAGCCGGCTTCCCACGGAAACAGTTTTCCTGATGTGCAGACCCTATCCCATGTGGTTGTGTCAAGGTAAAGCAAATGCCCTCCACTTCTCTGGAAGAAACCACAGTGCCCAGCCATGTTCTAAGCCCTCCCATCCTCCCTGGGCTTCTGGCAGCAGGAGTGAAAAGAGAGGAGCAGAGCACTGGGACCCGTTTGACAAAACCCGGCTTCCCACGGGAAAGTCTTTCTCCACGTGCAGACATGCTCCCAGGTGCCTGTGGCAAGGGGAAGGAAATGCCATACACTGACCTGGAAGAGACCACAGGGCCCAGGCACAGTCTGAACCCTTCCCTCAACCCGGCGGTTTTGCTAGCAGGAGTTCAACCCCAACGAACACAGCCCTGGGACGCCTGGGGCAAAAACGGCTTCCGACGATCAATAGGTGCTTGCTGTGGAACACCTATCCCAAGTGGGTGAAGCCAGCTCAACAAAATGCCACACACCCAGGTGTAAGAAACAACATTGCCCAGGCATGGTCTAAGCCCCTCACATCGTCCCTGTGCTTTGGGGAGCCGGAGGGACAGCCAAGGCCCACGACCCTGAGAGCCCTTTGCAAAAAGCCGATTTCCCACGGAAAGAGTTTTCCTGAGGTGCAGAGCCTATCCCAAGTGGTTGTGGCAAGTTAAAGCAAATGCCATCCACTTCTCTGGAAGAAACCACATTGCCCAGTCATGTTCTAAGCCCTCCCATCCTCCCTGGGCTTCTGGCAGCAGGAGCGAAAAGAGAGGAGCACAGCACTGGGACCCATTTGACAAAAACCGGCTTCCCACGGGAAAGTCTTTCTCCACGTGCAGACATGCTCCCAGGTGCCTCTGGCAAGTGGAAGGAAATGCCATACACTGACCTGGAAGAGACCACAGGGCCCAGGCACAATGTGAACCCTTCCCTCAACCCGGCTGTTTTGCTAGCAGGAGTTCAACACCAACGAACACGGCCCGGAGACCCCTGGGGCAAAAACGGCTTCCGACGAATAAGATTTGCTTGCTCTGGAAAACCTATCCCAAGTGGGGGAAGCCAGCTCAACAAAATGCCACACACCCAGGTGTAAGAAAGAACATTGCCCAGCCATGGTCTAAGCCCCTCACCTCGTCCCTGTGCTTTGGGGAGCAGGAGGGACAGCCGAGGCCCACGGCCCTGAGACCCCTTTGCAAAAACCGGCTTCCCACGGAGACAATTTTCCTGAGGGGCAGACCCTCTCCCAAGTGGTTGTGGCAAGGTAAAGCAAATGCCCTCCACTTCTCTGGAAGAAACCACAGTGCCCAGCCATGTTCTAAGCCCTCCCATCCTCCCTGGGCTTCTGGCAGCAGGAGTGAAAAGAGAGGAGCAGAGCACTGGGACCCGTTTGACAAAACCCGGCTTCCCATGGGAAAGTCTTTCTCCACGTGCAGACATGCTCCCAGGTGCCTGGGGCAAGGGGAAGGAAATGTCATGCACTGACCTGGAAGAGACCACAGGGCCCAGGCACAGTCTGAACCCTTCCCTCAACCCGGCGGTTTTGCTAGCAGGAGTTCAACCCCAACGAACACAGCCCGGAGACCCCTGGGGCAAAAACGGCTTCCGACGAACAATAGGTGCTTGCTGTGTAACACCTATCCCAAGTGGGGGTAGCCAGCTCAACAAAATGCGACACACCCAGGTGTAAGAAACAACATTGCCCAGGCATGGTCTAAGCCCCTCACCTCGTCCCTTTGCTTTGGGGAGCCGGAGGGACACCCGAGGCACACGGCCCTGAGACCCCTTTGCAAAAAGCCGGCTTCCCACGGAGACAGTTTTCCTGAGGTGCAGACCCTATCCCAAGTGGTTGTGGCAAGGTAAAGCAAATGCCCTCCACTTCTCTGGAAGAAACCACAGTGCCCAGCCATGTTCTAAGCCCTCCCATCCTCCCTGGGCTTCTGGCAGCAGGAGTGAAAAGAGAGGAGCAGAGCACTGGGACCCGTTTGACAAAAACCGGCTTCACACGGGAAAGTCTTTCTCCACGTGCAGACATGCTCCAAGGTGCCTGGGGCAAGGGGAAGGAAATGCCATACACTGACCTGGAAGAGACCACAGGGCCCAGGCACAGTCTGAACCCTTCCCTCAACCCGGCGGTTTTGCTAGCAGGAGTTCAACCCCAACGAACACAGCCCGGAAACCCCTGGGGCAAAAACGGCTTCCGACGAACAATAGGTGCTTGCTGTGGAACACCTATCCCAAGTGGGGGTAGCCAGCTCAACAAAATGCCACACACCCAGGTGTAAGAAACAACATTGCCCAGGCATGGTCTAAGCCCCTCACCTCGTCCCTGTGCTTTGGGGAGCCGGAGGGACACCCGAGGCCCACGGCCCTGAGACCCCTTTGCAAAAAGCCGGCTTCCCACGGAAACAGTTTTCCTGTGGTGCAAACCCTATCCCAAGTGGTTGTGGCAAGGTAAAGCAAATGCCCTCCACTTCTCTGGAAGAAACCACAGTGCCCAGCCATGTTCTAAGCCCTCCCATCCTCCCTGGACTTCTGGCAGCAGGAGTGAAAAGAGAGGAGCAGAGCACTGGGACCCGTTTGACAAAACCCGGCTTCCCACGGGAAAGTCTTTCTCCACGTGCAGAAATGCTCCCAGGTGCCTGTGGCAAGGGGAAGGAAATGCCATACACTGACCTGGAAGAGCCCACAGGGCCCAGGCACAGTCAGAACCCTTCCCTCAACCCGGCGGTTTTGCTAGCAGGAGTTCAACCCCAACGAACACAGCCCGGAGACCCCTGAGGCAAAAACGGCTTCGGACGAACAATAGGTGCTTGCTGTGGAACACCTATCCCAAGTGGGGGTAGCCAGCTCAACAAAATCCCACACACCCAGGTGTAAGAAACAACATTGCCCAGGCATGGTCTAAGCCCCACACCTCGTCCCTGTGCTTTGGGGAGCCGGAGGGACACCCGAGGCACACGGCCCTGAGACCCCTTTGCAAAAAGCCAGCTAACCACGGAGACAGTTTTCCTGAGGTGCAGACCCTCTCCCAAGTGGTTGTGGCAAGGTAAAGCAAATGCCCTCCACTTCTCTGGAAGAAACCACAGTGCCCAGCCATGTTCTAAGCCCTCCCATCCTCCCTGGGCTTCTGGCAGCAGGAGTGAAAAGAGAGGAGCAGAGCAGTGGGACCCGTTTGACAAAAACCGGCTTCCCAGGGGATAGTCTTTCTCCACGTGCAGACATGCTCCCAGGTACCTGTGGCAAGGGGAAGGAAATGCCATACACTGACCTGGAAGAGACCACAGGGCCCAAACACAGTCTGAACCCTTCCCTCAACCCGGCGGTTTTCCTAGCAGGAGTTCAACCCCAACGAACACAGCCCGGAGACCCCTGGGGCAAAACCGGCTCCGACGTACAATAGGAGCTCGCTGTGGAACACCTATCCCAAGTGGGTGAAGCCAGCTCAACAAAATGCCACACAACCAGGTGTAAGAAACAACATTGCCCAGGCATGGTCTAAGCCCCTCACATCGTCCCTGTGCTTTGGGGAGCCGGAGGGACAGCGGAGGCCCACGACCCTGAGAGCCCTTTGCAAAAAGCCGATTTCCCACGGAAAGAGTTTTCCTGAGGTGCAGACCCTATCCCAAGTGGTTGTGGCAAGGTAAAGCAAATGCCCTCCACTTCTCTGGAAGAAACCACAGTGCCCAGCCATGTTCTAAGCCCTCCCATCCTCCCTGGGCTTCTGGCAGCAGGAGTGAAAAGAGAGGAGCAGAGCACTGGGACCCGTTTGACAAAACCCTGCTTCCCACGGGAAAGTCTTTCTCCACGTGCAGACATGCTCCCAGGTGCCTGTGGCAAGGGAAAGGAAATGCCATACACTGACCTGGAAGAGACCACAGGGCCCAGGCACAGTCTGAACCCTTCCCTCAACCCGGCGGTTTTGCTAGCAGGAGTTCAACCCCAACGAACACAGCCCGGAGACCCCTGAGGCAAAACCGGCTCCGACGTACAATAGGAGCTTGCTGTGGAACACCTATCCCAAGTGGGGGAAGAAAGCTCAACAAAATGCCACACACCCAGGTGTAAGAAAACATTGCACAGGCTTGGTCTAAGCCCCTCACCTCGTCCCTGTGCTTTGGGGAGCCGGAGGGACACCCGAGGCCCACGGCCCTGAGACCCCTTTGCAAAAAGCCGGCTTCCCACGGAAAAAGTTTTCCTGAGGTGCAGACCCTCTCCCAAGTGGTTGTGTCAAGGTAAAGCAAATGCCCTCCACTTCTCTGGAAGAAACCACAGTGCCCAGCCATGTTCTAAGCCCTCCCATCCTCCCTGGGCTTCTGGCAGCAGGAGTGAAAAGAGAGGAGCAGAGCACTGGGACCCGTTTGACAAAACCCGTCTTCCCACGGGAAAGTCTTTCTCCACGTGCAGACATGCTCCCAGGTGCCTGTGGCAAGGGGAAGGAAATGCCATACACTGACCTGGAAGAGACCACAGGGCCCAGGCACAGTCTGAACCCTTCCCTCAACCCGGCGGTTTTGCTAGCAGGAGTTCAACCCCAAGGAACACAGCCCGGAGACCCCTGGGGCAAAAAAGGCTTCCGACGAACAATAGGTGCTTGCTGTGGAACACCTATCCCAAGTGGGGGTAGCCAGCTCAACAAAATGCCACACACCCAGGTGTAAGAAACAACATTGCCCAGGCATGGTCTAAGCCCCTCACCTCGTCCCTGTGCTTTCGGGAGCCGGAGGGACACCCGAGGCACACGGCCCTGAGACCCCTTTGCAAAAGGCCGGCTTCCCACGGAGACAGTTTTCCTGAGGTGCAGACCCTATCCCAAGTGGTTGTGGCAAGGTAAAGCAAATGCCCTCCACTTCTCTGGAAGAAACCACAGTGCCCAGCCATGTTCTAAGCCCTCCCATCCTCCCTGGGCTTCTGGCAGCAGGAGTGAAAAGAGAGGAGCAGAGCACTGGGACCCGTTTGACAAAACCCGGCTTCCCACGGGAAAGTCTTTCGCCGCGTGCAGACATGCTCCCAGGTGCCTGGGGCAAGGGGAAGGAAATGCCATACACTGACCTGGAAGAGACCACAGGGCCCAGGCACAGTCTGAACCCTTCTCTCAACCCGGCGGTTTTGCTAGCAGGAGTTCAACCCCAACGAACACAGCCCGGAGACCCCTGGGGCAAAAACGGCTTCCGACGAACAATAGGTGCTTGCTGTGGAACACCTATCCCAAGTGGGGGTAGCCAGCTCAACAAAATGCCACACACCCAGGTGTAAGAAACAACATTGCACAGGCATGGTCTAAGCCCCTCACCTCGTCCCTGTGCTTTCGGGAGCCGGAGGGACACCCGAGGCCCACGGCCCTGAGACCCCTTTGCAAAAAGCCGGCTTCCCTCGGAAACAGTTTTCCTGAGGTACAGACCCTATCCCAAGTGGTTGTGGCAAGGTAAAGCAAATGCCCTCCACTTCTCTGGAAGAAACCACAGTGCCCAGCCATGTTCTAAGCCCTCTCATCCTCCCTGGGCTTCTGGCAGCAGGAGTGAAAGAGAGGAGCAGAGCACTGGGACCCGTTTGACAAAACCCGGCTTCCAACGGGAAAGTCTTTCTCCACGTGCAGACATGCTCCCAGGTGCCTGGGGCAAGGGGAAGGAAATGCCATACACTGACCTGGAAGAGCCCACAGGGCCCAGGCACAGTCTGAACCCTTCCCTCAACCCGGCGGGTTTGCTAGCAGGAGTTCAACCCCAACGAACACAGCCCGGAGACCCCTGAGGCAAAAACGGCTTCCGACGAACAATAGGCGCTTGCTGTGGAAAACCAATCCCAAGTGGGGGTAGCCAGCTCAACAAAATGCCACACACCCAGGTGTAAGAAACAACATTGCCCAGGCATGGTCTAAGCCCCTCACCTCGTCCCTGTGCTTTCGGGAGCCGGAGGGACACCCGAGGCACACGGCCCTGAGACCGCTTTGCAAAAAGCCGGCTTCCCACGGAAACAGTTTTCCTGAGGTGCAGACCCTATCCCAAGTGGTTGTGGCAAGGTAAAGCAAATGCCCTCCACTTCTCTGGAAGAAACCACAGTGCCCAGCCATGTTCTAAGCCCTCCCATCCTCCCTGGGCTTCTGGCAGCAGGAGTGAAAAGAGAGGAGCAGAGCACTGGGCCCCGTTTGACAAAAACCGGCTTCCCACGGGAAAGTCTTTCTCCACGTGCAGACATGCTCCCAGGTGCCTGTGGCAAGGGGAAGGAAATGCCATACACTGACCTGGAAGAGACCACAGGGCCCAGGCACAGTCTGAACCCTTCCCTCAACCCGGCGGTTTTGCTAGCAGGAGTTCAACCCCAACGAACACAGCCCGGATTCCCCTGAGGCAAAAACGGCTTCGGACGAACAATAGGTGCTTGCTGTGGAACACCTATCCCAAGTGGGGGTAGGCAGCTCAACAAAATGCCACACACCCAGGTGTAAGAAACAACATTGCCCAGGCATGGTCTAAGCCCCTCACCTCGTCCCTGTGCTTTGGGGAGCCGGAGGGACAGCCGAGGCACACGGCCCTGAGACCCCTTTGTAAAAAGCCAGCTTCCCACGGAGACAGTTTTCCTGAGGTGCAGACCCTCTCCCAAGTGGTTGTGGCAAGGTAAAGCAAATGCCCTCCACTTCTCTGGAAGAAACCACAGTGCCCAGCCATGTTCTAAGCCCTCCCATCCTCCCTGGGCTTCTGGCAGCAGGAGTGAAAAGAGAGGAGCAGAGCACTGGGACCCTTTTGACAAAAACCGGCTTCCCAGGGGAAAGTCTTTCTCCACGTGCAGACATGTCCCAGGTGCCTGTGGCAAGGGGAAGGAAATGCCATACACTGACCTGGAAGAGACCACAGGGCCCAAGCACAGTCTGAACCCTTCCCTCAACCCGGCGGTTTTCCTAGCAGGAGTTCAACCCCAACGAACACAGCCCGGAGACCCCTGGGGCAAAACCGGCTCCGACGTACAATAGGAGCTTGCTCTGGAACACCTATCCCAAGTGGGGGTAGCCAGCTCAACAAAATGCCACACACCCAGGTATAAGAAACAACATTGCCCAGGCATGGTCTAAGCCCCACACCTCGTCCCTGTGCTTTGGGGAGCCGGAGGGACACCCGAGGCACACGGCCCTGAGACCCCTTTGCAAAAAGCCAGCTAACCACGGAGACAGTTTTCCTGAGGTGCAGACCCTCTCCCAAGTGGTTGTGGCAAGGTAAAGCAAATGCCCTCCACTTCTCTGGAAGAAACCACAGTGCCCAGCCATGTTCTAAGCCCTCCCATCCTCCCTGGGCTTCTGGCAGCAGGAGTGAAAAGAGAGGAGCAGAGCACTGGGACTCTTTTGACAAAAACCGGCTTCCCACGGGAAAGTCTCCACGTGCAGACATGCTCCCAGGTGCCTGGGGCAAGGGGAAGGAAATGCCATACGCTGACCTGGAAGAGACCACAGGGCCCAGGCACAGTCTGAACCCTTCCCTCAACCCGGCGGTTTTGCTAGCAGGAGTTCAACCCCAACGAACACAGCCCGGAGACCCCTGGGGCAAAAAAGGCTTCCGACGAACAATAGGTGCTTGCTGTGGAACACCTATCCCAAGTGGGGGTAGCCAGCTCAACAAAATGCCACACACCCAGGTGTAAGAAACAACATTGCCCAGGCATGGTCTAAGCCCCTCACCTCGTCCCTGTGCTTTCGGGAGCCGGAGGGACACCCGAGGCACACGGCCCTGAGACCCCTTTGCAAAAGGCCGGCTTCCCACGGAGACAGTTTTCCTGAGGTGCAGACCCTATCCCAAGTGGTTGTGGCAAGGTAAAGCAAATGCCCTCCACTTCTCTGGAAGAAACCACAGTGCCCAGCCATGTTCTAAGCCCTCCCATCCTCCCTGGGCTTCTGGCAGCAGGAGTGAAAAGAGAGGAGCAGAGCACTGGGACCCGTTTGACAAAACCCGGCTTCCCACGGGAAAGTCTTTCGCCGCGTGCAGACATGCTCCCAGGTGCCTGGGGCAAGGGGAAGGAAATGCCATACACTGACCTGGAAGAGACCACAGGGCCCAGGCACAGTCTGAACCCTTCCCTCTACCCGGCGGTTTTGCTAGCAGGAGTTCAACCCCAACGAACACAGCCCGGAGACCCCTGAGGCAAAAACGGCTTCCGACGAACAATAGGTGCTTGCTGTGGAACACCTATCCCAAGTGGGGGTAGCCAGCTCAACAAAATGCCACACACCCAGGTGTAAGAAACAACATTGCCCAGGCATGGTCTAAGCCCCTCACCTCGTCCCTGTGCTTTGGGGAGACGGAGGGACACCCGAGGCCCACGGCCCTGAGACCCCTTTGCAAAAAGCCGGCTTCCCACGGAGTCAGTTTTCCTGAGGTGCAGACCCTATCCCAAGTGGTTGTGGCAAGGTAAAGCAAATGCCCTCCACTTCTCTGGAAGAAACCACAGTGCCCAGCCATGTTCTAAGCCCTCCCATCCTCCCTGGGCTTCTGGCAGCAGGAGTGAAAAGAGAGGAGCAGAGCACTGGGACCCGTTTGACAAAACCCGGCTTCCAACGGGAAAGTCTTTCTCCACGTGCAGACATGCTCCCAGGTGCCTGGGGCAAGGGGAAGGAAATGCCATACACTGACCTGGAAGAGCCCACAGGGCCCAGGCACAGTCTGAACCCTTCCCTCAACCCGGCGGGTTTGCTAGCAGGAGTTCAACCCCAACGAACACAGCCCGGAGACCCCTGAGGCAAAAACGGCTTCCGACGAACAATAGGCGCTTGCTGTGGAAAACCAATCCCAAGTGGGGGTAGCCAGCTCAACAAAATGCCACACACCCAGGTGTAAGAAACAACATTGCCCAGGGATGGTCTAAGCCCCTCACCTCGTCCCTGTGCTTTCGGGAGCCGGAGGGACACCCGAGGCACACGGCCCTGAGACCGCTTTGCAAAAAGCCGGCTTCCCACGGAAACAGTTTTCCTGAGGTGCAGACCCTATCCCAAGTGGTTGTGGCAAGGTAAAGCAAATGCCCTCCACTTCTCTGGAAGAAACCACAGTGCCCAGCCATGTTCTAAGCCCTCCCATCCTCCCTGGGCTTCTGGCAGCAGGAGTGAAAAGAGAGGAGCAGAGCACTGGGCCCCGTTTGACAAAAACCGGCTTCCCACGGGAAAGTCTTTCTCCACGTGCAGACATGCTCCCAGGTGCCTGTGGCAAGGGGAAGGAAATGCCATACACTGACCTGGAAGAGACCACAGGGCCCAGGCACAGTCTGAACCCTTCCCTCAACCCGGCGGTTTTGCTAGCAGGAGTTCAACCCCAACGAACACAGCCCGGATTCCCCTGAGGCAAAAACGGCTTCGGACGAACAATAGGTGCTTGCTGTGGAACACCTATCCCAAGTGGGGGTAGGCAGCTCAACAAAATGCCACACACCCAGGTGTAAGAAACAACATTGCCCAGGCATGGTCTAAGCCCCTCACCTCGTCCCTGTGCTTTGGGGAGCCGGAGGGACAGCCGAGGCACACGGCCCTGAGACCCCTTTGTAAAAAGCCAGCTTCCCACGGAGACAGTTTTCCTGAGGTGCAGACCCTCTCCCAAGTGGTTGTGGCAAGGTAAAGCAAATGCCCTCCACTTCTCTGGAAGAAACCACAGTGCCCAGCCATGTTCTAAGCCCTCCCATCCTCCCTGGGCTTCTGGCAGCAGGAGTGAAAAGAGAGGAGCAGAGCACTGGGACCCTTTTGACAAAAACCGGCTTCCCAGGGGAAAGTCTTTCTCCACGTGCAGACATGTCCCAGGTGCCTGTGGCAAGGGGAAGGAAATGCCATACACTGACCTGGAAGAGACCACAGGGCCCAAGCACAGTCTGAACCCTTCCCTCAACCCGGCGGTTTTCCTAGCAGGAGTTCAACCCCAACGAACACAGCCCGGAGACCCCTGGGGCAAAACCGGCTCCGACGTACAATAGGAGCTTGCTCTGGAACACCTATCCCAAGTGGGGGTAGCCAGCTCAACAAAATGCCACACACCCAGGTGTAAGAAACAACATTGCCCAGGCATGGTCTAAGCCCCACACCTCGTCCCTGTGCTTTGGGGAGCCGGAGGGACACCCGAGGCACACGGCCCTGAGACCCCTTTGCAAAAAGCCAGCTAACCACGGAGACAGTTTTCCTGAGGTGCAGACCCTCTCCCAAGTGGTTGTGGCAAGGTAAAGCAAATGCCCTCCACTTCTCTGGAAGAAACCACAGTGCCCAGCCATGTTCTAAGCCCTCCCATCCTCCCTGGGCTTCTGGCAGCAGGAGTGAAAAGAGAGGAGCAGAGCACTGGGACTCTTTTGACAAAAACCGGCTTCCCACGGGAAAGTCTCCACGTGCAGACATGCTCCCAGGTGCCTGGGGCAAGGGGAAGGAAATGCCATACGCTGACCTGGAAGAGACCACAGGGCCCAGGCACAGTCTGAACCCTTCCCTCAACCCGGCGGTTTTGCTAGCAGGAGTTCAACCCCAACGAACACAGCCCGGAGACCCCTGGGGCAAAAAAGGCTTCCGACGAACAATAGGTGCTTGCTGTGGAACACCTATCCCAAGTGGGGGTAGCCAGCTCAACAAAATGCCACACACCCAGGTGTAAGAAACAACATTGCCCAGGCATGGTCTAAGCCCCTCACCTCGTCCCTGTGCTTTCGGGAGCCGGAGGGACACCCGAGGCACACGGCCCTGAGACCCCTTTGCAAAAGGCCGGCTTCCCACGGAGACAGTTTTCCTGAGGTGCAGACCCTATCCCAAGTGGTTGTGGCAAGGTAAAGCAAATGCCCTCCACTTCTCTGGAAGAAACCACAGTGCCCAGCCATGTTCTAAGCCCTCCCATCCTCCCTGGGCTTCTGGCAGCAGGAGTGAAAAGAGAGGAGCAGAGCACTGGGACCCGTTTGACAAAACCCGGCTTCCCACGGGAAAGTCTTTCGCCGCGTGCAGACATGCTCCCAGGTGCCTGGGGCAAGGGGAAGGAAATGCCATACACTGACCTGGAAGAGACCACAGGGCCCAGGCACAGTCTGAACCCTTCCCTCAACCCGGCGGTTTTGCTAGCAGGAGTTCAACCCCAACGAACACAGCCCGGAGACCCCTGAGGCAAAAACGGCTTCCGACGAACAATAGGTGCTTGCTGTGGAACACCTATCCCAAGTGGGGGTAGCCAGCTCAACAAAATGCCACACACCCAGGTGTAAGAAACAACATTGCCCAGGCATGGTCTAAGCCCCTCACCTCGTCCCTGTGCTTTGGGGAGACGGAGGGACACCCGAGGCCCACGGCCCTGAGACCCCTTTGCAAAAAGCCGGCTTCCCACGGAGTCAGTTTTCCTGAGGTGCAGACCCTATCCCAAGTGGTTGTGGCAAGGTAAAGCAAATGCCCTCCACTTCTCTGGAAGAAACCACAGTGCCCAGCCATGTTCTAAGCCCTCCCATCCTCCCTGGGCTTCTGGCAGCAGGAGTGAAAAGAGAGGAGCAGAGCACTGGGACCCGTTTGACAAAACCCTGCTTCCCACGGGAAAGTCTTTCTCCACGTGCAGACATGCTCCCAGGTGCCTGTGGCAAGGGAAAGGAAATGCCATACACTGACCTGGAAGAGACCACAGGGCCCAGGCACAGTCTGAACCCTTCCCTCAACCCGGCGGTTTTGCTAGCAGGAGTTCAACCCCAACGAACACAGCCCGGAGACCCCTGAGGCAAAACCGGCTCCGACGTACAATAGGAGCTTGCTGTGGAACACCTATCCCAAGTGGGGGAAGAAAGCTCAACAAAATGCCACACACTCAGGTGTAAGAAAACATTGCACAGGCTTGGTCTAAGCCCCTCACCTCGTCCCTGTGCTTTGGGGAGCCGGAGGGACACCCGAGGCCCACGGCCCTGAGACCCCTTTGCAAAAAGCCGGCTTCCCACGGAAAAAGTTTTCCTGAGGTGCAGACCCTCTCCCAAGTGGTTGTGTCAAGGTAAAGCAAATGCCCTCCACTTCTCTGGAAGAAACCACAGTGCCCAGCCATGTTCTAAGCCCTCCCATCCTCCCTGGGCTTCTGGCAGCAGGAGTGAAAAGAGAGGAGCAGAGCACTGGGACCCGTTTGACAAAACCCGTCTTCCCACGGGAAAGTCTTTCTCCACGTGCAGACATGCTCCCAGGTGCCTGTGGCAAGGGGAAGGAAATGCCATACACTGACCTGGAAGAGACCACAGGGCCCAGGCACAGTCTGAACCCTTCCCTCAACCCGGCGGTTTTGCTAGCAGGAGTTCAACCCCAACGAACACAGCCCGGAAACCCCTGGGGCAAAAACGGCTTCCGACGAACAATAGGTGCTTGCTGTGGAACACCTATCCCAAGTGGGGGTAGCCAGCTCAACAAAATGCCACACACCCAGGTGTAAGAAACAACATTGCCCAGGCATGGTCTAAGCCCCTCACCTCGTCCCTGTGCTTTGGGGAGCCGGAGGGACACCCGAGGCCCACGGCCCTGAGACCCCTTTGCAAAAAGCCGGCTTCCCACGGAAACAGTTTTCCTGTGGTGCAAACCCTATCCCAAGTGGTTGTGGCAAGGTAAAGCAAATGCCCTCCACTTCTCTGGAAGAAACCACAGTGCCCAGCCATGTTCTAAGCCCTCCCATCCTCCCTGGACTTCTGGCAGCAGGAGTGAAAAGAGAGGAGCAGAGCACTGGGACCCGTTTGACAAAACCCGGCTTCCCACGGGAAAGTCTTTCTCCACGTGCAGAAATGCTCCCAGGTGCCTGTGGCAAGGGGAAGGAAATGCCATACACTGACCTGGAAGAGCCCACAGGGCCCAGGCACAGTCAGAACCCTTCCCTCAACCCGGCGGTTTTGCTAGCAGGAGTTCAACCCCAACGAACACAGCCCGGAGACCCCTGAGGCAAAAACGGCTTCGGACGAACAATAGGTGCTTGCTGTGGAACACCTATCCCAAGTGGGGGTAGCCAGCTCAACAAAATCCCACACACCCAGGTGTAAGAAACAACATTGCCCAGGCATGGTCTAAGCCCCACACCTCGTCCCTGTGCTTTGGGGAGCCGGAGGGACACCCGAGGCACACGGCCCTGAGACCCCTTTGCAAAAAGCCAGCTAACCACGGAGACAGTTTTCCTGAGGTGCAGACCCTCTCCCAAGTGGTTGTGGCAAGGTAAAGCAAATGCCCTCCACTTCTCTGGAAGAAACCACAGTGCCCAGCCATGTTCTAAGCCCTCCCATCCTCCCTGGGCTTCTGGCAGCAGGAGTGAAAAGAGAGGAGCAGAGCAGTGGGACCCGTTTGACAAAAACCGGCTTCCCAGGGGATAGTCTTTCTCCACGTGCAGACATGCTCCCAGGTACCTGTGGCAAGGGGAAGGAAATGCCATACACTGACCTGGAAGAGACCACAGGGCCCAAACACAGTCTGAACCCTTCCCTCAACCCGGCGGTTTTCCTAGCAGGAGTTCAACCCCAACGAACACAGCCCGGAGACCCCTGGGGCAAAACCGGCTCCGACGTACAATAGGAGCTCGCTGTGGAACACCTATCCCAAGTGGGGGAAGAAAGCTCAACAAAATGCCACACACCCAGGTGTAAGAAAACATTGCACAGGCTTGGTCTAAGCCCCTCACCTCGTCCCTGTGCTTTGGGGAGCCGGAGGGACAGCCGAGGCACAAGGCCCTTAGACCCCTTTGCAAAAAGCCGGCTTCCCACGGAAACAGTTTTCCTGATGTGCAGACCCTATCCCAAGTGGTTGTGTCAAGGTAAAGCAAATGCCCTCCACTTCTCTGGAAGAAACCACAGTGCCCAGCCATGTTCTAAGCCCTCCCATCCTCCCTGGGCTTCTGGCAGCAGGAGTGAAAAGAGAGGAGCAGAGCACTGGGACCCGTTTGACAAAACCCGGCTTCCCACGGGAAAGTCTTTCTCCACGTGCAGACATGCTCCCAGGTGCCTGTGGCAAGGGGAAGGAAATGCCATACACTGACCTGGAAGAGACCACAGGGCCCAGGCACAGTCTGAACCCTTCCCTCAACCCGGCGGTTTTGCTAGCAGGAGTTCAACCCCAACGAACACAGCCCGGGGACGCCTGGGGCAAAAACGGCTTCCGACGATCAATAGGTGCTTGCTGTGGAACACCTATCCCAAGTGGGTGAAGCCAGCTCAACAAAATGCCACACACCCAGGTGTAAGAAACAACATTGCCCAGGCATGGTCTAAGCCCCTCACATCGTCCCTGTGCTTTGGGGAGCCGGAGGGACAGCGGAGGCCCACGACCCTGAGAGCCCTTTGCAAAAAGCCGATTTCCCACGGAAAGAGTTTTCCTGAGGTGCAGACCCTATCCCAAGTGGTTGTGGCAAGGTAAAGCAAATGCCCTCCACTTCTCTGGAAGAAACCACAGTGCCCAGCCATGTTCTAAGCCCTCCCATCCTCCCTGGGCTTCTGGCAGCAGGAGTGAAAAGAGAGGAGCAGAGCACTGGGACCCGTTTGACAAAACCCTGCTTCCCACGGGAAAGTCTTTCTCCACGTGCAGACATGCTCCCAGGTGCCTGTGGCAAGGGAAAGGAAATGCCATACACTGACCTGGAAGAGACCACAGGGCCCAGGCACAGTCTGAACCCTTCCCTCAACCCGGCGGTTTTGCTAGCAGGAGTTCAACCCCAACGAACACAGCCCGGAGACCCCTGAGGCAAAACCGGCTCCGACGTACAATAGGAGCTTGCTGTGGAACACCTATCCCAAGTGGGGGAAGAAAGCTCAACAAAATGCCACACACCCAGGTGTAAGAAAACATTGCACAGGCTTGGTCTAAGCCCCTCACCTCGTCCCTGTGCTTTGGGGAGCCGGAGGGACACCCGAGGCCCACGGCCCTGAGACCCCTTTGCAAAAAGCCGGCTTCCCACGGAAAAAGTTTTCCTGAGGTGCAGACCCTCTCCCAAGTGGTTGTGTCAAGGTAAAGCAAATGCCCTCCACTTCTCTGGAAGAAACCACAGTGCCCAGCCATGTTCTAAGCCCTCCCATCCTCCCTGGGCTTCTGGCAGCAGGAGTGAAAAGAGAGGAGCAGAGCACTGGGACCCGTTTGACAAAACCCGTCTTCCCACGGGAAAGTCTTTCTCCACGTGCAGACATGCTCCCAGGTGCCTGTGGCAAGGGGAAGGAAATGCCATACACTGACCTGGAAGAGACCACAGGGCCCAGGCACAGTCTGAACCCTTCCCTCAACCCGGCGGTTTTGCTAGCAGGAGTTCAACCCCAAGGAACACAGCCCGGAGACCCCTGGGGCAAAAAAGGCTTCCGACGAACAATAGGTGCTTGCTGTGGAACACCTATCCCAAGTGGGGGTAGCCAGCTCAACAAAATGCCACACACCCAGGTGTAAGAAACAACATTGCCCAGGCATGGTCTAAGCCACTCACCTCGTCCCTGTGCTTTCGGGAGCCGGAGGGACACCCGAGGCACACGGCCCTGAGACCCCTTTGCAAAAGGCCGGCTTCCCACGGAGACAGTTTTCCTGAGGTGCAGACCCTATCCCAAGTGGTTGTGGCAAGGTAAAGCAAATGCCCTCCACTTCTCTGGAAGAAACCACAGTGCCCAGCCATGTTCTAAGCCCTCCCATCCTCCCTGGGCTTCTGGCAGCAGGAGTGAAAAGAGAGGAGCAGAGCACTGGGACCCGTTTGACAAAACCCGGCTTCCCACGGGAAAGTCTTTCGCCGCGTGCAGACATGCTCCCAGGTGCCTGGGGCAAGGGGAAGGAAATGCCATACACTGACCTGGAAGAGACCACAGGGCCCAGGCACAGTCTGAACCCTTCTCTCAACCCGGCGGTTTTGCTAGCAGGAGTTCAACCCCAACGAACACAGCCCGGAGACCCCTGGGGCAAAAACGGCTTCCGACGAACAATAGGTGCTTGCTGTGGAACACCTATCCCAAGTGGGGGTAGCCAGCTCAACAAAATGCCACACACCCAGGTGTAAGAAACAACATTGCACAGGCATGGTCTAAGCCCCTCACCTCGTCCCTGTGCTTTCGGGAGCCGGAGGGACACCCGAGGCCCACGGCCCTGAGACCCCTTTGCAAAAAGCCGGCTTCCCTCGGAAACAGTTTTCCTGAGGTACAGACCCTATCCCAAGCGGTTGTGGCAAGGTAAAGCAAATGCCCTCCACTTCTCTGGAAGAAACCACAGTGCCCAGCCATGTTCTAAGCCCTCTCATCCTCCCTGGGCTTCTGGCAGCAGGAGTGAAAGAGAGGAGCAGAGCACTGGGACCCGTTTGACAAAACCCGGCTTCCAACGGGAAAGTCTTTCTCCACGTGCAGACATGCTCCCAGGTGCCTGGGGCAAGGGGAAGGAAATGCCATACACTGACCTGGAAGAGCCCACATGGCCCAGGCACAGTCTGAACCCTTCCCTCAACCCGGCGGGTTTGCTAGCAGGAGTTCAACCCCAACGAACACAGCCCGGAGACCCCTGAGGCAAAAACGGCTTCCGACGAACAATAGGCGCTTGCTGTGGAAAACCAATCCCAAGTGGGGGTAGCCAGCTCAACAAAATGCCACACACCCAGGTGTAAGAAACAACATTGCCCAGGCATGGTCTAAGCCCCTCACCTCGTCCCTGTGCTTTCGGGAGCCGGAGGGACACCCGAGGCACACGGCCCTGAGACCGCTTTGCAAAAAGCCGGCTTCCCACGGAAACAGTTTTCCTGAGGTGCAGACCCTATCCCAAGTGGTTGTGGCAAGGTAAAGCAAATGCCCTCCACTTCTCTGGAAGAAACCACAGTGCCCAGCCATGTTCTAAGCCCTCCCATCCTCCCTGGGCTTCTGGCAGCAGGAGTGAAAAGAGAGGAGCAGAGCACTGGGCCCCGTTTGACAAAAACCGGCTTCCCACGGGAAAGTCTTTCTCCACGTGCAGACATGCTCCCAGGTGCCTGTGGCAAGGGGAAGGAAATGCCATACACTGACCTGGAAGAGACCACAGGGCCCAGGCACAGTCTGAACCCTTCCCTCAACCCGGCGGTTTTGCTAGCAGGAGTTCAACCCCAACGAACACAGCCCGGATTCCCCTGAGGCAAAAACGGCTTCGGACGAACAATAGGTGCTTGCTGTGGAACACCTATCCCAAGTGGGGGTAGGCAGCTCAACAAAATGCCACACACCCAGGTGTAAGAAACAACATTGCCCAGGCATGGTCTAAGCCCCTCACCTCGTCCCTGTGCTTTGGGGAGCCGGAGGGACAGCCGAGGCACACGGCCCTGAGACCCCTTTGTAAAAAGCCAGCTTCCCACGGAGACAGTTTTCCTGAGGTGCAGACCATATCCCAAGTGGTTGTGGCAAGGTAAAGCAAATGCCCTCCACTTCTCTGGAAGAAACCACAGTGCCCAGCCATGTTCTAAGCCCTCCCATCCTCCCTGGGCTTCTGGCAGCAGGAGTGAAAAGAGAGGAGCAGAGCACTGGGACCCTTTTGACAAAAACCGGCTTCCCAGGGGAAAGTCTTTCTCCACGTGCAGACATGTCCCAGGTGCCTGTGGCAAGGGGAAGGAAATGCCATACACTGACCTGGAAGAGACCACAGGGCCCAAGCACAGTCTGAACCCTTCCCTCAACCCGGCGGTTTTCCTAGCAGGAGTTCAACCCCAACGAACACAGCCCGGAGACCCCTGGGGCAAAACCGGCTCCGACGTACAATAGGAGCTTGCTCTGGAACACCTATCCCAAGTGGGGGTAGCCAGCTCAACAAAATGCCACACACCCAGGTGTAAGAAACAACATTGCCCAGGCATGGTCTAAGCCCCACACCTCGTCCCTGTGCTTTGGGGAGCCGGAGGGACACCCGAGGCACACGGCCCTGAGACCCCTTTGCAAAAAGCCAGCTAACCACGGAGACAGTTTTCCTGAGGTGCAGACCCTCTCCCAAGTGGTTGTGGCAAGGTAAAGCAAATGCCCTCCACTTCTCTGGAAGAAACCACAGTGCCCAGCCATGTTCTAAGCCCTCCCATCCTCCCTGGGCTTCTGGCAGCAGGAGTGAAAAGAGAGGAGCAGAGCACTGGGACTCTTTTGACAAAAACCGGCTTCCCACGGGAAAGTCTCCACGTGCAGACATGCTCCCAGGTGCCTGGGGCAAGGGGAAGGAAATGCCATACGCTGACCTGGAAGAGACCACAGGGCCCAGGCACAGTCTGAACCCTTCCCTCAACCCGGCGGTTTTGCTAGCAGGAGTTCAACCCCAACGAACACAGCCCGGAGACCCCTGGGGCAAAAAAGGCTTCCGACGAACAATAGGTGCTTGCTGTGGAACACCTATCCCAAGTGGGGGTAGCCAGCTCAACAAAATGCCACACACCCAGGTGTAAGAAACAACATTGCCCAGGCATGGTCTAAGCCCCTCACCTCGTCCCTGTGCTTTCGGGAGCCGGAGGGACACCCGAGGCACACGGCCCTGAGACCCCTTTGCAAAAGGCCGGCTTCCCACGGAGACAGTTTTCCTGAGGTGCAGACCCTATCCCAAGTGGTTGTGGCAAGGTAAAGCAAATGCCCTCCACTTCTCTGGAAGAAACCACAGTGCCCAGCCATGTTCTAAGCCCTCCCATCCTCCCTGGGCTTCTGGCAGCAGGAGTGAAAAGAGAGGAGCAGAGCACTGGGACCCGTTTGACAAAACCCGGCTTCCCACGGGAAAGTCTTTCGCCGCGTGCAGACATGCTCCCAGGTGCCTGGGGCAAGGGGAAGGAAATGCCATACACTGACCTGGAAGAGACCACAGGGCCCAGGCACAGTCTGAACCCTTCCCTCAACCCGGCGGTTTTGCTAGCAGGAGTTCAACCCCAACGAACACAGCCCGGAGACCCCTGAGGCAAAAACGGCTTCCGACGAACAATAGGTGCTTGCTGTGGAACACCTATCCCAAGTGGGGGTAGCCAGCTCAACAAAATGCCACACACCCAGGTGTAAGAAACAACATTGCCCAGGCATGGTCTAAGCCCCTCACCTCGTCCCTGTGCTTTGGGGAGACGGAGGGACACCCGAGGCCCACGGCCCTGAGACCCCTTTGCAAAAAGCCGGCTTCCCACGGAGTCAGTTTTCCTGAGGTGCAGACCCTATCCCAAGTGGTTGTGGCAAGGTAAAGCAAATGCCCTCCACTTCTCTGGAAGAAACCACAGTGCCCAGCCATGTTCTAAGCCCTCCCATCCTCCCTGGGCTTCTGGCAGCAGGAGTGAAAAGAGAGGAGCAGAGCACTGGGACCCGTTTGACAAAACCCGGCTTCCAACGGGAAAGTCTTTCTCCACGTGCAGACATGCTCCCAGGTGCCTGGGGCAAGGGGAAGGAAATGCCATACACTGACCTGGAAGAGCCCACAGGGCCCAGGCACAGTCTGAACCCTTCCCTCAACCCGGCGGGTTTGCTAGCAGGAGTTCAACCCCAACGAACACAGCCCGGAGACCCCTGAGGCAAAAACGGCTTCCGACGAACAATAGGCGCTTGCTGTGGAAAACCAATCCCAAGTGGGGGTAGCCAGCTCAACAAAATGCCACACACCCAGGTGTAAGAAACAACATTGCCCAGGGATGGTCTAAGCCCCTCACCTCGTCCCTGTGCTTTCGGGAGCCGGAGGGACACCCGAGGCACACGGCCCTGAGACCGCTTTGCAAAAAGCCGGCTTCCCACGGAAACAGTTTTCCTGAGGTGCAGACCCTATCCCAAGTGGTTGTGGCAAGGTAAAGCAAATGCCCTCCACTTCTCTGGAAGAAACCACAGTGCCCAGCCATGTTCTAAGCCCTCCCATCCTCCCTGGGCTTCTGGCAGCAGGAGTGAAAAGAGAGGAGCAGAGCACTGGGCCCCGTTTGACAAAAACCGGCTTCCCACGGGAAAGTCTTTCTCCACGTGCAGACATGCTCCCAGGTGCCTGTGGCAAGGGGAAGGAAATGCCATACACTGACCTGGAAGAGACCACAGGGCCCAGGCACAGTCTGAACCCTTCCCTCAACCCGGCGGTTTTGCTAGCAGGAGTTCAACCCCAACGAACACAGCCCGGATTCCCCTGAGGCAAAAACGGCTTCGGACGAACAATAGGTGCTTGCTGTGGAACACCTATCCCAAGTGGGGGTAGGCAGCTCAACAAAATGCCACACACCCAGGTGTAAGAAACAACATTGCCCAGGCATGGTCTAAGCCCCTCACCTCGTCCCTGTGCTTTGGGGAGCCGGAGGGACAGCCGAGGCACACGGCCCTGAGACCCCTTTGTAAAAAGCCAGCTTCCCACGGAGACAGTTTTCCTGAGGTGCAGACCCTCTCCCAAGTGGTTGTGGCAAGGTAAAGCAAATGCCCTCCACTTCTCTGGAAGAAACCACAGTGCCCAGCCATGTTCTAAGCCCTCCCATCCTCCCTGGGCTTCTGGCAGCAGGAGTGAAAAGAGAGGAGCAGAGCACTGGGACCCTTTTGACAAAAACCGGCTTCCCAGGGGAAAGTCTTTCTCCACGTGCAGACATGTCCCAGGTGCCTGTGGCAAGGGGAAGGAAATGCCATACACTGACCTGGAAGAGACCACAGGGCCCAAGCACAGTCTGAACCCTTCCCTCAACCCGGCGGTTTTCCTAGCAGGAGTTCAACCCCAACGAACACAGCCCGGAGACCCCTGGGGCAAAACCGGCTCCGACGTACAATAGGAGCTTGCTCTGGAACACCTATCCCAAGTGGGGGTAGCCAGCTCAACAAAATGCCACACACCCAGGTGTAAGAAACAACATTGCCCAGGCATGGTCTAAGCCCCACACCTCGTCCCTGTGCTTTGGGGAGCCGGAGGGACACCCGAGGCACACGGCCCTGAGACCCCTTTGCAAAAAGCCAGCTAACCACGGAGACAGTTTTCCTGAGGTGCAGACCCTCTCCCAAGTGGTTGTGGCAAGGTAAAGCAAATGCCCTCCACTTCTCTGGAAGAAACCACAGTGCCCAGCCATGTTCTAAGCCCTCCCATCCTCCCTGGGCTTCTGGCAGCAGGAGTGAAAAGAGAGGAGCAGAGCACTGGGACTCTTTTGACAAAAACCGGCTTCCCACGGGAAAGTCTCCACGTGCAGACATGCTCCCAGGTGCCTGGGGCAAGGGGAAGGAAATGCCATACGCTGACCTGGAAGAGACCACAGGGCCCAGGCACAGTCTGAACCCTTCCCTCAACCCGGCGGTTTTGCTAGCAGGAGTTCAACCCCAACGAACACAGCCCGGAGACCCCTGGGGCAAAAAAGGCTTCCGACGAACAATAGGTGCTTGCTGTGGAACACCTATCCCAAGTGGGGGTAGCCAGCTCAACAAAATGCCACACACCCAGGTGTAAGAAACAACATTGCCCAGGCATGGTCTAAGCCCCTCACCTCGTCCCTGTGCTTTCGGGAGCCGGAGGGACACCCGAGGCACACGGCCCTGAGACCCCTTTGCAAAAGGCCGGCTTCCCACGGAGACAGTTTTCCTGAGGTGCAGACCCTATCCCAAGTGGTTGTGGCAAGGTAAAGCAAATGCCCTCCACTTCTCTGGAAGAAACCACAGTGCCCAGCCATGTTCTAAGCCCTCCCATCCTCCCTGGGCTTCTGGCAGCAGGAGTGAAAAGAGAGGAGCAGAGCACTGGGACCCGTTTGACAAAACCCGGCTTCCCACGGGAAAGTCTTTCGCCGCGTGCAGACATGCTCCCAGGTGCCTGGGGCAAGGGGAAGGAAATGCCATACACTGACCTGGAAGAGACCACAGGGCCCAGGCACAGTCTGAACCCTTCCCTCAACCCGGCGGTTTTGCTAGCAGGAGTTCAACCCCAACGAACACAGCCCGGAGACCCCTGAGGCAAAAACGGCTTCCGACGAACAATAGGTGCTTGCTGTGGAACACCTATCCCAAGTGGGGGTAGCCAGCTCAACAAAATGCCACACACCCAGGTGTAAGAAACAACATTGCCCAGGCATGGTCTAAGCCCCTCACCTCGTCCCTGTGCTTTGGGGAGACGGAGGGACACCCGAGGCCCACGGCCCTGAGACCCCTTTGCAAAAAGCCGGCTTCCCACGGAGTCAGTTTTCCTGAGGTGCAGACCCTATCCCAAGTGGTTGTGGCAAGGTAAAGCAAATGCCCTCCACTTCTCTGGAAGAAACCACAGTGCCCAGCCATGTTCTAAGCCCTCCCATCCTCCCTGGGCTTCTGGCAGCAGGAGTGAAAAGAGAGGAGCAGAGCACTGGGACCCGTTTGACAAAACCCTGCTTCCCACGGGAAAGTCTTTCTCCACGTGCAGACATGCTCCCAGGTGCCTGTGGCAAGGGAAAGGAAATGCCATACACTGACCTGGAAGAGACCACAGGGCCCAGGCACAGTCTGAACCCTTCCCTCAACCCGGCGGTTTTGCTAGCAGGAGTTCAACCCCAACGAACACAGCCCGGAGACCCCTGAGGCAAAACCGGCTCCGACGTACAATAGGAGCTTGCTGTGGAACACCTATCCCAAGTGGGGGAAGAAAGCTCAACAAAATGCCACACACTCAGGTGTAAGAAAACATTGCACAGGCTTGGTCTAAGCCCCTCACCTCGTCCCTGTGCTTTGGGGAGCCGGAGGGACACCCGAGGCCCACGGCCCTGAGACCCCTTTGCAAAAAGCCGGCTTCCCACGGAAAAAGTTTTCCTGAGGTGCAGACCCTCTCCCAAGTGGTTGTGTCAAGGTAAAGCAAATGCCCTCCACTTCTCTGGAAGAAACCACAGTGCCCAGCCATGTTCTAAGCCCTCCCATCCTCCCTGGGCTTCTGGCAGCAGGAGTGAAAAGAGAGGAGCAGAGCACTGGGACCCGTTTGACAAAACCCGTCTTCCCACGGGAAAGTCTTTCTCCACGTGCAGACATGCTCCCAGGTGCCTGTGGCAAGGGGAAGGAAATGCCATACACTGACCTGGAAGAGACCACAGGGCCCAGGCACAGTCTGAACCCTTCCCTCAACCCGGCGGTTTTGCTAGCAGGAGTTCAACCCCAAGGAACACAGCCCGGAGACCCCTGGGGCAAAAAAGGCTTCCGACGAACAATAGGTGCTTGCTGTGGAACACCTATCCCAAGTGGGGGTAGCCAGCTCAACAAAATGCCACACACCCAGGTGTAAGAAACAACATTGCCCAGGCATGGTCTAAGCCCCTCACCTCGTCCCTGTGCTTTCGGGAGCCGGAGGGACACCCGAGGCACACGGCCCTGAGACCCCTTTGCAAAAGGCCGGCTTCCCACGGAGACAGTTTTCCTGAGGTGCAGACCCTATCCCAAGTGGTTGTGGCAAGGTAAAGCAAATGCCCTCCACTTCTCTGGAAGAAACCACAGTGCCCAGCCATGTTCTAAGCCCTCCCATCCTCCCTGGGCTTCTGGCAGCAGGAGTGAAAAGAGAGGAGCAGAGCACTGGGACCCGTTTGACAAAACCCGGCTTCCCACGGGAAAGTCTTTCGCCGCGTGCAGACATGCTCCCAGGTGCCTGGGGCAAGGGGAAGGAAATGCCATACACTGACCTGGAAGAGACCACAGGGCCCAGGCACAGTCTGAACCCTTCTCTCAACCCGGCGGTTTTGCTAGCAGGAGTTCAACCCCAACGAACACAGCCCGGAGACCCCTGGGGCAAAAACGGCTTCCGACGAACAATAGGTGCTTGCTGTGGAACACCTATCCCAAGTGGGGGTAGCCAGCTCAACAAAATGCCACACACCCAGGTGTAAGAAACAACATTGCACAGGCATGGTCTAAGCCCCTCACCTCGTCCCTGTGCTTTCGGGAGCCGGAGGGACACCCGAGGCCCACGGCCCTGAGACCCCTTTGCAAAAAGCCGGCTTCCCTCGGAAACAGTTTTCCTGAGGTGCAGACCCTATCCCAAGTGGTTGTGGCAAGGTAAAGCAAATGCCCTCCACTTCTCTGGAAGAAACCACAGTGCCCAGCCATGTTCTAAGCCCTCTCATCCTCCCTGGGCTTCTGGCAGCAGGAGTGAAAGAGAGGAGCAGAGCACTGGGACCCGTTTGACAAAACCCGGCTTCCAACGGGAAAGTCTTTCTCCACGTGCAGACATGCTCCCAGGTGCCTGGGGCAAGGGGAAGGAAATGCCATACACTGACCTGGAAGAGCCCACAGGGCCCAGGCACAGTCTGAACCCTTCCCTCAACCCGGCGGGTTTGCTAGCAGGAGTTCAACCCCAACGAACACAGCCCGGAGACCCCTGAGGCAAAAACGGCTTCCGACGAACAATAGGCGCTTGCTGTGGAAAACCAATCCCAAGTGGGGGTAGCCAGCTCAACAAAATGCCACACACCCAGGTGTAAGAAACAACATTGCCCAGGGATGGTCTAAGCCCCTCACCTCGTCCCTGTGCTTTCGGGAGCCGGAGGGACACCCGAGGCACACGGCCCTGAGACCGCTTTGCAAAAAGCCGGCTTCCCACGGAAACAGTTTTCCTGAGGTGCAGACCCTATCCCAAGTGGTTGTGGCAAGGTAAAGCAAATGCCCTCCACTTCTCTGGAAGAAACCACAGTGCCCAGCCATGTTCTAAGCCCTCCCATCCTCCCTGGGCTTCTGGCAGCAGGAGTGAAAAGAGAGGAGCAGAGCACTGGGCCCCGTTTGACAAAAACCGGCTTCCCACGGGAAAGTCTTTCTCCACGTGCAGACATGCTCCCAGGTGCCTGTGGCAAGGGGAAGGAAATGCCATACACTGACCTGGAAGAGACCACAGGGCCCAGGCACAGTCTGAACCCTTCCCTCAACCCGGCGGTTTTGCTAGCAGGAGTTCAACCCCAACGAACACAGCCCGGATTCCCCTGAGGCAAAAACGGCTTCGGACGAACAATAGGTGCTTGCTGTGGAACAACTATCCCAAGTGGGGGTAGGCAGCTCAACAAAATGCCACACACCCAGGTGTAAGAAACAACATTGCCCAGGCATGGTCTAAGCCCCTCACCTCGTCCCTGTGCTTTGGGGAGCCGGAGGGACAGCCGAGGCACACGGCCCTGAGACCCCTTTGTAAAAAGCCAGCTTCCCACGGAGACAGTTTTCCTGAGGTGCAGACCCTCTCCCAAGTGGTTGTGGCAAGGTAAAGCAAATGCCCTCCACTTCTCTGGAAGAAACCACAGTGCCCAGCCATGTTCTAAGCCCTCCCATCCTCCCTGGGCTTCTGGCAGCAGGAGTAAAAAGAGAGGAGCAGAGCACTGGGACCCTTTTGACAAAAACCGGCTTCCCAGGGGAAAGTCTTTCTCCACGTGCAGACATGTCCCAGGTGCCTGTGGCAAGGGGAAGGAAATGCCATACACTGACCTGGAAGAGACCACAGGGCCCAAGCACAGTCTGAACCCTTCCCTCAACCCGGCGGTTTTCCTAGCAGGAGTTCAACCCCAACGAACACAGCCCGGAGACCCCTGGGGCAAAACCGGCTCCGACGTACAATAGGAGCTTGCTCTGGAACACCTATCCCAAGTGGGGGTAGCCAGCTCAACAAAATGCCACACACCCAGGTGTAAGAAACAACATTGCCCAGGCATGGTCTAAGCCCCACACCTCGTCCCTGTGCTTTGGGGAGCCGGAGGGACACCCGAGGCACACGGCCCTGAGACCCCTTTGCAAAAAGCCAGCTAACCACGGAGACAGTTTTCCTGAGGTGCAGACCCTCTCCCAAGTGGTTGTGGCAAGGTAAAGCAAATGCCCTCCACTTCTCTGGAAGAAACCACAGTGCCCAGCCATGTTCTAAGCCCTCCCATCCTCCCTGGGCTTCTGGCAGCAGGAGTGAAAAGAGAGGAGCAGAGCACTGGGACTCTTTTGACAAAAACCGGCTTCCCACGGGAAAGTCTCCACGTGCAGACATGCTCCCAGGTGCCTGGGGCAAGGGGAAGGAAATGCCATACGCTGACCTGGAAGAGACCACAGGGCCCAGGCACAGTCTGAACCCTTCCCTCAACCCGGCGGTTTTGCTAGCAGGAGTTCAACCCCAACGAACACAGCCCGGAGACCCCTGGGGCAAAAAAGGCTTCCGACGAACAATAGGTGCTTGCTGTGGAACACCTATCCCAAGTGGGGGTAGCCAGCTCAACAAAATGCCACACACCCAGGTGTAAGAAACAACATTGCCCAGGCATGGTCTAAGCCCCTCACCTCGTCCCTGTGCTTTCGGGAGCCGGAGGGACACCCGAGGCACACGGCCCTGAGACCCCTTTGCAAAAGGCCGGCTTCCCACGGAGACAGTTTTCCTGAGGTGCAGACCCTATCCCAAGTGGTTGTGGCAAGGTAAAGCAAATGCCCTCCACTTCTCTGGAAGAAACCACAGTGCCCAGCCATGTTCTAAGCCCTCCCATCCTCCCTGGGCTTCTGGCAGCAGGAGTGAAAAGAGAGGAGCAGAGCACTGGGACCCGTTTGACAAAACCCGGCTTCCCACGGGAAAGTCTTTCGCCGCGTGCAGACATGCTCCCAGGTGCCTGGGGCAAGGGGAAGGAAATGCCATACACTGACCTGGAAGAGACCACAGGGCCCAGGCACAGTCTGAACCCTTCCCTCAACCCGGCGGTTTTGCTAGCAGGAGTTCAACCCCAACGAACACAGCCCGGAGACCCCTGAGGCAAAAACGGCTTCCGACGAACAAGAGGTGCTTGCTGTGGAACACCTATCCCAAGTGGGGGTAGCCAGCTCAACAAAATGCCACACACCCAGGTGTAAGAAACAACATTGCCCAGGCATGGTCTAAGCCCCTCACCTCGTCCCTGTGCTTTGGGGAGACGGAGGGACACCCGAGGCCCACGGCCCTGAGACCCCTTTGCAAAAAGCCGGCTTCCCACGGAGTCAGTTTTCCTGAGGTGCAGACCCTATCCCAAGTGGTTGTGGCAAGGTAAAGCAAATGCCCTCCACTTCTCTGGAAGAAACCACAGTGCCCAGCCATGTTCTAAGCCCTCCCATCCTCCCTGGGCTTCTGGCAGCAGGAGTGAAAAGAGAGGAGCAGAGCACTGGGACCCGTTTGACAAAACCCTGCTTCCCACGGGAAAGTCTTTCTCCACGTGCAGACATGCTCCCAGGTGCCTGTGGCAAGGGAAAGGAAATGCCATACACTGACCTGGAAGAGACCACAGGGCCCAGGCACAGTCTGAACCCTTCCCTCAACCCGGCGGTTTTGCTAGCAGGAGTTCAACCCCAACGAACACAGCCCGGAGACCCCTGAGGCAAAACCGGCTCCGACGTACAATAGGAGCTTGCTGTGGAACACCTATCCCAAGTGGGGGAAGAAAGCTCAACAAAATGCCACACACCCAGGTGTAAGAAAACATTACACAGGCTTGGTCTAAGCCCCTCACCTCGTCCCTGTGCTTTGGGGAGCCGGAGGGACACCCGAGGCACACGGCCCTGAGACCCCTTTGCAAAAAGCCGGCTTCCCACGGAAACAGTTTTCCTGAGGTGCAGACCCTCTCCCAAGTGGTTGTGTCAAGGTAAAGCAAATGCCCTCCACTTCTCTGGAAGAAACCACAGTGCCCAGCCATGTTCTAAGCCCTCCCATCCTCCCTGGGCTTCTGGCAGCAGGAGTGAAAAGAGAGGAGCAGAGCACTGGGACCCGTTTGACAAAACCCGTCTTCCCACGGGAAAGTCTTTCTCCACGTGCAGACATGCTCCCAGGTGCCTGTGGCAAGGGGAAGGAAATGCCATACACTGACCTGGAAGAGACCACAGGGCCCAGGCACAGTCTGAACCCTTCCCTCAACCCGGCGGTTTTGCTAGCAGGAGTTCAACCCCAACGAACACAGCCCGGGGACGCCTGGGGCAAAAACGGCTTCCGACGATCAATAGGTGCTTGCTGTGGAACACCTATCCCAAGTGGGTGAAGCCAGCTCAACAAAATGCCACACACCCAGGTGTAAGAAACAACATTGCCCAGGCATGGTCTAAGCCCCTCACATCGTCCCTGTGCTTTGGGGAGCCGGAGGGACAGCCGAGGCCCACGACCCTGAGAGCCCCTTGCAAAAAGCCGATTTCCCACGGAAAGAGTTTTCCTGAGGTGCAGAGCCTATCCCAAGTGGTTGTGGCAAGTTAAAGCAAATGCCATCCACTTCTCTGGAAGAAACCACATTGCCCAGCCATGTTCTAAGCCCTCCCATCCTCCCTTGGCTTCTGGCAGCAGGAGCGAAAAGAGAGGAGAACAGCACTGGGACCCATTTGACAAAAACCGGCTTCCCACGGGAAAGTCTCCACGTGCAGACATGCTCCCAGGTGCCTGGGGCAAGGGGAAGGAAATGCCATACGCTGACCTGGAAGAGACCACAGGGCCCAGGCACAGTCTGAACCCTTCCCTCAACCCGGCGGTTTTGCTAGCAGGAGTTCAACCCCAAGGAACACAGCCCGGAGACCCCTGGGGCAAAAAAGGCTTCCGACGAACAATAGGTGCTTGCTGTGGAACACCTATCCCAAGTGGGGGTAGCCAGCTCAACAAAATGCCACACACCCAGGTGTAAGAAACAACATTGCCCAGGCATGGTCTAAGCCCCTCACCTCGTCCCTGTGCTTTCGGGAGCCGGAGGGACACCCGAGGCACACGGCCCTGAGACCCCTTTGCAAAAGGCCGGCTTCCCACGGAGACAGTTTTCCTGAGGTGCAGACCCTATCCCAAGTGGTTGTGGCAAGGTAAAGCAAATGCCCTCCACTTCTCTGGAAGAAACCACAGTGCCCAGCCATGTTCTAAGCCCTCCCATCCTCCCTGGGCTTCTGGCAGCAGGAGTGAAAAGAGAGGAGCAGAGCACTGGGACCCGTTTGACAAAACCCGGCTTCCCACGGGAAAGTCTTTCGCCGCGTGCAGACATGCTCCCAGGTGCCTGGGGCAAGGGGAAGGAAATGCCATACACTGACCTGGAAGAGACCACAGGGCCCAGGCACAGTCTGAACCCTTCTCTCAACCCGGCGGTTTTGCTAGCAGGAGTTCAACCCCAACGAACACAGCCCGGAGACCCCTGGGGCAAAAACGGCTTCCGACGAACAATAGGTGCTTGCTGTGGAACACCTATCCCAAGTGGGGGTAGCCAGCTCAACAAAATGCCACACACCCAGGTGTAAGAAACAACATTGCACAGGCATGGTCTAAGCCCCTCACCTCGTCCCTGTGCTTTCGGGAGCCGGAGGGACACCCGAGGCCCACGGCCCTGAGACCCCTTTGCAAAAAGCCGGCTTCCCACGGAAACAGTTTTCCTGAGGTGCAGACCCTATCCCAAGTGGTTGTGGCAAGGTAAAGCAAATGCCCTCCACTTCTCTGGAAGAAACCACAGTGCCCAGCCATGTTCTAAGCCCTCCCATCCTCCCTGGGCTTCTGGCAGCAGGAGTGAAAAGAGAGGAGCAGAGCACTGGGACCCGTTTGACAAAAACCGGCTTCCCACGGGAAAGTCTTTCTCCACGTGCAGACATGCTCCCAGGTGCCTGTGGCAAGGGGAAGGAAATGCCATACACTGACCTGGAAGAGACCACAGGGCCCAGGCACAGTCTGAACCCTTCCCTCAACCCGGCGGTTTTGCTAGCAGGAGTTCAACCCCAACGAACACAGCCCGGATTCCCCTGAGGCAAAAACGGCTTCGGACGAACAATAGGTGCTTGCTGTGGAACACCTATCCCAAGTGGGGGTAGGCAGCTCAACAAAATGCCACACACCCAGGTGTAAGAAACAACATTGCCCAGGCATGGTCTAAGCCCCTCACCTCGTCCCTGTGCTTTGGGGAGCCGGAGGGACAGCCGAGGCACACGGCCCTGAGACCCCTTTGTAAAAAGCCAGCTTCCCACGGAGACAGTTTTCCTGAGGTGCAGACCCTCTCCCAAGTGGTTGTGGCAAGGTAAAGCAAATGCCCTCCACTTCTCTGGAAGAAACCACAGTGCCCAGCCATGTTCTAAGCCCTCCCATCCTCCCTGGGCTTCTGGCAGCAGGAGTGAAAAGAGAGGAGCAGAGCACTGGGACCCTTTTGACAAAAACCGGCTTCCCAGGGGAAAGTCTTTCTCCACGTGCAGACATGTCCCAGGTGCCTGTGGCAAGGGGAAGGAAATGCCATACACTGACCTGGAAGAGACCACAGGGCCCAAGCACAGTCTGAACCCTTCCCTCAACCCGGCGGTTTTCCTAGCAGGAGTTCAACCCCAACGAACACAGCCCGGAGACCCCTGGGGCAAAACCGGCTCCGACGTACAATAGGAGCTTGCTCTGGAACACCTATCCCAAGTGGGTGAAGCCAGCTCAACAAAATGCCACACACCCAGGTGTAAGAAACAACATTGCCCAGGCATGGTCTAAGCCCCACACCTCGTCCCTGTGCTTTGGGGAGCCGGAGGGACACCCGAGGCACACGGCCCTGAGACCCCTTTGCAAAAAGCCAGCTAACCACGGAGACAGTTTTCCTGAGGTGCAGACCCTCTCCCAAGTGGTTGTGGCAAGGTAAAGCAAATGCCCTCCACTTCTCTGGAAGAAACCACAGTGCCCAGCCATGTTCTAAGCCCTCCCATCCTCCCTGGGCTTCTGGCAGCAGGAGTGAAAAGAGAGGAGCAGAGCACTGGGACTCTTTTGACAAAAACCGGCTTCCCACGGGAAAGTCTCCACGTGCAGACATGCTCCCAGGTGCCTGGGGCAAGGGGAAGGAAATGCCATACGCTGACCTGGAAGAGACCACAGGGCCCAGGCACAGTCTGAACCCTTCCCTCAACCCGGCGGTTTTGCTAGCAGGAGTTCAACCCCAACGAACACAGCCCGGAGACCCCTGGGGCAAAAAAGGCTTCCGACGAACAATAGGTGCTTGCTGTGGAACACCTATCCCAAGTGGGGGTAGCCAGCTCAACAAAATGCCACACACCCAGGTGTAAGAAACAACATTGCCCAGGCATGGTCTAAGCCCCTCACCTCGTCCCTGTGCTTTCGGGAGCCGGAGGGACACCCGAGGCACACGGCCCTGAGACCCCTTTGCAAAAGGCCGGCTTCCCACGGAGACAGTTTTCCTGAGGTGCAGACCCTATCCCAAGTGGTTGTGGCAAGGTAAAGCAAATGCCCTCCACTTCTCTGGAAGAAACCACAGTGCCCAGCCATGTTCTAAGCCCTCCCATCCTCCCTGGGCTTCTGGCAGCAGGAGTGAAAAGAGAGGAGCAGAGCACTGGGACCCGTTTGACAAAACCCGGCTTCCCACGGGAAAGTCTTTCGCCGCGTGCAGACATGCTCCCAGGTGCCTGGGGCAAGGGGAAGGAAATGCCATACACTGACCTGGAAGAGACCACAGGGCCCAGGCACAGTCTGAACCCTTCCCTCAACCCGGCGGTTTTGCTAGCAGGAGTTCAACCCCAACGAACACAGCCCGGAGACCCCTGAGGCAAAAACGGCTTCCGACGAACAATAGGTGCTTGCTGTGGAACACCTATCCCAAGTGGGGGTAGCCAGCTCAACAAAATGCCACACACCCAGGTGTAAGAAACAACATTGCCCAGGCATGGTCTAAGCCCCTCACCTCGTCCCTGTGCTTTGGGGAGACGGAGGGACACCCGAGGCCCACGGCCCTGAGACCCCTTTGCAAAAAGCCGGCTTCCCACGGAGTCAGTTTTCCTGAGGTGCAGACCCTATCCCAAGTGGTTGTGGCAAGGTAAAGCAAATGCCCTCCACTTCTCTGGAAGAAACCACAGTGCCCAGCCATGTTCTAAGCCCTCCCATCCTCCCTGGGCTTCTGGCAGCAGGAGTGAAAAGAGAGGAGCAGAGCACTGGGACCCGTTTGACAAAACCCTGCTTCCCACGGGAAAGTCTTTCTCCACGTGCAGACATGCTCCCAGGTGCCTGTGGCAAGGGAAAGGAAATGCCATACACTGACCTGGAAGAGACCACAGGGCCCAGGCACAGTCTGAACCCTTCCCTCAACCCGGCGGTTTTGCTAGCAGGAGTTCAACCCCAACGAACACAGCCCGGAGACCCCTGAGGCAAAACCGGCTCCGACGTACAATAGGAGCTTGCTGTGGAACACCTATCCCAAGTGGGGGAAGAAAGCTCAACAAAATGCCACACACCCAGGTGTAAGAAAACATTGCACAGGCTTGGTCTAAGCCCCTCACCTCGTCCCTGTGCTTTGGGGAGCCGGAGGGACACCCGAGGCACACGGCCCTGAGACCCCTTTGCAAAAAGCCGGCTTCCCACGGAAACAGTTTTCCTGAGGTGCAGACCCTCTCCCAAGTGGTTGTGTCAAGGTAAAGCAAATGCCCTCCACTTCTCTGGAAGAAACCACAGTGCCCAGCCATGTTCTAAGCCCTCCCATCCTCCCTGGGCTTCTGGCAGCAGGAGTGAAAAGAGAGGAGCAGAGCACTGGGACCCGTTTGACAAAACCCGTCTTCCCACGGGAAAGTCTTTCTCCACGTGCAGACATGCTCCCAGGTGCCTGTGGCAAGGGGAAGGAAATGCCATACACTGACCTGGAAGAGACCACAGGGCCCAGGCACAGTCTGAACCCTTCCCTCAACCCGGCGGTTTTGCTAGCAGGAGTTCAACCCCAACGAACACAGCCCGGGGACGCCTGGGGCAAAAACGGCTTCCGACGATCAATAGGTGCTTGCTGTGGAACACCTATCCCAAGTGGGTGAAGCCAGCTCAACAAAATGCCACACACCCAGGTGTAAGAAACAACATTGCCCAGGCATGGTCTAAGCCCCTCACATCGTCCCTGTGCTTTGGGGAGCCGGAGGGACAGCCGAGGCCCACGACCCTGAGAGCCCCTTGCAAAAAGCCGATTTCCCACGGAAAGAGTTTTCCTGAGGTGCAGAGCCTATCCCAAGTGGTTGTGGCAAGTTAAAGCAAATGCCATCCACTTCTCTGGAAGAAACCACATTGCCCAGCCATGTTCTAAGCCCTCCCATCCTCCCTTGGCTTCTGGCAGCAGGAGCGAAAAGAGAGGAGAACAGCACTGGGACCCATTTGACAAAAACCGGCTTCCCACGGGAAAGTCTCCACGTGCAGACATGCTCCCAGGTGCCTGGGGCAAGGGGAAGGAAATGCCATACGCTGACCTGGAAGAGCCCACAGGGCCCAGGCACAGTCAGAACCCTTCCCTCAACCCGGCTGTTTTGCTAGAAGGAGTTCAACCCCAACGAACACAGCCCGGAGACCCCTGAGGCAAAAACGGCTTTCGACGAATAAGATTTGCTTGCTGTGGAACACCTATCCCAAGTGGGGGTAGCCAGCTCAACAAAATCCCACACACCCAGGTGTAAGAAACAACATTGCCCAGGCATGGTCTAAGCCCCACACCTCGTCCCTGTGCTTTGGGGAGCCGGAGGGACACCCGAGGCACACGGCCCTGAGACCCCTTTGCAAAAAGCCAGCTAACCACGGAGACAGTTTTCCTGAGGTGCAGACCCTCTCCCAAGTGGTTGTGGCAAGGTAAAGCAAATGCCCTCCACTTCTCTGGAAGAAACCACAGTGCCCAGCCATGTTCTAAGCCCTCCCATCCTCCCTGGGCTTCTGGCAGCAGGAGTGAAAAGAGAGGAGCAGAGCACTGGGACCCGTTTGACAAAAACCGGCTTCCCAGGGGATAGTCTTTCTCCACGTGCAGACATGCTCCCAGGTACCTGTGGCAAGGGGAAGGAAATGCCATACACTGACCTGGAAGAGACCACAGGGCCCAAACACAGTCTGAACCCTTCCCTCAACCCGGCGGTTTTCCTAGCAGGAGTTCAACCCCAACGAACACAGCCCGGAGACCCCTGGGGCAAAACCGGCTCCGACGTACAATAGGAGCTCGCTGTGGAACACCTATCCCAAGTGGGGGAAGAAAGCTCAACAAAATGCCACACACCCAGGTGTAAGAAAACATTGCACAGGCTTGGTCTAAGCCCCTCACCTCGTCCCTGTGCTTTGGGGAGCCGGAGGGACAGCCGAGGCACAAGGCCCTTAGACCCCTTTGCAAAAAGCCGGCTTCCCACGGAAACAGTTTTCCTGATGTGCAGACCCTATCCCAAGTGGTTGTGTCAAGGTAAAGCAAATGCCCTCCACTTCTCTGGAAGAAACCACAGTGCCCAGCCATGTTCTAAGCCCTCCCATCCTCCCTGGGCTTCTGGCAGCAGGAGTGAAAAGAGAGGAGCAGAGCACTGGGACCCGTTTGACAAAAACCGGCTTCCCACGGGAAAGTCTTTCTCCACATGCAGACATGCTCCCAGGTGCCTGTGGCAAGGGGAAGGAAATGCCATACACTGACCTGGAAGAGACCACAGGGCCCAGGCACAGTCTGAACCCTTCCCTCAACCCGGCGGTTTTGCTAGCAGGAGTTCAACCCCAACGAACACAGCCCGGGGACGCCTGGGGCAAAAACGGCTTCCGACGATCAATAGGTGCTTGCTGTGGAACACCTATCCCAAGTGGGTGAAGCCAGCTCAACAAAATGCCACACAACCAGGTGTAAGAAACAACATTGCCCAGGCATGGTCTAAGCCCCTCACATCGTCCCTGTGCTTTGGGGAGCCGGAGGGACAGCCGAGGCCCACGACCCTGAGAGCCCTTTGCAAAAAGCCGATTTCCCACGGAAAGAGTTTTCCTGAGGTGCAGAGCCTATCCCAAGTGGTTGTGGCAAGTTAAAGCAAACGCCATCCACTTCTCTGGAAGAAACCACATTGCCCAGCCATGTTCTAAGCCCTCCCATCCTCCCTGGGCTTCTGGCAGCAGGAGCGAAAAGAGAGGAGCACAGCACTGGGACCCATTTGACAAAAACCGGCTTCCCACGGGAAAGTCTTTCTCCACGTGCAGACATGCTCCCAGGTGCCTCTGGCAAGTGGAAGGAAATGCCATGCACTGACCTGGAAGAGACCACAGGGCCCAGACACAATGTGAACCCTTCCCTCAACCCGGCTGTTTTGCTAGCAGGAGTTCAACACCAACGAACACGGCCCGGAGACCCCTGGGGCAAAAACGGCTTCCGACGAATAAGATTTGCTTGCTCTGGAAAACCTATCCCAAGTGGGGGTAGCCAGCACAACAAAATGCCACACACCCAGGTGTAAGAAAGAACATTTCCCAGCCATGGTCTAAGCCCCTCACCTCGTCCCTGTGCTTTGGGGAGCAGGAGGGACAGCCGAGGCCCACGGCCCTGAGACCCCTTTGCAAAAAGCCGGCTTCCCACGGAGACAGTTTTCCTGAGGGGCAGACCCTCTCCCAAGTGGTTGTGGCAAGGTAAAGCAAATGCCCTCCACTTCTCTGGAAGAAACCACAGTGCCCAGCCATGTTCTAAGCCCTCCCATCCTCCCTGGGCTTCTGGCAGCAGGAGTGAAAAGAGAGGAGCAGAGCACTGGGACCCGTTTGACAAAACCCGGCTTCCCATGGGAAAGTCTTTCTCCACGTGCAGACATGCTCCCAGGTGCCTGGGGCAAGGGGAAGGAAATGTCATACACTGACCTGGAAGAGACCACAGGGCCCAGGCACTGTCTGAACCCTTCCCTCAACCCGGCGGTTTTGCTAGCAGGAGTTCAACCCCAACGAACACAGCCCGGAGACCCCTGGGGCAAAAACGGCTTCCGACGAACAATAGGTGCTTGCTGTGTAACACCTATCCCAAGTGGGGGTAGCCAGCTCAACAAAATGCGACACACCCAGGTGTAAGAAACAACATTGCCCAGGCATGGTCTAAGCCCCTCACCTCGTCCCTTTGCTTTGGGGAGCCGGAGGGACACCCGAGGCACACGGCCCTGAGACCCCTTTGCAAAAAGCCGGCTTCCCACGGAGACAGTTTTCCTGAGGTGCAGACCCTATCCCAAGTGGTTGTGGCAGGGTAAAGGAAATGCCCTCCACTTCTCTGGAAGAAACCACAGTGCCCAGCCATGTTCTAAGCCCTCCCATCCTCCCTGGGCTTCTGGCAGCAGGAGTGAAAAGAGAGGAGCAGAGCACTGGGACCCGTTTGACAAAACCCTGCTTCCCACGGGAAAGTCTTTCTCCACGTGCAGACATGCTCCCAGGTGCCTGTGGCAAGGGAAAGGAAATGCCATACACTGACCTGGAAGAGACCACAGGGCCCAGGCACAGTCTGAACCCTTCCCTCAACCCGGCGGTTTTGCTAGCAGGAGTTCAACCCCAACGAACACAGCCCGGAGACCCCTGTGGCAAAAACGGCTTCGGACGAACAATAGGTGCTTGCTGTGGAACACCTATCCCAAGTAGGGGTAGCCAGCTCAACAAAATGCCACACACCCAGGTGTAAGAAACAACATTGCCCAGGCATGGTCTAAGCCCCACAACTCGTCCCTGTGCTTTGGGGAGCCGGAGGGACACCCGAGGCACACGGCCCTGAGACCCCTTTGCAAAAAGCCAGCTAACCACGGAGACAGTTTTCCTGAGGTGCAGACCCTCTCCCAAGTGGTTGTGGCAAGGTAAAGCAAATGCCCTCCACTTCTCTGGAAGAAACCACAGTGCCCAGCTATGTTCTAAGCCCTCCCATCCTCCCTGGGCTTCTGGCAGCAGGAGTGAAAAGAGAGGAGCAGAGCACTGGGACTCTTTTGACAAAAACCGGCTTCCCACGGGAAAGTCTCCACGTGCAGACATGCTCCCAGGTGCCTGGGGCAAGGGGAAGGAAATGCCATACGCTGACCTGGAAGAGACCACAGGGCCCAGGCACAGTCTGAACCCTTCCCTCAACCCGGCGGTTTTGCTAGCAGGAGTTCAACCCCAACGAACACAGCCCGGAGACCCCTGGGGCAAAAACGGCTTCCGACGAACAATAGGTGCTTGCTGTGGAACACCTATCCCAAGTGGGGGTAGCCAGCTCAACAAAATGCCACACACCCAGGTGTAAGAAACAACATTGCCCAGGCATGGTCTAAGCCCCTCACCTCGTCCCTGTGCTTTCGGGAGCCGGAGGGACACCCGAGGCACACGGCCCTGAGACCCCTTTGCAAAAGGCCGGCTTCCCACGGAGACAGTTTTCCTGAGGTGCAGACCCTATCCCAAGTGGTTGTGGCAAGGTAAAGCAAATGCCCTCCACTTCTCTGGAAGAAACCACAGTGCCCAGCCATGTTCTAAGCCCTCCCATCCTCCCTGGGCTTCTGGCAGCAGGAGTGAAAAGAGAGGAGCAGAGCACTGGGACCCTTTTGACAAAAACCGGCTTCCCAGGGGAAAGTCTTTCTCCACGTGCAGACATGTCCCAGGTGCCTGTGGCAAGGGGAAGGAAATGCCATACACTGACCTGGAAGAGACCACAGGGCCCAAGCACAGTCTGAACCCTTCCCTCAACCCGGCGGTTTTCCTAGCAGGAGTTCAACCCCAACGAACACAGCCCGGAGACCCCTGGGGCAAAACCGGCTCCGACGTACAATAGGAGCTTGCTCTGGAACACCTATCCCAAGTGGGTGAAGCCAGCTCAACAAAATGCCACACACCCAGGTGTAAGAAACAACATTGCCCAGGCATGGTCTAAGCCCCACACCTCGTCCCTGTGCTTTGGGGAGCCGGAGGGACACCCGAGGCACACGGCCCTGAGACCCCTTTGCAAAAAGCCAGCTAACCACGGAGACAGTTTTCCTGAGGTGCAGACCCTCTCCCAAGTGGTTGTGGCAAGGTAAAGCAAATGCCCTCCACTTCTCTGGAAGAAACCACAGTGCCCAGCCATGTTCTAAGCCCTCCCATCCTCCCTGGGCTTCTGGCAGCAGGAGTGAAAAGAGAGGAGCAGAGCACTGGGACTCTTTTGACAAAAACCGGCTTCCCACGGGAAAGTCTCCACGTGCAGACATGCTCCCAGGTGCCTGGGGCAAGGGGAAGGAAATGCCATACGCTGACCTGGAAGAGACCACAGGGCCCAGGCACAGTCTGAACCCTTCCCTCAACCCGGCGGTTTTGCTAGCAGGAGTTCAACCCCAACGAACACAGCCCGGAGACCCCTGGGGCAAAAAAGGCTTCCGACGAACAATAGGTGCTTGCTGTGGAACACCTATCCCAAGTGGGGGTAGCCAGCTCAACAAAATGCCACACACCCAGGTGTAAGAAACAACATTGCCCAGGCATGGTCTAAGCCCCTCACCTCGTCCCTGTGCTTTCGGGAGCCGGAGGGACACCCGAGGCACACGGCCCTGAGACCCCTTTGCAAAAGGCCGGCTTCCCACGGAGACAGTTTTCCTGAGGTGCAGACCCTATCCCAAGTGGTTGTGGCAAGGTAAAGCAAATGCCCTCCACTTCTCTGGAAGAAACCACAGTGCCCAGCCATGTTCTAAGCCCTCCCATCCTCCCTGGGCTTCTGGCAGCAGGAGTGAAAAGAGAGGAGCAGAGCACTGGGACCCGTTTGACAAAACCCGGCTTCCCACGGGAAAGTCTTTCGCCGCGTGCAGACATGCTCCCAGGTGCCTGGGGCAAGGGGAAGGAAATGCCATACACTGACCTGGAAGAGACCACAGGGCCCAGGCACAGTCTGAACCCTTCCCTCAACCCGGCGGTTTTGCTAGCAGGAGTTCAACCCCAACGAACACAGCCCGGAGACCCCTGAGGCAAAAACGGCTTCCGACGAACAATAGGTGCTTGCTGTGGAACACCTATCCCAAGTGGGGGTAGCCAGCTCAACAAAATGCCACACACCCAGGTGTAAGAAACAACATTGCCCAGGCATGGTCTAAGCCCCTCACCTCGTCCCTGTGCTTTGGGGAGACGGAGGGACACCCGAGGCCCACGGCCCTGAGACCCCTTTGCAAAAAGCCGGCTTCCCACGGAGTCAGTTTTCCTGAGGTGCAGACCCTATCCCAAGTGGTTGTGGCAAGGTAAAGCAAATGCCCTCCACTTCTCTGGAAGAAACCACAGTGCCCAGCCATGTTCTAAGCCCTCCCATCCTCCCTGGGCTTCTGGCAGCAGGAGTGAAAAGAGAGGAGCAGAGCACTGGGACCCGTTTGACAAAACCCTGCTTCCCACGGGAAAGTCTTTCTCCACGTGCAGACATGCTCCCAGGTGCCTGTGGCAAGGGAAAGGAAATGCCATACACTGACCTGGAAGAGACCACAGGGCCCAGGCACAGTCTGAACCCTTCCCTCAACCCGGCGGTTTTGCTAGCAGGAGTTCAACCCCAACGAACACAGCCCGGAGACCCCTGAGGCAAAACCGGCTCCGACGTACAATAGGAGCTTGCTGTGGAACACCTATCCCAAGTGGGGGAAGAAAGCTCAACAAAATGCCACACACCCAGGTGTAAGAAAACATTGCACAGGCTTGGTCTAAGCCCCTCACCTCGTCCCTGTGCTTTGGGGAGCCGGAGGGACACCCGAGGCACACGGCCCTGAGACCCCTTTGCAAAAAGCCGGCTTCCC
This sequence comes from Ursus arctos, assembly GCF_023065955.2. Lineage (NCBI taxonomy): Eukaryota > Metazoa > Chordata > Mammalia > Carnivora > Ursidae > Ursus > Ursus arctos. The sequence goes on along the minus strand of NW_026623078.1, from coordinate 3,077,261 downwards.
ACGGAAACAGTTTTCCTGAGGTGCAGACCCTCTCCCAAGTGGTTGTGTCAAGGTAAAGCAAATGCCCTCCACTTCTCTGGAAGAAACCACAGTGCCCAGCCATGTTCTAAGCCCTCCCATCCTCCCTGGGCTTCTGGCAGCAGGAGTGAAAAGAGAGGAGCAGAGCACTGGGACCCGTTTGACAAAACCCGTCTTCCCACGGGAAAGTCTTTCTCCACGTGCAGACATGCTCCCAGGTGCCTGTGGCAAGGGGAAGGAAATGCCATACACTGACCTGGAAGAGACCACAGGGCCCAGGCACAGTCTGAACCCTTCCCTCAACCCGGCGGTTTTGCTAGCAGGAGTTCAACCCCAACGAACACAGCCCGGGGACGCCTGGGGCAAAAACGGCTTCCGACGATCAATAGGTGCTTGCTGTGGAACACCTATCCCAAGTGGGTGAAGCCAGCTCAACAAAATGCCACACACCCAGGTGTAAGAAACAACATTGCCCAGGCATGGTCTAAGCCCCTCACATCGTCCCTGTGCTTTGGGGAGCCGGAGGGACAGCCGAGGCCCACGACCCTGAGAGCCCCTTGCAAAAAGCCGATTTCCCACGGAAAGAGTTTTCCTGAGGTGCAGAGCCTATCCCAAGTGGTTGTGGCAAGTTAAAGCAAATGCCATCCACTTCTCTGGAAGAAACCACATTGCCCAGCCATGTTCTAAGCCCTCCCATCCTCCCTTGGCTTCTGGCAGCAGGAGCGAAAAGAGAGGAGAACAGCACTGGGACCCATTTGACAAAAACCGGCTTCCCACGGGAAAGTCTCCACGTGCAGACATGCTCCCAGGTGCCTGGGGCAAGGGGAAGGAAATGCCATACGCTGACCTGGAAGAGCCCACAGGGCCCAGGCACAGTCAGAACCCTTCCCTCAACCCGGCTGTTTTGCTAGAAGGAGTTCAACCCCAACGAACACAGCCCGGAGACCCCTGAGGCAAAAACGGCTTTCGACGAATAAGATTTGCTTGCTGTGGAACACCTATCCCAAGTGGGGGTAGCCAGCTCAACAAAATCCCACACACCCAGGTGTAAGAAACAACATTGCCCAGGCATGGTCTAAGCCCCACACCTCGTCCCTGTGCTTTGGGGAGCCGGAGGGACACCCGAGGCACACGGCCCTGAGACCCCTTTGCAAAAAGCCAGCTAACCACGGAGACAGTTTTCCTGAGGTGCAGACCCTCTCCCAAGTGGTTGTGGCAAGGTAAAGCAAATGCCCTCCACTTCTCTGGAAGAAACCACAGTGCCCAGCCATGTTCTAAGCCCTCCCATCCTCCCTGGGCTTCTGGCAGCAGGAGTGAAAAGAGAGGAGCAGAGCACTGGGACCCGTTTGACAAAAACCGGCTTCCCAGGGGATAGTCTTTCTCCACGTGCAGACATGCTCCCAGGTACCTGTGGCAAGGGGAAGGAAATGCCATACACTGACCTGGAAGAGACCACAGGGCCCAAACACAGTCTGAACCCTTCCCTCAACCCGGCGGTTTTCCTAGCAGGAGTTCAACCCCAACGAACACAGCCCGGAGACCCCTGGGGCAAAACCGGCTCCGACGTACAATAGGAGCTCGCTGTGGAACACCTATCCCAAGTGGGGGAAGAAAGCTCAACAAAATGCCACACACCCAGGTGTAAGAAAACATTGCACAGGCTTGGTCTAAGCCCCTCACCTCGTCCCTGTGCTTTGGGGAGCCGGAGGGACAGCCGAGGCACAAGGCCCTTAGACCCCTTTGCAAAAAGCCGGCTTCCCACGGAAACAGTTTTCCTGATGTGCAGACCCTATCCCAAGTGGTTGTGTCAAGGTAAAGCAAATGCCCTCCACTTCTCTGGAAGAAACCACAGTGCCCAGCCATGTTCTAAGCCCTCCCATCCTCCCTGGGCTTCTGGCAGCAGGAGTGAAAAGAGAGGAGCAGAGCACTGGGACCCGTTTGACAAAAACCGGCTTCCCACGGGAAAGTCTTTCTCCACATGCAGACATGCTCCCAGGTGCCTGTGGCAAGGGGAAGGAAATGCCATACACTGACCTGGAAGAGACCACAGGGCCCAGGCACAGTCTGAACCCTTCCCTCAACCCGGCGGTTTTGCTAGCAGGAGTTCAACCCCAACGAACACAGCCCGGGGACGCCTGGGGCAAAAACGGCTTCCGACGATCAATAGGTGCTTGCTGTGGAACACCTATCCCAAGTGGGTGAAGCCAGCTCAACAAAATGCCACACAACCAGGTGTAAGAAACAACATTGCCCAGGCATGGTCTAAGCCCCTCACATCGTCCCTGTGCTTTGGGGAGCCGGAGGGACAGCCGAGGCCCACGACCCTGAGAGCCCTTTGCAAAAAGCCGATTTCCCACGGAAAGAGTTTTCCTGAGGTGCAGAGCCTATCCCAAGTGGTTGTGGCAAGTTAAAGCAAACGCCATCCACTTCTCTGGAAGAAACCACATTGCCCAGCCATGTTCTAAGCCCTCCCATCCTCCCTGGGCTTCTGGCAGCAGGAGCGAAAAGAGAGGAGCACAGCACTGGGACCCATTTGACAAAAACCGGCTTCCCACGGGAAAGTCTTTCTCCACGTGCAGACATGCTCCCAGGTGCCTCTGGCAAGTGGAAGGAAATGCCATGCACTGACCTGGAAGAGACCACAGGGCCCAGACACAATGTGAACCCTTCCCTCAACCCGGCTGTTTTGCTAGCAGGAGTTCAACACCAACGAACACGGCCCGGAGACCCCTGGGGCAAAAACGGCTTCCGACGAATAAGATTTGCTTGCTCTGGAAAACCTATCCCAAGTGGGGGTAGCCAGCACAACAAAATGCCACACACCCAGGTGTAAGAAAGAACATTTCCCAGCCATGGTCTAAGCCCCTCACCTCGTCCCTGTGCTTTGGGGAGCAGGAGGGACAGCCGAGGCCCACGGCCCTGAGACCCCTTTGCAAAAAGCCGGCTTCCCACGGAGACAGTTTTCCTGAGGGGCAGACCCTCTCCCAAGTGGTTGTGGCAAGGTAAAGCAAATGCCCTCCACTTCTCTGGAAGAAACCACAGTGCCCAGCCATGTTCTAAGCCCTCCCATCCTCCCTGGGCTTCTGGCAGCAGGAGTGAAAAGAGAGGAGCAGAGCACTGGGACCCGTTTGACAAAACCCGGCTTCCCATGGGAAAGTCTTTCTCCACGTGCAGACATGCTCCCAGGTGCCTGGGGCAAGGGGAAGGAAATGTCATACACTGACCTGGAAGAGACCACAGGGCCCAGGCACTGTCTGAACCCTTCCCTCAACCCGGCGGTTTTGCTAGCAGGAGTTCAACCCCAACGAACACAGCCCGGAGACCCCTGGGGCAAAAACGGCTTCCGACGAACAATAGGTGCTTGCTGTGTAACACCTATCCCAAGTGGGGGTAGCCAGCTCAACAAAATGCGACACACCCAGGTGTAAGAAACAACATTGCCCAGGCATGGTCTAAGCCCCTCACCTCGTCCCTTTGCTTTGGGGAGCCGGAGGGACACCCGAGGCACACGGCCCTGAGACCCCTTTGCAAAAAGCCGGCTTCCCACGGAGACAGTTTTCCTGAGGTGCAGACCCTATCCCAAGTGGTTGTGGCAGGGTAAAGCAAATGCCCTCCACTTCTCTGGAAGAAACCACAGTGCCCAGCCATGTTCTAAGCCCTCCCATCCTCCCTGGGCTTCTGGCAGCAGGAGTGAAAAGAGAGGAGCAGAGCACTGGGACCCGTTTGACAAAACCCTGCTTCCCACGGGAAAGTCTTTCTCCACGTGCAGACATGCTCCCAGGTGCCTGTGGCAAGGGAAAGGAAATGCCATACACTGACCTGGAAGAGACCACAGGGCCCAGGCACAGTCTGAACCCTTCCCTCAACCCGGCGGTTTTGCTAGCAGGAGTTCAACCCCAACGAACACAGCCCGGAGACCCCTGTGGCAAAAACGGCTTCGGACGAACAATAGGTGCTTGCTGTGGAACACCTATCCCAAGTAGGGGTAGCCAGCTCAACAAAATGCCACACACCCAGGTGTAAGAAACAACATTGCCCAGGCATGGTCTAAGCCCCACAACTCGTCCCTGTGCTTTGGGGAGCCGGAGGGACACCCGAGGCACACGGCCCTGAGACCCCTTTGCAAAAAGCCAGCTAACCACGGAGACAGTTTTCCTGAGGTGCAGACCCTCTCCCAAGTGGTTGTGGCAAGGTAAAGCAAATGCCCTCCACTTCTCTGGAAGAAACCACAGTGCCCAGCTATGTTCTAAGCCCTCCCATCCTCCCTGGGCTTCTGGCAGCAGGAGTGAAAAGAGAGGAGCAGAGCACTGGGACTCTTTTGACAAAAACCGGCTTCCCACGGGAAAGTCTTTCTCCACGTGCAGACATGCTCCCAGGTGCCTCTGGCAAGTGGAAGGAAATGCCATGCACTGACCTGGAAGAGACCACAGGGCCCAGACACAATGTGAACCCTTCCCTCAACCCGGCTGTTTTGCTAGCAGGAGTTCAACACCAACGAACACGGCCCGGAGACCCCTGGGGCAAAAACGGCTTCCGACGAATAAGATTTGCTTGCTCTGGAAAACCTATCCCAAGTGGGGGTAGCCAGCACAACAAAATGCCACACACCCAGGTGTAAGAAAGAACATTTCCCAGCCATGGTCTAAGCCCCTCACCTCGTCCCTGTGCTTTGGGGAGCAGGAGGGACAGCCGAGGCCCACGGCCCTGAGACCCCTTTGCAAAAAGCCGGCTTCCCACGGAGACAGTTTTCCTGAGGGGCAGACCCTCTCCCAAGTGGTTGTGGCAAGGTAAAGCAAATGCCCTCCACTTCTCTGGAAGAAACCACAGTGCCCAGCCATGTTCTAAGCCCTCCCATCCTCCCTGGGCTTCTGGCAGCAGGAGTGAAAAGAGAGGAGCAGAGCACTGGGACCCGTTTGACAAAACCCGGCTTCCCATGGGAAAGTCTTTCTCCACGTGCAGACATGCTCCCAGGTGCCTGGGGCAAGGGGAAGGAAATGTCATACACTGACCTGGAAGAGACCACAGGGCCCAGGCACTGTCTGAACCCTTCCCTCAACCCGGCGGTTTTGCTAGCAGGAGTTCAACCCCAACGAACACAGCCCGGAGACCCCTGGGGCAAAAACGGCTTCCGACGAACAATAGGTGCTTGCTGTGTAACACCTATCCCAAGTGGGGGTAGCCAGCTCAACAAAATGCGACACACCCAGGTGTAAGAAACAACATTGCCCAGGCATGGTCTAAGCCCCTCACCTCGTCCCTTTGCTTTGGGGAGCCGGAGGGACACCCGAGGCACACGGCCCTGAGACCCCTTTGCAAAAAGCCGGCTTCCCACGGAGACAGTTTTCCTGAGGTGCAGACCCTATCCCAAGTGGTTGTGGCAGGGTAAAGCAAATGCCCTCCACTTCTCTGGAAGAAACCACAGTGCCCAGCCATGTTCTAAGCCCTCCCATCCTCCCTGGGCTTCTGGCAGCAGGAGTGAAAAGAGAGGAGCAGAGCACTGGGACCCGTTTGACAAAACCCTGCTTCCCACGGGAAAGTCTTTCTCCACGTGCAGACATGCTCCCAGGTGCCTGTGGCAAGGGAAAGGAAATGCCATACACTGACCTGGAAGAGACCACAGGGCCCAGGCACAGTCTGAACCCTTCCCTCAACCCGGCGGTTTTGCTAGCAGGAGTTCAACCCCAACGAACACAGCCCGGAGACCCCTGTGGCAAAAACGGCTTCGGACGAACAATAGGTGCTTGCTGTGGAACACCTATCCCAAGTAGGGGTAGCCAGCTCAACAAAATGCCACACACCCAGGTGTAAGAAACAACATTGCCCAGGCATGGTCTAAGCCCCACAACTCGTCCCTGTGCTTTGGGGAGCCGGAGGGACACCCGAGGCACACGGCCCTGAGACCCCTTTGCAAAAAGCCAGCTAACCACGGAGACAGTTTTCCTGAGGTGCAGACCCTCTCCCAAGTGGTTGTGGCAAGGTAAAGCAAATGCCCTCCACTTCTCTGGAAGAAACCACAGTGCCCAGCTATGTTCTAAGCCCTCCCATCCTCCCTGGGCTTCTGGCAGCAGGAGTGAAAAGAGAGGAGCAGAGCACTGGGACTCTTTTGACAAAAACCGGCTTCCCACGGGAAAGTCTTTCTCCACGTGCAGACATGCTCCCAGGTGCCTCTGGCAAGTGGAAGGAAATGCCATGCACTGACCTGGAAGAGACCACAGGGCCCAGACACAATGTGAACCCTTCCCTCAACCCGGCTGTTTTGCTAGCAGGAGTTCAACACCAACGAACACGGCCCGGAGACCCCTGGGGCAAAAACGGCTTCCGACGAATAAGATTTGCTTGCTCTGGAAAACCTATCCCAAGTGGGGGTAGCCAGCACAACAAAATGCCACACACCCAGGTGTAAGAAAGAACATTTCCCAGCCATGGTCTAAGCCCCTCACCTCGTCCCTGTGCTTTGGGGAGCAGGAGGGACAGCCGAGGCCCACGGCCCTGAGACCCCTTTGCAAAAAGCCGGCTTCCCACGGAGACAGTTTTCCTGAGGGGCAGACCCTCTCCCAAGTGGTTGTGGCAAGGTAAAGCAAATGCCCTCCACTTCTCTGGAAGAAACCACAGTGCCCAGCCATGTTCTAAGCCCTCCCATCCTCCCTGGGCTTCTGGCAGCAGGAGTGAAAAGAGAGGAGCAGAGCACTGGGACCCGTTTGACAAAACCCGGCTTCCCATGGGAAAGTCTTTCTCCACGTGCAGACATGCTCCCAGGTGCCTGGGGCAAGGGGAAGGAAATGTCATACACTGACCTGGAAGAGACCACAGGGCCCAGGCACTGTCTGAACCCTTCCCTCAACCCGGCGGTTTTGCTAGCAGGAGTTCAACCCCAACGAACACAGCCCGGAGACCCCTGGGGCAAAAACGGCTTCCGACGAACAATAGGTGCTTGCTGTGTAACACCTATCCCAAGTGGGGGTAGCCAGCTCAACAAAATGCGACACACCCAGGTGTAAGAAACAACATTGCCCAGGCATGGTCTAAGCCCCTCACCTCGTCCCTTTGCTTTGGGGAGCCGGAGGGACACCCGAGGCACACGGCCCTGAGACCCCTTTGCAAAAAGCCGGCTTCCCACGGAGACAGTTTTCCTGAGGTGCAGACCCTATCCCAAGTGGTTGTGGCAGGGTAAAGCAAATGCCCTCCACTTCTCTGGAAGAAACCACAGTGCCCAGCCATGTTCTAAGCCCTCCCATCCTCCCTGGGCTTCTGGCAGCAGGAGTGAAAAGAGAGGAGCAGAGCACTGGGACCCGTTTGACAAAACCCTGCTTCCCACGGGAAAGTCTTTCTCCACGTGCAGACATGCTCCCAGGTGCCTGTGGCAAGGGAAAGGAAATGCCATACACTGACCTGGAAGAGACCACAGGGCCCAGGCACAGTCTGAACCCTTCCCTCAACCCGGCGGTTTTGCTAGCAGGAGTTCAACCCCAACGAACACAGCCCGGAGACCCCTGTGGCAAAAACGGCTTCGGACGAACAATAGGTGCTTGCTGTGGAACACCTATCCCAAGTAGGGGTAGCCAGCTCAACAAAATGCCACACACCCAGGTGTAAGAAACAACATTGCCCAGGCATGGTCTAAGCCCCACAACTCGTCCCTGTGCTTTGGGGAGCCGGAGGGACACCCGAGGCACACGGCCCTGAGACCCCTTTGCAAAAAGCCAGCTAACCACGGAGACAGTTTTCCTGAGGTGCAGACCCTCTCCCAAGTGGTTGTGGCAAGGTAAAGCAAATGCCCTCCACTTCTCTGGAAGAAACCACAGTGCCCAGCTATGTTCTAAGCCCTCCCATCCTCCCTGGGCTTCTGGCAGCAGGAGTGAAAAGAGAGGAGCAGAGCACTGGGACTCTTTTGACAAAAACCGGCTTCCCACGGGAAAGTCTTTCTCCACGTGCAGACATGCTCCCAGGTGCCTCTGGCAAGTGGAAGGAAATGCCATGCACTGACCTGGAAGAGACCACAGGGCCCAGACACAATGTGAACCCTTCCCTCAACCCGGCTGTTTTGCTAGCAGGAGTTCAACACCAACGAACACGGCCCGGAGACCCCTGGGGCAAAAACGGCTTCCGACGAATAAGATTTGCTTGCTCTGGAAAACCTATCCCAAGTGGGGGTAGCCAGCACAACAAAATGCCACACACCCAGGTGTAAGAAAGAACATTTCCCAGCCATGGTCTAAGCCCCTCACCTCGTCCCTGTGCTTTGGGGAGCAGGAGGGACAGCCGAGGCCCACGGCCCTGAGACCCCTTTGCAAAAAGCCGGCTTCCCACGGAGACAGTTTTCCTGAGGGGCAGACCCTCTCCCAAGTGGTTGTGGCAAGGTAAAGCAAATGCCCTCCACTTCTCTGGAAGAAACCACAGTGCCCAGCCATGTTCTAAGCCCTCCCATCCTCCCTGGGCTTCTGGCAGCAGGAGTGAAAAGAGAGGAGCAGAGCACTGGGACCCGTTTGACAAAACCCGGCTTCCCATGGGAAAGTCTTTCTCCACGTGCAGACATGCTCCCAGGTGCCTGGGGCAAGGGGAAGGAAATGTCATACACTGACCTGGAAGAGACCACAGGGCCCAGGCACTGTCTGAACCCTTCCCTCAACCCGGCGGTTTTGCTAGCAGGAGTTCAACCCCAACGAACACAGCCCGGAGACCCCTGGGGCAAAAACGGCTTCCGACGAACAATAGGTGCTTGCTGTGTAACACCTATCCCAAGTGGGGGTAGCCAGCTCAACAAAATGCGACACACCCAGGTGTAAGAAACAACATTGCCCAGGCATGGTCTAAGCCCCTCACCTCGTCCCTTTGCTTTGGGGAGCCGGAGGGACACCCGAGGCACACGGCCCTGAGACCCCTTTGCAAAAAGCCGGCTTCCCACGGAGACAGTTTTCCTGAGGTGCAGACCCTATCCCAAGTGGTTGTGGCAGGGTAAAGCAAATGCCCTCCACTTCTCTGGAAGAAACCACAGTGCCCAGCCATGTTCTAAGCCCTCCCATCCTCCCTGGGCTTCTGGCAGCAGGAGTGAAAAGAGAGGAGCAGAGCACTGGGACCCGTTTGACAAAACCCTGCTTCCCACGGGAAAGTCTTTCTCCACGTGCAGACATGCTCCCAGGTGCCTGTGGCAAGGGAAAGGAAATGCCATACACTGACCTGGAAGAGACCACAGGGCCCAGGCACAGTCTGAACCCTTCCCTCAACCCGGCGGTTTTGCTAGCAGGAGTTCAACCCCAACGAACACAGCCCGGAGACCCCTGTGGCAAAAACGGCTTCGGACGAACAATAGGTGCTTGCTGTGGAACACCTATCCCAAGTAGGGGTAGCCAGCTCAACAAAATGCCACACACCCAGGTGTAAGAAACAACATTGCCCAGGCATGGTCTAAGCCCCACAACTCGTCCCTGTGCTTTGGGGAGCCGGAGGGACACCCGAGGCACACGGCCCTGAGACCCCTTTGCAAAAAGCCAGCTAACCACGGAGACAGTTTTCCTGAGGTGCAGACCCTCTCCCAAGTGGTTGTGGCAAGGTAAAGCAAATGCCCTCCACTTCTCTGGAAGAAACCACAGTGCCCAGCTATGTTCTAAGCCCTCCCATCCTCCCTGGGCTTCTGGCAGCAGGAGTGAAAAGAGAGGAGCAGAGCACTGGGACTCTTTTGACAAAAACCGGCTTCCCACGGGAAAGTCTTTCTCCACGTGCAGACATGCTCCCAGGTGCCTCTGGCAAGTGGAAGGAAATGCCATGCACTGACCTGGAAGAGACCACAGGGCCCAGACACAATGTGAACCCTTCCCTCAACCCGGCTGTTTTGCTAGCAGGAGTTCAACACCAACGAACACGGCCCGGAGACCCCTGGGGCAAAAACGGCTTCCGACGAATAAGATTTGCTTGCTCTGGAAAACCTATCCCAAGTGGGGGTAGCCAGCACAACAAAATGCCACACACCCAGGTGTAAGAAAGAACATTTCCCAGCCATGGTCTAAGCCCCTCACCTCGTCCCTGTGCTTTGGGGAGCAGGAGGGACAGCCGAGGCCCACGGCCCTGAGACCCCTTTGCAAAAAGCCGGCTTCCCACGGAGACAGTTTTCCTGAGGGGCAGACCCTCTCCCAAGTGGTTGTGGCAAGGTAAAGCAAATGCCCTCCACTTCTCTGGAAGAAACCACAGTGCCCAGCCATGTTCTAAGCCCTCCCATCCTCCCTGGGCTTCTGGCAGCAGGAGTGAAAAGAGAGGAGCAGAGCACTGGGACCCGTTTGACAAAACCCGGCTTCCCATGGGAAAGTCTTTCTCCACGTGCAGACATGCTCCCAGGTGCCTGGGGCAAGGGGAAGGAAATGTCATACACTGACCTGGAAGAGACCACAGGGCCCAGGCACTGTCTGAACCCTTCCCTCAACCCGGCGGTTTTGCTAGCAGGAGTTCAACCCCAACGAACACAGCCCGGAGACCCCTGGGGCAAAAACGGCTTCCGACGAACAATAGGTGCTTGCTGTGTAACACCTATCCCAAGTGGGGGTAGCCAGCTCAACAAAATGCGACACACCCAGGTGTAAGAAACAACATTGCCCAGGCATGGTCTAAGCCCCTCACCTCGTCCCTTTGCTTTGGGGAGCCGGAGGGACACCCGAGGCACACGGCCCTGAGACCCCTTTGCAAAAAGCCGGCTTCCCACGGAGACAGTTTTCCTGAGGTGCAGACCCTATCCCAAGTGGTTGTGGCAGGGTAAAGCAAATGCCCTCCACTTCTCTGGAAGAAACCACAGTGCCCAGCCATGTTCTAAGCCCTCCCATCCTCCCTGGGCTTCTGGCAGCAGGAGTGAAAAGAGAGGAGCAGAGCACTGGGACCCGTTTGACAAAACCCTGCTTCCCACGGGAAAGTCTTTCTCCACGTGCAGACATGCTCCCAGGTGCCTGTGGCAAGGGAAAGGAAATGCCATACACTGACCTGGAAGAGACCACAGGGCCCAGGCACAGTCTGAACCCTTCCCTCAACCCGGCGGTTTTGCTAGCAGGAGTTCAACCCCAACGAACACAGCCCGGAGACCCCTGTGGCAAAAACGGCTTCGGACGAACAATAGGTGCTTGCTGTGGAACACCTATCCCAAGTAGGGGTAGCCAGCTCAACAAAATGCCACACACCCAGGTGTAAGAAACAACATTGCCCAGGCATGGTCTAAGCCCCACAACTCGTCCCTGTGCTTTGGGGAGCCGGAGGGACACCCGAGGCACACGGCCCTGAGACCCCTTTGCAAAAAGCCAGCTAACCACGGAGACAGTTTTCCTGAGGTGCAGACCCTCTCCCAAGTGGTTGTGGCAAGGTAAAGCAAATGCCCTCCACTTCTCTGGAAGAAACCACAGTGCCCAGCTATGTTCTAAGCCCTCCCATCCTCCCTGGGCTTCTGGCAGCAGGAGTGAAAAGAGAGGAGCAGAGCACTGGGACTCTTTTGACAAAAACCGGCTTCCCACGGGAAAGTCTTTCTCCACGTGCAGACATGCTCCCAGGTGCCTCTGGCAAGTGGAAGGAAATGCCATGCACTGACCTGGAAGAGACCACAGGGCCCAGACACAATGTGAACCCTTCCCTCAACCCGGCTGTTTTGCTAGCAGGAGTTCAACACCAACGAACACGGCCCGGAGACCCCTGGGGCAAAAACGGCTTCCGACGAATAAGATTTGCTTGCTCTGGAAAACCTATCCCAAGTGGGGGTAGCCAGCACAACAAAATGCCACACACCCAGGTGTAAGAAAGAACATTTCCCAGCCATGGTCTAAGCCCCTCACCTCGTCCCTGTGCTTTGGGGAGCAGGAGGGACAGCCGAGGCCCACGGCCCTGAGACCCCTTTGCAAAAAGCCGGCTTCCCACGGAGACAGTTTTCCTGAGGGGCAGACCCTCTCCCAAGTGGTTGTGGCAAGGTAAAGCAAATGCCCTCCACTTCTCTGGAAGAAACCACAGTGCCCAGCCATGTTCTAAGCCCTCCCATCCTCCCTGGGCTTCTGGCAGCAGGAGTGAAAAGAGAGGAGCAGAGCACTGGGACCCGTTTGACAAAACCCGGCTTCCCATGGGAAAGTCTTTCTCCACGTGCAGACATGCTCCCAGGTGCCTGGGGCAAGGGGAAGGAAATGTCATACACTGACCTGGAAGAGACCACAGGGCCCAGGCACTGTCTGAACCCTTCCCTCAACCCGGCGGTTTTGCTAGCAGGAGTTCAACCCCAACGAACACAGCCCGGAGACCCCTGGGGCAAAAACGGCTTCCGACGAACAATAGGTGCTTGCTGTGTAACACCTATCCCAAGTGGGGGTAGCCAGCTCAACAAAATGCGACACACCCAGGTGTAAGAAACAACATTGCCCAGGCATGGTCTAAGCCCCTCACCTCGTCCCTTTGCTTTGGGGAGCCGGAGGGACACCCGAGGCACACGGCCCTGAGACCCCTTTGCAAAAAGCCGGCTTCCCACGGAGACAGTTTTCATGAGGTGCAGACCCTATCCCAAGTGGTTGTGGCAGGGTAAAGCAAATGCCCTCCACTTCTCTGGAAGAAACCACAGTGCCCAGCCATGTTCTAAGCCCTCCCATCCTCCCTGGGCTTCTGGCAGCAGGAGTGAAAAGAGAGGAGCAGAGCACTGGGACCCTTTTGACAAAAACCGGCTTCCCAGGGGAAAGTCTTTCTCCACGTGCAGACATGTCCCAGGTGCCTGTGGCAAGGGGAAGGAAATGCCATACACTGACCTGGAAGAGACCACAGGGCCCAAGCACAGTCTGAACCCTTCCCTCAACCCGGCGGTTTTCCTAGCAGGAGTTCAACCCCAACGAACACAGCCCGGAGACCCCTGGGGCAAAACCGGCTCCGACGTACAATAGGAGCTTGCTCTGGAACACCTATCCCAAGTGGGGGAAGAAAGCTCAACAAAATGCCACACACCCAGGTGTAAGAAAACATTGCACAGGCTTGGTCTAAGCCCGTCACCTCGTCCCTGTGCTTTGGGGAGCCGGAGGGACAGCCGAGGCACAGGGCCCTGAGACCCCTTTGCAAAAAGCCGGCTTCCCACGGAAACAGTTTTCCTGATGTGCAGACCCTATCCCAAGTGGTTGTGTCAAGGTAAAGCAAATGCCCTCCACTTCTCTGGAAGAAACCACAGTGCCCAGCCATGTTCTAAGCCCTCCCATCCTCCCTGGGCTTCTGGCAGCAGGAGTGAAAAGAGAGGAGCAGAGCACTGGGACCCGTTTGACAAAACCCGGCTTCCCACGGGAAAGTCTTTCTCCACGTGCAGACATGCTCCCAGGTGCCTGTGGCAAGGGGAAGGAAATGCCATACACTGACCTGGAAGAGCCCACAGGGCCCAGGCACAGTCTGAACCCTTCCCTCAACCCGGCGGTTTTGCTAGCAGGAGTTCAACCCCAACGAACACAGCCCGGGGACGCCTGGGGCAAAAACGGCTTCCGACGATCAATAGGTGCTTGCTGTGGAACACCTATCCCAAGTGGGTGAAGCCAGCTCAACAAAATGCCACACACCCAGGTGTAAGAAACAACATTGCCCAGGCATGGTCTAAGCCCCTCACATCGTCCCTGTGCTTTGGGGAGCCGGAGGGACAGCCGAGGCCCACGACCCTGAGAGCCCCTTGCAAAAAGCCGATTTCCCACGGAAAGAGTTTTCCTGAGGTGCAGAGCCTATCCCAAGTGGTTGTGGCAAGTTAAAGCAAATGCCATCCACTTCTCTGGAAGAAACCACATTGCCCAGCCATGTTCTAAGCCCTCCCATCCTCCCTTGGCTTCTGGCAGCAGGAGCGAAAAGAGAGGAGAACAGCACTGGGACCCATTTGACAAAAACCGGCTTCCCACGGGAAAGTCTCCACGTGCAGACATGCTCCCAGGTGCCTGGGGCAAGGGGAAGGAAATGCCATACGCTGACCTGGAAGAGACCACAGGGCCCAGGCACAGTCTGAACCCTTCCCTCAACCCGGCGGTTTTGCTAGCAGGAGTTCAACCCCAACGAACACAGCCCGGAGACCCCTGGGGCAAAAAAGGCTTCCGACGAACAATAGGTGCTTGCTGTGGAACACCTATCCCAAGTGGGGGTAGCCAGCTCAACAAAATGCCACACACCCAGGTGTAAGAAACAACATTGCCCAGGCATGGTCTAAGCCCCTCACCTCGTCCCTGTGCTTTCGGGAGCCGGAGGGACACCCGAGGCACACGGCCCTGAGACCCCTTTGCAAAAGGCCGGCTTCCCACGGAGACAGTTTTCCTGAGGTGCAGACCCTATCCCAAGTGGTTGTGGCAAGGTAAAGCAAATGCCCTCCACTTCTCTGGAAGAAACCACAGTGCCCAGCCATGTTCTAAGCCCTCCCATCCTCCCTGGGCTTCTGGCAGCAGGAGTGAAAAGAGAGGAGCAGAGCACTGGGACCCGTTTGACAAAACCCGGCTTCCCACGGGAAAGTCTTTCGCCGCGTGCAGACATGCTCCCAGGTGCCTGGGGCAAGGGGAAGGAAATGCCATACACTGACCTGGAAGAGACCACAGGGCCCAGGCACAGTCTGAACCCTTCTCTCAACCCGGCGGTTTTGCTAGCAGGAGTTCAACCCCAACGAACACAGCCCGGAGACCCCTGGGGCAAAAACGGCTTCCGACGAACAATAGGTGCTTGCTGTGGAACACCTATCCCAAGTGGGGGTAGCCAGCTCAACAAAATGCCACACACCCAGGTGTAAGAAACAACATTGCACAGGCATGGTCTAAGCCCCTCACCTCGTCCCTGTGCTTTCGGGAGCCGGAGGGACACCCGAGGCCCACGGCCCTGAGACCCCTTTGCAAAAAGCCGGCTTCCCTCGGAAACAGTTTTCCTGAGGTGCAGACCCTATCCCAAGTGGTTGTGGCAAGGTAAAGCAAATGCCCTCCACTTCTCTGGAAGAAACCACAGTGCCCAGCCATGTTCTAAGCCCTCTCATCCTCCCTGGGCTTCTGGCAGCAGGAGTGAAAGAGAGGAGCAGAGCACTGGGACCCGTTTGACAAAACCCGGCTTCCAACGGGAAAGTCTTTCTCCACGTGCAGACATGCTCCCAGGTGCCTGGGGCAAGGGGAAGGAAATGCCATACACTGACCTGGAAGAGCCCACAGGGCCCAGGCACAGTCTGAACCCTTCCCTCAACCCGGCGGGTTTGCTAGCAGGAGTTCAACCCCAACGAACACAGCCCGGAGACCCCTGAGGCAAAAACGGCTTCCGACGAACAATAGGCGCTTGCTGTGGAAAACCAATCCCAAGTGGGGGTAGCCAGCTCAACAAAATGCCACACACCCAGGTGTAAGAAACAACATTGCCCAGGGATGGTCTAAGCCCCTCACCTCGTCCCTGTGCTTTCGGGAGCCGGAGGGACACCCGAGGCACACGGCCCTGAGACCGCTTTGCAAAAAGCCGGCTTCCCACGGAAACAGTTTTCCTGAGGTGCAGACCCTATCCCAAGTGGTTGTGGCAAGGTAAAGCAAATGCCCTCCACTTCTCTGGAAGAAACCACAGTGCCCAGCCATGTTCTAAGCCCTCCCATCCTCCCTGGGCTTCTGGCAGCAGGAGTGAAAAGAGAGGAGCAGAGCACTGGGCCCCGTTTGACAAAAACCGGCTTCCCACGGGAAAGTCTTTCTCCACGTGCAGACATGCTCCCAGGTGCCTGTGGCAAGGGGAAGGAAATGCCATACACTGACCTGGAAGAGACCACAGGGCCCAGGCACAGTCTGAACCCTTCCCTCAACCCGGCGGTTTTGCTAGCAGGAGTTCAACCCCAACGAACACAGCCCGGATTCCCCTGAGGCAAAAACGGCTTCGGACGAACAATAGGTGCTTGCTGTGGAACACCTATCCCAAGTGGGGGTAGGCAGCTCAACAAAATGCCACACACCCAGGTGTAAGAAACAACATTGCCCAGGCATGGTCTAAGCCCCTCACCTCGTCCCTGTGCTTTGGGGAGCCGGAGGGACAGCCGAGGCACACGGCCCTGAGACCCCTTTGTAAAAAGCCAGCTTCCCACGGAGACAGTTTTCCTGAGGTGCAGACCCTCTCCCAAGTGGTTGTGGCAAGGTAAAGCAAATGCCCTCCACTTCTCTGGAAGAAACCACAGTGCCCAGCCATGTTCTAAGCCCTCCCATCCTCCCTGGGCTTCTGGCAGCAGGAGTGAAAAGAGAGGAGCAGAGCACTGGGACCCTTTTGACAAAAACCGGCTTCCCAGGGGAAAGTCTTTCTCCACGTGCAGACATGTCCCAGGTGCCTGTGGCAAGGGGAAGGAAATGCCATACACTGACCTGGAAGAGACCACAGGGCCCAAGCACAGTCTGAACCCTTCCCTCAACCCGGCGGTTTTCCTAGCAGGAGTTCAACCCCAACGAACACAGCCCGGAGACCCCTGGGGCAAAACCGGCTCCGACGTACAATAGGAGCTTGCTCTGGAACACCTATCCCAAGTGGGGGTAGCCAGCTCAACAAAATGCCACACACCCAGGTGTAAGAAACAACATTGCCCAGGCATGGTCTAAGCCCCACACCTCGTCCCTGTGCTTTGGGGAGCCGGAGGGACACCCGAGGCACACGGCCCTGAGACCCCTTTGTAAAAAGCCAGCTTCCCACGGAGACAGTTTTCCTGAGGTGCAGACCCTCTCCCAAGTGGTTGTGGCAAGGTAAAGCAAATGCCCTCCACTTCTCTGGAAGAAACCACAGTGCCCAGCCATGTTCTAAGCCCTCCCATCCTCCCTGGGCTTCTGGCAGCAGGAGTGAAAAGAGAGGAGCAGAGCACTGGGACTCTTTTGACAAAAACCGGCTTCCCACGGGAAAGTCTCCACGTGCAGACATGCTCCCAGGTGCCTGGGGCAAGGGGAAGGAAATGCCATACGCTGACCTGGAAGAGACCACAGGGCCCAGGCACAGTCTGAACCCTTCCCTCAACCCGGCGGTTTTGCTAGCAGGAGTTCAACCCCAACGAACACAGCCCGGAGACCCCTGGGGCAAAAACGGCTTCCGACGAACAATAGGTGCTTGCTGTGGAACACCTATCCCAAGTGGGGGTAGCCAGCTCAACAAAATGCCACACACCCAGGTGTAAGAAACAACATTGCCCAGGCATGGTCTAAGCCCCTCACCTCGTCCCTGTGCTTTCGGGAGCCGGAGGGACACCCGAGGCACACGGCCCTGAGACCCCTTTGCAAAAGGCCGGCTTCCCACGGAGACAGTTTTCCTGAGGTGCAGACCCTATCCCAAGTGGTTGTGGCAAGGTAAAGCAAATGCCCTCCACTTCTCTGGAAGAAACCACAGTGCCCAGCCATGTTCTAAGCCCTCCCATCCTCCCTGGGCTTCTGGCAGCAGGAGTGAAAAGAGAGGAGCAGAGCACTGGGACCCGTTTGACAAAACCCGGCTTCCCACGGGAAAGTCTTTCGCCGCGTGCAGACATGCTCCCAGGTGCCTGGGGCAAGGGGAAGGAAATGCCATACACTGACCTGGAAGAGACCACAGGGCCCAGGCACAGTCTGAACCCTTCCCTCAACCCGGCGGTTTTGCTAGCAGGAGTTCAACCCCAACGAACACAGCCCGGAGACCCCTGAGGCAAAAACGGCTTCCGACGAACAATAGGTGCTTGCTGTGGAACACCTATCCCAAGTGGGGGTAGCCAGCTCAACAAAATGCCACACACCCAGGTGTAAGAAACAACATTGCCCAGGCATGGTCTAAGCCCCTCACCTCGTCCCTGTGCTTTGGGGAGACGGAGGGACACCCGAGGCCCACGGCCCTGAGACCCCTTTGCAAAAAGCCGGCTTCCCACGGAGTCAGTTTTCCTGAGGTGCAGACCCTATCCCAAGTGGTTGTGGCAAGGTAAAGCAAATGCCCTCCACTTCTCTGGAAGAAACCACAGTGCCCAGCCATGTTCTAAGCCCTCCCATCCTCCCTGGGCTTCTGGCAGCAGGAGTGAAAAGAGAGGAGCAGAGCACTGGGACCCGTTTGACAAAACCCTGCTTCCCACGGGAAAGACTTTCTCCACGTGCAGACATGCTCCCAGGTGCCTGTGGCAAGGGAAAGGAAATGCCATACACTGACCTGGAAGAGACCACAGGGCCCAGGCACAGTCTGAACCCTTCCCTCAACCCGGCGGTTTTGCTAGCAGGAGTTCAACCCCAACGAACACAGCCCGGAGACCCCTGAGGCAAAACCGGCTCCGACGTACAATAGGAGCTTGCTGTGGAACACCTATCCCAAGTGGGGGAAGAAAGCTCAACAAAATGCCACACACCCAGGTGTAAGAAAACATTGCACAGGCTTGGTCTAAGCCCCTCACCTCGTCCCTGTGCTTTGGGGAGCCGGAGGGACACCCGAGGCACACGGCCCTGAGACCCCTTTGCAAAAAGCCGGCTTCCCACGGAAACAGTTTTCCTGAGGTGCAGACCCTCTCCCAAGTGGTTGTGTCAAGGTAAAGCAAATGCCCTCCACTTCTCTGGAAGAAACCACAGTGCCCAGCCATGTTCTAAGCCCTCCCATCCTCCCTGGGCTTCTGGCAGCAGGAGTGAAAAGAGAGGAGCAGAGCACTGGGACCCGTTTGACAAAACCCGGCTTCCCACGGGAAAGTCTTTCTCCACGTGCAGACATGCTCCCAGGTGCCTGTGGCAAGGGGAAGGAAATGCCATACACTGACCTGGAAGAGACCACAGGGCCCAGGCACAGTCTGAACCCTTCCCTCAACCCGGCGGTTTTGCTAGCAGGAGTTCAACCCCAACGAACACAGCCCGGGGACGCCTGGGGCAAAAACGGCTTCCGACGATCAATAGGTGCTTGCTGTGGAACACCTATCCCAAGTGGGTGAAGCCAGCTCAACAAAATGCCACACACCCAGGTGTAAGAAACAACATTGCCCAGGCATGGTCTAAGCCCCTCACATCGTCCCTGTGCTTTGGGGAGCCGGAGGGACAGCCGAGGCCCACGACCCTGAGAGCCCCTTGCAAAAAGCCGATTTCCCACGGAAAGAGTTTTCCTGAGGTGCAGAGCCTATCCCAAGTGGTTGTGGCAAGTTAAAGCAAATGCCATCCACTTCTCTGGAAGAAACCACATTGCCCAGCCATGTTCTAAGCCCTCCCATCCTCCCTTGGCTTCTGGCAGCAGGAGCGAAAAGAGAGGAGAACAGCACTGGGACCCATTTGACAAAAACCGGCTTCCCACGGGAAAGTCTCCACGTGCAGACATGCTCCCAGGTGCCTGGGGCAAGGGGAAGGAAATGCCATACGCTGACCTGGAAGAGACCACAGGGCCCAGGCACAGTCTGAACCCTTCCCTCAACCCGGCGGTTTTGCTAGCAGGAGTTCAACCCCAACGAACACAACCCGGAGACCCCTGGGGCAAAAAAGGCTTCCGACGAACAATAGGTGCTTGCTGTGGAACACCTATCCCAAGTGGGGGTAGCCAGCTCAACAAAATGCCACACACCCAGGTGTAAGAAACAACATTGCCCAGGCATGGTCTAAGCCCCTCACCTCGTCCCTGTGCTTTCGGGAGCCGGAGGGACACCCGAGGCACACGGCCCTGAGACCCCTTTGCAAAAGGCCGGCTTCCCACGGAGACAGTTTTCCTGAGGTGCAGACCCTATCCCAAGTGGTTGTGGCAAGGTAAAGCAAATGCCCTCCACTTCTCTGGAAGAAACCACAGTGCCCAGCCATGTTCTAAGCCCTCCCATCCTCCCTGGGCTTCTGGCAGCAGGAGTGAAAAGAGAGGAGCAGAGCACTGGGACCCGTTTGACAAAACCCGGCTTCCCACGGGAAAGTCTTTCGCCGCGTGCAGACATGCTCCCAGGTGCCTGGGGCAAGGGGAAGGAAATGCCATACACTGACCTGGAAGAGACCACAGGGCCCAGGCACAGTCTGAACCCTTCTCTCAACCCGGCGGTTTTGCTAGCAGGAGTTCAACCCCAACGAACACAGCCCGGAGACCCCTGGGGCAAAAACGGCTTCCAACGAACAATAGGTGCTTGCTGTGGAACACCTATCCCAAGTGGGGGTAGCCAGCTCAACAAAATGCCACACACCCAGGTGTAAGAAACAACATTGCACAGGCATGGTCTAAGCCCCTCACCTCGTCCCTGTGCTTTCGGGAGCCGGAGGGACACCCGAGGCCCACGGCCCTGAGACCCCTTTGCAAAAAGCCGGCTTCCCACGGAAACAGTTTTCCTGAGGTGCAGACCCTATCCCAAGTGGTTGTGGCAAGGTAAAGCAAATGCCCTCCACTTCTCTGGAAGAAACCACAGTGCCCAGCCATGTTCTAAGCCCTCTCATCCTCCCTGGGCTTCTGGCAGCAGGAGTGAAAGAGAGGAGCAGAGCACTGGGACCCGTTTGACAAAACCCGGCTTCCAACGGGAAAGTCTTTCTCCACGTGCAGACATGCTCCCAGGTGCCTGGGGCAAGGGGAAGGAAATGCCATACACTGACCTGGAAGAGCCCACAGGGCCCAGGCACAGTCTGAACCCTTCCCTCAACCCGGCGGGTTTGCTAGCAGGAGTTCAACCCCAACGAACACAGCCCGGAGACCCCTGAGGCAAAAACGGCTTCCGACGAACAATAGGCGCTTGCTGTGGAAAACCAATCCCAAGTGGGGGTAGCCAGCTCAACAAAATGCCACACACCCAGGTGTAAGAAACAACATTGCCCAGGGATGGTCTAAGCCCCTCACCTCGTCCCTGTGCTTTCGGGAGCCGGAGGGACACCCGAGGCACACGGCCCTGAGACCGCTTTGCAAAAAGCCGGCTTCCCACGGAAACAGTTTTCCTGAGGTGCAGACCCTATCCCAAGTGGTTGTGGCAAGGTAAAGCAAATGCCCTCCACTTCTCTGGAAGAAACCACAGTGCCCAGCCATGTTCTAAGCCCTCCCATCCTCCCTGGGCTTCTGGCAGCAGGAGTGAAAAGAGAGGAGCAGAGCACTGGGCCCCGTTTGACAAAAACCGGCTTCCCACGGGAAAGTCTTTCTCCACGTGCAGACATGCTCCCAGGTGCCTGTGGCAAGGGGAAGGAAATGCCATACACTGACCTGGAAGAGACCACAGGGCCCAGGCACAGTCTGAACCCTTCCCTCAACCCGGCGGTTTTGCTAGCAGGAGTTCAACCCCAACGAACACAGCCCGGATTCCCCTGAGGCAAAAACGGCTTCGGACGAACAATAGGTGCTTGCTGTGGAACACCTATCCCAAGTGGGGGTAGGCAGCTCAACAAAATGCCACACACCCAGGTGTAAGAAACAACATTGCCCAGGCATGGTCTAAGCCCCTCACCTCGTCCCTGTGCTTTGGGGAGCCGGAGGGACAGCCGAGGCACACGGCCCTGAGACCCCTTTGTAAAAAGCCAGCTTCCCACGGAGACAGTTTTCCTGAGGTGCAGACCCTCTCCCAAGTGGTTGTGGCAAGGTAAAGCAAATGCCCTCCACTTCTCTGGAAGAAACCACAGTGCCCAGCCATGTTCTAAGCCCTCCCATCCTCCCTGGGCTTCTGGCAGCAGGAGTGAAAAGAGAGGAGCAGAGCACTGGGACCCTTTTGACAAAAACCGGCTTCCCAGGGGAAAGTCTTTCTCCACGTGCAGACATGTCCCAGGTGCCTGTGGCAAGGGGAAGGAAATGCCATACACTGACCTGGAAGAGACCACAGGGCCCAAGCACAGTCTGAACCCTTCCCTCAACCCGGCGGTTTTCCTAGCAGGAGTTCAACCCCAACGAACACAGCCCGGAGACCCCTGGGGCAAAACCGGCTCCGACGTACAATAGGAGCTTGCTCTGGAACACCTATCCCAAGTGGGTGAAGCCAGCTCAACAAAATGCCACACACCCAGGTGTAAGAAACAACATTGCCCAGGCATGGTCTAAGCCCCACACCTCGTCCCTGTGCTTTGGGGAGCCGGAGGGACACCCGAGGCACACGGCCCTGAGACCCCTTTGCAAAAAGCCAGCTAACCACGGAGACAGTTTTCCTGAGGTGCAGACCCTCTCCCAAGTGGTTGTGGCAAGGTAAAGCAAATGCCCTCCACTTCTCTGGAAGAAACCACAGTGCCCAGCCATGTTCTAAGCCCTCCCATCCTCCCTGGGCTTCTGGCAGCAGGAGTGAAAAGAGAGGAGCAGAGCACTGGGACCCGTTTGACAAAACCCGTCTTCCCACGGGAAAGTCTTTCTCCACGTACAGACATGCTCCCAGGTGCCTGTGGCAAGGGGAAGGAAATGCCATACACTGACCTGGAAGAGACCACAGGGCCCAGGCACAGTCTGAACCCTTCCCTCAACCCGGCGGTTTTGCTAGCAGGAGTTCAACCCCAACGAACACAGCCCGGGGACGCCTGGGGCAAAAACGGCTTCCGACGATCAATAGGTGCTTGCTGTGGAACACCTATCCCAAGTGGGTGAAGCCAGCTCAACAAAATGCCACACACCCAGGTGTAAGAAACAACATTGCCCAGGCATGGTCTAAGCCCCTCACCTCGTCCCTGTGCTTTGGGGAGCCGGAGGGACAGCCGAGGCACACGGCCCTGAGACCCCTTTGTAAAAAGCCAGCTTCCCACGGAGACAGTTTTCCTGAGGTGCAGACCCTCTCCCAAGTGGTTGTGGCAAGGTAAAGCAAATGCCCTCCACTTCTCTGGAAGAAACCACAGTGCCCAGCCATGTTCTAAGCCCTCCCATCCTCCCTGGGCTTCTGGCAGCAGGAGTGAAAAGAGAGGAGCAGAGCACTGGGACCCTTTTGACAAAAACCGGCTTCCCAGGGGAAAGTCTTTCTCCACGTGCAGACATGTCCCAGGTGCCTGTGGCAAGGGGAAGGAAATGCCATACACTGACCTGGAAGAGACCACAGGGCCCAAGCACAGTCTGAACCCTTCCCTCAACCCGGCGGTTTTCCTAGCAGGAGTTCAACCCCAACGAACACAGCCCGGAGACCCCTGGGGCAAAACCGGCTCCGACGTACAATAGGAGCTTGCTCTGGAACACCTATCCCAAGTGGGTGAAGCCAGCTCAACAAAATGCCACACACCCAGGTGTAAGAAACAACATTGCCCAGGCATGGTCTAAGCCCCACACCTCGTCCCTGTGCTTTGGGGAGCCGGAGGGACACCCGAGGCACACGGCCCTGAGACCCCTTTGCAAAAAGCCAGCTAACCACGGAGACAGTTTTCCTGAGGTGCAGACCCTCTCCCAAGTGGTTGTGGCAAGGTAAAGCAAATGCCCTCCACTTCTCTGGAAGAAACCACAGTGCCCAGCCATGTTCTAAGCCCTCCCATCCTCCCTGGGCTTCTGGCAGCAGGAGTGAAAAGAGAGGAGCAGAGCACTGGGACCCGTTTGACAAAACCCGTCTTCCCACGGGAAAGTCTTTCTCCACGTACAGACATGCTCCCAGGTGCCTGTGGCAAGGGGAAGGAAATGCCATACACTGACCTGGAAGAGACCACAGGGCCCAGGCACAGTCTGAACCCTTCCCTCAACCCGGCGGTTTTGCTAGCAGGAGTTCAACCCCAACGAACACAGCCCGGGGACGCCTGGGGCAAAAACGGCTTCCGACGATCAATAGGTGCTTGCTGTGGAACACCTATCCCAAGTGGGTGAAGCCAGCTCAACAAAATGCCACACACCCAGGTGTAAGAAACAACATTGCCCAGGCATGGTCTAAGCCCCTCACATCGTCCCTGTGCTTTGGGGAGCCGGAGGGACAGCCGAGGCCCACGACCCTGAGAGCCCCTTGCAAAAAGCCGATTTCCCACGGAAAGAGTTTTCCTGAGGTGCAGAGCCTATCCCAAGTGGTTGTGGCAAGTTAAAGCAAATGCCATCCACTTCTCTGGAAGAAACCACATTGCCCAGCCATGTTCTAAGCCCTCCCATCCTCCCTTGGCTTCTGGCAGCAGGAGCGAAAAGAGAGGAGAACAGCACTGGGACCCATTTGACAAAAACCGGCTTCCCACGGGAAAGTCTCCACGTGCAGACATGCTCCCAGGTGCCTGGGGCAAGGGGAAGGAAATGCCATACGCTGACCTGGAAGAGACCACAGGGCCCAGGCACAGTCTGAACCCTTCCCTCAACCCGGCGGTTTTGCTAGCAGGAGTTCAACCCCAACGAACACAACCCGGAGACCCCTGGGGCAAAAAAGGCTTCCGACGAACAATAGGTGCTTGCTGTGGAACACCTATCCCAAGTGGGGGTAGCCAGCTCAACAAAATGCCACACACCCAGGTGTAAGAAACAACATTGCCCAGGCATGGTCTA
This sequence comes from Ursus arctos, assembly GCF_023065955.2. Lineage (NCBI taxonomy): Eukaryota > Metazoa > Chordata > Mammalia > Carnivora > Ursidae > Ursus > Ursus arctos. The sequence goes on along the minus strand of NW_026623078.1, from coordinate 3,052,994 downwards.
AGCCCCTCACCTCGTCCCTGTGCTTTCGGGAGCCGGAGGGACACCCGAGGCACACGGCCCTGAGACCCCTTTGCAAAAGGCCGGCTTCCCACGGAGACAGTTTTCCTGAGGTGCAGACCCTATCCCAAGTGGTTGTGGCAAGGTAAAGCAAATGCCCTCCACTTCTCTGGAAGAAACCACAGTGCCCAGCCATGTTCTAAGCCCTCCCATCCTCCCTGGGCTTCTGGCAGCAGGAGTGAAAAGAGAGGAGCAGAGCACTGGGACCCGTTTGACAAAACCCGGCTTCCCACGGGAAAGTCTTTCGCCGCGTGCAGACATGCTCCCAGGTGCCTGGGGCAAGGGGAAGGAAATGCCATACACTGACCTGGAAGAGACCACAGGGCCCAGGCACAGTCTGAACCCTTCTCTCAACCCGGCGGTTTTGCTAGCAGGAGTTCAACCCCAACGAACACAGCCCGGAGACCCCTGGGGCAAAAACGGCTTCCGACGAACAATAGGTGCTTGCTGTGGAACACCTATCCCAAGTGGGGGTAGCCAGCTCAACAAAATGCCACACACCCAGGTGTAAGAAACAACATTGCACAGGCATGGTCTAAGCCCCTCACCTCGTCCCTGTGCTTTCGGGAGCCGGAGGGACACCCGAGGCCCACGGCCCTGAGACCCCTTTGCAAAAAGCCGGCTTCCCACGGAAACAGTTTTCCTGAGGTGCAGACCCTATCCCAAGTGGTTGTGGCAAGGTAAAGCAAATGCCCTCCACTTCTCTGGAAGAAACCACAGTGCCCAGCCATGTTCTAAGCCCTCTCATCCTCCCTGGGCTTCTGGCAGCAGGAGTGAAAGAGAGGAGCAGAGCACTGGGACCCGTTTGACAAAACCCGGCTTCCAACGGGAAAGTCTTTCTCCACGTGCAGACATGCTCCCAGGTGCCTGGGGCAAGGGGAAGGAAATGCCATACACTGACCTGGAAGAGCCCACAGGGCCCAGGCACAGTCTGAACCCTTCCCTCAACCCGGCGGGTTTGCTAGCAGGAGTTCAACCCCAACGAACACAGCCCGGAGACCCCTGAGGCAAAAACGGCTTCCGACGAACAATAGGCGCTTGCTGTGGAAAACCAATCCCAAGTGGGGGTAGCCAGCTCAACAAAATGCCACACACCCAGGTGTAAGAAACAACATTGCCCAGGGATGGTCTAAGCCCCTCACTTCGTCCCTGTGCTTTCGGGAGCCGGAGGGACACCCGAGGCACACGGCCCTGAGACCGCTTTGCAAAAAGCCGGCTTCCCACGGAAACAGTTTTCCTGAGGTGCAGACCCTATCCCAAGTGGTTGTGGCAAGGTAAAGCAAATGCCCTCCACTTCTCTGGAAGAAACCACAGTGCCCAGCCATGTTCTAAGCCCTCCCATCCTCCCTGGGCTTCTGGCAGCAGGAGTGAAAAGAGAGGAGCAGAGCACTGGGCCCCGTTTGACAAAAACCGGCTTCCCACGGGAAAGTCTTTCTCCACGTGCAGACATGCTCCCAGGTGCCTGTGGCAAGGGGAAGGAAATGCCATACACTGACCTGGAAGAGACCACAGGGCCCAGGCACAGTCTGAACCCTTCCCTCAACCCGGCGGTTTTGCTAGCAGGAGTTCAACCCCAACGAACACAGCCCGGATTCCCCTGAGGCAAAAACGGCTTCGGACGAACAATAGGTGCTTGCTGTGGAACACCTATCCCAAGTGGGGGTAGGCAGCTCAACAAAATGCCACACACCCAGGTGTAAGAAACAACATTGCCCAGGCATGGTCTAAGCCCCTCACCTCGTCCCTGTGCTTTGGGGAGCCGGAGGGACAGCCGAGGCACACGGCCCTGAGACCCCTTTGTAAAAAGCCAGCTTCCCACGGAGACAGTTTTCCTGAGGTGCAGACCCTCTCCCAAGTGGTTGTGGCAAGGTAAAGCAAATGCCCTCCACTTCTCTGGAAGAAACCACAGTGCCCAGCCATGTTCTAAGCCCTCCCATCCTCCCTGGGCTTCTGGCAGCAGGAGTGAAAAGAGAGGAGCAGAGCACTGGGACCCTTTTGACAAAAACCGGCTTCCCAGGGGAAAGTCTTTCTCCACGTGCAGACATGTCCCAGGTGCCTGTGGCAAGGGGAAGGAAATGCCATACACTGACCTGGAAGAGACCACAGGGCCCAAGCACAGTCTGAACCCTTCCCTCAACCCGGCGGTTTTCCTAGCAGGAGTTCAACCCCAACGAACACAGCCCGGAGACCCCTGGGGCAAAACCGGCTCCGACGTACAATAGGAGCTTGCTCTGGAACACCTATCCCAAGTGGGTGAAGCCAGCTCAACAAAATGCCACACACCCAGGTGTAAGAAACAACATTGCCCAGGCATGGTCTAAGCCCCACACCTCGTCCCTGTGCTTTGGGGAGCCGGAGGGACACCCGAGGCACACGGCCCTGAGACCCCTTTGCAAAAAGCCAGCTAACCACGGAGACAGTTTTCCTGAGGTGCAGACCCTCTCCCAAGTGGTTGTGGCAAGGTAAAGCAAATGCCCTCCACTTCTCTGGAAGAAACCACAGTGCCCAGCCATGTTCTAAGCCCTCCCATCCTCCCTGGGCTTCTGGCAGCAGGAGTGAAAAGAGAGGAGCAGAGCACTGGGACCCGTTTGACAAAACCCGGCTTCCCACGGGAAAGTCTTTCGCCGCGTGCAGACATGCTCCCAGGTGCCTGGGGCAAGGGGAAGGAAATGCCATACACTGACCTGGAAGAGACCACAGGGCCCAGGCACAGTCTGAACCCTTCCCTCAACCCGGCGGTTTTGCTAGCAGGAGTTCAACCCCAACGAACACAGCCCGGAGACCCCTGAGGCAAAAACGGCTTCCGACGAACAATAGGTGCTTGCTGTGGAACACCTATCCCAAGTGGGGGTAGCCAGCTCAACAAAATGCCACACACCCAGTTGTAAGAAACAACATTGCCCAGGCATGGTCTAAGCCCCTCACCTCGTCCCTGTGCTTTGGGGAGACGGAGGGACACCCGAGGCCCACGGCCCTGAGACCCCTTTGCAAAAAGCCGGCTTCCCACGGAGTCAGTTTTCCTGAGGTGCAGACCCTATCCCAAGTGGTTGTGGCAAGGTAAAGCAAATGCCCTCCACTTCTCTGGAAGAAACCACAGTGCCCAGCCATGTTCTAAGCCCTCCCATCCTCCCTGGGCTTCTGGCAGCAGGAGTGAAAAGAGAGGAGCAGAGCACTGGGACCCGTTTGACAAAACCCTGCTTCCCACGGGAAAGTCTTTCTCCACGTGCAGACATGCTCCCAGGTGCCTGTGGCAAGGGAAAGGAAATGCCATACACTGACCTGGAAGAGACCACAGGGCCCAGGCACAGTCTGAACCCTTCCCTCAACCCGGCGGTTTTGCTAGCAGGAGTTCAACCCCAACGAACACAGCCCGGAGACCCCTGAGGCAAAACCGGCTCCGACGTACAATAGGAGCTTGCTGTGGAACACCTATCCCAAGTGGGGGAAGAAAGCTCAACAAAATGCCACACACCCAGGTGTAAGAAAACATTGCACAGGCTTGGTCTAAGCCCCTCACCTCGTCCCTGTGCTTTGGGGAGCCGGAGGGACACCCGAGGCACACGGCCCTGAGACCCCTTTGCAAAAAGCCGGCTTCCCACAGAAACAGTTTTCCTGAGGTGCAGACCCTCTCCCAAGTGGTTGTGTCAAGGTAAAGCAAATGCCCTCCACTTCTCTGGAAGAAACCACAGTGCCCAGCCATGTTCTAAGCCCTCCCATCCTCCCTGGGCTTCTGGCAGCAGGAGTGAAAAGAGAGGAGCAGAGCACTGGGACCCGTTTGACAAAACCCGTCTTCCCACGGGAAAGTCTTTCTCCACGTGCAGACATGCTCCCAGGTGCCTGTGGCAAGGGGAAGGAAATGCCATACACTGACCTGGAAGAGACCACAGGGCCCAGGCACAGTCTGAACCCTTCCCTCAACCCGGCGGTTTTGCTAGCAGGAGTTCAACCCCAACGAACACAGCCCGGGGACGCCTGGGGCAAAAACGGCTTCCGACGATCAATAGGTGCTTGCTGTGGAACACCTATCCCAAGTGGGTGAAGCCAGCTCAACAAAATGCCACACACCCAGGTGTAAGAAACAACATTGCCCAGGCATGGTCTAAGCCCCTCACATCGTCCCTGTGCTTTGGGGAGCCGGAGGGACAGCCGAGGCCCACGACCCTGAGAGCCCCTTGCAAAAAGCCGATTTCCCACGGAAAGAGTTTTCCTGAGGTGCAGAGCCTATCCCAAGTGGTTGTGGCAAGTTAAAGCAAATGCCATCCACTTCTCTGGAAGAAACCACATTGCCCAGCCATGTTCTAAGCCCTCCCATCCTCCCTTGGCTTCTGGCAGCAGGAGCGAAAAGAGAGGAGAACAGCACTGGGACCCATTTGACAAAAACCGGCTTCCCACGGGAAAGTCTCCACGTGCAGACATGCTCCCAGGTGCCTGGGGCAAGGGGAAGGAAATGCCATACGCTGACCTGGAAGAGACCACAGGGCCCAGGCACAGTCTGAACCCTTCCCTCAACCCGGCGGTTTTGCTAGCAGGAGTTCAACCCCAACGAACACAGCCCGGAGACCCCTGGGGCAAAAAAGGCTTCCGACGAACAATAGGTGCTTGCTGTGGAACACCTATCCCAAGTGGGGGTAGCCAGCTCAACAAAATGCCACACACCCAGGTGTAAGAAACAACATTGCCCAGGCATGGTCTAAGCCCCTCACCTCGTCCCTGTGCTTTCGGGAGCCGGAGGGACACCCGAGGCACACGGCCCTGAGACCCCTTTGCAAAAGGCCGGCTTCCCACGGAGACAGTTTTCCTGAGGTGCAGACCCTATCCCAAGTGGTTGTGGCAAGGTAAAGCAAATGCCCTCCACTTCTCTGGAAGAAACCACAGTGCCCAGCCATGTTCTAAGCCCTCCCATCCTCCCTGGGCTTCTGGCAGCAGGAGTGAAAAGAGAGGAGCAGAGCACTGGGACCCGTTTGACAAAACCCGGCTTCCCACGGGAAAGTCTTTCGCCGCGTGCAGACATGCTCCCAGGTGCCTGGGGCAAGGGGAAGGAAATGCCATACACTGACCTGGAAGAGACCACAGGGCCCAGGCACAGTCTGAACCCTTCTCTCAACCCGGCGGTTTTGCTAGCAGGAGTTCAACCCCAACGAACACAGCCCGGAGACCCCTGGGGCAAAAACGGCTTCCGACGAACAATAGGTGCTTGCTGTGGAACACCTATCCCAAGTGGGGGTAGCCAGCTCAACAAAATGCCACACACCCAGGTGTAAGAAACAACATTGCACAGGCATGGTCTAAGCCCCTCACCTCGTCCCTGTGCTTTCGGGAGCCGGAGGGACACCCGAGGCCCACGGCCCTGAGACCCCTTTGCAAAAAGCCGGCTTCCCACGGAAACAGTTTTCCTGAGGTGCAGACCCTATCCCAAGTGGTTGTGGCAAGGTAAAGCAAATGCCCTCCACTTCTCTGGAAGAAACCACAGTGCCCAGCCATGTTCTAAGCCCTCTCATCCTCCCTGGGCTTCTGGCAGCAGGAGTGAAAGAGAGGAGCAGAGCACTGGGACCCGTTTGACAAAACCCGGCTTCCAACGGGAAAGTCTTTCTCCACGTGCAGACATGCTCCCAGGTGCCTGGGGCAAGGGGAAGGAAATGCCATACACTGACCTGGAAGAGCCCACAGGGCCCAGGCACAGTCTGAACCCTTCCCTCAACCCGGCGGGTTTGCTAGCAGGAGTTCAACCCCAACGAACACAGCCCGGAGACCCCTGAGGCAAAAACGGCTTCCGACGAACAATAGGCGCTTGCTGTGGAAAACCAATCCCAAGTGGGGGTAGCCAGCTCAACAAAATGCCACACACCCAGGTGTAAGAAACAACATTGCCCAGGGATGGTCTAAGCCCCTCACCTCGTCCCTGTGCTTTCGGGAGCCGGAGGGACACCCGAGGCACACGGCCCTGAGACCGCTTTGCAAAAAGCCGGCTTCCCACGGAAACAGTTTTCCTGAGGTGCAGACCCTATCCCAAGTGGTTGTGGCAAGGTAAAGCAAATGCCCTCCACTTCTCTGGAAGAAACCACAGTGCCCAGCCATGTTCTAAGCCCTCCCATCCTCCCTGGGCTTCTGGCAGCAGGAGTGAAAAGAGAGGAGCAGAGCACTGGGCCCCGTTTGACAAAAACCGGCTTCCCACGGGAAAGTCTTTCTCCACGTGCAGACATGCTCCCAGGTGCCTGTGGCAAGGGGAAGGAAATGCCATACACTGACCTGGAAGAGACCACAGGGCCCAGGCACAGTCTGAACCCTTCCCTCAACCCGGCGGTTTTGCTAGCAGGAGTTCAACCCCAACGAACACAGCCCGGATTCCCCTGAGGCAAAAACGGCTTCGGACGAACAATAGGTGCTTGCTGTGGAACACCTATCCCAAGTGGGGGTAGGCAGCTCAACAAAATGCGACACACCCAGGTGTAAGAAACAACATTGCCCAGGCATGGTCTAAGCCCCTCACCTCGTCCCTGTGCTTTGGGGAGCCGGAGGGACAGCCGAGGCACACGGCCCTGAGACCCCTTTGTAAAAAGCCAGCTTCCCACGGAGACAGTTTTCCTGAGGTGCAGACCCTCTCCCAAGTGGTTGTGGCAAGGTAAAGCAAATGCCCTCCACTTCTCTGGAAGAAACCACAGTGCCCAGCCATGTTCTAAGCCCTCCCATCCTCCCTGGGCTTCTGGCAGCAGGAGTGAAAAGAGAGGAGCAGAGCACTGGGACTCTTTTGAAAAAAACCGGCTTCCCACGGGAAAGTCTCCACGTGCAGACATGCTCCCAGGTGCCTGGGGCAAGGGGAAGGAAATGCCATACGCTGACCTGGAAGAGACCACAGGGCCCAGGCACAGTCTGAACCCTTCCCTCAACCCGGCGGTTTTGCTAGCAGGAGTTCAACCCCAACGAACACAGCCCGGAGACCCCTGGGGCAAAAAAGGCTTCCGACGAACAATAGGTGCTTGCTGTGGAACACCTATCCCAAGTGGGGGTAGCCAGCTCAACAAAATGCCACACACCCAGGTGTAAGAAACAACATTCCCCAGGCATGGTCTAAGCCCCTCACCTCGTCCCTGTGCTTTCGGGAGCCGGAGGGACACCCGAGGCACACGGCCCTGAGACCCCTTTGCAAAAGGCCGGCTTCCCACGGAGACAGTTTTCCTGAGGTGCAGACCCTATCCCAAGTGGTTGTGGCAAGGTAAAGCAAATGCCCTCCACTTCTCTGGAAGAAACCACAGTGCCCAGCCATGTTCTAAGCCCTCCCATCCTCCCTGGGCTTCTGGCAGCAGGAGTGAAAAGAGAGGAGCAGAGCACTGGGACCCGTTTGACAAAACCCGGCTTCCCACGGGAAAGTCTTTCGCCGCGTGCAGACATGCTCCCAGGTGCCTGGGGCAAGGGGAAGGAAATGCCATACACTGACCTGGAAGAGACCACAGGGCCCAGGCACAGTCTGAACCCTTCCCTCAACCCGGCGGTTTTGCTAGCAGGAGTTCAACCCCAACGAACACAGCCCGGAGACCCCTGAGGCAAAAACGGCTTCCGACGAACAATAGGTGCTTGCTGTGGAACACCTATCCCAAGTGGGGGTAGCCAGCTCAACAAAATGCCACACACCCAGGTGTAAGAAACAACATTGCCCAGGCATGGTCTAAGCCCCTCACCTCGTCCCTGTGCTTTGGGGAGACGGAGGGACACCCGAGGCCCACGGCCCTGAGACCCCTTTGCAAAAAGCCGGCTTCCCACGGAGTCAGTTTTCCTGAGGTGCAGACCCTATCCCAAGTGGTTGTGGCAAGGTAAAGCAAATGCCCTCCACTTCTCTGGAAGAAACCACAGTGCCCAGCCATGTTCTAAGCCCTCCCATCCTCCCTGGGCTTCTGGCAGCAGGAGTGAAAAGAGAGGAGCAGAGCACTGGGACCCGTTTGACAAAACCCTGCTTCCCACGGGAAAGTCTTTCTCCACGTGCAGACATGCTCCCAGGTGCCTGTGGCAAGGGAAAGGAAATGCCATACACTGACCTGGAAGAGACCACAGGGCCCAGGCACAGTCTGAACCCTTCCCTCAACCCGGCGGTTTTGCTAGCAGGAGTTCAACCCCAACGAACACAGCCCGGAGACCCCTGAGGCAAAACCGGCTCCGACGTACAATAGGAGCTTGCTGTGGAACACCTATCCCAAGTGGGGGAAGAAAGCTCAACAAAATGCCACACACCCAGGTGTAAGAAAACATTGCACAGGCTTGGTCTAAGCCCCTCACCTCGTCCCTGTGCTTTGGGGAGCCGGAGGGACACCCGAGGCACACGGCCCTGAGACCCCTTTGCAAAAAGCCGGCTTCCCACGGAAACAGTTTTCCTGAGGTGCAGACCCTCTCCCAAGTGGTTGTGTCAAGGTAAAGCAAATGCCCTCCACTTCTCTGGAAGAAACCACAGTGCCCAGCCATGTTCTAAGCCCTCCCATCCTCCCTGGGCTTCTGGCAGCAGGAGTGAAAAGAGAGGAGCAGAGCACTGGGACCCGTTTGACAAAACCCGTCTTCCCACGGGAAAGTCTTTCTCCACGTGCAGACATGCTCCCAGGTGCCTGTGGCAAGGGGAAGGAAATGCCATACACTGACCTGGAAGAGACCACAGGGCCCAGGCACAGTCTGAACCCTTCCCTCAACCCGGCGGTTTTGCTAGCAGGAGTTCAACCCCAACGAACACAGCCCGGGGACGCCTGGGGCAAAAACGGCTTCCGACGATCAATAGGTGCTTGCTGTGGAACACCTATCCCAAGTGGGTGAAGCCAGCTCAACAAAATGCCACACACCCAGGTGTAAGAAACAACATTGCCCAGGCATGGTCTAAGCCCCTCACATCGTCCCTGTGCTTTGGGGAGCCGGAGGGACAGCCGAGGCCCACGACCCTGAGAGCCCCTTGCAAAAAGCCGATTTCCCACGGAAAGAGTTTTCCTGAGGTGCAGAGCCTATCCCAAGTGGTTGTGGCAAGTTAAAGCAAATGCCATCCACTTCTCTGGAAGAAACCACATTGCCCAGCCATGTTCTAAGCCCTCCCATCCTCCCTTGGCTTCTGGCAGCAGGAGCGAAAAGAGAGGAGAACAGCACTGGGACCCATTTGACAAAAACCGGCTTCCCACGGGAAAGTCTCCACGTGCAGACATGCTCCCAGGTGCCTGGGGCAAGGGGAAGGAAATGCCATACGCTGACCTGGAAGAGACCACAGGGCCCAGGCACAGTCTGAACCCTTCCCTCAACCCGGCGGTTTTGCTAGCAGGAGTTCAACCCCAAGGAACACAGCCCGGAGACCCCTGGGGCAAAAAAGGCTTCCGACGAACAATAGGTGCTTGCTGTGGAACACCTATCCCAAGTGGGGGTAGCCAGCTCAACAAAATGCCACACACCCAGGTGTAAGAAACAACATTGCCCAGGCATGGTCTAAGCCCCTCACCTCGTCCCTGTGCTTTCGGGAGCCGGAGGGACACCCGAGGCACACGGCCCTGAGACCCCTTTGCAAAAGGCCGGCTTCCCACGGAGACAGTTTTCCTGAGGTGCAGACCCTATCCCAAGTGGTTGTGGCAAGGTAAAGCAAATGCCCTCCACTTCTCTGGAAGAAACCACAGTGCCCAGCCATGTTCTAAGCCCTCCCATCCTCCCTGGGCTTCTGGCAGCAGGAGTGAAAAGAGAGGAGCAGAGCACTGGGACCCGTTTGACAAAACCCGGCTTCCCACGGGAAAGTCTTTCGCCGCGTGCAGACATGCTCCCAGGTGCCTGGGGCAAGGGGAAGGAAATGCCATACACTGACCTGGAAGAGACCACAGGGCCCAGGCACAGTCTGAACCCTTCTCTCAACCCGGCGGTTTTGCTAGCAGGAGTTCAACCCCAACGAACACAGCCCGGAGACCCCTGGGGCAAAAAAGGCTTCCGACGAACAATAGGTGCTTGCTGTGGAACACCTATCCCAAGTGGGGGTAGCCAGCTCAACAAAATGCCACACACCCAGGTGTAAGAAACAACATTGCACAGGCATGGTCTAAGCCCCTCACCTCGTCCCTGTGCTTTCGGGAGCCGGAGGGACACCCGAGGCCCACGGCCCTGAGACCCCTTTGCAAAAAGCCGGCTTCCCACGGAAACAGTTTTCCTGAGGTGCAGACCCTATCCCAAGTGGTTGTGGCAAGGTAAAGCAAATGCCCTCCACTTCTCTGGAAGAAACCACAGTGCCCAGCCATGTTCTAAGCCCTCTCATCCTCCCTGGGCTTCTGGCAGCAGGAGTGAAAGAGAGGAGCAGAGCACTGGGACCCGTTTGACAAAACCCGGCTTCCAACGGGAAAGTCTTTCTCCACGTGCAGACATGCTCCCAGGTGCCTGGGGCAAGGGGAAGGAAATGCCATACACTGACCTGGAAGAGCCCACAGGGCCCAGGCACAGTCTGAACCCTTCCCTCAACCCGGCGGGTTTGCTAGCAGGAGTTCAACCCCAACGAACACAGCCCGGAGACCCCTGGGGCAAAAACGGCTTCCGACGAACAATAGGCGCTTGCTGTGGAAAACCAATCCCAAGTGGGGGTAGCCAGCTCAACAAAATGCCACACACCCAGGTGTAAGAAACAACATTGCCCAGGGATGGTCTAAGCCCCTCACCTCGTCCCTGTGCTTTCGGGAGCCGGAGGGACACCCGAGGCACACGGCCCTGAGACCCCTTTGTAAAAAGCCAGCTTCCCACGGAGACAGTTTTCCTGAGGTGCAGACCCTCTCCCAAGTGGTTGTGGCAAGGTAAAGCAAATGCCCTCCACTTCTCTGGAAGAAACCACAGTGCCCAGCCATGTTCTAAGCCCTCCCATCCTCCCTGGGCTTCTGGCAGCAGGAGTGAAAAGAGAGGAGCAGAGCACTGGGCCCCGTTTGACAAAAACCGGCTTCCCACGGGAAAGTCTTTCTCCACGTGCAGACATGTCCCAGGTGCCTGTGGCAAGGGGAAGGAAATGCCATACACTGACCTGGAAGAGACCACAGGGCCCAAGCACAGTCTGAACCCTTCCCTCAACCCGGCGGTTTTCCTAGCAGGAGTTCAACCCCAACGAACACAGCCCGGAGACCCCTGGGGCAAAACCGGCTCCGACGTACAATAGGAGCTTGCTCTGGAACACCTATCCCAAGTGGGTGAAGCCAGCTCAACAAAATGCCACACACCCAGGTGTAAGAAACAACATTGCCCAGGCATGGTCTAAGCCCCTCACATCGTCCCTGTGCTTTGGGGAGCCGGAGGGACAGCCGAGGCCCACGACCCTGAGACCCCTTTGGAAAAAGCCGATTTCCCACGGAAAGAGTTTTCCTGAGGTGCAGACCCTATCCCAAGTGGTTGTGGCAAGGTAAAGCAAATGCCCTCCACTTCTCTGGAAGAAACCACATTGCCCAGCCATGTTCTAAGCCCTCCCATCCTCCCTGGGCTTCTGGCAGCAGGAGCGAAAAGAGAGGAGCACAGCACTGGGACCCATTTGACAAAAACCGGCTTCCCACGGGAAAGTCTTTCTCCACGTGCACACATGCTCCCAGGTGCCTCTGGCAAGTGGAAGGAAATGCCATACACTGACCTGGAAGAGACCACAGGGCCCAAGCACAATGTGAACCCTTCCCTCAACCCGGCTGTTTTGCTAGAAGGAGTTCAACACCAACGAACACAGCCCGGAGACCCCTGAGGCAAAAACGGCTTCCGAAGAACAATAGGCGCTTGCTGTGGAAACCTATCCCAAGTGGAGGTAGCCAGGTCAACAAAATGCCACACACCCAGGTGTAAGAAACAACATTGCCCAGCCATGGTCTAAGCCCCTCACCCCGTCCCTGTGCTTTGGGGAGCCGGAGGGACACCCGAGGCCCACGGCCCTGAGACCCCTTTGCAAAAAGCCGACTTCCCACGGAGACAGTTTTCCTGAGGGGCAGACCCTCTCCCAAGTGGTTGTGGCAAGGTAAAGCAAATGCCCTCCACTTCTCTGGAAGAAACCACAGTGCCCAGCCATGTTCTAAGCCCTCCCATCCTCCCTGGGCTTCTGGCAGCAGGAGTGAAAAGAGAGGAGCAGAGCACTGGGCCCCGTTTGACAAAAACCAGCTTCCCACGGGAAAGTCTTTCTCCACGTGCAGACATGCTCCCAGGTGCCTGGGGCAAGGGGAAGGAAATGCCATACACTGACCTGGAAGAGCCCACAGGGCCCAGGCACAGTCTGAACCCTTCCCTCAACCCGGCGGTTTTGCTAGCAGGAGTTCAACCCCAACGAACCCAGCCCGGAGACCCCTGGGGCAAAAACGGCTTCCGACGAACAATAGGCGCTTGCTGTGGAAAACCAATCCCAAGTGGGGGTAGCCAGCTCAAGAAAATGCCAGACACCCAGGTGTAAGAAACAACATTGCCCAGGCATGGTCTAAGCCCCTCACCTCGTCCCTGTGCTTTGGGGAGCAGGAGGGACAGCCGAGTCGCACGGCCCTGAGACCCCTTTGCAAAAAGCCGGCTTCCCACGGAGACAGTTTTCCTGAGGTGCAGACCCTATCCGAAGTGGTTGTGGCAAGGTAAAGCAAATGCCCTCCACTTCTCTGGAAGAAACCACAATGCCCAGCCATGTTCTAAGCCCTCCCATCCTCCCCGGCCTTCTGGTAGCAGGAGTGAAAAGAGAGGAGCAGAGCACTGGGACCCGTTTGACAAAACCCGGCTTCCCACGGGAAAGTCTTTCTCCACGTGCAGAAATGCTCCCAGGTTCCTGGGGCAAATGGAAGGAAATGGCATACACTGACCTGGAAGAGACCACAGGGCCCAGGCACGGTCTGAACCCTTCCCTCAACCCGGCGGTTTTGCTAGCAGGAGTTCAACCCCAACGAACACAGCCCGGAGACCCCTGGGGCAAAAACGGCTTCCGACGAACAATAGGCGCTTGCTGTGGAAAACCAATCCCAAGTGGGGGTAGCCAGCTCAACAAAATGCCACACACCCAGGTGTAAGAAACAACATTGCCCAGGGATGGTCTAAGCCCCTCACCTCGTGCCTGTGCTTTCGGGAGCCGGAGGGACACCCGAGGCACACGGCCCTGAGACCGCTTTGCAAAAAGCCGGCTTCCCACGGAAACAGTTTTCCTGAGGTGCAGACCCTATCCCAAGTGGTTGTGGCAAGGTAAAGCAAATGCCCTCCACTTCTCTGGAAGAAACCACAGTGCCCAGCCATGTTCTAAGCCCTCCCATCCTCCCTGGGCTTCTGGCAGCAGGAGTGAAAAGAGAGGAGCAGAGCACTGGGCCCCGTTTGACAAAAACCGGCTTCCCACGGGAAAGTCTTTCTCCACGTGCAGACATGCTCCCAGGTGCCTGTGGCAAGGGGAAGGAAATGCCATACACTGACCTGGAAGAGACCACAGGGCCCAGGCACAGTCTGAACCCTTCCCTCAACCCGGCGGTTTTGCTAGCAGGAGTTCAACCCCAACGAACACAGCCCGGATTCCCCTGAGGCAAAAACGGCTTCGGATGAACAATAGGTGCTTGCTGTGGAACACCTATCCCAAGTGGGGGTAGGCAGCTCAACAAAATGCCACACACCCAGGTGTAAGAAACAACATTGCCCAGGCATGGTCTAAGCCCCTCACCTCGTCCCTGTGCTTTGGGGAGCCGGAGGGACAGCCGAGGCACACGGCCCTGAGACCCCTTTGTAAAAAGCCAGCTTCCCACGGAGACAGTTTTCCTGAGGTGCAGACCCTCTCCCAAGTGGTTGTGGCAAGGTAAAGCAAATGCCCTCCACTTCTCTGGAAGAAACCACAGTGCCCAGCCATGTTCTAAGCCCTCCCATCCTCCCTGGGCTTCTGGCAGCAGGAGTGAAAAGAGAGGAGCAGAGCACTGGGACCCTTTTGACAAAAACCGGCTTCCCAGGGGAAAGTCTTTCTCCACGTGCAGACATGTCCCAGGTGCCTGTGGCAAGGGGAAGGAAATGCCATACACTGACCTGGAAGAGACCACAGGGCCCAAGCACAGTCTGAACCCTTCCCTCAACCCGGCGGTTTTCCTAGCAGGAGTTCAACCCCAACGAACACAGCCCGGAGACCCCTGGGGCAAAACCGGCTCCGACGTACAATAGGAGCTTGCTCTGGAACACCTATCCCAACTGGGGGAAGAAAGCTCAACAAAATGCCACACACCCAGGTGTAAGAAAACATTGCACAGGCTTGGTCTAAGCCCCTCACCTCGTCCCTGTGCTTTGGGGAGCCGGAGGGACAGCCGAGGCACAGGGCCCTGAGACCCCTTTGCAAAAAGCCGGCTTCCCACGGAAACAGTTTTCCTGATGTGCAGACCCTATCCCAAGTGGTTGTGTCAAGGTAAAGCAAATGCCCTCCACTTCTCTGGAAGAAACCACAGTGCCCAGCCATGTTCTAAGCCCTCCCATCCTCCCTGGGCTTCTGGCAGCAGGAGTGAAAAGAGAGGAGCAGAGCACTGGGACCCGTTTGACAAAACCCGGCTTCCCACGGGAAAGTCTTTCTCCACGTGCAGACATGCTCCCAGGTGCCTGTGGCAAGGGGAAGGAAATGCCATACACTGACCTGGAAGAGCCCACAGGGCCCAGGCACAGTCTGAACCCTTCCCTCAACCCGGCGGTTTTGCTAGCAGGAGTTCAAACCCAACGAACACAGCCCGGAGACCCCTGGGGCAAAAACGGCTTCCGACGAACAATAGGCGCTTGCTGTGGAAAACCAATCCCAAGTGGGGGTAGCCAGCTCAACAAAATGCCACACACCCAGGTGTAAGAAACAACATTGCCCAGGCATGGTCTAAGCCCCTCACCTCGTCCCTGTGCTTTGGGGAGCCGGAGGGACAGCCGAGTCACACGGCCCTGAGACCCCTTTGCAAAAAGCCGGCTTCCCACGGAAACAGTTTTCATGAGGTGCAGACCCTATCCGAAGTGGTTGTGGCAAGGTAAAGCAAATGCCCTCCACTTCTCTGGAAGAAACCACAATGCCCAGCCATGTTCTAAGCCCTCCCATCCTCCCTGGCCTTCTGGTAGCAGGAGTGAAAAGAGAGGAGCAGAGCACTGGGACCCGTTTGACAAAACCCGGCTTCCCACGGGAAAGTCTTTCTCCACGTGCAGACATGCTCCCAGGTGCCTGGGGCAAGGGGAAGGAAATGCCATACACTGACCTGGAAGAGACCACAGGGCCCAGGCACGGTCTGAACCCTTCCCTCAACCCGGCGGTTTTCCTAGCAGGAGTTCAACCCCAACGAACACAGCCCGGAGACCCCTGAGGCAAAAACGGCTTCCGACGAACAATAGGCGCTTGCTGTGGAAAACCAATCCCAAGTGGGGGTAGCCAGCTCAACAAAATGCCACACACCCAGGTGTAAGAAACAACATTGCCCAGGGATGGTCTAAGCCCCTCACCTCGTCCCTGTGCTTTCGGGACCTGGAGGGACACCCGAGGCACACGGCCCTGAGACCGCTTTGCAAAAAGCCGGCTTCCCACGGAAACAGTTTTCCTGAGGTGCAGACCCTATCCCAAGTGGTTGTGGCAAGGTAAAGCAAATGCCCTCCACTTCTCTGGAAGAAACCACAGTGCCCAGCCATGTTCTAAGCCCTCCCATCCTCCCTGGGCTTCTGGCAGCAGGAGTGAAAAGAGAGGAGCAGAGCACTGGGCCCCGTTTGACAAAACCCGGCTTCCCACGGGAAAGTCTTTCTCCACGTGCAGACATGCTCCCAGGTGCCTGTGGCAAGGGGAAGGAAATGCCATACACTGACCTGGAAGAGACCACAGGGCCCAGGCACAGTCTGAACCCTTCCCTCAACCCGGCGGTTTTGCTAGCAGGAGTTCAACCCCAACGAACACAGCCCGGATTCCCCTGAGGCAAAAACGGCTTCGGATGAACAATAGGTGCTTGCTGTGGAACACCTATCCCAAGTGGGGGTAGGCAGCTCAACAAAATGCCACACACCCAGGTGTAAGAAACAACATTGCCCAGGCATGGTCTAAGCCCCTCACCTCGTCCCTGTGCTTTGGGGAGCCGGAGGGACAGCCGAGGCACACGGCCCTGAGACCCCTTTGTAAAAAGCCAGCTTCCCACGGAGACAGTTTTCCTGAGGTGCAGACCCTCTCCCAAGTGGTTGTGGCAAGGTAAAGCAAATGCCCTCCACTTCTCTGGAAGAAACCACAGTGCCCAGCCATGTTCTAAGCCCTCCCATCCTCCCTGGGCTTCTGGCAGCAGGAGTGAAAAGAGAGGAGCAGAGCACTGGGACCCGTTTGACAAAAACCGGCTTCCCAGGGGAAAGTCTTTCTCCACGTGCAGACATGTCCCAGGTGCCTGTGGCAAGGGGAAGGAAATGCCATACACTGACCTGGAAGAGACCACAGGGCCCAAGCACAGTCTGAACCCTTCCCTCAACCCGGCGGTTTTCCTAGCAGGAGTTCAACCCCAACGAACACAGCCCGGAGACCCCTGGGGCAAAACCGGCTCCGACGTACAATAGGAGCTTGCTCTGGAACACCTATCCCAAGTGGGGGAAGAAAGCTCAAAAAATGCCACACACCCAGGTGTAAGAAAACATTGCACAGGCTTGGTCTAAGCCCCTCACCTCGTCCCTGTGCTTTGGGGAGCCGGAGGGACAGCCGAGGCACACGGCCCTGAGACCCCTTTGCAAAAAGCCGGCTTCCCACGGAAACAGTTTTCCTGATGTGCAGACCCTATCCCAAGTGGTTGTGTCAAGGTAAAGCAAATGCCCTCCACTTCTCTGGAAGAAACCACAGTGCCCAGCCATGTTCTAAGCCCTCCCATCCTCCCTGGGCTTCTGGCAGCAGGAGTGAAAAGAGAGGAGCAGAGCACTGGGACCCGTTTGACAAAACCCGGCTTCCCACGGGAAAGTCTTTCTCCACGTGCAGACATGCTCCCAGGTGCCTGTGGCAATTGGAAGGAAATGCCATACACTGACCTGGAAGAGACCACAGGGCCCAGGCACAGTCTGAACCCTTCCCTCAACCCGGCGGTTTTGCTAGCAGGAGTTCAACCCCAACGAACACAGCCCGGGGACGCCTGGGGCAAAAACGGCTTCCGACGATCAATAGGTGCTTGCTGTGGAACACCTATCCCAAGTGGGTGAAGCCAGCTCAACAAAATGCCACACACCCAGGTGTAAGAAACAACATTGCCCAGGCATGGTCTAAGCCCCTCACATCGTCCCTGTGCTTTGGGGAGCCGGAGGGACAGCCGAGGCCCACGACCCTGAGACCCCTTTGCAAAAAGCCGATTTCCCACGGAAAGAGTTTTCCTGAGGTGCAGAGCCTATCCCAAGTGGTTGTGGCAAGGTAAAGCAAATGCCCTCCACTTCTCTGGAAGAAACCACATTGCCCAGCCATGTTCTAAGCCCTCCCATCCTCCCTGGGCTTCTGGCAGCAGGAGCGAAAAGAGAGGAGCACAGCACTGGGACCCATTTGACAAAAACCGGCTTCCCACGGGAAAGTCTTTCTCCACGTGCACACATGCTCCCAGGTGCCTCTGGCAAGTGGAAGGAAATGCCATACACTGACCTGGAAGAGCCCACAGGGCCCAGGCACAGTCAGAACCCTTCCCTCAACCCGGCTGTTTTGCTAGAAGGAGTTCAACCCCAACGAACACAGCCCGGAGACCCCTGAGGCAAAAACGGCTTTCGACGAATAAGATTTGCTTGCTGTGGAACACCTATCCCAAGTGGGGGTAGCCAGCTCAACAAAATCCCACACACCCAGGTGTAAGAAACAACATTGCCCAGGCATGGTCTAAGCCCCACACCTCGTCCCTGTGCTTTGGGGAGCCGGAGGGACACCCGAGGCACACGGCCCTGAGACCCCTTTGCAAAAAGCCAGCTAACCACGGAGACAGTTTTCCTGAGGTGCAGACCCTCTCCCAAGTGGTTGTGGCAAGGTAAAGCAAATGCCCTCCACTTCTCTGGAAGAAACCACAGTGCCCAGCCATGTTCTAAGCCCTCCCATCCTCCCTGGGCTTCTGGCAGCAGGAGTGAAAAGAGAGGAGCAGAGCACTGGGACCCGTTTGACAAAAACCGGCTTCCCAGGGGATAGTCTTTCTCCACGTGCAGACATGCTCCCAGGTACCTGTGGCAAGGGGAAGGAAATGCCATACACTGACCTGGAAGAGACCACAGGGCCCAAACACAGTCTGAACCCTTCCCTCAACCCGGCGGTTTTCCTAGCAGGAGTTCAACCCCAACGAACACAGCCCGGAGACCCCTGGGGCAAAACCGGCTCCGACGTACAATAGGAGCTCGCTGTGGAACACCTATCCCAAGTGGGGGAAGAAAGCTCAACAAAATGCCACACACCCAGGTGTAAGAAAACATTGCACAGGCTTGGTCTAAGCCCCTCACCTCGTCCCTGTGCTTTGGGGAGCCGGAGGGACAGCCGAGGCACAAGGCCCTTAGACCCCTTTGCAAAAAGCCGGCTTCCCACGGAAACAGTTTTCCTGATGTGCAGACCCTATCCCAAGTGGTTGTGTCAAGGTAAAGCAAATGCCCTCCACTTCTCTGGAAGAAACCACAGTGCCCAGCCATGTTCTAAGCCCTCCCATCCTCCCTGGGCTTCTGGCAGCAGGAGTGAAAAGAGAGGAGCAGAGCACTGGGACCCGTTTGACAAAACCCGGCTTCCCACGGGAAAGTCTTTCTCCACATGCAGACATGCTCCCAGGTGCCTGTGGCAAGGGGAAGGAAATGCCATACACTGACCTGGAAGAGACCACAGGGCCCAGGCACAGTCTGAACCCTTCCCTCAACCCGGCGGTTTTGCTAGCAGGAGTTCAACCCCAACGAACACAGCCCGGGGACGCCTGGGGCAAAAACGGCTTCCGACGATCAATAGGTGCTTGCTGTGGAACACCTATCCCAAGTGGGTGAAGCCAGCTCAACAAAATGCCACACAACCAGGTGTAAGAAACAACATTGCCCAGGCATGGTCTAAGCCCCTCAATCGTCCCTGTGCTTTGGGGAGCCGGAGGGACAGCCGAGGCCCACGACCCTGAGAGCCCTTTGCAAAAAGCCGATTTCCCACGGAAAGAGTTTTCCTGAGGAGCAGAGCCTATCCCAAGTGGTTGTGGCAAGTTAAAGCAAACGCCATCCACTTCTCTGGAAGAAACCACATTGCCCAGCCATGTTCTAAGCCCTCCCATCCTCCCTGGGCTTCTGGCAGCAGGAGCGAAAAGAGAGGAGCACAGCACTGGGACCCATTTGACAAAAACCGGCTTCCCACGGGAAAGTCTTTCTCCACGTGCAGACATGCTCCCAGGTGCCTCTGGCAAGTGGAAGGAAATGCCATGCACTGACCTGGAAGAGACCACAGGGCCCAGACACAATGTGAACCCTTCCCTCAACCCGGCTGTTTTGCTAGCAGGAGTTCAACACCAACGAACACGGCCCGGAGACCCCTGGGGCAAAAACGGCTTCCGACGAATAAGATTTGCTTGCTCTGGAAAACCTATCCCAAGTGGGGGTAGCCAGCACAACAAAATGCCACACACCCAGGTGTAAGAAAGAACATTGCCCAGCCATGGTCTAAGCCCCTCACCTCGTCCCTGTGCTTTGGGGAGCAGGAGGGACAGCCGAGGCCCACGGCCCTGAGACCCCTTTGCAAAAAGCCGGCTTCCCACGGAGACAGTTTTCCTGAGGGGCAGACCCTCTCCCAAGTGGTTGTGGCAAGGTAAAGCAAATGCCCTCCACTTCTCTGGAAGAAACCACAGTGCCCAGCCATGTTCTAAGCCCTCCCATCCTCCCTGGGCTTCTGGCAGCAGGAGTGAAAAGAGAGGAGCAGAGCACTGGGACCCGTTTGACAAAACCCGGCTTCCCATGGGAAAGTCTTTCTCCACGTGCAGACATGCTCCCAGGTGCCTGGGGCAAGGGGAAGGAAATGTCATACACTGACCTGGAAGAGACCACAGGGCCCAGGCACTGTCTGAACCCTTCCCTCAACCCGGCGGTTTTGCTAGCAGGAGTTCAACCCCAACGAACACAGCCCGGAGACCCCTGGGGCAAAAACGGCTTCCGACGAACAATAGGTGCTTGCTGTGTAACACCTATCCCAAGTGGGGGTAGCCAGCTCAACAAAATGCGACACACCCAGGTGTAAGAAACAACATTGCCCAGGCATGGTCTAAGCCCCTCACCTCGTCCCTTTGCTTTGGGGAGCCGGAGGGACACCCGAGGCACACGGCCCTGAGACCCCTTTGCAAAAAGCCGGCTTCCCACGGAGACAGTTTTCCTGAGGTGCAGACCCTATCCCAAGTGGTTGTGGCAGGGTAAAGCAAATGCCCTCCACTTCTCTGGAAGAAACCACAGTGCCCAGCCATGTTCTAAGCCCTCCCATCCTCCCTGGGCTTCTGGCAGCAGGAGTGAAAAGAGAGGAGCAGAGCACTGGGACCCGTTTGACAAAACCCTGCTTCCCACGGGAAAGTCTTTCTCCACGTGCAGACATGCTCCCAGGTGCCTGTGGCAAGGGAAAGGAAATGCCATACACTGACCTGGAAGAGACCACAGGGCCCAGGCACAGTCTGAACCCTTCCCTCAACCCGGCGGTTTTGCTAGCAGGAGTTCAACCCCAACGAACACAGCCCGGAGACCCCTGAGGCAAAAACGGCTTCGGACGAACAATAGGTGCTTGCTGTGGAACACCTATCCCAAGTGGGGGTAGCCAGCTCAACAAAATGCCACACACCCAGGTGTAAGAAACAACATTGCCCAGGCATGGTCTAAGCCCCACAACTCGTCCCTGTGCTTTGGGGAGCCGGAGGGACACCCGAGGCACACGGCCCTGAGACCCCTTTGCAAAAAGCCAGCTAACCACGGAGACAGTTTTCCTGAGGTGCAGACCCTCTCCCAAGTGGTTGTGGCAAGGTAAAGCAAATGCCCTCCACTTCTCTGGAAGAAACCACAGTGCCCAGCCATGTTCTAAGCCCTCCCATCCTCCCTGGGCTTCTGGCAGCAGGAGTGAAAAGAGAGGAGCAGAGCACTGGGACTCTTTTGACAAAAACCGGCTTCCCACGGGAAAGTCTCCACGTGCAGACATGCTCCCAGGTGCCTGGGGCAAGGGGAAGGAAATGCCATACGCTGACCTGGAAGAGACCACAGGGCCCAGGCACAGTCTGAACCCTTCCCTCAACCCGGCGGTTTTGCTAGCAGGAGTTCAACCCCAACGAACACAGCCCGGAGACCCCTGGGGCAAAAAAGGCTTCCGACGAACAATAGGTGCTTGCTGTGGAACACCTATCCCAAGTGGGGGTAGCCAGCTCAACAAAATGCCACACACCCAGGTGTAAGAAACAACATTGCCCAGGCATGGTCTAAGCCCCTCACCTCGTCCCTGTGCTTTCGGGAGCCGGAGGGACACCCGAGGCACACGGCCCTGAGACCCCTTTGCAAAAGGCCGGCTTCCCACGGAGACAGTTTTCCTGAGGTGCAGACCCTATCCCAAGTGGTTGTGGCAAGGTAAAGCAAATGCCCTCCACTTCTCTGGAAGAAACCACAGTGCCCAGCCATGTTCTAAGCCCTCCCATCCTCCCTGGGCTTCTGGCAGCAGGAGTGAAAAGAGAGGAGCAGAGCACTGGGACCCGTTTGACAAAACCCGGCTTCCCACGGGAAAGTCTTTCGCCGCGTGCAGACATGCTCCCAGGTGCCTGGGGCAAGGGGAAGGAAATGCCATACACTGACCTGGAAGAGACCACAGGGCCCAGGCACAGTCTGAACCCTTCCCTCAACCCGGCGGTTTTGCTAGCAGGAGTTCAACCCCAACGAACACAGCCCGGAGACCCCCGAGGCAAAAACGGCTTCCGACGAACAATAGGTGCTTGCTGTGGAACACCTATCCCAAGTGGGGGTAGCCAGCTCAACAAAATGCCACACACCCAGGTGTAAGAAACAACATTGCCCAGGCATGGTCTAAGCCCCTCACCTCGTCCCTGTGCTTTGGGGAGACGGAGGGACACCCGAGGCCCACGGCCCTGAGACCCCTTTGCAAAAAGCCGGCTTCCCACGGAGTCAGTTTTCCTGAGGTGCAGACCCTATCCCAAGTGGTTGTGGCAAGGTAAAGCAAATGCCCTCCACTTCTCTGGAAGAAACCACAGTGCCCAGCCATGTTCTAAGCCCTCCCATCCTCCCTGGGCTTCTGGCAGCAGGAGTGAAAAGAGAGGAGCAGAGCACTGGGACCCGTTTGACAAAACCCTGCTTCCCACGGGAAAGTCTTTCTCCACGTGCAGACATGCTCCCAGGTGCCTGTGGCAAGGGAAAGGAAATGCCATACACTGACCTGGAAGAGACCACAGGGCCCAGGCACAGTCTGAACCCTTCCCTCAACCCGGCGGTTTTGCTAGCAGGAGTTCAACCCCAACGAACACAGCCCGGAGACCCCTGAGGCAAAACCGGCTCCGACGTACAATAGGAGCTTGCTGTGGAACACCTATCCCAAGTGGGGGAAGAAAGCTCAACAAAATGCCACACACCCAGGTGTAAGAAAACATTGCACAGGCTTGGTCTAAGCCCCTCACCTCGTCCCTGTGCTTTGGGGAGCCGGAGGGACACCCGAGGCACACGGCCCTGAGACCCCTTTGCAAAAAGCCGGCTTCCCACGGAAACAGTTTTCCTGAGGTGCAGACCCTCTCCCAAGTGGTTGTGTCAAGGTAAAGCAAATGCCCTCCACTTCTCTGGAAGAAACCACAGTGCCCAGCCATGTTCTAAGCCCTCCCATCCTCCCTGGGCTTCTGGCAGCAGGAGTGAAAAGAGAGGAGCAGAGCACTGGGACCCGTTTGACAAAACCCGTCTTCCCACGGGAAAGTCTTTCTCCACGTGCAGACATGCTCCCAGGTGCCTGTGGCAAGGGGAAGGAAATGCCATACACTGACCTGGAAGAGACCACAGGGCCCAGGCACAGTCTGAACCCTTCCCTCAACCCGGCGGTTTTGCTAGCAGGAGTTCAACCCCAACGAACACAGCCCGGGGACGCCTGGGGCAAAAACGGCTTCCGACGATCAATAGGTGCTTGCTGTGGAACACCTATCCCAAGTGGGTGAAGCCAGCTCAACAAAATGCCACACACCCAGGTGTAAGAAACAACATTGCCCAGGCATGGTCTAAGCCCCTCACATCGTCCCTGTGCTTTGGGGAGCCGGAGGGACAGCCGAGGCCCACGACCCTGAGAGCCCCTTGCAAAAAGCCGATTTCCCACGGAAAGAGTTTTCCTGAGGTGCAGAGCCTATCCCAAGTGGTTGTGGCAAGTTAAAGCAAATGCCATCCACTTCTCTGGAAGAAACCACATTGCCCAGCCATGTTCTAAGCCCTCCCATCCTCCCTTGGCTTCTGGCAGCAGGAGCGAAAAGAGAGGAGAACAGCACTGGGACCCATTTGACAAAAACCGGCTTCCCACGGGAAAGTCTCCACGTGCAGACATGCTCCCAGGTGCCTGGGGCAAGGGGAAGGAAATGCCATACGCTGACCTGGAAGAGACCACAGGGCCCAGGCACAGTCTGAACCCTTCCCTCAACCCGGCGGTTTTGCTAGCAGGAGTTCAACCCCAACGAACACAGCCCGGAGACCCCTGGGGCAAAAAAGGCTTCCGACGAACAATAGGTGCTTGCTGTGGAACACCTATCCCAAGTGGGGGTAGCCAGCTCAACAAAATGCCACACACCCAGGTGTAAGAAACAACATTGCCCAGGCATGGTCTAAGCCCCTCACCTCGTCCCTGTGCTTTCGGGAGCCGGAGGGACACCCGAGGCACACGGCCCTGAGACCCCTTTGCAAAAGGCCGGCTTCCCACGGAGACAGTTTTCCTGAGGTGCAGACCCTATCCCAAGTGGTTGTGGCAAGGTAAAGCAAATGCCCTCCACTTCTCTGGAAGAAACCACAGTGCCCAGCCATGTTCTAAGCCCTCCCATCCTCCCTGGGCTTCTGGCAGCAGGAGTGAAAAGAGAGGAGCAGAGCACTGGGACCCGTTTGACAAAACCCGGCTTCCCACGGGAAAGTCTTTCGCCGCGTGCAGACATGCTCCCAGGTGCCTGGGGCAAGGGGAAGGAAATGCCATACACTGACCTGGAAGAGACCACAGGGCCCAGGCACAGTCTGAACCCTTCTCTCAACCCGGCGGTTTTGCTAGCAGGAGTTCAACCCCAACGAACACAGCCCGGAGACCCCTGGGGCAAAAAAGGCTTCCGACGAACAATAGGTGCTTGCTGTGGAACACCTATCCCAAGTGGGGGTAGCCAGCTCAACAAAATGCCACACACCCAGGTGTAAGAAACAACATTGCCCAGGCATGGTCTAAGCCCCTCACCTCGTCCCTGTGCTTTGGGGAGCCGGAGGGACAGCCGAGGCACACGGCCCTGAGACCCCTTTGTAAAAAGCCAGCTTCCCACGGAGACAGTTTTCCTGAGGTGCAGACCCTATCCCAAGTGGTTGTGGCAAGGTAAAGCAAATGCCCTCCACTTCTCTGGAAGAAACCACAGTGCCCAGCCATGTTCTAAGCCCTCCCATCCTCCCTGGGCTTCTGGCAGCAGGAGTGAAAAGAGAGGAGCAGAGCACTGGGACCCTTTTGACAAAAACCGGCTTCCCAGGGGAAAGTCTTTCTCCACGTGCAGACATGTCCCAGGTGCCTGTGGCAAGGGGAAGGAAATGCCATACACTGACCTGGAAGAGACCACAGGGCCCAAGCACAGTCTGAACCCTTCCCTCAACCCGGCGGTTTTCCTAGCAGGAGTTCAACCCCAACGAACACAGCCCGGAGACCCCTGGGGCAAAACCGGCTCCGACGTACAATAGGAGCTTGCTCTGGAACACCTATCCCAAGTGGGTGAAGCCAGCTCAACAAAATGCCACACACCCAGGTGTAAGAAACAACATTGCCCAGGCATGGTCTAAGCCCCACACCTCGTCCCTGTGCTTTGGGGAGCCGGAGGGACACCCGAGGCACACGGCCCTGAGACCCCTTTGCAAAAAGCCAGCTAACCACGGAGACAGTTTTCCTGAGGTGCAGACCCTCTCCCAAGTGGTTGTGGCAAGGTAAAGCAAATGCCCTCCACTTCTCTGGAAGAAACCACAGTGCCCAGCCATGTTCTAAGCCCTCCCATCCTCCCTGGGCTTCTGGCAGCAGGAGTGAAAAGAGAGGAGCAGAGCACTGGGACTCTTTTGACAAAAACCGGCTTCCCACGGGAAAGTCTCCAGGTGCAGACATGCTCCCAGGTGCCTGGGGCAAGGGGAAGGAAATGCCATACGCTGACCTGGAAGAGACCACAGGGCCCAGGCACAGTCTGAACCCTTCCCTCAACCCGGCGGTTTTGCTAGCAGGAGTTCAACCCCAACGAACACAGCCCGGAGACCCCTGGGGCAAAAAAGGCTTCCGACGAACAATAGGTGCTTGCTGTGGAACACCTATCCCAAGTGGGGGTAGCCAGCTCAACAAAATGCCACACACCCAGGTGTAAGAAACAACATTGCCCAGGCATGGTCTAAGCCCCTCACCTCGTCCCTGTGCTTTCGGGAGCCGGAGGGACACCCGAGGCACACGGCCCTGAGACCCCTTTGCAAAAGGCCGGCTTCCCATGGAGACAGTTTTCCTGAGGTGCAGACCCTATCCCAAGTGGTTGTGGCAAGGTAAAGCAAATGCCCTCCACTTCTCTGGAAGAAACCACAGTGCCCAGCCATGTTCTAAGCCCTCCCATCCTCCCTGGGCTTCTGGCAGCAGGAGTGAAAAGAGAGGAGCAGAGCACTGGGACCCGTTTGACAAAACCCGGCTTCCCACGGGAAAGTCTTTCGCCGCGTGCAGACATGCTCCCAGGTGCCTGGGGCAAGGGGAAGGAAATGCCATACACTGACCTGGAAGAGACCACAGGGCCCAGGCACAGTCTGAACCCTTCCCTCAACCCGGCGGTTTTGCTAGCAGGAGTTCAACCCCAACGAACACAGCCCGGAGACCCCTGAGGCAAAAACGGCTTCCGACGAACAATAGGTGCTTGCTGTGGAACACCTATCCCAAGTGGGGGTAGCCAGCTCAACAAAATGCCACACACCCAGGTGTAAGAAACAACATTGCCCAGGCATGGTCTAAGCCCCTCACCTCGTCCCTGTGCTTTGGGGAGACGGAGGGACACCCGAGGCCCACGGCCCTGAGACCCCTTTGCAAAAAGCCGGCTTCCCACGGAGTCAGTTTTCCTGAGGTGCAGACCCTATCCCAAGTGGTTGTGGCAAGGTAAAGCAAATGCCCTCCACTTCTCTGGAAGAAACCACAGTGCCCAGCCATGTTCTAAGCCCTCCCATCCTCCCTGGGCTTCTGGCAGCAGGAGTGAAAAGAGAGGAGCAGAGCACTGGGACCCGTTTGACAAAACCCTGCTTCCCACGGGAAAGTCTTTCTCCACGTGCAGACATGCTCCCAGGTGCCTGTGGCAAGGGAAAGGAAATGCCATACACTGACCTGGAAGAGACCACAGGGCCCAGGCACAGTCTGAACCCTTCCCTCAACCCGGCGGTTTTGCTAGCAGGAGTTCAACCCCAACGAACACAGCCCGGAGACCCCTGAGGCAAAACCGGCTCCGACGTACAATAGGAGCTTGCTGTGGAACACCTATCCCAAGTGGGGGAAGAAAGCTCAACAAAATGCCACACACCCAGGTGTAAGAAAACATTGCACAGGCTTGGTCTAAGCCCCTCACCTCGTCCCTGTGCTTTGGGGAGCCGGAGGGACACCCGAGGCACACGGCCCTGAGACCCCTTTGCAAAAAGCCGGCTTCCCACGGAAACAGTTTTCCTGAGGTGCAGACCCTCTCCCAAGTGGTTGTGTCAAGGTAAAGCAAATGCCCTCCACTTCTCTGGAAGAAACCACAGTGCCCAGCCATGTTCTAAGCCCTCCCATCCTCCCTGGGCTTCTGGCAGCAGGAGTGAAAAGAGAGGAGCAGAGCACTGGGACCCGTTTGACAAAACCCGTCTTCCCACGGGAAAGTCTTTCTCCACGTGCAGACATGCTCCCAGGTGCCTGTGGCAAGGGGAAGGAAATGCCATACACTGACCTGGAAGAGACCACAGGGCCCAGGCACAGTCTGAACCCTTCCCTCAACCCGGCGGTTTTGCTAGCAGGAGTTCAACCCCAACGAACACAGCCCGGGGACGCCTGGGGCAAAAACGGCTTCCGACGATCAATAGGTGCTTGCTGTGGAACACCTATCCCAAGTGGGTGAAGCCAGCTCAACAAAATGCCACACACCCAGGTGTAAGAAACAACATTGCCCAGGCATGGTCTAAGCCCCTCACATCGTCCCTGTGCTTTGGGGAGCCGGAGGGACAGCCGAGGCCCACGACCCTGAGAGCCCCTTGCAAAAAGCCGATTTCCCACGGAAAGAGTTTTCCTGAGGTGCAGAGCCTATCCCAAGTGGTTGTGGCAAGTTAAAGCAAATGCCATCCACTTCTCTGGAAGAAACCACATTGCCCAGCCATGTTCTAAGCCCTCCCATCCTCCCTTGGCTTCTGGCAGCAGGAGCGAAAAGAGAGGAGAACAGCACTGGGACCCATTTGACAAAAACCGGCTTCCCACGGGAAAGTCTCCACGTGCAGACATGCTCCCAGGTGCCTGGGGCAAGGGGAAGGAAATGCCATACGCTGACCTGGAAGAGACCACAGGGCCCAGGCACAGTCTGAACCCTTCCCTCAACCCGGCGGTTTTGCTAGCAGGAGTTCAACCCCAAGGAACACAGCCCGGAGACCCCTGGGGCAAAAAAGGCTTCCGACGAACAATAGGTGCTTGCTGTGGAACACCTATCCCAAGTGGGGGTAGCCAGCTCAACAAAATGCCACACACCCAGGTGTAAGAAACAACATTGCCCAGGCATGGTCTAAGCCCCTCACCTCGTCCCTGTGCTTTCGGGAGCCGGAGGGACACCCGAGGCACACGGCCCTGAGACCCCTTTGCAAAAGGCCGGCTTCCCACGGAGACAGTTTTCCTGAGGTGCAGACCCTATCCCAAGTGGTTGTGGCAAGGTAAAGCAAATGCCCTCCACTTCTCTGGAAGAAACCACAGTGCCCAGCCATGTTCTAAGCCCTCCCATCCTCCCTGGGCTTCTGGCAGCAGGAGTGAAAAGAGAGGAGCAGAGCACTGGGACCCGTTTGACAAAACCCGGCTTCCCACGGGAAAGTCTTTCTCCACGTGCAGACATGCTCCCAGGTGCCTGGGGCAAGGGGAAGGAAATGCCATACACTGACCTGGAAGAGACCACAGGGCCCAGGCACGGTCTGAACCCTTCCCTCAACCCGGCGGTTTTGCTAGCAGGAGTTCAACCCCAACGAACACAGCCCGGAGACCCCTGAGGCAAAAACGGCTTCCGACGAACAATAGGCGCTTGCTGTGGAAAACCAATCCCAAGTGGGGGTAGCCAGCTCAACAAAATGCCACACACCCAGGTGTAAGAAACAACATTGCCCAGGGATGGTCTAAGCCCCTCACCTCGTGCCTGTGCTTTCGGGAGCCGGAGGGACACCCGAGGCACACGGCCCTGAGACCGCTTTGCAAAAAGCCGGCTTCCCACGGAAACAGTTTTCCTGAGGTGCAGACCCTATCCCAAGTGGTTGTGGCAAGGTAAAGCAAATGCCCTCCACTTCTCTGGAAGAAACCACAGTGCCCAGCCATGTTCTAAGCCCTCCCATCCTCCCTGGGCTTCTGGCAGCAGGAGTGAAAAGAGAGGAGCAGAGCACTGGGCCCCGTTTGACAAAAACCGGCTTCCCACGGGAAAGTCTTTCTCCACGTGCAGACATGCTCCCAGGTGCCTGTGTCATGGGGAAGGAAATGCCATACACTGACCTGGAAGAGACCACAGGGCCCAGGCACAGTCTGAACCCTTCCCTCAACCCGGCGGTTTTGCTAGCAGGAGTTCAACCCCAACGAACACAGCCCGGATTCCCCTGAGGCAAAAAGGGCTTCGGACGAACAATAGGTGCTTGCTGTGGAACACCTATCCCAAGTGGGGGTAGGCAGCTCAACAAAATGCCACACACCCAGGTGTAAGAAACAACATTGCCCAGGCATGGTCTAAGCCCCTCACCTCGTCCCTGTGCTTTGGGGAGCCGGAGGGACAGCCGAGGCACACGGCCCTGAGACCCCTTTGTAAAAAGCCAGCTTCCCACGGAGACAGTTTTCCTGAGGTGCAGACCCTCTCCCAAGTGGTTGTGGCAAGGTAAAGCAAATGCCCTCCACTTCTCTGGAAGAAACCACAGTGCCCAGCCATGTTCTAAGCCCTCCCATCCTCCCTGGGCTTCTGGCAGCAGGAGTGAAAAGAGAGGAGCAGAGCACTGGGACCCTTTTGACAAAAACCGGCTTCCCAGGGGAAAGTCTTTCTCCACGTGCAGACATGTCCCAGGTGCCTGTGGCAAGGGGAAGGAAATGCCATACACTGACCTGGAAGAGACCACAGGGCCCAAGCACAGTCTGAACCCTTCCCTCAACCCGGCGGTTTTCCTAGCAGGAGTTCAACCCCAACGAACACAGCCCGGAGACCCCTGGGGCAAAACCGGCTCCGACGTACAATAGGAGCTTGCTCTGGAACACCTATCCCAAGTGGGGGAAGAAAGCTCAACAAAATGCCACACACCCAGGTGTAAGAAAACATTGCACAGGCTTGGTCTAAGCCCCTCACCTCGTCCCTGTGCTTTGGGGAGCCGGAGGGACAGCCGAGGCACAGGGCCCTGAGACCCCTTTGCAAAAAGCCGGCTTCCCACGGAAACAGTTTTCCTGATGTGCAGACCCTATCCCAAGTGGTTGTGTCAAGGTAAAGCAAATGCCCTCCACTTCTCTGGAAGAAACCACAGTGCCCAGCCATGTTCTAAGCCCTCCCATCCTCCCTGGGCTTCTGGCAGCAGGAGTGAAAAGAGAGGAGCAGAGCACTGGGACCCGTTTGACAAAACCCGGCTTCCCACGGGAAAGTCTTTCTCCACGTGCAGACATGCTCCCAGGTGCCTGTGGCAAGGGGAAGGAAATGCCATACACTGACCTGGAAGAGCCCACAGGGCCCAGGCACAGTCTGAACCCTTCCCTCAACCCGGCGGTTTTGCTAGCAGGAGTTCAATCCCAACGAACACAGCCCGGAGACCCCTGGGGCAAAAACGGCTTCCGACGAACAATAGGCGCTTGCTGTGGAAAACCAATCCCAAGTGGGGGTAGCCAGCTCAAGAAAATGCCACACACCCAGGTGTAAGAAACAACATTGCCCAGGCATGGTCTAAGCCCCTCACCTCGTCCCTGTGCTTTGGGGAGCCGGAGGGACAGCCGAGTCACACGGCCCTGAGACCCCTTTGCAAAAAGCCGGCTTCCCACGGAAACAGTTTTCATGAGGTGCAGACCCTATCCGAAGTGGTTGTGGCAAGGTAAAGCAAATGCCCTCCACTTCTCTGGAAGAAACCACAATGCCCAGCCATGTTCTAAGCCCTCCCATCCTCCCTGGCCTTCTGGTAGCAGGAGTGAAAAGAGAGGAGCAGAGCACTGGGACCCGTTTGACAAAACCCGGCTTCCCACGGGAAAGTCTTTCTCCACGTGCAGACATGCTCCCAGGTGCCTGGGGCAAGGGGAAGGAAATGGCATACACTGACCTGGAAGAGACCACAGGGCCCAGGCACGGTCTGAACCCTTCCCTCAACCCGGCGGTTTTCCTAGCAGGAGTTCAACCCCAACGAACACAGCCCGGAGACCCCTGAGGCAAAAACGGCTTCCGACGAACAATAGGCGCTTGCTGTGGAAAACCAATCCCAAGTGGGGGTAGCCAGCTCAACAAAATGCCACACACCCAGGTGTAAGAAACAACATTGCCCAGGGATGGTCTAAGCCCCTCACCTCGTCCCTGTGCTTTCGGGACCTGGAGGGACACCCGAGGCACACGGCCCTGAGACCGCTTTGCAAAAAGCCGGCTTCCCACGGAAACAGTTTTCCTGAGGTGCAGACCCTATCCCAAGTGGTTGTGGCAAGGTAAAGCAAATGCCCTCCACTTCTCTGGAAGAAACCACAGTGCCCAGCCATGTTCTAAGCCCTCCCATCCTCCCTGGGCTTCTGGCAGCAGGAGTGAAAAGAGAGGAGCAGAGCACTGGGCCCCGTTTGACAAAACCCGGCTTCCCACGGGAAAGTCTTTCTCCACGTGCAGACATGCTCCCAGGTGCCTGTGGCAAGGGGAAGGAAATGCCATACACTGACCTGGAAGAGACCACAGGGCCCAGGCACAGTCTGAACCCTTCCCTCAACCCGGCGGTTTTGCTAGCAGGAGTTCAACCCCAACGAACACAGCCCGGATTCCCCTGAGGCAAAAACGGCTTCGGATGAACAATAGGTGCTTGCTGTGGAACACCTATCCCAAGTGGGGGTAGGCAGCTCAACAAAATGCCACACACCCAGGTGTAAGAAACAACATTGCCCAGGCATGGTCTAAGCCCCTCACCTCGTCCCTGTGCTTTGGGGAGCCGGAGGGACAGCCGAGGCACACGGCCCTGAGACCCCTTTGTAAAAAGCCAGCTTCCCACGGAGACAGTTTTCCTGAGGTGCAGACCCTCTCCCAAGTGGTTTTGGCAAGGTAAAGCAAATGCCCTCCACTTCTCTGGAAGAAACCACAGTGCCCAGCCATGTTCTAAGCCCTCCCATCCTCCCTGGGCTTCTGGCAGCAGGAGTGAAAAGAGAGGAGCAGAGCACTGGGACCCGTTTGACAAAAACCGGCTTCCCAGGGGAAAGTCTTTCTCCACGTGCAGACATGTCCCAGGTGCCTGTGGCAAGGGGAAGGAAATGCCATACACTGACCTGGAAGAGACCACAGGGCCCAAGCACAGTCTGAACTCTTCCCTCAACCCGGCGGTTTTCCTAGCAGGAGTTCAACCCCAACGAACACAGCCCGGAGACCCCTGGGGCAAAACCGGCTCCGACGTACAATAGGAGCTTGCTCTGGAACACCTATCCCAAGTGGGGGAAGAAAGCTCAAAAAATGCCACACACCCAGGTGTAAGAAAACATTGCACAGGCTTGGTCTAAGCCCCTCACCTCGTCCCTGTGCTTTGGGGAGCCGGAGGGACAGCCGAGGCACACGGCCCTGAGACCCCTTTGCAAAAAGCCGGCTTCCCACGGAAACAGTTTTCCTGATGTGCAGACCCTATCCCAAGTGGTTGTGTCAAGGTAAAGCAAATGCCCTCCACTTCTCTGGAAGAAACCACAGTGCCCAGCCATGTTCTAAGCCCTCCCATCCTCCCTGGGCTTCTGGCAGCAGGAGTGAAAAGAGAGGAGCAGAGCACTGGGACCCGTTTGACAAAACCCGGCTTCCCACGGGAAAGTCTTTCTCCACGTGCAGACATGCTCCCAGGTGCCTGTGGCAAGGGGAAGGAAATGCCATACACTGACCTGGAAGAGCCCACAGGGCCCAGGCACAGTCTGAACCCTTCCCTCAACCCGGCGGTTTTGCTAGCAGGAGTTCAACCCCAACGAACACAGCCCGGGGACGCCTGGGGCAAAAACGGCTTCCGACGATCAATAGGTGCTTGCTGTGGAACACCTATCCCAAGTGGGTGAAGCCAGCTCAACAAAATGCCACACAACCAGGTGTAAGAAACAACATTGCCCAGGCATGGTCTAAGCCCCTCACATCGTCCCTGTGCTTTGGGGAGCCGGAGGGACAGCCGAGGCCCACGACCCTGAGAGCCCTTTGCAAAAAGCCGATTTCCCACGGAAAGAGTTTTCCTGAGGTGCAGAGCCTATCCCAAGTGGTTGTGGCAAGTTAAAGCAAACGCCATCCACTTCTCTGGAAGAAACCACATTGCCCAGCCATGTTCTAAGCCCTCCCATCCTCCCTGGGCTTCTGGCAGCAGGAGCGAAAAGAGAGGAGCACAGCACTGGGACCCATTTGACAAAAACCGGCTTCCCACGGGAAAGTCTTTCTCCACGTGCAGACATGCTCCCAGGTGCCTCTGGCAAGTGGAAGGAAATGCCATACACTGACCTGGAAGAGACCACAGGGCCCAGACACAATGTGAACCCTTCCCTCAACCCGGCTGTTTTGCTAGCAGGAGTTCAACACCAACGAACACGGCCCGGAGACCCCTGGGGCAAAAACGGCTTCCGACGAATAAGATTTGCTTGCTCTGGAAAACCTATCCCAAGTGGGGGTAGCCAGCACAACAAAATGCCACACACCCAGGTGTAAGAAAGAACATTGCCCAGCCATGGTCTAAGCCCCTCACCTCGTCCCTGTGCTTTGGGGAGCAGGAGGGACAGCCGAGGCCCACGGCCCTGAGACCCCTTTGCAAAAAGCCGGCTTCCCACGGAGACAGTTTTCCTGAGGGGCAGACCCTCTCCCAAGTGGTTGTGGCAAGGTAAAGCAAATGCCCTCCACTTCTCTGGAAGAAACCACAGTGCCCAGCCATGTTCTAAGCCCTCCCATCCTCCCTGGGCTTCTGGCAGCAGGAGTGAAAAGAGAGGAGCAGAGCACTGGGACCCGTTTGACAAAACCCGGCTTCCCATGGGAAAGTCTTTCTCCACGTGCAGACATGCTCCCAGGTGCCTGGGGCAAGGGGAAGGAAATGTCATACACTGACCTGGAAGAGACCACAGGGCCCAGGCACTGTCTGAACCCTTCCCTCAACCCGGCGGTTTTGCTAGCAGGAGTTCAACCCCAACGAACACAGCCCGGAGACCCCTGGGGCAAAAACGGCTTCCGACGAACAATAGGTGCTTGCTGTGTAACACCTATCCCAAGTGGGGGTAGCCAGCTCAACAAAATGCGACACACCCAGGTGTAAGAAACAACATTGCCCAGGCATGGTCTAAGCCCCTCACCTCGTCCCTTTGCTTTGGGGAGCCGGAGGGACACCCGAGGCACACGGCCCTGAGACCCCTTTGCAAAAAGCCGGCTTCCCACGGAGACAGTTTTCCTGAGGTGCAGACCCTATCCCAAGTGGTTGTGGCAGGGTAAAGCAAATGCCCTCCACTTCTCTGGAAGAAACCACAGTGCCCAGCCATGTTCTAAGCCCTCCCATCCTCCCTGGGCTTCTGGCAGCAGGAGTGAAAAGAGAGGAGCAGAGCACTGGGACCCGTTTGACAAAACCCTGCTTCCCACGGGAAAGTCTTTCTCCACGTGCAGACATGCTCCCAGGTGCCTGTGGCAAGGGAAAGGAAATGCCATACACTGACCTGGAAGAGACCACAGGGCCCAGGCACAGTCTGAACCCTTCCCTCAACCCGGCGGTTTTGCTAGCAGGAGTTCAACCCCAACGAACACAGCCCGGAGACCCCTGAGGCAAAAACGGCTTCGGACGAACAATAGGTGCTTGCTGTGGAACACCTATCCCAAGTGGGGGTAGCCAGCTCAACAAAATGCCACACACCCAGGTGTAAGAAACAACATTGCCCAGGCATGGTCTAAGCCCCACAACTCGTCCCTGTGCTTTGGGGAGCCGGAGGGACACCCGAGGCACACGGCCCTGAGACCCCTTTGCAAAAAGCCAGCTAACCACGGAGACAGTTTTCCTGAGGTGCAGACCCTCTCCCAAGTGGTTGTGGCAAGGTAAAGCAAATGCCCTCCACTTCTCTGGAAGAAACCACAGTGCCCAGCCATGTTCTAAGCCCTCCCATCCTCCCTGGGCTTCTGGCAGCAGGAGTGAAAAGAGAGGAGCAGAGCACTGGGACCCTTTTGACAAAAACCGGCTTCCCAGGGGAAAGTCTTTCTCCACGTGCAGACATGTCCCAGGTGCCTGTGGCAAGGGGAAGGAAATGCCATACACTGACCTGGAAGAGACCACAGGGCCCAAGCACAGTCTGAACCCTTCCCTCAACCCGGCGGTTTTCCTAGCAGGAGTTCAACCCCAACGAACACAGCCCGGAGACCCCTGGGGCAAAACCGGCTCCGACGTACAATAGGAGCTTGCTCTGGAACACCTATCCCAAGTGGGGGAAGAAAGCTCAACAAAATGCCACACACCCAGGTGTAAGAAAACATTGCACAGGCTTGGTCTAAGCCCCTCACCTCGTCCCTGTGCTTTGGGGAGCCGGAGGGACAGCCGAGGCACAGGGCCCTGAGACCCCTTTGCAAAAAGCCGGCTTCCCACGGAAACAGTTTTCCTGATGTGCAGACCCTATCCCAAGTGGTTGTGTCAAGGTAAAGCAAATGCCCTCCACTTCTCTGGAAGAAACCACAGTGCCCAGCCATGTTCTAAGCCCTCCCATCCTCCCTGGGCTTCTGGCAGCAGGAGTGAAAAGAGAGGAGCAGAGCACTGGGACCCGTTTGACAAAACCCGGCTTCCCACGGGAAAGTCTTTCTCCACGTGCAGACATGCTCCCAGGTGCCTGTGGCAAGGGGAAGGAAATGCCATACACTGACCTGGAAGAGCCCACAGGGCCCAGGCACAGTCTGAACCCTTCCCTCAACCCGGCGGTTTTGCTAGCAGGAGTTCAATCCCAACGAACACAGCCCGGAGACCCCTGGGGCAAAAACGGCTTCCGACGAACAATAGGCGCTTGCTGTGGAAAACCAATCCCAAGTGGGGGTAGCCAGCTCAAGAAAATGCCACACACCCAGGTGTAAGAAACAACATTGCCCAGGCATGGTCTAAGCCCCTCACCTCGTCCCTGTGCTTTGGGGAGCCGGAGGGACAGCCGAGTCACACGGCCCTGAGACCCCTTTGCAAAAAGCCGGCTTCCCACGGAAACAGTTTTCATGAGGTGCAGACCCTATCCGAAGTGGTTGTGGCAAGGTAAAGCAAATGCCCTCCACTTCTCTGGAAGAAACCACAATGCCCAGCCATGTTCTAAGCCCTCCCATCCTCCCTGGCCTTCTGGTAGCAGGAGTGAAAAGAGAGGAGCAGAGCACTGGGACCCGTTTGACAAAACCCGGCTTCCCACGGGAAAGTCTTTCTCCACGTGCAGACATGCTCCCAGGTGCCTGGGGCAAGGGGAAGGAAATGGCATACACTGACCTGGAAGAGACCACAGGGCCCAGGCACGGTCTGAACCCTTCCCTCAACCCGGCGGTTTTCCTAGCAGGAGTTCAACCCCAACGAACACAGCCCGGAGACCCCTGAGGCAAAAACGGCTTCCGACGAACAATAGGCGCTTGCTGTGGAAAACCAATCCCAAGTGGGGGTAGCCAGCTCAACAAAATGCCACACACCCAGGTGTAAGAAACAACATTGCCCAGGGATGGTCTAAGCCCCTCACCTCGTCCCTGTGCTTTCGGGACCTGGAGGGACACCCGAGGCACACGGCCCTGAGACCGCTTTGCAAAAAGCCGGCTTCCCACGGAAACAGTTTTCCTGAGGTGCAGACCCTATCCCAAGTGGTTGTGGCAAGGTAAAGCAAATGCCCTCCACTTCTCTGGAAGAAACCACAGTGCCCAGCCATGTTCTAAGCCCTCCCATCCTCCCTGGGCTTCTGGCAGCAGGAGTGAAAAGAGAGGAGCAGAGCACTGGGCCCCGTTTGACAAAACCCGGCTTCCCACGGGAAAGTCTTTCTCCACGTGCAGACATGCTCCCAGGTGCCTGTGGCAAGGGGAAGGAAATGCCATACACTGACCTGGAAGAGACCACAGGGCCCAGGCACAGTCTGAACCCTTCCCTCAACCCGGCGGTTTTGCTAGCAGGAGTTCAACCCCAACGAACACAGCCCGGATTCCCCTGAGGCAAAAACGGCTTCGGATGAACAATAGGTGCTTGCTGTGGAACACCTATCCCAAGTGGGGGTAGGCAGCTCAACAAAATGCCACACACCCAGGTGTAAGAAACAACATTGCCCAGGCATGGTCTAAGCCCCTCACCTCGTCCCTGTGCTTTGGGGAGCCGGAGGGACAGCCGAGGCACACGGCCCTGAGACCCCTTTGTAAAAAGCCAGCTTCCCACGGAGACAGTTTTCCTGAGGTGCAGACCCTCTCCCAAGTGGTTTTGGCAAGGTAAAGCAAATGCCCTCCACTTCTCTGGAAGAAACCACAGTGCCCAGCCATGTTCTAAGCCCTCCCATCCTCCCTGGGCTTCTGGCAGCAGGAGTGAAAAGAGAGGAGCAGAGCACTGGGACCCGTTTGACAAAAACCGGCTTCCCAGGGGAAAGTCTTTCTCCACGTGCAGACATGTCCCAGGTGCCTGTGGCAAGGGGAAGGAAATGCCATACACTGACCTGGAAGAGACCACAGGGCCCAAGCACAGTCTGAACCCTTCCCTCAACCCGGCGGTTTTCCTAGCAGGAGTTCAACCCCAACGAACACAGCCCGGAGACCCCTGGGGCAAAACCGGCTCCGACGTACAATAGGAGCTTGCTCTGGAACACCTATCCCAAGTGGGGGAAGAAAGCTCAAAAAATGCCACACACCCAGGTGTAAGAAAACATTGCACAGGCTTGGTCTAAGCCCCTCACCTCGTCCCTGTGCTTTGGGGAGCCGGAGGGACAGCCGAGGCACACGGCCCTGAGACCCCTTTGCAAAAAGCCGGCTTCCCACGGAAACAGTTTTCCTGATGTGCAGACCCTATCCCAAGTGGTTGTGTCAAGGTAAAGCAAATGCCCTCCACTTCTCTGGAAGAAACCACAGTGCCCAGCCATGTTCTAAGCCCTCCCATCCTCCCTGGGCTTCTGGCAGCAGGAGTGAAAAGAGAGGAGCAGAGCACTGGGACCCGTTTGACAAAACCCGGCTTCCCACGGGAAAGTCTTTCTCCACGTGCAGACATGCTCCCAGGTGCCTGTGGCAAGGGGAAGGAAATGCCATACACTGACCTGGAAGAGACCACAGGGCCCAGGCACAGTCTGATCCCTTCCCTCAACCCGGCGGTTTTGCTAGCAGGAGTTCAACCCCAACGAACACAGCCCGGGGACGCCTGGGGCAAAAACGGCTTCCGACGATCAATAGGTGCTTGCTGTGGAACACCTATCCCAAGTGGGTGAAGCCAGCTCAACAAAATGCCACACACCCAGGTGTAAGAAACAACATTGCCCAGGCATGGTCTAAGCCCCTCACATCGTCCCTGTGCTTTGGGGAGCCGGAGGGACAGCCGAGGCCCACGACCCTGAGACCCCTTTGCAAAAAGCCGATTTCCCACGGAAAGAGTTTTCCTGAGGTGCAGAGCCTATCCCAAGTGGTTGTGGCAAGGTAAAGCAAATGCCCTCCACTTCTCTGGAAGAAACCACATTGCCCAGCCATGTTCTAAGCCCTCCCATCCTCCCTGGGCTTCTGGCAGCAGGAGCGAAAAGAGAGGAGCACAGCACTGGGACCCATTTGACAAAAACCGGCTTCCCACGGGAAAGTCTTTCTCCACGTGCACACATGCTCCCAGGTGCCTCTGGCAAGTGGAAGGAAATGCCATACACTGACCTGGAAGAGCCCACAGGGCCCAGGCACAGTCAGAACCCTTCCCTCAACCCGGCTGTTTTGCTAGAAGGAGTTCAACCCCAACGAACACAGCCCGGAGACCCCTGAGGCAAAAACGGCTTTCGACGAATAAGATTTGCTTGCTGTGGAACACCTATCCCAAGTGGGGGTAGCCAGCTCAACAAAATCCCACACACCCAGGTGTAAGAAACAACATTGCCCAGGCATGGTCTAAGCCCCACACCTCGTCCCTGTGCTTTGGGGAGCCGGAGGGACACCGGAGGCACACGGCCCTGAGACCCCTTTGCAAAAAGCCAGCTAACCACGGAGACAGTTTTCCTGAGGTGCAGACCCTCTCCCAAGTGGTTGTGGCAAGGTAAAGCAAATGCCCTCCACTTCTCTGGAAGAAACCACAGTGCCCAGCCATGTTCTAAGCCCTCCCATCCTCCCTGGGCTTCTGGCAGCAGGAGTGAAAAGAGAGGAGCAGAGCACTGGGACCCGTTTGACAAAAACCGGCTTCCCAGGGGATAGTCTTTCTCCACGTGCAGACATGCTCCCAGGTACTTGTGGCAAGGGGAAGGAAATGCCATACACTGACCTGGAAGAGACCACAGGGCCCAAACACAGTCTGAACCCTTCCCTCAACCCGGCGGTTTTCCTAGCAGGAGTTCAACCCCAACGAACACAGCCCGGAGACCCCTGGGGCAAAACCGGCTCCGACGTACAATAGGAGCTCGCTGTGGAACACCTATCCCAAGTGGGGGAAGAAAGCTCAACAAAATGCCACACACCCAGGTGTAAGAAAACATTGCACAGGCTTGGTCTAAGCCCCTCACCTCGTCCCTGTGCTTTGGGGAGCCGGAGGGACAGCCGAGGCACAAGGCCCTTAGACCCCTTTGCAAAAAGCCGGCTTCCCACGGAAACAGTTTTCCTGATGTGCAGACCCTATCCCAAGTGGTTGTGTCAAGGTAAAGCAAATGCCCTCCACTTCTCTGGAAGAAACCACAGTGCCCAGCCATGTTCTAAGCCCTCCCATCCTCCCTGGGCTTCTGGCAGCAGGAGTGAAAAGAGAGGAGCAGAGCACTGGGACCCGTTTGACAAAACCCGGCTTCCCACGGGAAAGTCTTTCTCCACGTGCAGACATGCTCCCAGGTGCCTGTGGCAAGGGGAAGGAAATGCCATACACTGACCTGGAAGAGACCACAGGGCCCAGGCACAGTCTGAACCCTTCCCTCAACCCGGCGGTTTTGCTAGCAGGAGTTCAACCCCAACGAACACAGCCCGGGGACGCCTGGGGCAAAAACGGCTTCCGACGATCAATAGGTGCTTGCTGTGGAACACCTATCCCAAGTGGGTGAAGCCAGCTCAACAAAATGCCACACAACCAGGTGTAAGAAAAACATTGCCCAGGCATGGTCTAAGCCCCTCACATCGTCCCTGTGCTTTGGGGAGCCGGAGGGACAGCCGAGGCCCACGACCCTGAGAGCCCTTTGCAAAAAGCCGATTTCCCACGGAAAGAGTTTTCCTGAGGTGCAGAGCCTATCCCAAGTGGTTGTGGCAAGTTAAAGCAAACGCCATCCACTTCTCTGGAAGAAACCACATTGCCCAGCCATGTTCTAAGCCCTCCCATCCTCCCTGGGCTTCTGGCAGCAGGAGCGAAAAGAGAGGAGCACAGCACTGGGACCCATTTGACAAAAACCGGCTTCCCACGGGAAAGTCTTTCTCCACGTGCAGACATGCTCCCAGGTGCCTCTGGCAAGTGGAAGGAAATGCCATACACTGACCTGGAAGAGACCACAGGGCCCAGACACAATGTGAACCCTTCCCTCAACCCGGCTGTTTTGCTAGCAGGAGTTCAACACCAACGAACACGGCCCGGAGACCCCTGGGGCAAAAACGGCTTCCGACGAATAAGATTTGCTTGCTCTGGAAAACCTATCCCAAGTGGGGGTAGCCAGCACAACAAAATGCCACACACCCAGGTGTAAGAAAGAACATTGCCCAGCCATGGTCTAAGCCCCTCACCTCGTCCCTGTGCTTTGGGGAGCAGGAGGGACAGCCGAGGCCCACGGCCCTGAGACCCCTTTGCAAAAAGCCGGCTTCCCACGGAGACAGTTTTCCTGAGGGGCAGACCCTCTCCCAAGTGGTTGTGGCAAGGTAAAGCAAATGCCCTCCACTTCTCTGGAAGAAACCACAGTGCCCAGCCATGTTCTAAGCCCTCCCATCCTCCCTGGGCTTCTGGCAGCAGGAGTGAAAAGAGAGGAGCAGAGCACTGGGACCCGTTTGACAAAACCCGGCTTCCCATGGGAAAGTCTTTCTCCACGTGCAGACATGCTCCCAGGTGCCTGGGGCAAGGGGAAGGAAATGTCATACACTGACCTGGAAGAGACCACAGGGCCCAGGCACTGTCTGAACCCTTCCCTCAACCCGGCGGTTTTGCTAGCAGGAGTTCAACCCCAACGAACACAGCCCGGAGACCCCTGGGGCAAAAACGGCTTCCGACGAACAATAGGTGCTTGCTGTGTAACACCTATCCCAAGTGGGGGTAGCCAGCTCAACAAAATGCGACACACCCAGGTGTAAGAAACAACATTGCCCAGGCATGGTCTAAGCCCCTCACCTCGTCCCTTTGCTTTGGGGAGCCGGAGGGACACCCGAGGCACACGGCCCTGAGACCCCTTTGCAAAAAGCCGGCTTCCCACGGAGACAGTTTTCCTGAGGTGCAGACCCTATCCCAAGTGGTTGTGGCAGGGTAAAGCAAATGCCCTCCACTTCTCTGGAAGAAACCACAGTGCCCAGCCATGTTCTAAGCCCTCCCATCCTCCCTGGGCTTCTGGCAGCAGGAGTGAAAAGAGAGGAGCAGAGCACTGGGACCCGTTTGACAAAACCCTGCTTCCCACGGGAAAGTCTTTCTCCACGTGCAGACATGCTCCCAGGTGCCTGTGGCAAGGGAAAGGAAATGCCATACACTGACCTGGAAGAGACCACAGGGCCCAGGCACAGTCTG
The DNA here is from genome assembly GCF_023065955.2 of Ursus arctos. Classification (NCBI taxonomy): domain Eukaryota; kingdom Metazoa; phylum Chordata; class Mammalia; order Carnivora; family Ursidae; genus Ursus; species Ursus arctos. The sequence continues at coordinate 3,011,627 of NW_026623078.1, read as the reverse complement.
AACCCTTCCCTCAACCCGGCGGTTTTGCTAGCAGGAGTTCAACCCCAACGAACACAGCCCGGAGACCCCTGAGGCAAAAACGGCTTCGGACGAACAATAGGTGCTTGCTGTGGAACACCTATCCCAAGTGGGGGTAGCCAGCTCAACAAAATGCCACACACCCAGGTGTAAGAAACAACATTGCCCAGGCATGGTCTAAGCCCCACAACTCGTCCCTGTGCTTTGGGGAGCCGGAGGGACACCCGAGGCACACGGCCCTGAGACCCCTTTGCAAAAAGCCAGCTAACCACGGAGACAGTTTTCCTGAGGTGCAGACCCTCTCCCAAGTGGTTGTGGCAAGGTAAAGCAAATGCCCTCCACTTCTCTGGAAGAAACCACAGTGCCCAGCCATGTTCTAAGCCCTCCCATCCTCCCTGGGCTTCTGGCAGCAGGAGTGAAAAGAGAGGAGCAGAGCACTGGGACCCTTTTGACAAAAACCGGCTTCCCAGGGGAAAGTCTTTCTCCACGTGCAGACATGTCCCAGGTGCCTGTGGCAAGGGGAAGGAAATGCCATACACTGACCTGGAAGAGACCACAGGGCCCAAGCACAGTCTGAACCCTTCCCTCAACCCGGCGGTTTTCCTAGCAGGAGTTCAACCCCAACGAACACAACCCGGAGACCCCTGGGGCAAAACCGGCTCCGACGTACAATAGGAGCTTGCTCTGGAACACCTATCCCAAGTGGGGGAAGAAAGCTCAACAAAATGCCACACACCCAGGTGTAAGAAAACATTGCACAGGCTTGGTCTAAGCCCCTCACCTCGTCCCTGTGCTTTGGGGAGCCGGAGGGACAGCCGAGGCACAGGGCCCTGAGACCCCTTTGCAAAAAGCCGGCTTCCCACGGAAACAGTTTTCCTGATGTGCAGACCCTATCCCAAGTGGTTGTGTCAAGGTAAAGCAAATGCCCTCCACTTCTCTGGAAGAAACCACAGTGCCCAGCCATGTTCTAAGCCCTCCCATCCTCCCTGGGCTTCTGGCAGCAGGAGTGAAAAGAGAGGAGCAGAGCACTGGGACCCGTTTGACAAAACCCGGCTTCCCACGGGAAAGTCTTTCTCCACGTGCAGACATGCTCCCAGGTGCCTGTGGCAAGGGGAAGGAAATGCCATACACTGACCTGGAAGAGCCCACAGGGCCCAGGCACAGTCTGAACCCTTCCCTCAACCCGGCGGTTTTGCTAGCAGGAGTTCAACCCCAACGAACACAGCCCGGAGACCCCTGGGGCAAAAACGGCTTCCGACGAACAATAGGCGCTTGCTGTGGAAAACCAATCCCAAGTGGGGGTAGCCAGCTCAAGAAAATGCCACACACCCAGGTGTAAGAAACAACATTGCCCAGGCATGGTCTAAGCCCCTCACCTCGTCCCTGTGCTTTGGGGAGCCGGAGGGACAGCCGAGTCACACGGCCCTGAGACCCCTTTGCAAAAAGCCGGCTTCCCACGGAAACAGTTTTCATGAGGTGCAGACCCTATCCGAAGTGGTTGTGGCAAGGTAAAGCAAATGCCCTCCACTTCTCTGGAAGAAACCACAATGCCCAGCCATGTTCTAAGCCCTCCCATCCTCCCTGGCCTTCTGGTAGCAGGAGTGAAAAGAGAGGAGCAGAGCACTGGGACCCGTTTGACAAAACCCGGCTTCCCACGGGAAAGTCTTTCTCCACGTGCAGACATGCTCCCAGGTGCCTGGGGCAAGGGGAAGGAAATGGCATACACTGACCTGGAAGAGACCACAGGGCCCAGGCACGGTCTGAACCTTTCCCTCAACCCGGCGGTTTTCCTAGCAGGAGTTCAACCCCAACGAACACAGCCCGGAGACCCCTGAGGCAAAAACGGCTTCCGACGAACAATAGGCGCTTGCTGTGGAAAACCAATCCCAAGTGGGGGTAGCCAGCTCAACAAAATGCCACACACCCAGGTGTAAGAAACAACATTGCCCAGGGATGGTCTAAGCCCCTCACCTCGTCCCTGTGCTTTCGGGACCTGGAGGGACACCCGAGGCACACGGCCCTGAGACCGCTTTGCAAAAAGCCGGCTTCCCACGGAAACAGTTTTCCTGAGGTGCAGACCCTATCCCAAGTGGTTGTGGCAAGGTAAAGCAAATGCCCTCCACTTCTCTGGAAGAAACCACAGTGCCCAGCCATGTTCTAAGCCCTCCCATCCTCCCTGGGCTTCTGGCAGCAGGAGTGAAAAGAGAGGAGCAGAGCACTGGGCCCCGTTTGACAAAACCCGGCTTCCCACGGGAAAGTCTTTCTCCACGTGCAGACATGCTCCCAGGTGCCTGTGGCAAGGGGAAGGAAATGCCATACACTGACCTGGAAGAGACCACAGGGCCCAGGCACAGTCTGAACCCTTCCCTCAACCCGGCGGTTTTGCTAGCAGGAGTTCAACCCCAACGAACACAGCCCGGATTCCCCTGAGGCAAAAACGGCTTCGGATGAACAATAGGTGCTTGCTGTGGAACACCTATCCCAAGTGGGGGTAGGCAGCTCAACAAAATGCCACACACCCAGGTGTAAGAAACAACATTGCCCAGGCATGGTCTAAGCCCCTCACCTCGTCCCTGTGCTTTGGGGAGCCGGAGGGACAGCCGAGGCACACGGCCCTGAGACCCCTTTGTAAAAAGCCAGCTTCCCACGGAGACAGTTTTCCTGAGGTGCAGACCCTCTCCCAAGTGGTTGTGGCAAGGTAAAGCAAATGCCCTCCACTTCTCTGGAAGAAACCACAGTGCCCAGCCATGTTCTAAGCCCTCCCATCCTCCCTGGGCTTCTGGCAGCAGGAGTGAAAAGAGAGGAGCAGAGCACTGGGACCCGTTTGCCAAAACCCGGCTTCCCATGGGAAAGTCTTTCTCCACGTGCAGACATGCTCCCAGGTGCCTGGGGCAAGGGGAAGGAAATGTCATACACTGACCTGGAAGAGACCACAGGGCCCAGGCACTGTCTGAACCCTTCCCTCAACCCGGCGGTTTTGCTAGCAGGAGTTCAACCCCAACGAACACAGCCCGGAGACCCCTGGGGCAAAAACGGCTTCCGACGAACAATAGGTGCTTGCTGTGTAACACCTATCCCAAGTGGGGGTAGCCAGCTCAACAAAATGCGACACACCCAGGTGTAAGAAACAACATTGCCCAGGCATGGTCTAAGCCCCTCACCTCGTCCCTTTGCTTTGGGGAGCCGGAGGGACACCCGAGGCACACGGCCCTGAGACCCCTTTGCAAAAAGCCGGCTTCCCACGGAGACAGTTTTCCTGAGGTGCAGACCCTATCCCAAGTGGTTGTGGCAGGGTAAAGCAAATGCCCTCCACTTCTCTGGAAGAAACCACAGTGCCCAGCCATGTTCTAAGCCCTCCCATCCTCCCTGGGCTTCTGGCAGCAGGAGTGAAAAGAGAGGAGCAGAGCACTGGGACCCGTTTGACAAAACCCTGCTTCCCACGGGAAAGTCTTTCTCCACGTGCAGACATGCTCCCAGGTGCCTGTGGCAAGGGAAAGGAAATGCCATACACTGACCTGGAAGAGACCACAGGGCCCAGGCACAGTCTGAACCCTTCCCTCAACCCGGCGGTTTTGCTAGCAGGAGTTCAACCCCAACGAACACAGCCCGGAGACCCCTGAGGCAAAAACGGCTTCGGACGAACAATAGGTGCTTGCTGTGGAACACCTATCCCAAGTGGGGGTAGCCAGCTCAACAAAATGCCACACACCCAGGTGTAAGAAACAACATTGCCCAGGCATGGTCTAAGCCCCACAACTCGTCCCTGTGCTTTGGGGAGCCGGAGGGACACCCGAGGCACACGGCCCTGAGACCCCTTTGCAAAAAGCCAGCTAACCACGGAGACAGTTTTCCTGAGGTGCAGACCCTCTCCCAAGTGGTTGTGGCAAGGTAAAGCAAATGCCCTCCACTTCTCTGGAAGAAACCACAGTGCCCAGCCATGTTCTAAGCCCTCCCATCCTCCCTGGGCTTCTGGCAGCAGGAGTGAAAAGAGAGGAGCAGAGCACTGGGACCCTTTTGACAAAAACCGGCTTCCCAGGGGAAAGTCTTTCTCCACGTGCAGACATGTCCCAGGTGCCTGTGGCAAGGGGAAGGAAATGCCATACACTGACCTGGAAGAGACCACAGGGCCCAAGCACAGTCTGAACCCTTCCCTCAACCCGGCGGTTTTCCTAGCAGGAGTTCAACCCCAACGAACACAGCCCGGAGACCCCTGGGGCAAAACCGGCTCCGACGTACAATAGGAGCTTGCTCTGGAACACCTATCCCAAGTGGGGGAAGAAAGCTCAACAAAATGCCACACACCCAGGTGTAAGAAAACATTGCACAGGCTTGGTCTAAGCCCCTCACCTCGTCCCTGTGCTTTGGGGAGCCGGAGGGACAGCCGAGGCACAGGGCCCTGAGACCCCTTTGCAAAAAGCCGGCTTCCCACGGAAACAGTTTTCCTGATGTGCAGACCCTATCCCAAGTGGTTGTGTCAAGGTAAAGCAAATGCCCTCCACTTCTCTGGAAGAAACCACAGTGCCCAGCCATGTTCTAAGCCCTCCCATCCTCCCTGGGCTTCTGGCAGCAGGAGTGAAAAGAGAGGAGCAGAGCACTGGGACCCGTTTGACAAAACCCGGCTTCCCACGGGAAAGTCTTTCTCCACGTGCAGACATGCTCCCAGGTGCCTGTGGCAAGGGGAAGGAAATGCCATACACTGACCTGGAAGAGCCCACAGGGCCCAGGCACAGTCTGAACCCTTCCCTCAACCAGGCGGTTTTGCTAGCAGGAGTTCAACCCCAACGAACACAGCCCGGAGACCCCTGGGGCAAAAACGGCTTGCGACGAACAATAGGGGCTTGCTGTGGAAAACCAATCCCAAGTGGGGGTAGCCAGCTCAAGAAAATGCCACACACCCAGGTGTAAGAAACAACATTGCCCAGGCATGGTCTAAGCCCCTCACCTCGTCCCTGTGCTTTGGGGAGCCGGAGGGACAGCCGAGTCACACGGCCCTGAGACCCCTTTGCAAAAAGCCGGCTTCCCACGGAAACAGTTTTCATGAGGTGCAGACCCTATCCGAAGTGGTTGTGGCAAGGTAAAGCAAATGCCCTCCACTTCTCTGGAAGAAACCACAATGCCCAGCCATGTTCTAAGCCCTCCCATCCTCCCTGGCCTTCTGGTAGCAGGAGTGAAAAGAGAGGAGCAGAGCACTGGGACCCGTTTGACAAAACCCGGCTTCCCACGGGAAAGTCTTTCTCCACGTGCAGACATGCTCCCAGGTGCCTGGGGCAAGGGGAAGGAAATGGCATACACTGACCTGGAAGAGACCACAGGGCCCAGGCACGGTCTGAACCCTTCCCTCAACCCGGCGGTTTTCCTAGCAGGAGTTCAACCCCAACGAACACAGCCCGGAGACCCCTGAGGCAAAAACGGCTTCCGACGAACAATAGGCGCTTGCTGTGGAAAACCTATCCCAAGTGGGTGAAGCCAGCTCAACAAAATGCCACACACCCAGGTGTAAGAAACAACATTGCCCAGGCATGGTCTAAGCCCCTCACATCGTCCCTGTGCTTTGGGGAGCCGGAGGGACAGCCGAAGCCCACGACCCTGAGACCGCTTTGCAAAAAGCCGATTTCCCACGGAAAGAGTTTTCCTGAGGTGCAGAGCCTATCCCAAGTGGTTGTGGCAAGGTAAAGCAAATGCCCTCCACTTCTCTGGAAGAAACCACATTGCCCAGCCATGTTCTAAGCCCTCCCATCCTCCCTGGGCTTCTGGCAGCAGGAGCGAAAAGAGAGGAGCACAGCACTGGGACCCATTTGACAAAAACCGGCTTCCCACGGGAAAGTCTTTCTCCACGTGCACACATGCTCCCAGGTGCCTCTGGCAAGTGGAAGGAAATGCCATACACTGACCTGGAAGAGCCCACAGGGCCCAGGCACAGTCAGAACCCTTCCCTCAACCCGGCTGTTTTGCTAGAAGGAGTTCAACCCCAACGAACACAGCCCGGAGACCCCTGAGGCAAAAACGGCTTTCGACGAATAAGATTTGCTTGCTGTGGAACACCTATCCCAAGTGGGGGTAGCCAGCTCAACAAAATCCCACACACCCAGGTGTAAGAAACAACATTGCCCAGGCATGGTCTAAGCCCCACACCTCGTCCCTGTGCTTTGGGGAGCCGGAGGGACACCCGAGGCACACGGCCCTGAGACCCCTTTGCAAAAAGCCAGCTAACCACGGAGACAGTTTTCCTGAGGTGCAGACCCTCTCCCAAGTGGTTGTGGCAAGGTAAAGCAAATGCCCTCCACTTCTCTGGAAGAAACCACAGTGCCCAGCCATGTTCTAAGCCCTCCCATCCTCCCTGGGCTTCTGGCAGCAGGAGTGAAAAGAGAGGAGCAGAGCACTGGGACCCGTTTGACAAAAACCGGCTTCCCAGGGGATAGTCTTTCTCCACGTGCAGACATGCTCCCAGGTACCTGTGGCAAGGGGAAGGAAATGCCATACACTGACCTGGAAGAGACCACAGGGCCCAAACACAGTCTGAACCCTTCCCTCAACCCGGCGGTTTTCCTAGCAGGAGTTCAACCCCAACGAACACAGCCCGGAGACCCCTGGGGCAAAACCGGCTCCGACGTACAATAGGAGCTCGCTGTGGAACACCTATCCCAAGTGGGGGAAGAAAGCTCAACAAAATGCCACACACCCAGGTGTAAGAAAACATTGCACAGGCTTGGTCTAAGCCCCTCACCTCGTCCCTGTGCTTTGGGGAGCCGGAGGGACAGCCGAGGCACAAGGCCCTTAGACCCCTTTGCAAAAAGCCGGCTTCCCACGGAAACAGTTTTCCTGATGTGCAGACCCTATCCCAAGTGGTTGTGTCAAGGTAAAGCAAATGCCCTCCACTTCTCTGGAAGAAACCACAGTGCCCAGCCATGTTCTAAGCCCTCCCATCCTCCCTGGGCTTCTGGCAGCAGGAGTGAAAAGAGAGGAGCAGAGCACTGGGACCCGTTTGACAAAACCCGGCTTCCCACGGGAAAGTCTTTCTCCACATGCAGACATGCTCCCAGGTGCCTGTGGCAAGGGGAAGGAAATGCCATACACTGACCTGGAAGAGACCACAGGGCCCAGGCACAGTCTGAACCCTTCCCTCAACCCGGCGGTTTTGCTAGCAGGAGTTCAACCCCAACGAACACAGCCCGGGGACGCCTGGGGCAAAAACGGCTTCCGACGATCAATAGGTGCTTGCTGTGGAACACCTATCCCAAGTGGGTGAAGCCAGCTCAACAAAATGCCACACAACAGGTGTAAGAAACAACATTGCCCAGGCATGGTCTAAGCCCCTCACATCGTCCCTGTGCTTTGGGGAGCCGGAGGGACAGCCGAGGCCCACGACCCTGAGAGCCCTTTGCAAAAAGCCGATTTCCCACGGAAAGAGTTTTCCTGAGGTGCAGAGCCTATCCCAAGTGGTTGTGGCAAGTTAAAGCAAACGCCATCCACTTCTCTGGAAGAAACCACATTGCCCAGCCATGTTCTAAGCCCTCCCATCCTCCCTGGGCTTCTGGCAGCAGGAGTGAAAAGAGAGGAGTAGAGCACTGGGACCCGTTTGACAAAAACCGGCTTCCCACGGGAAAGTCTTTCTCCACGTGCAGACATGCTCCCAGGTGCCTCTGGCAAGTGGAAGGAAATGCCATACACTGACCTGGAAGAGACCACAGGGCCCAGACACAATGTGAACCCTTCCCTCAACCCGGCTGTTTTGCTAGCAGGAGTTCAACACCAACGAACACGGCCCGGAGACCCCTGGGGCAAAAACGGCTTCCGACGAATAAGATTTGCTTGCTCTGGAAAACCTATCCCAAGTGGGGGTAGCCAGCACAACAAAATGCCACACACCCAGGTGTAAGAAAGAACATTGCCCAGCCATGGTCTAAGCCCCTCACCTCGTCCCTGTGCTTTGGGGAGCAGGAGGGACAGCCGAGGCCCACGGCCCTGAGACCCCTTTGCAAAAAGCCGGCTTCCCACGGAGACAGTTTTCCTGAGGGGCAGACCCTCTCCCAAGTGGTTGTGGCAAGGTAAAGCAAATGCCCTCCACTTCTCTGGAAGAAACCACAGTGCCCAGCCATGTTCTAAGCCCTCCCATCCTCCCTGGGCTTCTGGCAGCAGGAGTGAAAAGAGAGGAGCAGAGCACTGGGACCCGTTTGACAAAACCCGGCTTCCCATGGGAAAGTCTTTCTCCACGTGCAGACATGCTCCCAGGTGCCTGGGGCAAGGGGAAGGAAATGTCATACACTGACCTGGAAGAGACCACAGGGCCCAGGCACTGTCTGAACCCTTCCCTCAACCCGGCGGTTTTGCTAGCAGGAGTTCAACCCCAACGAACACAGCCCGGAGACCCCTGGGGCAAAAACGGCTTCCGACGAACAATAGGTGCTTGCTGTGTAACACCTATCCCAAGTGGGGGTAGCCAGCTCAACAAAATGCGACACACCCAGGTGTAAGAAACAACATTGCCCAGGCATGGTCTAAGCCCCTCACCTCGTCCCTTTGCTTTGGGGAGCCGGAGGGACACCCGAGGCACACGGCCCTGAGACCCCTTTGCAAAAAGCCGGCTTCCCACGGAGACAGTTTTCCTGAGGTGCAGACCCTATCCCAAGTGGTTGTGGCAGGGTAAAGCAAATGCCCTCCACTTCTCTGGAAGAAACCACAGTGCCCAGCCATGTTCTAAGCCCTCCCATCCTCCCTGGGCTTCTGGCAGCAGGAGTGAAAAGAGAGGAGCAGAGCACTGGGACCCGTTTGACAAAACCCTGCTTCCCACGGGAAAGTCTTTCTCCACGTGCAGACATGCTCCCAGGTGCCTGTGGCAAGGGAAAGGAAATGCCATACACTGACCTGGAAGAGACCACAGGGCCCAGGCACAGTCTGAACCCTTCCCTCAACCCGGCGGTTTTGCTAGCAGGAGTTCAACCCCAACGAACACAGCCCGGAGACCCCTGAGGCAAAAACGGCTTCGGACGAACAATAGGTGCTTGCTGTGGAACACCTATCCCAAGTGGGGGTAGCCAGCTCAACAAAATGCCACACACCCAGGTGTAAGAAACAACATTGCCCAGGCATGGTCTAAGCCCCACAACTCGTCCCTGTGCTTTGGGGAGCCGGAGGGACACCCGAGGCACACGGCCCTGAGACCCCTTTGCAAAAAGCCAGCTAACCACGGAGACAGTTTTCCTGAGGTGCAGACCCTCTCCCAAGTGGTTGTGGCAAGGTAAAGCAAATGCCCTCCACTTCTCTGGAAGAAACCACAGTGCCCAGCTATGTTCTAAGCCCTCCCATCCTCCCTGGGCTTCTGGCAGCAGGAGTGAAAAGAGAGGAGCAGAGCACTGGGACTCTTTTGACAAAAACCGGCTTCCCACGGGAAAGTCTCCACGTGCAGACATGCTCCCAGGTGCCTGGGGCAAGGGGAAGGAAATGCCATACGCTGACCTGGAAGAGACCACAGGGCCCAGGCACAGTCTGAACCCTTCCCTCAACCCGGCGGTTTTGCTAGCAGGAGTTCAACCCCAACGAACACAGCCCGGAGACCCCTGGGGCAAAAACGGCTTCCGACGAACAATAGGTGCTTGCTGTGGAACACCTATCCCAAGTGGGGGTAGCCAGCTCAACAAAATGCCACACACCCAGGTGTAAGAAACAACATTGCCCAGGCATGGTCTAAGCCCCTCACCTCGTCCCTGTGCTTTCGGGAGCCGGAGGGACACCCGAGGCACACGGCCCTGAGACCCCTTTGCAAAAGGCCGGCTTCCCACGGAGACAGTTTTCCTGAGGTGCAGACCCTATCCCAAGTGGTTGTGGCAAGGTAAAGCAAATGCCCTCCACTTCTCTGGAAGAAACCACAGTGCCCAGCCATGTTCTAAGCCCTCCCATCCTCCCTGGGCTTCTGGCAGCAGGAGTGAAAAGAGAGGAGCAGAGCACTGGGACCCGTTTGACAAAACCCGGCTTCCCACGGGAAAGTCTTTCGCCGCGTGCAGACATGCTCCCAGGTGCCTGGGGCAAGGGGAAGGAAATGCCATACACTGACCTGGAAGAGACCACAGGGCCCAGGCACAGTCTGAACCCTTCCCTCAACCCGGCGGTTTTGCTAGCAGGAGTTCAACCCCAACGAACACAGCCCGGAGACCCCTGAGGCAAAAACGGCTTCCGTCGAACAATAGGTGCTTGCTGTGGAACACCTATCCCAAGTGGGGGTAGCCAGCTCAACAAAATGCCACACACCCAGGTGTAAGAAACAACATTGCCCAGGCATGGTCTAAGCCCCTCACCTCGTCCCTGTGCTTTGGGGAGACGGAGGGACACCCGAGGCCCACGGCCCTGAGACCCCTTTGCAAAAAGCCGGCTTCCCACGGAGTCAGTTTTCCTGAGGTGCACACGCAATCCCAAGTGGTTGTGGCAAGGTAAAGCAAATGCCCTCCACTTCTCTGGAAGAAACCACAGTGCCCAGCCATGTTCTAAGCCCTCCCATCCTCCCTGGGCTTCTGGCAGCAGGAGTGAAAAGAGAGGAGCAGAGCACTGGGACCCGTTTGACAAAACCCTGCTTCCCACGGGAAAGTCTTTCTCCACGTGCAGACATGCTCCCAGGTGCTTGTGGCAAGGGAAAGGAAATGCCATACACTGACCTGGAAGAGACCACAGGGCCCAGGCACAGTCTGAACCCTTCCCTCAACCCGGCGGTTTTGCTAGCAGGAGTTCAACCCCAACGAACACAGCCCGGAGACCCCTGAGGCAAAACCGGCTCCGACGTACAATAGGAGCTTGCTGTGGAACACCTATCCCAAGTGGGGGAAGAAAGCTCAACAAAATGCCACACACCCAGGTGTAAGAAAACATTGTACAGGCTTGGTCTAAGCCCCTCACCTCGTCCCTGTGCTTTGGGGAGCCGGAGGGACACCCGAGGCACACGGCCCTGAGACCCCTTTGCAAAAAGCCGGCTTCCCACGGAAACAGTTTTCCTGAGGTGCAGACCCTCTCCCAAGTGGTTGTGTCAAGGTAAAGCAAATGCCCTCCACTTCTCTGGAAGAAACCACAGTGCCCAGCCATGTTCTAAGCCCTCCCATCCTCCCTGGGCTTCTGGCAGCAGGAGTGAAAAGAGAGGAGCAGAGCACTGGGACCCGTTTGACAAAACCCGTCTTCCCACGGGAACGTCTTTCTCCACGTACAGACATGCTCCCAGGTGCCTGTGGCAAGGGGAAGGAAATGCCATACACTGACCTGGAAGAGACCACAGGGCCCAGGCACAGTCTGAACCCTTCCCTCAACCCGGCGGTTTTGCTAGCAGGAGTTCAACCCCAACGAACACAGCCCGGGGACGCCTGGGGCAAAAACGGCTTCCGACGATCAATAGGTGCTTGCTGTGGAACACCTATCCCAAGTGGGTGAAGCCAGCTCAACAAAATGCCACACACCCAGGTGTAAGAAACAACATTGCCCAGGCATGGTCTAAGCCCCTCACATCGTCCCTGTGCTTTGGGGAGCCGGAGGGACAGCCGAGGCCCACGACCCTGAGAGCCCCTTGCAAAAAGCCGATTTCCCACGGAAAGAGTTTTCCTGAGGTGCAGAGCCTATCCCAAGTGGTTGTGGCAAGTTAAAGCAAATGCCATCCACTTCTCTGGAAGAAACCACATTGCCCAGCCATGTTCTAAGCCCTCCCATCCTCCCTTGGCTTCTGGCAGCAGGAGCGAAAAGAGAGGAGAACAGCACTGGGACCCATTTGACAAAAACCGGCTTCCCACGGGAAAGTCTCCACGTGCAGACATGCTCCCAGGTGCCTGGGGCAAGGGGAAGGAAATGCCATACGCTGACCTGGAAGAGACCACAGGGCCCAGGCACAGTCTGAACCCTTCCCTCAACCCGGCGGTTTTGCTAGCAGGAGTTCAACCCCAACGAACACAGCCCGGAGACCCCTGGGGCAAAAAAGGCTTCCGACGAACAATAGGTGCTTGCTGTGGAACACCTATCCCAAGTGGGGGTAGCCAGCTCAACAAAATGCCACACACCCAGGTGTAAGAAACAACATTGCCCAGGCATGGTCTAAGCCCCTCACCTCGTCCCTGTGCTTTCGGGAGCCGGAGGGACACCCGAGGCACACGGCCCTGAGACCCCTTTGCAAAAGGCCGGCTTCCCACGGAGACAGTTTTCCTGAGGTGCAGACCCTATCCCAAGTGGTTGTGGCAAGGTAAAGCAAATGCCCTCCACTTCTCTGGAAGAAACCACAGTGCCCAGCCATGTTCTAAGCCCTCCCATCCTCCCTGGGCTTCTGGCAGCAGGAGTGAAAAGAGAGGAGCAGAGCACTGGGACCCGTTTGACAAAACCCGGCTTCCCACGGGAAAGTCTTTCGCCGCGTGCAGACATGCTCCCAGGTGCCTGGGGCAAGGGGAAGGAAATGCCATACACTGACCTGGAAGAGACCACAGGGCCCAGGCACAGTCTGAACCCTTCTCTCAACCCGGCGGTTTTGCTAGCAGGAGTTCAACCCCAACGAACACAGCCCGGAGACCCCTGGGGCAAAAACGGCTTCCGACGAACAATAGGTGCTTGCTGTGGAACACCTATCCCAAGTGGGGGTAGCCAGCTCAACAAAATGCCACACACCCAGGTGTAAGAAACAACATTGCACAGGCATGTCCTAAGCCCCTCACCTCGTCCCTGTGCTTTCGGGAGCCGGAGGGACACCCGAGGCCCACGGCCCTGAGACCCCTTTGCAAAAAGCCGGCTTCCCACGGAAACAGTTTTCCTGAGGTGCAGACCCTATCCCAAGTGGTTGTGGCAAGGTAAAGCAAATGCCCTCCACTTCTCTGGAAGAAACCACAGTGCCCAGCCATGTTCTAAGCCCTCTCATCCTCCCTGGGCTTCTGGCAGCAGGAGTGAAAGAGAGGAGCAGAGCACTGGGACCCGTTTGACAAAACCCGGCTTCCAACGGGAAAGTCTTTCTCCACGTGCAGACATGCTCCCAGGTGCCTGGGGCAAGGGGAAGGAAATGCCATACACTGACCTGGAAGAGCCCACAGGGCCCAGGCACAGTCTGAACCCTTCCCTCAACCCGGCGGGTTTGCTAGCAGGAGTTCAACCCCAACGAACACAGCCCGGATTCCCCTGAGGCAAAAAGGGCTTCGGACGAACAATAGGTGCTTGCTGTGGAACACCTATCCCAAGTGGGGGTAGGCAGCTCAACAAAATGCCACACACCCAGGTGTAAGAAACAACATTGCCCAGGCATGGTCTAAGCCCCTCACCTCGTCCCTGTGCTTTGGGGAGCCGGAGGGACAGCCGAGGCACACGGCCCTGAGACCCCTTTGTAAAAAGCCAGCTTCCCACGGAGACAGTTTTCCTGAGGTGCAGACCCTCTCCCAAGTGGTTGTGGCAAGGTAAAGCAAATGCCCTCCACTTCTCTGGAAGAAACCACAGTGCCCAGCCATGTTCTAAGCCCTCCCATCCTCCCTGGGCTTCTGGCAGCAGGAGTGAAAAGAGAGGAGCAGAGCACTGGGACCCGTTTGACAAAAACCGGCTTCCCAGGGGAAAGTCTTTCTCCACGTGCAGACATGTCCCAGGTGCCTGTGGCAAGGGGAAGGAAATGCCATACACTGACCTGGAAGAGACCACAGGGCCCAAGCACAGTCTGAACCCTTCCCTCAACCCGGCGGTTTTCCTAGCAGGAGTTCAACCCCAACGAACACAGCCCGGAGACCCCTGGGGCAAAACCGGCTCCGACGTACAATAGGAGCTTGCTCTGGAACACCTATCCCAAGTGGGGGAAGAAAGCTCAACAAAATGCCACACACCCAGGTGTAAGAAAACATTGCACAGGCTTGGTCTAAGCCCCTCACCTCGTCCCTGTGCTTTGGGGAGCCGGAGGGACAGCCGAGGCACACGGCCCTGAGACCCCTTTGCAAAAAGCCGGCTTCCCACGGAAACAGTTTTCCTGATGTGCAGACCCTATCCCAAGTGGTTGTGTCAAGGTAAAGCAAATGCCCTCCACTTCTCTGGAAGAAACCACAGTGCCCAGCCATGTTCTAAGCCCTCCCATCCTCCCTGGGCTTCTGGCAGCAGGAGTGAAAAGAGAGGAGCAGAGCACTGGGACCCGTTTGACAAAACCCGGCTTCCCACGGGAAAGTCTTTCTCCACGTGCAGAAATGCTCCCAGGTTCCTGGGGCAAATGGAAGGAAATGGCATACACTGACCTGGAAGAGACCACAGGGCCCAGGCACGGTCTGAACCCTTCCCTCAACCCGGCGGTTTTGCTAGCAGGAGTTCAACCCCAACGAACAGAGCCCGGAGACCCCTGAGGCAAAAACGGCTTCCGACGAACAATAGGCGCTTGCTGTGGAAAACCAATCCCAAGTGGGGGTAGCCAGCTCAACAAAATGCCACACACCCAGGTGTAAGAAACAACATTGCCCAGGGATGGTCTAAGCCCCTCACCTCGTCCCTGTGCTTTCGGGACCTGGAGGGACACCCGAGGCACACGGCCCTGAGACCGCTTTGCAAAAAGCCGGCTTCCCACGGAAACAGTTTTCCTGAGGTGCAGACCCTATCCCAAGTGGTTGTGGCAAGGTAAAGCAAATGCCCTCCACTTCTCTGGAAGAAACCACAGTGCCCAGCCATGTTCTAAGCCCTCCCATCCTCCCTGGGCTTCTGGCAGCAGGAGTGAAAAGAGAGGAGCAGAGCACTGGGCCCCGTTTGACAAAACCCGGCTTCCCACGGGAAAGTCTTTCTCCACGTGCAGACATGCTCCCAGGTGCCTGTGGCAAGGGGAAGGAAATGCCATACACTGACCTGGAAGAGACCACAGGGCCCAGGCACAGTCTGAACCCTTCCCTCAACCCGGCGGTTTTGCTAGCAGGAGTTCAACCCCAACGAACACAGCCCGGATTCCCCTGAGGCAAAAACGGCTTCGGATGAACAATAGGTGCTTGCTGTGGAACACCTATCCCAAGTGGGGGTAGGCAGCTCAACAAAATGCCACACACCCAGGTGTAAGAAACAACATTGCCCAGGCATGGTCTAAGCCCCTCACCTCGTCCCTGTGCTTTGGGGAGCCGGAGGGACAGCCGAGGCACACGGCCCTGAGACCCCTTTGTAAAAAGCCAGCTTCCCACGGAGAGAGTTTTCCTGAGGTGCAGACCCTCTCCCAAGTGGTTGTGGCAAGGTAAAGCAAATGCCCTCCACTTCTCTGGAAGAAACCACAGTGCCCAGCCATGTTCTAAGCCCTCCCATCCTCCCTGGGCTTCTGGCAGCAGGAGTGAAAAGAGAGGAGCAGAGCACTGGGACCCGTTTGACAAAAACCGGCTTCCCAGGGGAAAGTCTTTCTCCACGTGCAGACATGTCCCAGGTGCCTGTGGCAAGGGGAAGGAAATGCCATACACTGACCTGGAAGAGACCACAGGGCCCAAGCACAGTCTGAACCCTTCCCTCAACCCGGCGGTTTTCCTAGCAGGAGTTCAACCCCAACGAACACAGCCCGGAGACCCCTGGGGCAAAACCGGCTCCGACGTACAATAGGAGCTTGCTCTGGAACACCTATCCCAAGTGGGGGAAGAAAGCTCAAAAAATGCCACACACCCAGGTGTAAGAAAACATTGCACAGGCTTGGTCTAAGCCCCTCACCTCGTCCCTGTGCTTTGGGGAGCCGGAGGGACAGCCGAGGCACACGGCCCTGAGACCCCTTTGCAAAAAGCCGGCTTCCCACGGAAACAGTTTTCCTGATGTGCAGACCCTATCCCAAGTGGTTGTGTCAAGGTAAAGCAAATGCCCTCCACTTCTCTGGAAGAAACCACAGTGCCCAGCCATGTTCTAAGCCCTCCCATCCTCCCTGGGCTTCTGGCAGCAGGAGTGAAAAGAGAGGAGCAGAGCACTGGGACCCGTTTGACAAAACCCGGCTTCCCACGGGAAAGTCTTTCTCCACGTGCAGACATGCTCCCAGGTGCCTGTGGCAAGGGGAAGGAAATGCCATACACTGACCTGGAAGAGACCACAGGGCCCAGGCACAGTCTGAACCCTTCCCTCAACCCGGCGGTTTTGCTAGCAGGAGTTCAACCCCAACGAACACAGCCCGGGGACGCCTGGGGCAAAAACGGCTTCCGACGATCAATAGGTGCTTGCTGTGGAACACCTATCCCAAGTGGGTGAAGCCAGCTCAACAAAATGCCACACACCCAGGTGTAAGAAACAACATTGCCCAGGCATGGTCTAAGCCCCTCACATCGTCCCTGTGCTTTGGGGAGCCGGAGGGACAGCCGGGGCCCACGACCCTGAGACCCCTTTGCAAAAAGCCGATTTCCCACGGAAAGAGTTTTCCTGAGGTGCAGAGCCTATCCCAAGTGGTTGTGGCAAGGTAAAGCAAATGCCCTCCACTTCTCTGGAAGAAACCACATTGCCCAGCCATGTTCTAAGCCCTCCCATCCTCCCTGGGCTTCTGGCAGCAGGAGCGAAAAGAGAGGAGCACAGCACTGGGACCCATTTGACAAAAACCGGCTTCCCACGGGAAAGTCTTTCTCCACGTGCACACATGCTCCCAGGTGCCTCTGGCAAGTGGAAGGAAATGCCATACACTGACCTGGAAGAGACCACAGGGCCCAGGCACAATGTGAACCCTTCCCTCAACCCGGCTGTTTTGCTAGAAGGAGTTCAACACCAACGAACACAGCCCGGAGACCCCTGAGGCAAAAACGGCTTCCGAAGAACAATAGGCGCTTGCTGTGGAAACCTATCCCAAGTGGAGGTAGCCAGGTCAACAAAATGCCACACACCCAGGTGTAAGAAACAACATTGCCCAGCCATGGTCTAAGCCCCTCACCTCGTCCCTGTGCTTTGGGGAGCCGGAGGGACACCCGAGGCCCACGGCCCTGAGACCCCTTTGCAAAAAGCCGGCTTCCCACGGAGACAGTTTTCCTGAAGGGCAGACCCTCTCCCAAGTGGTTGTGGCAAGGTAAAGCAAATGCCCTCCACTTCTCTGGAAGAAACCACAGTGCCCAGCCATGTTCTAAGCCCTCCCATCCTCCCTGGGCTTCTGGCAGCAGGAGTGAAAAGAGAGGAGCAGAGCACTGGGACCCGTTTGACAAAACCCGGCTTCCCACGGGAAAGTCTTTCTCCACGTGCAGACATGCTCCCAGGTGCCTGTGGCAAGGGGAAGGAAATGCCATACACTGACCTGGAAGAGACCACAGGGCCCAGGCACAGTCTGAACCCTTCCCTCAACCCGGCGGTTTTGCTAGCAGGAGTTCAACCCCAACGAACACAGCCCGGAGACCCATGAGGCAAAAACGGCTTCCGACGAACAATAGGCCCTTGCTGTGGAAAACCTATCCCAAGTGGGGGTAGCCAGGTCAACAAAATGCCACACACCCTGGTGTAAGAAACAACATTGACCAGCCATGGTCTAAGCTCCACACCTCGTCCCTGTGCTTTGGGGAGCCGGAGGGACAACCGAGGCCCACGGCCCTGAGACCCCTTTGCAAAAAGCCGGCTTCCCACGGAGACAGTTTTCCTGAGGTGCAGACCCTATCCCAAGTGGTTGTGGCAAGGTAAAGCAAATGCCCTCCACTTCTCTGGAAGAAACCACAGTGCCCAGCCATGTTCTAAGCCCTCCCATCCTCCCTGGGCTTCTGGCAGCAGGAGTGAAAAGAGAGGAGCAGAGCACTGGGACCCGTTTGACAAAAACCGGCTTCCCACGGGAAAGTCTTTCTCCACGTGTAGACATGCTCCCAGGTGCCTGTGACAAGGGGAAGGAAATGCCATACACTGACCTGGAAGAGCCCACAGGGCCCAGGCACAGTCTGAACCCTTCCCTCAACCCGGCGGTTTTGCTAGCAGGAGTTCAACCCCAACGAACACAGCCCGGAGACCCCTGGGGCAAAAACGGCTTCCGACGAACAATAGGCGCTTGCTGTGGAAAACCAATCCCAAGTGGGGGTAGCCAGCTCAAGAAAATGCCACACACCCAGGTGTAAGAAACAACATTGCCCAGGCATGGTCTAAGCCCCTCACCTCGTCCCTGTGCTTTGGGGAGCCGGAGGGACAGCCGAGTCACACGGCCTTGAGACCCCTTTGCAAAAAGCCGGCTTCCCACGGAAACAGTTTTCATGAGGTGCAGACCCTATCCGAAGTGGTTGTGGCAAGGTAAAGCAAATGCCCTCCACTTCTCTGGAAGAAACCACAATGCCCAGCCATGTTCTAAGCCCTCCCATCCTCCCTGGCCTTCTGGTAGCAGGAGTGAAAAGAGAGGAGCAGAGCACTGGGACCCGTTTGACAAAACCCGGCTTCCCACGGGAAAGTCTTTCTCCACGTGCAGACATGCTCCCAGGTTCCTGGGGCAAGGGGAAGGAAATGGCATACACTGACCTGGAAGAGACCACAGGGCCCAGGCACGGTCTGAACCCTTCCCTCAACCCGGCGGTTTTCCTAGCAGGAGTTCAACCCCAACGAACACAGCCCGGAGACCCCTGAGGCAAAAACGGCTTCCGACGAACAATAGGCGCTTGCTGTGGAAAACCAATCCCAAGTGGGGGTAGCCAGCTCAAGAAAATGCCACACACCCAGGTGTAAGAAACAACATTGCCCAGGCATGGTCTAAGCCCCTCACCTCGTCCCTGTGCTTTGGGGAGCCGGAGGGACAGCCGAGTCACACGGCCCTGAGACCCCTTTGCAAAAAGCCGGCTTCCCACGGAAACAGTTTTCATGAGGTGCAGACCCTATCCGAAGTGGTTGTGGCAAGGTAAAGCAAATGCCCTCCACTTCTCTGGAAGAAACCACAATGCCCAGCCATGTTCTAAGCCCTCCCATCCTCCCTGGCCTTCTGGTAGCAGGAGTGAAAAGAGAGGAGCAGAGCACTGGGACCCGTTTGACAAAACCCGGCTTACTACGGGAAAGTCTTTCTCCACGTGCAGACATGCTCCCAGGTGCCTGGGGCAAGGGGAAGGAAATGGCATACACTGACCTGGAAGAGACCACAGGGCCCAGGCACGGTCTGAACCCTTCCCTCAACCCGGCGGTTTTCCTAGCAGGAGTTCAACCCCAACGAACACAGCCCGGAGACCCCTGAGGCAAAAACGGCTTCCGACGAACAATAGGCGCTTGCTGTGGAAAACCAATCCCAAGTGGGGGTAGCCAGCTCAACAAAATGCCACACACCCAGGTGTAAGAAACAACATTGCCCAGGCATGGTCTAAGCCCCTCACCTCGTCCCTGTGCTTTCGGGACCTGGAGGGACACCCGAGGCACACGGCCCTGAGACCGCTTTGCAAAAAGCCGGCTTCCCACGGAAACAGTTTTCCTGAGGTGCAGACCCTATCCCAAGTGGTTGTGGCAAGGTAAAGCAAATGCCCTCCACTTCTCTGGAAGAAACCACAGTGCCCAGCCATGTTCTAAGCCCTCCCATCCTCCCTGGGCTTCTGGCAGCAGGAGTGAAAAGAGAGGAGCAGAGCACTGGGACCCGTTTGACAAAACCCGGCTTCCCATGGGAAAGTCTTTCTCCACGTGCAGACATGCTCCCAGGTTCCTGTGGCAAGGGGAAGGAAATGCCATACACTGACCTGGAAGAGACCACAGGGCCCAGGCACAGTCTGAACCCTTCCCTCAACCCGGCGGTTTTGCTAGCAGGAGTTCAACCCCAACGAACACAGCCCGGATTCCCCTGAGGCAAAAACGGCTTCGGATGAACAATAGGTGCTTGCTGTGGAACACCTATCCCAAGTGGGGGTAGGCAGCTCAACAAAATGCCACACACCCAGGTGTAAGAAACAACATTGCCCAGGCATGGTCTAAGCCCCTCACCTCGTCCCTGTGCTTTGGGGAGCCGGAGGGACAGCCGAGGCACACGGCCCTGAGACCCCTTTGTAAAAAGCCAGCTTCCCACGGAGACAGTTTTCCTGAGGTGCAGACCCTCTCCCAAGTGGTTGTGGCAAGGTAAAGCAAATGCCCTCCACTTCTCTGGAAGAAACCACAGTGCCCAGCCATGTTCTAAGCCCTCCCATCCTCCCTGGGCTTCTGGCAGCAGGAGTGAAAAGAGAGGAGCAGAGCACTGGGACCCGTTTGACAAAAACCGGCTTCCCAGGGGAAAGTCTTTCTCCACGTGCAGACATGTCCCAGGTGCCTGTGGCAAGGGGAAGGAAATGCCATACACTGACCTGGAAGAGACCACAGGGCCCAAGCACAGTCTGAACCCTTCCCTCAACCCGGCGGTTTTCCTAGCAGGAGTTCAACCCCAACGAACACAGCCCGGAGACCCCTGGGGCAAAACCGGCTCCGACGTACAATAGGAGCTTGCTCTGGAACACCTATCCCAAGTGGGGGAAGAAAGCTCAAAAAATGCCACACACCCAGGTGTAAGAAAACATTGCACAGGCTTGGTCTAAGCCCCTCACCTCGTCCCTGTGCTTTGGGGAGCCGGAGGGACAGCCGAGGCACACGGCCCTGAGACCCCTTTGCAAAAAGCCGGCTTCCCACGGAAACAGTTTTCCTGATGTGCAGACCCTATCCCAAGTGGTTGTGTCAAGGTAAAGCAAATGCCCTCCACTTCTCTGGAAGAAACCACAGTGCCCAGCCATGTTCTAAGCCCTCCCATCCTCCCTGGGCTTCTGGCAGCAGGAGTGAAAAGAGAGGAGCAGAGCACTGGGACCCGTTTGACAAAACCCGGCTTCCCACGGGAAAGTCTTTCTCCACGTGCAGACATGCTCCCAGGTGCCTGTGGCAAGGGGAAGGAAATGCCATACACTGACCTGGAAGAGACCACAGGGCCCAGGCACAGTCTGAACCCTTCCCTCAACCCGGCGGTTTTGCTAGCAGGAGTTCAACCCCAACGAACACAGCCCGGGGACGCCTGGGGCAAAAACGGCTTCCGACGATCAATAGGTGCTTGCTGTGGAACACCTATCCCAAGTGGGTGAAGCCAGCTCAACAAAATGCCACACACCCAGGTGTAAGAAACAACATTGCCCAGGCATGGTCTAAGCCCCTCACATCGTCCCTGTGCTTTGGGGAGCCGGAGGGACAGCCGAAGCCCACGACCCTGAGACCCCTTTGCAAAAAGCCGATTTCCCACGGAAAGAGTTTTCCTGAGGTGCAGAGCCTATCCCAAGTGGTTGTGGCAAGGTAAAGCAAATGCCCTCCACTTCTCTGGAAGAAACCACATTGCCCAGCCATGTTCTAAGCCCTCCCATCCTCCCTGGGCTTCTGGCAGCAGGAGCGAAAAGAGAGGAGCACAGCACTGGGACCCATTTGACAAAAACCGGCTTCCCACGGGAAAGTCTTTCTCCACGTGCACACATGCTCCCAGGTGCCTCTGGCAAGTGGAAGGAAATGCCATACACTGACCTGGAAGAGCCCACAGGGCCCAGGCACAGTCAGAACCCTTCCCTCAACCCGGCTGTTTTGCTAGAAGGAGTTCAACCCCAACGAACACAGCCCGGAGACCCCTGAGGCAAGAACGGCTTTCGACGAATAAGATTTGCTTGCTGTGGAACACCTATCCCAAGTGGGGGTAGCCAGCTCAACAAAATCCCACACACCCAGGTGTAAGAAACAACATTGCCCAGGCATGGTCTAAGCCCCACACCTCGTCCCTGTGCTTTGGGGAGCCGGAGGGACACCCGAGGCACACGGCCCTGAGACCCCTTTGCAAAAAGCCAGCTAACCACGGAGACAGTTTTCCTGAGGTGCAGACCCTCTCCCAAGTGGTTGTGGCAAGGTAAAGCAAATGCCCTCCACTTCTCTGGAAGAAACCACAGTGCCCAGCCATGTTCTAAGCCCTCCCATCCTCCCTGGGCTTCTGGCAGCAGGAGTGAAAAGAGAGGAGCAGAGCACTGGGACCCGTTTGACAAAAACCGGCTTCCCAGGGGATAGTCTTTCTCCACGTGCAGACATGCTCCCAGGTACCTGTGGCAAGGGGAAGGAAATGCCATACACTGACCTGGAAGAGACCACAGGGCCCAAACACAGTCTGAACCCTTCCCTCAACCCGGCGGTTTTCCTAGCAGGAGTTCAACCCCAACGAACACAGCCCGGAGACCCCTGGGGCAAAACCGGCTCCGACGTACAATAGGAGCTCGCTGTGGAACACCTATCCCAAGTGGGGGAAGAAAGCTCAACAAAATGCCACACACCCAGGTGTAAGAAAACATTGCACAGGCTTGGTCTAAGCCCCTCACCTCGTCCCTGTGCTTTGGGGAGCCGGAGGGACAGCCGAGGCACAAGGCCCTTAGACCCCTTTGCAAA
The DNA here is from genome assembly GCF_023065955.2 of Ursus arctos. Classification (NCBI taxonomy): domain Eukaryota; kingdom Metazoa; phylum Chordata; class Mammalia; order Carnivora; family Ursidae; genus Ursus; species Ursus arctos. The sequence continues at coordinate 2,989,379 of NW_026623078.1, read as the reverse complement.
AAGCCGGCTTCCCACGGAAACAGTTTTCCTGATGTGCAGACCCTATCCCAAGTGGTTGTGTCAAGGTAAAGCAAATGCCCTCCACTTCTCTGGAAGAAACCACAGTGCCCAGCCATGTTCTAAGCCCTCCCATCCTCCCTGGGCTTCTGGCAGCAGGAGTGAAAAGAGAGGAGCAGAGCACTGGGACCCGTTTGACAAAACCCGGCTTCCCACGGGAAAGTCTTTCTCCACATGCAGACATGCTCCCAGGTGCCTGTGGCAAGGGGAAGGAAATGCCATACACTGACCTGGAAGAGACCACAGGGCCCAGGCACAGTCTGAACCCTTCCCTCAACCCGGCGGTTTTGCTAGCAGGAGTTCAACCCCAACGAACACAGCCCGGGGACGCCTGGGGCAAAAACGGCTTCCGACGATCAATAGGTGCTTGCTGTGGAACACCTATCCCAAGTGGGTGAAGCCAGCTCAACAAAATGCCACACAACCAGGTGTAAGAAACAACATTGCCCAGGCATGGTCTAAGCCCCTCACATCGTCCCTGTGCTTTGGGGAGCCGGAGGGACAGCCGAGGCCCACGACCCTGAGAGCCCTTTGCAAAAAGCCGATTTCCCACGGAAAGAGTTTTCCTGAGGTGCAGAGCCTATCCCAAGTGGTTGTGGCAAGTTAAAGCAAACGCCATCCACTTCTCTGGAAGAAACCACATTGCCCAGCCATGTTCTAAGCCCTCCCATCCTCCCTGGGCTTCTGGCAACAGGAGCGAAAAGAGAGGAGCACAGCACTGGGACCCATTTGACAAAAACCGGCTTCCCACGGGAAAGTCTTTCTCCACGTGCAGACATGCTCCCAGGTGCCTCTGGCAAGTGGAAGGAAATGCCATACACTGACCTGGAAGAGACCACAGGGCCCAGACACAATGTGAACCCTTCCCTCAACCCGGCTGTTTTGCTAGCAGGAGTTCAACACCAACGAACACGGCCCGGAGACCCCTGGGGCAAAAACGGCTTCCGACGAATAAGATTTGCTTGCTCTGGAAAACCTATCCCAAGTGGGGGTAGCCAGCACAACAAAATGCCACACACCCAGGTGTAAGAAAGAACATTGCCCAGCCATGGTCTAAGCCCCTCACCTCGTCCCTGTGCTTTGGGGAGCAGGAGGGACAGCCGAGGCCCACGGCCCTGAGACCCCTTTGCAAAAAGCCGGCTTCCCACGGAGACAGTTTTCCTGAGGGGCAGACCCTCTCCCAAGTGGTTGTGGCAAGGTAAAGCAAATGCCCTCCACTTCTCTGGAAGAAACCACAGTGCCCAGCCATGTTCTAAGCCCTCCCATCCTCCCTGTGCTTCTGGCAGCAGGAGTGAAAAGAGAGGAGCAGAGCACTGGGACCCGTTTGACAAAACCCGGCTTCCCATGGGAAAGTCTTTCTCCACGTGCAGACATGCTCCCAGGTGCCTGGGGCAAGGGGAAGGAAATGTCATACACTGACCTGGAAGAGACCACAGGGCCCAGGCACTGTCTGAACCCTTCCCTCAACCCGGCGGTTTTGCTAGCAGGAGTTCAACCCCAACGAACACAGCCCGGAGACCCCTGGGGCAAAAACGGCTTCCGACGAACAATAGGTGCTTGCTGTGTAACACCTATCCCAAGTGGGGGTAGCCAGCTCAACAAAATGCGACACACCCAGGTGTAAGAAACAACATTGCCCAGGCATGGTCTAAGCCCCTCACCTCGTCCCTTTGCTTTGGGGAGCCGGAGGGACACCCGAGGCACACGGCCCTGAGACCCCTTTGCAAAAAGCCGGCTTCCCACGGAGACAGTTTTCCTGAGGTGCAGACCCTATCCCAAGTGGTTGTGGCAGGGTAAAGCAAATGCCCTCCACTTCTCTGGAAGAAACCACAGTGCCCAGCCATGTTCTAAGCCCTCCCATCCTCCCTGGGCTTCTGGCAGCAGGAGTGAAAAGAGAGGAGCAGAGCACTGGGACCCGTTTGACAAAACCCTGCTTCCCACGGGAAAGTCTTTCTCCACGTGCAGACATGCTCCCAGGTGCCTGTGGCAAGGGAAAGGAAATGCCATACACTGACCTGGAAGAGACCACAGGGCCCAGGCACAGTCTGAACCCTTCCCTCAACCCGGCGGTTTTGCTAGCAGGAGTTCAACCCCAACGAACACAGCCCGGAGACCCCTGAGGCAAAAACGGCTTCGGACGAACAATAGGTGCTTGCTGTGGAACACCTATCCCAAGTGGGGGTAGCCAGCTCAACAAAATGCCACACACCCAGGTGTAAGAAACAACATTGCCCAGGCATGGTCTAAGCCCCACAACTCGTCCCTGTGCTTTGGGGAGCCGGAGGGACACCCGAGGCACACGGCCCTGAGACCCCTTTGCAAAAAGCCAGCTAACCACGGAGACAGTTTTCCTGAGGTGCAGACCCTCTCCCAAGTGGTTGTGGCAAGGTAAAGCAAATGCCCTCCACTTCTCTGGAAGAAACCACAGTGCCCAGCTATGTTCTAAGCCCTCCCATCCTCCCTGGGCTTCTGGCAGCAGGAGTGAAAAGAGAGGAGCAGAGCACTGGGACTCTTTTGACAAAAACCGGCTTCCCACGGGAAAGTCTCCACGTGCAGACATGCTCCCAGGTGCCTGGGGCAAGGGGAAGGAAATGCCATACGCTGACCTGGAAGAGACCACAGGGCCCAGGCACAGTCTGAACCCTTCCCTCAACCCGGCGGTTTTGCTAGCAGGAGTTCAACCCCAACGAACACAGCCCGGAGACCCCTGGGGCAAAAACGGCTTCCGACGAACAATAGGTGCTTGCTGTGGAACACCTATCCCAAGTGGGGGTAGCCAGCTCAACAAAATGCCACACACCCAGGTGTAAGAAACAACATTGCCCAGGCATGGTCTAAGCCCCTCACCTCGTCCCTGTGCTTTCGGGAGCCGGAGGGACACCCGAGGCACACGGCCCTGAGACCCCTTTGCAAAAGGCCGGCTTCCCACGGAGACAGTTTTCCTGAGGTGCAGACCCTATCCCAAGTGGTTGTGGCAAGGTAAAGCAAATGCCCTCCACTTCTCTGGAAGAAACCACAGTGCCCAGCCATGTTCTAAGCCCTCCCATCCTCCCTGGGCTTCTGGCAGCAGGAGTGAAAAGAGAGGAGCAGAGCACTGGGACCCGTTTGACAAAACCCGGCTTCCCACGGGAAAGTCTTTCGCCGCGTGCAGACATGCTCCCAGGTGCCTGGGGCAAGGGGAAGGAAATGCCATACACTGACCTGGAAGAGACCACAGGGCCCAGGCACAGTCTGAACCCTTCCCTCAACCCGGCGGTTTTGCTAGCAGGAGTTCAACCCCAACGAACACAGCCCGGAGACCCCTGAGGCAAAAACGGCTTCCGTCGAACAATAGGTGCTTGCTGTGGAACACCTATCCCAAGTGGGGGTAGCCAGCTCAACAAAATGCCACACACCCAGGTGTAAGAAACAACATTGCCCAGGCATGGTCTAAGCCCCTCACCTCGTCCCTGTGCTTTGGGGAGACGGAGGGACACCCGAGGCCCACGGCCCTGAGACCCCTTTGCAAAAAGCCGGCTTCCCACGGAGTCAGTTTTCCTGAGGTGCACACGCAATCCCAAGTGGTTGTGGCAAGGTAAAGCAAATGCCCTCCACTTCTCTGGAAGAAACCACAGTGCCCAGCCATGTTCTAAGCCCTCCCATCCTCCCTGGGCTTCTGGCAGCAGGAGTGAAAAGAGAGGAGCAGAGCACTGGGACCCGTTTGACAAAACCCTGCTTCCCACGGGAAAGTCTTTCTCCACGTGCAGACATGCTCCCAGGTGCTTGTGGCAAGGGAAAGGAAATGCCATACACTGACCTGGAAGAGACCACAGGGCCCAGGCACAGTCTGAACCCTTCCCTCAACCCGGCGGTTTTGCTAGCAGGAGTTCAACCCCAACGAACACAGCCCGGAGACCCCTGAGGCAAAACCGGCTCCGACGTACAATAGGAGCTTGCTGTGGAACACCTATCCCAAGTGGGGGAAGAAAGCTCAACAAAATGCCACACACCCAGGTGTAAGAAAACATTGTACAGGCTTGGTCTAAGCCCCTCACCTCGTCCCTGTGCTTTGGGGAGCCGGAGGGACACCCGAGGCACACGGCCCTGAGACCCCTTTGCAAAAAGCCGGCTTCCCACGGAAACAGTTTTCCTGAGGTGCAGACCCTCTCCCAAGTGGTTGTGTCAAGGTAAAGCAAATGCCCTCCACTTCTCTGGAAGAAACCACAGTGCCCAGCCATGTTCTAAGCCCTCCCATCCTCCCTGGGCTTCTGGCAGCAGGAGTGAAAAGAGAGGAGCAGAGCACTGGGACCCGTTTGACAAAACCCGTCTTCCCACGGGAAAGTCTTTCTCCACGTACAGACATGCTCCCAGGTGCCTGTGGCAAGGGGAAGGAAATGCCATACACTGACCTGGAAGAGACCACAGGGCCCAGGCACAGTCTGAACCCTTCCCTCAACCCGGCGGTTTTGCTAGCAGGAGTTCAACCCCAACGAACACAGCCCGGGGACGCCTGGGGCAAAAACGGCTTCCGACGATCAATAGGTGCTTGCTGTGGAACACCTATCCCAAGTGGGTGAAGCCAGCTCAACAAAATGCCACACACCCAGGTGTAAGAAACAACATTGCCCAGGCATGGTCTAAGCCCCTCACATCGTCCCTGTGCTTTGGGGAGCCGGAGGGACAGCCGAGGCCCACGACCCTGAGAGCCCCTTGCAAAAAGCCGATTTCCCACGGAAAGAGTTTTCCTGAGGTGCAGAGCCTATCCCAAGTGGTTGTGGCAAGTTAAAGCAAATGCCATCCACTTCTCTGGAAGAAACCACATTGCCCAGCCATGTTCTAAGCCCTCCCATCCTCCCTTGGCTTCTGGCAGCAGGAGCGAAAAGAGAGGAGAACAGCACTGGGACCCATTTGACAAAAACCGGCTTCCCACGGGAAAGTCTCCACGTGCAGACATGCTCCCAGGTGCCTGGGGCAAGGGGAAGGAAATGCCATACGCTGACCTGGAAGAGACCACAGGGCCCAGGCACAGTCTGAACCCTTCCCTCAACCCGGCGGTTTTGCTAGCAGGAGTTCAACCCCAACGAACACAGCCCGGAGACCCCTGGGGCAAAAAAGGCTTCCGACGAACAATAGGTGCTTGCTGTGGAACACCTATCCCAAGTGGGGGTAGCCAGCTCAACAAAATGCCACACACCCAGGTGTAAGAAACAACTTTGCCCAGGCATGGTCTAAGCCCCTCACCTCGTCCCTGTGCTTTCGGGAGCCGGAGGGACACCCGAGGCACACGGCCCTGAGACCCCTTTGCAAAAGGCCGGCTTCCCACGGAGACAGTTTTCCTGAGGTGCAGACCCTATCCCAAGTGGTTGTGGCAAGGTAAAGCAAATGCCCTCCACTTCTCTGGAAGAAACCACAGTGCCCAGCCATGTTCTAAGCCCTCCCATCCTCCCTGGGCTTCTGGCAGCAGGAGTGAAAAGAGAGGAGCAGAGCACTGGGACCCGTTTGACAAAACCCGGCTTCCCACGGGAAAGTCTTTCGCCGCGTGCAGACATGCTCCCAGGTGCCTGGGGCAAGGGGAAGGAAATGCCATACACTGACCTGGAAGAGACCACAGGGCCCAGGCACAGTCTGAACCCTTCTCTCAACCCGGCGGTTTTCCTAGCAGGAGTTCAACCCCAACGAACACAGCCCGGAGACCCCTGGGGCAAAAACGGCTTCCGACGAACAATAGGTGCTTGCTGTGGAACACCTATCCCAAGTGGGGGTAGCCAGCTCAACAAAATGCCACACACCCAGGTGTAAGAAACAACATTGCACAGGCATGTCCTAAGCCCCTCACCTCTTCCCTGTGCTTTCGGGAGCCGGAGGGACACCCGAGGCCCACGGCCCTGAGACCCCTTTGCAAAAAGCCGGCTTCCCACGGAAACAGTTTTCCTGAGGTGCAGACCCTATCCCAAGTGGTTGTGGCAAGGTAAAGCAAATGCCCTCCACTTCTCTGGAAGAAACCACAGTGCCCAGCCATGTTCTAAGCCCTCTCATCCTCCCTGGGCTTCTGGCAGCAGGAGTGAAAGAGAGGAGCAGAGCACTGGGACCCGTTTGACAAAACCCGGCTTCCAACGGGAAAGTCTTTCTCCACGTGCAGACATGCTCCCAGGTGCCTGGGGCAAGGGGAAGGAAATGCCATACACTGACCTGGAAGAGCCCACAGGGCCCAGGCACAGTCTGAACCCTTCCCTCAACCCGGCGGGTTTGCTAGCAGGAGTTCAACCCCAACGAACACAGCCCGGATTCCCCTGAGGCAAAAAGGGCTTCGGACGAACAATAGGTGCTTGCTGTGGAACACCTATCCCAAGTGGGGGTAGGCAGCTCAACAAAATGCCACACACCCAGGTGTAAGAAACAACATTGCCCAGGCATGGTCTAAGCCCCTCACCTCGTCCCTGTGCTTTGGGGAGCCGGAGGGACAGCCGAGGCACACGGCCCTGAGACCCCTTTGTAAAAAGCCAGCTTCCCACGGAGACAGTTTTCCTGAGGTGCAGACCCTCTCACAAGTGGTTGTGGCAAGGTAAAGCAAATGCCCTCCACTTCTCTGGAAGAAACCACAGTGCCCAGCCATGTTCTAAGACCTCCCATCCTCCCTGGGCTTCTGGCAGCAGGAGTGAAAAGAGAGGAGCAGAGCACTGGGACCCGTTTGACAAAAACCGGCTTCCCAGGGGAAAGTCTTTCTCCACGTGCAGACATGTCCCAGGTGCCTGTGGCAAGGGGAAGGAAATGCCATACACTGACCTGGAAGAGACCACAGGGCCCAAGCACAGTCTGAACCCTTCCCTCAACCCGGCGGTTTTCCTAGCAGGAGTTCAACCCCAACGAACACAGCCCGGAGACCCTTGGGGCAAAACCGGCTCCGACGTACAATAGGAGCTTGCTCTGGAACACCTATCCCAAGTGGGGGAAGAAAGCTCAACAAAATGCCACACACCCAGGTGTAAGAAAACATTGCACAGGCTTGGTCTAAGCCCCTCACCTCGTCCCTGTGCTTTGGGGAGCCGGAGGGACAGCCGAGGCACACGGCCCTGAGACCCCTTTGCAAAAAGCCGGCTTCCCACGGAAACAGTTTTCCTGAGGTGCACACCCTATCCCAAGTGGTTGTGGCAAGGTAAAGCAAATGCCCTCCACTTCTCTGGAAGAAACCACAGTGCCCAGCCATGTTCTAAGCCCTCCCATCCTCCCTGGGCTTCTGGCAGCAGGAGTGAAAAGAGAGGAGCAGAGCACTGGGACCCGTTTGACAAAACCCGGCTTCCCACGGGAAAGTCTTTCTCCACGTGCAGAAATGCTCCCAGGTTCCTGGGGCAAATGGAAGGAAATGGCATACACTGACCTGGAAGAGACCACAGGGCCCAGGCACGGTCTGAACCCTTCCCTCAACCCGGCGGTTTTGCTAGCAGGAGTTCAACCCCAACGAACAGAGCCCGGAGACCCCTGAGGCAAAAACGGCTTCCGACGAACAATAGGCGCTTGCTGTGGAAAACCAATCCCAAGTGGGGGTAGCCAGCTCAACAAAATGCCACACACCCAGGTGTAAGAAACAACATTGCCCAGGGATGGTCTAAGCCCCTCACCTCGTCCCTGTGCTTTCGGGACCTGGAGGGACACCCGAGGCACACGGCCCTGAGACCGCTTTGCAAAAAGCCGGCTTCCCACGGAAACAGTTTTCCTGAGGTGCAGACCCTATCCCAAGTGGTTGTGGCAAGGTAAAGCAAATGCCCTCCACTTCTCTGGAAGAAACCACAGTGCCCAGCCATGTTCTAAGCCCTCCCATCCTCCCTGGGCTTCTGGCAGCAGGAGTGAAAAGAGAGGAGCAGAGCACTGGGCCCCGTTTGACAAAACCCGGCTTCCCACGGGAAAGTCTTTCTCCACGTGCAGACATGCTCCCAGGTGCCTGTGGCAAGGGGAAGGAAATGCCATACACTGACCTGGAAGAGACCACAGGGCCCAGGCACAGTCTGAACCCTTCCCTCAACCCGGCGGTTTTGCTAGCAGGAGTTCAACCCCAACGAACACAGCCCGGATTCCCCTGAGGCAAAAACGGCTTCGGATGAACAATAGGTGCTTGCTGTGGAACACCTATCCCAAGTGGGGGTAGGCAGCTCAACAAAATGCCACACACCCAGGTGTAAGAAACAACATTGCCCAGGCATGGTCTAAGCCCCTCACCTCGTCCCTGTGCTTTGGGGAGCCGGAGGGACAGCCGAGGCACACGGCCCTGAGACCCCTTTGTAAAAAGCCAGCTTCCCACGGAGACAGTTTTCCTGAGGTGCAGACCCTCTCCCAAGTGGTTGTGGCAAGGTAAAGCAAATGCCCTCCACTTCTCTGGAAGAAACCACAGTGCCCAGCCATGTTCTAAGCCCTCCCATCCTCCCTGGGCTTCTGGCAGCAGGAGTGAAAAGAGAGGAGCAGAGCACTGGGACCCGTTTGACAAAAACCGGCTTCCCAGGGGAAAGTCTTTCTCCACGTGCAGACATGTCCCAGGTGCCTGTGGCAAGGGGAAGGAAATGCCATACACTGACCTGGAAGAGACCACAGGGCCCAAGCACAGTCTGAACCCTTCCCTCAACCCGGCGGTTTTCCTAGCAGGAGTTCAACCCCAACGAACACAGCCCGGAGACCCTTGGGGCAAAACCGGCTCCGACGTACAATAGGAGCTTGCTCTGGAACACCTATCCCAAGTGGGGGAAGAAAGCTCAAAAAATGCCACACACCCAGGTGTAAGAAAACATTGCACAGGCTTGGTCTAAGCCCCTCACCTCGTCCCTGTGCTTTGGGGAGCCGGAGGGACAGCCGAGGCACACGGCCCTGAGACCCCTTTGCAAAAAGCCGGCTTCCCACGGAAACAGTTTTCCTGATGTGCAGACCCTATCCCAAGTGGTTGTGTCAAGGTAAAGCAAATGCCCTCCACTTCTCTGGAAGAAACCACAGTGCCCAGCCATGTTCTAAGCCCTCCCATCCTCCCTGGGCTTCTGGCAGCAGGAGTGAAAAGAGAGGAGCAGAGCACTGGGACCCGTTTGACAAAACCCGGCTTCCCACGGGAAAGTCTTTCTCCACGTGCAGACATGCTCCCAGGTGCCTGTGGCAAGGGGAAGGAAATGCCATACACTGACCTGGAAGAGACCACAGGGCCCAGGCACAGTCTGAACCCTTCCCTCAACCCGGCGGTTTTGCTAGCAGGAGTTCAACCCCAACGAACACAGCCCGGGGACGCCTGGGGCAAAAACGGCTTCCGACGATCAATAGGTGCTTGCTGTGGAACACCTATCCCAAGTGGGTGAAGCCAGCTCAACAAAATGCCACACACCCAGGTGTAAGAAACAACATTGCCCAGGCATGGTCTAAGCCCCTCACATCGTCCCTGTGCTTTGGGGAGCCGGAGGGACAGCCGGGGCCCACGACCCTGAGACCCCTTTGCAAAAAGCCGATTTCCCACGGAAAGAGTTTTCCTGAGGTGCAGAGCCTATCCCAAGTGGTTGTGGCAAGGTAAAGCAAATGCCCTCCACTTCTCTGGAAGAAACCACATTGCCCAGCCATGTTCTAAGCCCTCCCATCCTCCCTGGGCTTCTGGCAGCAGGAGCGAAAAGAGAGGAGCACAGCACTGGGACCCATTTGACAAAAACCGGCTTCCCACGGGAAAGTCTTTCTCCACGTGCACACATGCTCCCAGGTGCCTCTGGCAAGTGGAAGGAAATGCCATACACTGACCTGGAAGAGACCACAGGGCCCAGGCACAATGTGAACCCTTCCCTCAACCCGGCTGTTTTGCTAGAAGGAGTTCAACACCAACGAACACAGCCCGGAGACCCCTGAGGCAAAAACGGCTTCCGAAGAACAATAGGCGCTTGCTGTGGAAACCTATCCCAAGTGGAGGTAGCCAGGTCAACAAAATGCCACACACCCAGGTGTAAGAAACAACATTGCCCAGCCATGGTCTAAGCCCCTCACCTCGTCCCTGTGCTTTGGGGAGCCGGAGGGACACCCGAGGCCCACGGCCCTGAGACCCCTTTGCAAAAAGCCGGCTTCCCACGGAGACAGTTTTCCTGAAGGGCAGACCCTCTCCCAAGTGGTTGTGGCAAGGTAAAGCAAATGCCCTCCACTTCTCTGGAAGAAACCACAGTGCCCAGCCATGTTCTAAGCCCTCCCATCCTCCCTGGGCTTCTGGCAGCAGGAGTGAAAAGAGAGGAGCAGAGCACTGGGACCCGTTTGACAAAACCCGGCTTCCCACGGGAAAGTCTTTCTCCACGTGCAGACATGCTCCCAGGTGCCTGTGGCAAGGGGAAGGAAATGCCATACACTGACCTGGAAGAGACCACAGGGCCCAGGCACAGTCTGAACCCTTCCCTCAACCCGGCGGTTTTGCTAGCAGGAGTTCAACCCCAACGAACACAGCCCGGAGACCCATGAGGCAAAAACGGCTTCCGACGAACAATAGGCCCTTGCTGTGGAAAACCTATCCCAAGTGGGGGTAGCCAGGTCAACAAAATGCCACACACCCTGGTGTAAGAAACAACATTGACCAGCCATGGTCTAAGCTCCACACCTCGTCCCTGTGCTTTGGGGAGCCGGAGGGACAACCGAGGCCCACGGCCCTGAGACCCCTTTGCAAAAAGCCGGCTTCCCACGGAGACAGTTTTCCTGAGGTGCAGACCCTATCCCAAGTGGTTGTGGCAAGGTAAAGCAAATGCCCTCCACTTCTCTGGAAGAAACCACAGTGCCCAGCCATGTTCTAAGCCCTCCCATCCTCCCTGGGCTTCTGGCAGCAGGAGTGAAAAGAGAGGAGCAGAGCACTGGGACCCGTTTGACAAAAACCGGCTTCCCACGGGAAAGTCTTTCTCCACGTGTAGACATGCTCCCAGGTGCCTGTGACAAGGGGAAGGAAATGCCATACACTGACCTGGAAGAGCCCACAGGGCCCAGGCACAGTCTGAACCCTTCCCTCAACCCGGCGGTTTTGCTAGCAGGAGTTCAACCCCAACGAACACAGCCCGGAGACCCCTGGGGCAAAAACGGCTTCCGACGAACAATAGGCGCTTGCTGTGGAAAACCAATCCCAAGTGGGGGTAGCCAGCTCAAGAAAATGCCACACACCCAGGTGTAAGAAACAACATTGCCCAGGCATGGTCTAAGCCCCTCACCTCGTCCCTGTGCTTTGGGGAGCCGGAGGGACAGCCGAGTCACACGGCCTTGAGACCCCTTTGCAAAAAGCCGGCTTCCCACGGAAACAGTTTTCATGAGGTGCAGACCCTATCCGAAGTGGTTGTGGCAAGGTAAAGCAAATGCCCTCCACTTCTCTGGAAGAAACCACAATGCCCAGCCATGTTCTAAGCCCTCCCATCCTCCCTGGCCTTCTGGTAGCAGGAGTGAAAAGAGAGGAGCAGAGCACTGGGACCCGTTTGACAAAACCCGGCTTCCCACGGGAAAGTCTTTCTCCACGTGCAGAAATGCTCCCAGGTTCCTGGGGCAAATGGAAGGAAATGGCATACACTGACCTGGAAGAGACCACAGGGCCCAGGCACGGTCTGAACCCTTCCCTCAACCCGGCGGTTTTCCTAGCAGGAGTTCAACCCCAACGAACACAGCCCGGAGACCCCTGAGGCAAAAACGGCTTCCGACGAACAATAGGCGCTTGCTGTGGAAAACCAATCCCAAGTGGGGGTAGCCAGCTCAAGAAAATGCCACACACCCAGGTGTAAGAAACAACATTGCCCAGGCATGGTCTAAGCCCCTCACCTCGTCCCTGTGCTTTGGGGAGCCGGAGGGACAGCCGAGTCACACGGCCCTGAGACCCCTTTGCAAAAAGCCGGCTTCCCACGGAAACAGTTTTCATGAGGTGCAGACCCTATCCGAAGTGGTTGTGGCAAGGTAAAGCAAATGCCCTCCACTTCTCTGGAAGAAACCACAATGCCCAGCCATGTTCTAAGCCCTCCCATCCTCCCTGGCCTTCTGGTAGCAGGAGTGAAAAGAGAGGAGCAGAGCACTGGGACCCGTTTGACAAAACCCGGCTTCCCACGGGAAAGTCTTTCTCCACGTGCAGACATGCTCCCAGGTGCCTGGGGCAAGGGGAAGGAAATGGCATACACTGACCTGGAAGAGACCACAGGGCCCAGGCACGGTCTGAACCCTTCCCTCAACCCGGCGGTTTTCCTAGCAGGAGTTCAACCCCAACGAACACAGCCCGGAGACCCCTGAGGCAAAAACGGCTTCCGACGAACAATAGGCGCGTGCTGTGGAAAACCAATCCCAAGTGGGGGTAGCCAGCTCAACAAAATGCCACACACCCAGGTGTAAGAAACAACATTGCACAGGCATGTCCTAAGCCCCTCACCTCTTCCCTGTGCTTTCGGGAGCCGGAGGGACACCCGAGGCCCACGGCCCTGAGACCCCTTTGCAAAAAGCCGGCTTCCCACGGAAACAGTTTTCCTGAGGTGCAGACCCTATCCCAAGTGGTTGTGGCAAGGTAAAGCAAATGCCCTCCACTTCTCTGGAAGAAACCACAGTGCCCAGCCATGTTCTAAGCCCTCTCATCCTCCCTGGGCTTCTGGCAGCAGGAGTGAAAGAGAGGAGCAGAGCACTGGGACCCGTTTGACAAAACCCGGCTTCCAACGGGAAAGTCTTTCTCCACGTGCAGACATGCTCCCAGGTGCCTGGGGCAAGGGGAAGGAAATGCCATACACTGACCTGGAAGAGCCCACAGGGCCCAGGCACAGTCTGAACCCTTCCCTCAACCCGGCGGGTTTGCTAGCAGGAGTTCAACCCCAACGAACACAGCCCGGATTCCCCTGAGGCAAAAAGGGCTTCGGACGAACAATAGGTGCTTGCTGTGGAACACCTATCCCAAGTGGGGGTAGGCAGCTCAACAAAATGCCACACACCCAGGTGTAAGAAACAACATTGCCCAGGCATGGTCTAAGCCCCTCACCTCGTCCCTGTGCTTTGGGGAGCCGGAGGGACAGCCGAGGCACACGGCCCTGAGACCCCTTTGTAAAAAGCCAGCTTCCCACGGAGACAGTTTTCCTGAGGTGCAGACCCTCTCACAAGTGGTTGTGGCAAGGTAAAGCAAATGCCCTCCACTTCTCTGGAAGAAACCACAGTGCCCAGCCATGTTCTAAGACCTCCCATCCTCCCTGGGCTTCTGGCAGCAGGAGTGAAAAGAGAGGAGCAGAGCACTGGGACCCGTTTGACAAAAACCGGCTTCCCAGGGGAAAGTCTTTCTCCACGTGCAGACATGTCCCAGGTGCCTGTGGCAAGGGGAAGGAAATGCCATACACTGACCTGGAAGAGACCACAGGGCCCAAGCACAGTCTGAACCCTTCCCTCAACCCGGCGGTTTTCCTAGCAGGAGTTCAACCCCAACGAACACAGCCCGGAGACCCTTGGGGCAAAACCGGCTCCGACGTACAATAGGAGCTTGCTCTGGAACACCTATCCCAAGTGGGGGAAGAAAGCTCAACAAAATGCCACACACCCAGGTGTAAGAAAACATTGCACAGGCTTGGTCTAAGCCCCTCACCTCGTCCCTGTGCTTTGGGGAGCCGGAGGGACAGCCGAGGCACACGGCCCTGAGACCCCTTTGCAAAAAGCCGGCTTCCCACGGAAACAGTTTTCCTGAGGTGCACACCCTATCCCAAGTGGTTGTGGCAAGGTAAAGCAAATGCCCTCCACTTCTCTGGAAGAAACCACAGTGCCCAGCCATGTTCTAAGCCCTCCCATCCTCCCTGGGCTTCTGGCAGCAGGAGTGAAAAGAGAGGAGCAGAGCACTGGGACCCGTTTGACAAAACCCGGCTTCCCACGGGAAAGTCTTTCTCCACGTGCAGAAATGCTCCCAGGTTCCTGGGGCAAATGGAAGGAAATGGCATACACTGACCTGGAAGAGACCACAGGGCCCAGGCACGGTCTGAACCCTTCCCTCAACCCGGCGGTTTTGCTAGCAGGAGTTCAACCCCAACGAACAGAGCCCGGAGACCCCTGAGGCAAAAACGGCTTCCGACGAACAATAGGCGCTTGCTGTGGAAAACCAATCCCAAGTGGGGGTAGCCAGCTCAACAAAATGCCACACACCCAGGTGTAAGAAACAACATTGCCCAGGGATGGTCTAAGCCCCTCACCTCGTCCCTGTGCTTTCGGGACCTGGAGGGACACCCGAGGCACACGGCCCTGAGACCGCTTTGCAAAAAGCCGGCTTCCCACGGAAACAGTTTTCCTGAGGTGCAGACCCTATCCCAAGTGGTTGTGGCAAGGTAAAGCAAATGCCCTCCACTTCTCTGGAAGAAACCACAGTGCCCAGCCATGTTCTAAGCCCTCCCATCCTCCCTGGGCTTCTGGCAGCAGGAGTGAAAAGAGAGGAGCAGAGCACTGGGCCCCGTTTGACAAAACCCGGCTTCCCACGGGAAAGTCTTTCTCCACGTGCAGACATGCTCCCAGGTGCCTGTGGCAAGGGGAAGGAAATGCCATACACTGACCTGGAAGAGACCACAGGGCCCAGGCACAGTCTGAACCCTTCCCTCAACCCGGCGGTTTTGCTAGCAGGAGTTCAACCCCAACGAACACAGCCCGGATTCCCCTGAGGCAAAAACGGCTTCGGATGAACAATAGGTGCTTGCTGTGGAACACCTATCCCAAGTGGGGGTAGGCAGCTCAACAAAATGCCACACACCCAGGTGTAAGAAACAACATTGCCCAGGCATGGTCTAAGCCCCTCACCTCGTCCCTGTGCTTTGGGGAGCCGGAGGGACAGCCGAGGCACACGGCCCTGAGACCCCTTTGTAAAAAGCCAGCTTCCCACGGAGACAGTTTTCCTGAGGTGCAGACCCTCTCCCAAGTGGTTGTGGCAAGGTAAAGCAAATGCCCTCCACTTCTCTGGAAGAAACCACAGTGCCCAGCCATGTTCTAAGCCCTCCCATCCTCCCTGGGCTTCTGGCAGCAGGAGTGAAAAGAGAGGAGCAGAGCACTGGGACCCGTTTGACAAAAACCGGCTTCCCAGGGGAAAGTCTTTCTCCACGTGCAGACATGTCCCAGGTGCCTGTGGCAAGGGGAAGGAAATGCCATACACTGACCTGGAAGAGACCACAGGGCCCAAGCACAGTCTGAACCCTTCCCTCAACCCGGCGGTTTTCCTAGCAGGAGTTCAACCCCAACGAACACAGCCCGGAGACCCTTGGGGCAAAACCGGCTCCGACGTACAATAGGAGCTTGCTCTGGAACACCTATCCCAAGTGGGGGAAGAAAGCTCAAAAAATGCCACACACCCAGGTGTAAGAAAACACTGCACAGGCTTGGTCTAAGCCCCTCACCTCGTCCCTGTGCTTTGGGGAGCCGGAGGGACAGCCGAGGCACACGGCCCTGAGACCCCTTTGCAAAAAGCCGGCTTCCCACGGAAACAGTTTTCCTGATGTGCAGACCCTATCCCAAGTGGTTGTGTCAAGGTAAAGCAAATGCCCTCCACTTCTCTGGAAGAAACCACAGTGCCCAGCCATGTTCTAAGCCCTCCCATCCTCCCTGGGCTTCTGGCAGCAGGAGTGAAAAGAGAGGAGCAGAGCACTGGGACCCGTTTGACAAAACCCGGCTTCCCACGGGAAAGTCTTTCTCCACGTGCAGACATGCTCCCAGGTGCCTGTGGCAAGGGGAAGGAAATGCCATACACTGACCTGGAAGAGACCACAGGGCCCAGGCACAGTCTGAACCCTTCCCTCAACCCGGCGGTTTTGCTAGCAGGAGTTCAACCCCAACGAACACAGCCCGGGGACGCCTGGGGCAAAAACGGCTTCCGACGATCAATAGGTGCTTGCTGTGGAACACCTATCCCAAGTGGGTGAAGCCAGCTCAACAAAATGCCACACACCCAGGTGTAAGAAACAACATTGCCCAGGCATGGTCTAAGCCCCTCACATCGTCCCTGTGCTTTGGGGAGCCGGAGGGACAGCCGGGGCCCACGACCCTGAGACCCCTTTGCAAAAAGCCGATTTCCCACGGAAAGAGTTTTCCTGAGGTGCAGAGCCTATCCCAAGTGGTTGTGGCAAGGTAAAGCAAATGCCCTCCACTTCTCTGGAAGAAACCACATTGCCCAGCCATGTTCTAAGCCCTCCCATCCTCCCTGGGCTTCTGGCAGCAGGAGCGAAAAGAGAGGAGCACAGCACTGGGACCCATTTGACAAAAACCGGCTTCCCACGGGAAAGTCTTTCTCCACGTGCACACATGCTCCCAGGTGCCTCTGGCAAGTGGAAGGAAATGCCATACACTGACCTGGAAGAGACCACAGGGCCCAGGCACAATGTGAACCCTTCCCTCAACCCGGCTGTTTTGCTAGAAGGAGTTCAACACCAACGAACACAGCCCGGAGACCCCTGAGGCAAAAACGGCTTCCGAAGAACAATAGGCGCTTGCTGTGGAAACCTATCCCAAGTGGAGGTAGCCAGGTCAACAAAATGCCACACACCCAGGTGTAAGAAACAACATTGCCCAGCCATGGTCTAAGCCCCTCACCTCGTCCCTGTGCTTTGGGGAGCCGGAGGGACACCCGAGGCCCACGGCCCTGAGACCCCTTTGCAAAAAGCCGGCTTCCCACGGAGACAGTTTTCCTGAAGGGCAGACCCTCTCCCAAGTGGTTGTGGCAAGGTAAAGCAAATGCCCTCCACTTCTCTGGAAGAAACCACAGTGCCCAGCCATGTTCTAAGCCCTCCCATCCTCCCTGGGCTTCTGGCAGCAGGAGTGAAAAGAGAGGAGCAGAGCACTGGGACCCGTTTGACAAAACCCGGCTTCCCACGGGAAAGTCTTTCTCCACGTGCAGACATGCTCCCAGGTGCCTGTGGCAAGGGGAAGGAAATGCCATACACTGACCTGGAAGAGACCACAGGGCCCAGGCACAGTCTGAACCCTTCCTCAACCCGGCGGTTTTGCTAGCAGGAGTTCAACCCCAACGAACACAGCCCGGAGACCCATGAGGCAAAAACGGCTTCCGACGAACAATAGGCCCTTGCTGTGGAAAACCTATCCCAAGTGGGGGTAGCCAGGTCAACAAAATGCCACACACCCTGGTGTAAGAAACAACATTGCCCAGGCATGGTCTAAGCCCCTCACCTCGTCCCTGTGCTTTGGGGAGCCGGAGGGACAGCCGAGTCACACGGCCCTGAGACCCCTTTGCAAAAAGCCGGCTTCCCACGGAAACAGTTTTCATGAGGTGCAGACCCTATCCGAAGTGGTTGTGGCAAGGTAAAGCAAATGCCCTCCACTTCTCTGGAAGAAACCACAATGCCCAGCCATGTTCTAAGCCCTCCCATCCTCCCTGGCCTTCTGGTAGCAGGAGTGAAAAGAGAGGAGCAGAGCACTGGGACCCGTTTGACAAAACCCGGCTTACTACGGGAAAGTCTTTCTCCACGTGCAGACATGCTCCCAGGTGCCTGGGGCAAGGGGAAGGAAATGGCATACACTGACCTGGAAGAGACCACAGGGCCCAGGCACGGTCTGAACCCTTCCCTCAACCCGGCGGTTTTCCTAGCAGGAGTTCAACCCCAACGAACACAGCCCGGAGACCCCTGAGGCAAAAACGGCTTCCGACGAACAATAGGCGCTTGCTGTGGAAAACCAATCCCAAGTGGGGGTAGCCAGCTCAACAAAATGCCACACACCCAGGTGTAAGAAACAACATTGCCCAGGCATGGTCTAAGCCCCTCACCTCGTCCCTGTGCTTTCGGGACCTGGAGGGACACCCGAGGCACACGGCCCTGAGACCGCTTTGCAAAAAGCCGGCTTCCCACGGAAACAGTTTTCCTGAGGTGCAGACCCTATCCCAAGTGGTTGTGGCAAGGTAAAGCAAATGCCCTCCACTTCTCTGGAAGAAACCACAGTGCCCAGCCATGTTCTAAGCCCTCCCATCCTCCCTGGGCTTCTGGCAGCAGGAGTGAAAAGAGAGGAGCAGAGCACTGGGACCCGTTTGACAAAACCCGGCTTCCCATGGGAAAGTCTTTCTCCACGTGCAGACATGCTCCCAGGTTCCTGTGGCAAGGGGAAGGAAATGCCATACACTGACCTGGAAGAGACCACAGGGCCCAGGCACAGTCTGAACCCTTCCCTCAACCCGGCGGTTTTGCTAGCAGGAGTTCAACCCCAACGAACACAGCCCGGATTCCCCTGAGGCAAAAACGGCTTCGGATGAACAATAGGTGCTTGCTGTGGAACACCTATCCCAAGTGGGGGTAGGCAGCTCAACAAAATGCCACACACCCAGGTGTAAGAAACAACATTGCCCAGGCATGGTCTAAGCCCCTCACCTCGTCCCTGTGCTTTGGGGAGCCGGAGGGACAGCCGAGGCACACGGCCCTGAGACCCCTTTGTAAAAAGCCAGCTTCCCACGGAGACAGTTTTCCTGAGGTGCAGACCCTCTCCCAAGTGGTTGTGGCAAGGTAAAGCAAATGCCCTCCACTTCTCTGGAAGAAACCACAGTGCCCAGCCATGTTCTAAGCCCTCCCATCCTCCCTGGGCTTCTGGCAGCAGGAGTGAAAAGAGAGGAGCAGAGCACTGGGACCCGTTTGACAAAAACCGGCTTCCCAGGGGAAAGTCTTTCTCCACGTGCAGACATGTCCCAGGTGCCTGTGGCAAGGGGAAGGAAATGCCATACACTGACCTGGAAGAGACCACAGGGCCCAAGCACAGTCTGAACCCTTCCCTCAACCCGGCGGTTTTCCTAGCAGGAGTTCAACCCCAACGAACACAGCCCGGAGACCCCTGGGGCAAAACCGGCTCCGACGTACAATAGGAGCTTGCTCTGGAACACCTATCCCAAGTGGGGGAAGAAAGCTCAAAAAATGCCACACACCCAGGTGTAAGAAAACATTGCACAGGCTTGGTCTAAGCCCCTCACCTCGTCCCTGTGCTTTGGGGAGCCGGAGGGACAGCCGAGGCACACGGCCCTGAGACCCCTTTGCAAAAAGCCGGCTTCCCACGGAAACAGTTTTCCTGATGTGCAGACCCTATCCCAAGTGGTTGTGTCAAGGTAAAGCAAATGCCCTCCACTTCTCTGGAAGAAACCACAGTGCCCAGCCATGTTCTAAGCCCTCCCATCCTCCCTGGGCTTCTGGCAGCAGGAGTGAAAAGAGAGGAGCAGAGCACTGGGACCCGTTTGACAAAACCCGGCTTCCCACGGGAAAGTCTTTCTCCACGTGCAGACATGCTCCCAGGTGCCTGTGGCAAGGGGAAGGAAATGCCATACACTGACCTGGAAGAGACCACAGGGCCCAGGCACAGTCTGAACCCTTCCCTCAACCCGGCGGTTTTGCTAGCAGGAGTTCAACCCCAACGAACACAGCCCGGGGACGCCTGGGGCAAAAACGGCTTCCGACGATCAATAGGTGCTTGCTGTGGAACACCTATCCCAAGTGGGTGAAGCCAGCTCAACAAAATGCCACACACCCAGGTGTAAGAAACAACATTGCCCAGGCATGGTCTAAGCCCCTCACATCGTCCCTGTGCTTTGGGGAGCCGGAGGGACAGCCGAAGCCCACGACCCTGAGACCCCTTTGCAAAAAGCCGATTTCCCACGGAAAGAGTTTTCCTGAGGTGCAGAGCCTATCCCAAGTGGTTGTGGCAAGGTAAAGCAAATGCCCTCCACTTCTCTGGAAGAAACCACATTGCCCAGCCATGTTCTAAGCCCTCCCATCCTCCCTGGGCTTCTGGCAGCAGGAGCGAAAAGAGAGGAGCACAGCACTGGGACCCATTTGACAAAAACCGGCTTCCCACGGGAAAGTCTTTCTCCACGTGCACACATGCTCCCAGGTGCCTCTGGCAAGTGGAAGGAAATGCCATACACTGACCTGGAAGAGCCCACAGGGCCCAGGCACAGTCAGAACCCTTCCCTCAACCCGGCTGTTTTGCTAGAAGGAGTTCAACCCCAACGAACACAGCCCGGAGACCCCTGAGGCAAGAACGGCTTTCGACGAATAAGATTTGCTTGCTGTGGAACACCTATCCCAAGTGGGGGTAGCCAGCTCAACAAAATCCCACACACCCAGGTGTAAGAAACAACATTGCCCAGGCATGGTCTAAGCCCCACACCTCGTCCCTGTGCTTTGGGGAGCCGGAGGGACACCCGAGGCACACGGCCCTGAGACCCCTTTGCAAAAAGCCAGCTAACCACGGAGACAGTTTTCCTGAGGTGCAGACCCTCTCCCAAGTGGTTGTGGCAAGGTAAAGCAAATGCCCTCCACTTCTCTGGAAGAAACCACAGTGCCCAGCCATGTTCTAAGCCCTCCCATCCTCCCTGGGCTTCTGGCAGCAGGAGTGAAAAGAGAGGAGCAGAGCACTGGGACCCGTTTGACAAAAACCGGCTTCCCAGGGGATAGTCTTTCTCCACGTGCAGACATGCTCCCAGGTACCTGTGGCAAGGGGAAGGAAATGCCATACACTGACCTGGAAGAGACCACAGGGCCCAAACACAGTCTGAACCCTTCCCTCAACCCGGCGGTTTTCCTAGCAGGAGTTCAACCCCAACGAACACAGCCCGGAGACCCCTGGGGCAAAACCGGCTCCGACGTACAATAGGAGCTCGCTGTGGAACACCTATCCCAAGTGGGGGAAGAAAGCTCAACAAAATGCCACACACCCAGGTGTAAGAAAACATTGCACAGGCTTGGTCTAAGCCCCTCACCTCGTCCCTGTGCTTTGGGGAGCCGGAGGGACAGCCGAGGCACAAGGCCCTTAGACCCCTTTGCAAAAAGCCGGCTTCCCACGGAAACAGTTTTCCTGATGTGCAGACCCTATCCCAAGTGGTTGTGTCAAGGTAAAGCAAATGCCCTCCACTTCTCTGGAAGAAACCACAGTGCCCAGCCATGTTCTAAGCCCTCCCATCCTCCCTGGGCTTCTGGCAGCAGGAGTGAAAAGAGAGGAGCAGAGCACTGGGACCCGTTTGACAAAACCCGGCTTCCCACGGGAAAGTCTTTCTCCACATGCAGACATGCTCCCAGGTGCCTGTGGCAAGGGGAAGGAAATGCCATACACTGACCTGGAAGAGACCACAGGGCCCAGGCACAGTCTGAACCCTTCCCTCAACCCGGCGGTTTTGCTAGCAGGAGTTCAACCCCAACGAACACAGCCCGGGGACGCCTGGGGCAAAAACGGCTTCCGACGATCAATAGGTGCTTGCTGTGGAACACCTATCCCAAGTGGGTGAAGCCAGCTCAACAAAATGCCACACAACCAGGTGTAAGAAACAACATTGCCCAGGCATGGTCTAAGCCCCTCACATCGTCCCTGTGCTTTGGGGAGCCGGAGGGACAGCCGAGGCCCACGACCCTGAGAGCCCTTTGCAAAAAGCCGATTTCCCACGGAAAGAGTTTTCCTGAGGTGCAGAGCCTATCCCAAGTGGTTGTGGCAAGTTAAAGCAAACGCCATCCACTTCTCTGGAAGAAACCACATTGCCCAGCAATGTTCTAAGCCCTCCCATCCTCCCTGGGCTTCTGGCAGCAGGAGCGAAAAGAGAGGAGCACAGCACTGGGACCCATTTGACAAAAACCGGCTTCCCACGGGAAAGTCTTTCTCCACGTGCAGACATGCTCCCAGGTGCCTCTGGCAAGTGGAAGGAAATGCCATACACTGACCTGGAAGAGACCACAGGGCCCAGACACAATGTGAACCCTTCCCTCAACCCGGCTGTTTTGCTAGCAGGAGTTCAACACCAACGAACACGGCCCGGAGACCCCTGGGGCAAAAACGGCTTCCGACGAATAAGATTTGCTTGCTCTGGAAAACCTATCCCAAGTGGGGGTAGCCAGCACAACAAAATGCCACACACCCAGGTGTAAGAAAGAACATTGCCCAGCCATGGTCTAAGCCCCTCACCTCGTCCCTGTGCTTTGGGGAGCAGGAGGGACAGCCGAGGCCCACGGCCCTGAGACCCCTTTGCAAAAAGCCGGCTTCCCACGGAGACAGTTTTCCTGAGGGGCAGACCCTCTCCCAAGTGGTTGTGGCA
The DNA here is from genome assembly GCF_023065955.2 of Ursus arctos. Taxonomy (NCBI): domain Eukaryota; kingdom Metazoa; phylum Chordata; class Mammalia; order Carnivora; family Ursidae; genus Ursus; species Ursus arctos. Next base: position 2,967,343 of record NW_026623078.1, on the reverse strand, counting down.
AGGTAAAGCAAATGCCCTCCACTTCTCTGGAAGAAACCACAGTGCCCAGCCATGTTCTAAGCCCTCCCATCCTCCCTGGGCTTCTGGCAGCAGGAGTGAAAAGAGAGGAGCAGAGCACTGGGACCCGTTTGACAAAACCCGGCTTCCCATGGGAAAGTCTTTCTCCACGTGCAGACATGCTCCCAGGTGCCTGGGGCAAGGGGAAGGAAATGTCATACACTGACCTGGAAGAGACCACAGGGCCCAGGCACTGTCTGAACCCTTCCCTCAACCCGGCGGTTTTGCTAGCAGGAGTTCAACCCCAACGAACACAGCCCGGAGACCCCTGGGGCAAAAACGGCTTCCGACGAACAATAGGTGCTTGCTGTGAAACACCTATCCCAAGTGGGGGTAGCCAGCTCAACAAAATGCGACACACCCAGGTGTAAGAAACAACATTGCCCAGGCATGGTCTAAGCCCCTCACCTCGTCCCTTTGCTTTGGGGAGCCGGAGGGACACCCGAGGCACACGGCCCTGAGACCCCTTTGCAAAAAGCCGGCTTCCCACGGAGACAGTTTTCCTGAGGTGCAGACCCTATCCCAAGTGGTTGTGGCAGGGTAAAGCAAATGCCCTCCACTTCTCTGGAAGAAACCACAGTGCCCAGCCATGTTCTAAGCCCTCCCATCCTCCCTGGGCTTCTGGCAGCAGGAGTGAAAAGAGAGGAGCAGAGCACTGGGACCCGTTTGACAAAACCCTGCTTCCCACGGGAAAGTCTTTCTCCACGTGCAGACATGCTCCCAGGTGCCTGTGGCAAGGGAAAGGAAATGCCATACACTGACCTGGAAGAGACCACAGGGCCCAGGCACAGTCTGAACCCTTCCCTCAACCCGGCGGTTTTGCTAGCAGGAGTTCAACCCCAACGAACACAGCCCGGAGACCCCTGAGGCAAAAACGGCTTCGGACGAACAATAGGTGCTTGCTGTGGAACACCTATCCCAAGTGGGGGTAGCCAGCTCAACAAAATGCCACACACCCAGGTGTAAGAAACAACATTGCCCAGGCATGGTCTAAGCCCCACAACTCGTCCCTGTGCTTTGGGGAGCCGGAGGGACACCCGAGGCACACGGCCCTGAGACCCCTTTGCAAAAAGCCAGCTAACCACGGAGACAGTTTTCCTGAGGTGCAGACCCTCTCCCAAGTGGTTGTGGCAAGGTAAAGCAAATGCCCTCCACTTCTCTGGAAGAAACCACAGTGCCCAGCTATGTTCTAAGCCCTCCCATCCTCCCTGGGCTTCTGGCAGCAGGAGTGAAAAGAGAGGAGCAGAGCACTGGGACTCTTTTGACAAAAACCGGCTTCCCACGGGAAAGTCTCCACGTGCAGACATGCTCCCAGGTGCCTGGGGCAAGGGGAAGGAAATGCCATACGCTGACCTGGAAGAGACCACAGGGCCCAGGCACAGTCTGAACCCTTCCCTCAACCCGGCGGTTTTGCTAGCAGGAGTTCAACCCCAACGAACACAGCCCGGAGACCCCTGGGGCAAAAACGGCTTCCGACGAACAATAGGTGCTTGCTGTGGAACACCTATCCCAAGTGGGGGTAGCCAGCTCAACAAAATGCCACACACCCAGGTGTAAGAAACAACATTGCCCAGGCATGGTCTAAGCCCCTCACCTCGTCCCTGTGCTTTCGGGAGCCGGAGGGACACCCGAGGCACACGGCCCTGAGACCCCTTTGCAAAAGGCCGGCTTCCCACGGAGACAGTTTTCCTGAGGTGCAGACCCTATCCCAAGTGGTTGTGGCAAGGTAAAGCAAATGCCCTCCACTTCTCTGGAAGAAACCACAGTGCCCAGCCATGTTCTAAGCCCTCCCATCCTCCCTGGGCTTCTGGCAGCAGGAGTGAAAAGAGAGGAGCAGAGCACTGGGACCCGTTTGACAAAACCCGGCTTCCCACGGGAAAGTCTTTCGCCGCGTGCAGACATGCTCCCAGGTGCCTGGGGCAAGGGGAAGGAAATGCCATACACTGACCTGGAAGAGACCACAGGGCCCAGGCACAGTCTGAACCCTTCCCTCAACCCGGCGGTTTTGCTAGCAGGAGTTCAACCCCAACGAACACAGCCCGGAGACCCCTGAGGCAAAAACGGCTTCCGTCGAACAATAGGTGCTTGCTGTGGAACACATATCCCAAGTGGGGGTAGCCAGCTCAACAAAATGCCACACACCCAGGTGTAAGAAACAACATTGCCCAGGCATGGTCTAAGCCCCTCACCTCGTCCCTGTGCTTTGGGGAGACGGAGGGACACCCGAGGCCCACGGCCCTGAGACCCCTTTGCAAAAAGCCGGCTTCCCACGGAGTCAGTTTTCCTGAGGTGCACACGCAATCCCAAGTGGTTGTGGCAAGGTAAAGCAAATGCCCTCCACTTCTCTGGAAGAAACCACAGTGCCCAGCCATGTTCTAAGCCCTCCCATCCTCCCTGGGCTTCTGGCAGCAGGAGTGAAAAGAGAGGAGCAGAGCACTGGGACCCGTTTGACAAAACCCTGCTTCCCACGGGAAAGTCTTTCTCCACGTGCAGACATGCTCCCAGGTGCTTGTGGCAAGGGAAAGGAAATGCCATACACTGACCTGGAAGAGACCACAGGGCCCAGGCACAGTCTGAACCCTTCCCTCAACCCGGCGGTTTTGCTAGCAGGAGTTCAACCCCAACGAACACAGCCCGGAGACCCCTGAGGCAAAACCGGCTCCGACGTACAATAGGAGCTTGCTGTGGAACACCTATCCCAAGTGGGGGAAGAAAGCTCAACAAAATGCCACACACCCAGGTGTAAGAAAACATTGTACAGGCTTGGTCTAAGCCCCTCACCTCGTCCCTGTGCTTTGGGGAGCCGGAGGGACACCCGAGGCACACGGCCCTGAGACCCCTTTGCAAAAAGCCGGCTTCCCACGGAAACAGTTTTCCTGAGGTGCAGACCCTCTCCCAAGTGGTTGTGTCAAGGTAAAGCAAATGCCCTCCACTTCTCTGGAAGAAACCACAGTGCCCAGCCATGTTCTAAGCCCTCCCATCCTCCCTGGGCTTCTGGCAGCAGGAGTGAAAAGAGAGGAGCAGAGCACTGGGACCCGTTTGACAAAACCCGTCTTCCCACGGGAAAGTCTTTCTCCACGTACAGACATGCTCCCAGGTGCCTGTGGCAAGGGGAAGGAAATGCCATACACTGACCTGGAAGAGACCACAGGGCCCAGGCACAGTCTGAACCCTTCCCTCAACCCGGCGGTTTTGCTAGCAGGAGTTCAACCCCAACGAACACAGCCCGGGGACGCCTGGGGCAAAAACGGCTTCCGACGATCAATAGGTGCTTGCTGTGGAACACCTATCCCAAGTGGGTGAAGCCAGCTCAACAAAATGCCACACACCCAGGTGTAAGAAACAACATTGCCCAGGCATGGTCTAAGCCCCTCACATCGTCCCTGTGCTTTGGGGAGCCGGAGGGACAGCCGAGGCCCACGACCCTGAGAGCCCCTTGCAAAAAGCCGATTTCCCACGGAAAGAGTTTTCCTGAGGTGCAGAGCCTATCCCAAGTGGTTGTGGCAAGTTAAAGCAAATGCCATCCACTTCTCTGGAAGAAACCACATTGCCCAGCCATGTTCTAAGCCCTCCCATCCTCCCTTGGCTTCTGGCAGCAGGAGCGAAAAGAGAGGAGAACAGCACTGGGACCCATTTGACAAAAACCGGCTTCCCACGGGAAAGTCTCCACGTGCAGACATGCTCCCAGGTGCCTGGGGCAAGGGGAAGGAAATGCCATACGCTGACCTGGAAGAGACCACAGGGCCCAGGCACAGTCTGAACCCTTCCCTCAACCCGGCGGTTTTGCTAGCAGGAGTTCAACCCCAACGAACACAGCCCGGAGACCCCTGGGGCAAAAAAGGCTTCCGACGAACAATAGGTGCTTGCTGTGGAACACCTATCCCAAGTGGGGGTAGCCAGCTCAACAAAATGCCACACACCCAGGTGTAAGAAACAACTTTGCCCAGGCATGGTCTAAGCCCCTCACCTCGTCCCTGTGCTTTCGGGAGCCGGAGGGACACCCGAGGCACACGGCCCTGAGACCCCTTTGCAAAAGGCCGGCTTCCCACGGAGACAGTTTTCCTGAGGTGCAGACCCTATCCCAAGTGGTTGTGGCAAGGTAAAGCAAATGCCCTCCACTTCTCTGGAAGAAACCACAGTGCCCAGCCATGTTCTAAGCCCTCCCATCCTCCCTGGGCTTCTGGCAGCAGGAGTGAAAAGAGAGGAGCAGAGCACTGGGACCCGTTTGACAAAACCCGGCTTCCCACGGGAAAGTCTTTCGCCGCGTGCAGACATGCTCCCAGGTGCCTGGGGCAAGGGGAAGGAAATGCCATACACTGACCTGGAAGAGACCACAGGGCCCAGGCACAGTCTGAACCCTTCTCTCAACCCGGCGGTTTTCCTAGCAGGAGTTCAACCCCAACGAACACAGCCCGGAGACCCCTGGGGCAAAAACGGCTTCCGACGAACAATAGGTGCTTGCTGTGGAACACCTATCCCAAGTGGGGGTAGCCAGCTCAACAAAATGCCACACACCCAGGTGTAAGAAACAACATTGCCCAGGGATGGTCTAAGCCCCTCACCTCGTCCCTGTGCTTTCGGGACCTGGAGGGACACCCGAGGCACACGGCCCTGAGACCGCTTTGCAAAAAGCCGGCTTCCCACGGAAACAGTTTTCCTGAGGTGCAGACCCTATCCCAAGTGGTTGTGGCAAGGTAAAGCAAATGCCCTCCACTTCTCTGGAAGAAACCACAGTGCCCAGCCATGTTCTAAGCCCTCCCATCCTCCCTGGGCTTCTGGCAGCAGGAGTGAAAAGAGAGGAGCAGAGCACTGGGCCCCGTTTGACAAAACCCGGCTTCCCACGGGAAAGTCTTTCTCCACGTGCAGACATGCTCCCAGGTGCCTGTGGCAAGGGGAAGGAAATGCCATACACTGACCTGGAAGAGACCACAGGGCCCAGGCACAGTCTGAACCCTTCCCTCAACCCGGCGGTTTTGCTAGCAGGAGTTCAACCCCAACGAACACAGCCCGGATTCCCCTGAGGCAAAAACGGCTTCGGATGAACAATAGGTGCTTGCTGTGGAACACCTATCCCAAGTGGGGGTAGGCAGCTCAACAAAATGCCACACACCCAGGTGTAAGAAACAACATTGCCCAGGCATGGTCTAAGCCCCTCACCTCGTCCCTGTGCTTTGGGGAGCCGGAGGGACAGCCGAGGCACACGGCCCTGAGACCCCTTTGTAAAAAGCCAGCTTCCCACGGAGACAGTTTTCCTGAGGTGCAGACCCTCTCCCAAGTGGTTGTGGCAAGGTAAAGCAAATGCCCTCCACTTCTCTGGAAGAAACCACAGTGCCCAGCCATGTTCTAAGCCCTCCCATCCTCCCTGGGCTTCTGGCAGCAGGAGTGAAAAGAGAGGAGCAGAGCACTGGGACCCGTTTGACAAAAACCGGCTTCCCAGGGGAAAGTCTTTCTCCACGTGCAGACATGTCCCAGGTGCCTGTGGCAAGGGGAAGGAAATGCCATACACTGACCTGGAAGAGACCACAGGGCCCAAGCACAGTCTGAACCCTTCCCTCAACCCGGCGGTTTTCCTAGCAGGAGTTCAACCCCAACGAACACAGCCCGGAGACCCTTGGGGCAAAACCGGCTCCGACGTACAATAGGAGCTTGCTCTGGAACACCTATCCCAAGTGGGGGAAGAAAGCTCAAAAAATGCCACACACCCAGGTGTAAGAAAACATTGCACAGGCTTGGTCTAAGCCCCTCACCTCGTCCCTGTGCTTTGGGGAGCCGGAGGGACAGCCGAGGCACACGGCCCTGAGACCCCTTTGCAAAAAGCCGGCTTCCCACGGAAACAGTTTTCCTGATGTGCAGACCCTATCCCAAGTGGTTGTGTCAAGGTAAAGCAAATGCCCTCCACTTCTCTGGAAGAAACCACAGTGCCCAGCCATGTTCTAAGCCCTCCCATCCTCCCTGGGCTTCTGGCAGCAGGAGTGAAAAGAGAGGAGCAGAGCACTGGGACCCGTTTGACAAAACCCGGCTTCCCACGGGAAAGTCTTTCTCCACGTGCAGACATGCTCCCAGGTGCCTGTGGCAAGGGGAAGGAAATGCCATACACTGACCTGGAAGAGACCACAGGGCCCAGGCACAGTCTGAACCCTTCCCTCAACCCGGCGGTTTTGCTAGCAGGAGTTCAACCCCAACGAACACAGCCCGGGGACGCCTGGGGCAAAAACGGCTTCCGACGATCAATAGGTGCTTGCTGTGGAACACCTATCCCAAGTGGGTGAAGCCAGCTCAACAAAATGCCACACACCCAGGTGTAAGAAACAACATTGCCCAGGCATGGTCTAAGCCCCTCACATCGTCCCTGTGCTTTGGGGAGCCGGAGGGACAGCCGGGGCCCACGACCCTGAGACCCCTTTGCAAAAAGCCGATTTCCCACGGAAAGAGTTTTCCTGAGGTGCAGAGCCTATCCCAAGTGGTTGTGGCAAGGTAAAGCAAATGCCCTCCACTTCTCTGGAAGAAACCACATTGCCCAGCCATGTTCTAAGCCCTCCCATCCTCCCTGGGCTTCTGGCAGCAGGAGCGAAAAGAGAGGAGCACAGCACTGGGACCCATTTGACAAAAACCGGCTTCCCACGGGAAAGTCTTTCTCCACGTGCACACATGCTCCCAGGTGCCTCTGGCAAGTGGAAGGAAATGCCATACACTGACCTGGAAGAGACCACAGGGCCCAGGCACAATGTGAACCCTTCCCTCAACCCGGCTGTTTTGCTAGAAGGAGTTCAACACCAACGAACACAGCCCGGAGACCCCTGAGGCAAAAACGGCTTCCGAAGAACAATAGGCGCTTGCTGTGGAAACCTATCCCAAGTGGAGGTAGCCAGGTCAACAAAATGCCACACACCCAGGTGTAAGAAACAACATTGCCCAGCCATGGTCTAAGCCCCTCACCTCGTCCCTGTGCTTTGGGGAGCCGGAGGGACACCCGAGGCCCACGGCCCTGAGACCCCTTTGCAAAAAGCCGGCTTCCCACGGAGACAGTTTTCCTGAAGGGCAGACCCTCTCCCAAGTGGTTGTGGCAAGGTAAAGCAAATGCCCTCCACTTCTCTGGAAGAAACCACAGTGCCCAGCCATGTTCTAAGCCCTCCCATCCTCCCTGGGCTTCTGGCAGCAGGAGTGAAAAGAGAGGAGCAGAGCACTGGGACCCGTTTGACAAAACCCGGCTTCCCACGGGAAAGTCTTTCTCCACGTGCAGACATGCTCCCAGGTGCCTGTGGCAAGGGGAAGGAAATGCCATACACTGACCTGGAAGAGACCACAGGGCCCAGGCACAGTCTGAACCCTTCCCTCAACCCGGCGGTTTTGCTAGCAGGAGTTCAACCCCAACGAACACAGCCCGGAGACCCATGAGGCAAAAACGGCTTCCGACGAACAATAGGCCCTTGCTGTGGAAAACCTATCCCAAGTGGGGGTAGCCAGGTCAACAAAATGCCACACACCCTGGTGTAAGAAACAACATTGACCAGCCATGGTCTAAGCTCCACACCTCGTCCCTGTGCTTTGGGGAGCCGGAGGGACAACCGAGGCCCACGGCCCTGAGACCCCTTTGCAAAAAGCCGGCTTCCCACGGAGACAGTTTTCCTGAGGTGCAGACCCTATCCCAAGTGGTTGTGGCAAGGTAAAGCAAATGCCCTCCACTTCTCTGGAAGAAACCACAGTGCCCAGCCATGTTCTAAGCCCTCCCATCCTCCCTGGGCTTCTGGCAGCAGGAGTGAAAAGAGAGGAGCAGAGCACTGGGACCCGTTTGACAAAAACCGGCTTCCCACGGGAAAGTCTTTCTCCACGTGTAGACATGCTCCCAGGTGCCTGTGACAAGGGGAAGGAAATGCCATACACTGACCTGGAAGAGCCCACAGGGCCCAGGCACAGTCTGAACCCTTCCCTCAACCCGGCGGTTTTGCTAGCAGGAGTTCAACCCCAACGAACACAGCCCGGAGACCCCTGGGGCAAAAACGGCTTCCGACGAACAATAGGCGCTTGCTGTGGAAAACCAATCCCAAGTGGGGGTAGCCAGCTCAAGAAAATGCCACACACCCAGGTGTAAGAAACAACATTGCCCAGGCATGGTCTAAGCCCCTCACCTCGTCCCTGTGCTTTGGGGAGCCGGAGGGACAGCCGAGTCACACGGCCTTGAGACCCCTTTGCAAAAAGCCGGCTTCCCACGGAAACAGTTTTCATGAGGTGCAGACCCTATCCGAAGTGGTTGTGGCAAGGTAAAGCAAATGCCCTCCACTTCTCTGGAAGAAACCACAATGCCCAGCCATGTTCTAAGCCCTCCCATCCTCCCTGGCCTTCTGGTAGCAGGAGTGAAAAGAGAGGAGCAGAGCACTGGGACCCGTTTGACAAAACCCGGCTTCCCACGGGAAAGTCTTTCTCCACGTGCAGAAATGCTCCCAGGTTCCTGGGGCAAATGGAAGGAAATGGCATACACTGACCTGGAAGAGACCACAGGGCCCAGGCACGGTCTGAACCCTTCCCTCAACCCGGCGGTTTTCCTAGCAGGAGTTCAACCCCAACGAACACAGCCCGGAGACCCCTGAGGCAAAAACGGCTTCCGACGAACAATAGGCGCTTGCTGTGGAAAACCAATCCCAAGTGGGGGTAGCCAGCTCAAGAAAATGCCACACACCCAGGTGTAAGAAACAACATTGCCCAGGCATGGTCTAAGCCCCTCACCTCGTCCCTGTGCTTAGGGGAGCCGGAGGGACAGCCGAGTCACACGGCCCTGAGACCCCTTTGCAAAAAGCCGGCTTCCCACGGAAACAGTTTTCATGAGGTGCAGACCCTATCCGAAGTGGTTGTGGCAAGGTAAAGCAAATGCCCTCCACTTCTCTGGAAGAAACCACAATGCCCAGCCATGTTCTAAGCCCTCCCATCCTCCCTGGCCTTCTGGTAGCAGGAGTGAAAAGAGAGGAGCAGAGCACTGGGACCCGTTTGACAAAACCCGGCTTCCCACGGGAAAGTCTTTCTCCACGTGCAGACATGCTCCCAGGTGCCTGGGGCAAGGGGAAGGAAATGGCATACACTGACCTGGAAGAGACCACAGGGCCCAGGCACGGTCTGAACCCTTCCCTCAACCCGGCGGTTTTCCTAGCAGGAGTTCAACCCCAACGAACACAGCCCGGAGACCCCTGAGGCAAAAACGGCTTCCGACGAACAATAGGCGCTTGCTGTGGAAAACCAATCCCAAGTGGGGGTAGCCAGCTCAACAAAATGCCACACACCCAGGTGTAAGAAACAACATTGCACAGGCATGTCCTAAGCCCCTCACCTCTTCCCTGTGCTTTCGGGAGCCGGAGGGACACCCGAGGCCCACGGCCCTGAGACCCCTTTGCAAAAAGCCGGCTTCCCACGGAAACAGTTTTCCTGAGGTGCAGACCCTATCCCAAGTGGTTGTGGCAAGGTAAAGCAAATGCCCTCCACTTCTCTGGAAGAAACCACAGTGCCCAGCCATGTTCTAAGCCCTCTCATCCTCCCTGGGCTTCTGGCAGCAGGAGTGAAAGAGAGGAGCAGAGCACTGGGACCCGTTTGACAAAACCCGGCTTCCAACGGGAAAGTCTTTCTCCACGTGCAGACATGCTCCCAGGTGCCTGGGGCAAGGGGAAGGAAATGCCATACACTGACCTGGAAGAGACCACAGGGCCCAGGCACAGTCTGAACCCTTCCCTCAACCCGGCGGGTTTGCTAGCAGGAGTTCAACCCCAACGAACACAGCCCGGATTCCCCTGAGGCAAAAAGGGCTTCGGACGAACAATAGGTGCTTGCTGTGGAACACCTATCCCAAGTGGGGGTAGGCAGCTCAACAAAATGCCACACACCCAGGTGTAAGAAACAACATTGCCCAGGCATGGTCTAAGCCCCTCACCTCGTCCCTGTGCTTTGGGGAGCCGGAGGGACAGCCGAGGCACACGGCCCTGAGACCCCTTTGTAAAAAGCCAGCTTCCCACGGAGACAGTTTTCCTGAGGTGCAGACCCTCTCACAAGTGGTTGTGGCAAGGTAAAGCAAATGCCCTCCACTTCTCTGGAAGAAACCACAGTGCCCAGCCATGTTCTAAGACCTCCCATCCTCCCTGGGCTTCTGGCAGCAGGAGTGAAAAGAGAGGAGCAGAGCACTGGGACCCGTTTGACAAAAACCGGCTTCCCAGGGGAAAGTCTTTCTCCACGTGCAGACATGTCCCAGGTGCCTGTGGCAAGGGGAAGGAAATGCCATACACTGACCTGGAAGAGACCACAGGGCCCAAGCACAGTCTGAACCCTTCCCTCAACCCGGCGGTTTTCCTAGCAGGAGTTCAACCCCAACGAACACAGCCCGGAGACCCTTGGGGCAAAACCGGCTCCGACGTACAATAGGAGCTTGCTCTGGAACACCTATCCCAAGTGGGGGAAGAAAGCTCAACAAAATGCCACACACCCAGGTGTAAGAAAACATTGCACAGGCTTGGTCTAAGCCCCTCACCTCGTCCCTGTGCTTTGGGGAGCCGGAGGGACAGCCGAGGCACACGGCCCTGAGACCCCTTTGCAAAAAGCCGGCTTCCCACGGAAACAGTTTTCCTGAGGTGCACACCCTATCCCAAGTGGTTGTGGCAAGGTAAAGCAAATGCCCTCCACTTCTCTGGAAGAAACCACAGTGCCCAGCCATGTTCTAAGCCCTCCCATCCTCCCTGGGCTTCTGGCAGCAGGAGTGAAAAGAGAGGAGCAGAGCACTGGGACCCGTTTGACAAAACCCGGCTTCCCACGGGAAAGTCTTTCTCCACGTGCAGAAATGCTCCCAGGTTCCTGGGGCAAATGGAAGGAAATGGCATACACTGACCTGGAAGAGACCACAGGGCCCAGGCACGGTCTGAACCCTTCCCTCAACCCGGCGGTTTTGCTAGCAGGAGTTCAACCCCAACGAACAGAGCCCGGAGACCCCTGAGGCAAAAACGGCTTCCGACGAACAATAGGCGCTTGCTGTGGAAAACCAATCCCAAGTGGGGGTAGCCAGCTCAACAAAATGCCACACACCCAGGTGTAAGAAACAACATTGCCCAGGGATGGTCTAAGCCCCTCACCTCGTCCCTGTGCTTTCGGGACCTGGAGGGACACCCGAGGCACACGGCCCTGAGACCGCTTTGCAAAAAGCCGGCTTCCCACGGAAACAGTTTTCCTGAGGTGCAGACCCTATCCCAAGTGGTTGTGGCAAGGTAAAGCAAATGCCCTCCACTTCTCTGGAAGAAACCACAGTGCCCAGCCATGTTCTAAGCCCTCCCATCCTCCCTGGGCTTCTGGCAGCAGGAGTGAAAAGAGAGGAGCAGAGCACTGGGCCCCGTTTGACAAAACCCGGCTTCCCACGGGAAAGTCTTTCTCCACGTGCAGACATGCTCCCAGGTGCCTGTGGCAAGGGGAAGGAAATGCCATACACTGACCTGGAAGAGACCACAGGGCCCAGGCACAGTCTGAACCCTTCCCTCAACCCGGCGGTTTTGCTAGCAGGAGTTCAACCCCAACGAACACAGCCCGGATTCCCCTGAGGCAAAAACGGCTTCGGATGAACAATAGGTGCTTGCTGTGGAACACCTATCCCAAGTGGGGGTAGGCAGCTCAACAAAATGCCACACACCCAGGTGTAAGAAACAACATTGCCCAGGCATGGTCTAAGCCCCTCACCTCGTCCCTGTGCTTTGGGGAGCCGGAGGGACAGCCGAGGCACACGGCCCTGAGACCCCTTTGTAAAAAGCCAGCTTCCCACGGAGACAGTTTTCCTGAGGTGCAGACCCTCTCCCAAGTGGTTGTGGCAAGGTAAAGCAAATGCCCTCCACTTCTCTGGAAGAAACCACAGTGCCCAGCCATGTTCTAAGCCCTCCCATCCTCCCTGGGCTTCTGGCAGCAGGAGTGAAAAGAGAGGAGCAGAGCACTGGGACCCGTTTGACAAAAACCGGCTTCCCAGGGGAAAGTCTTTCTCCACGTGCAGACATGTCCCAGGTGCCTGTGGCAAGGGGAAGGAAATGCCATACACTGACCTGGAAGAGACCACAGGGCCCAAGCACAGTCTGAACCCTTCCCTCAACCCGGCGGTTTTCCTAGCAGGAGTTCAACCCCAACGAACACAGCCCGGAGACCCTTGGGGCAAAACCGGCTCCGACGTACAATAGGAGCTTGCTCTGGAACACCTATCCCAAGTGGGGGAAGAAAGCTCAAAAAATGCCACACACCCAGGTGTAAGAAAACATTGCACAGGCTTGGTCTAAGCCCCTCACCTCGTCCCTGTGCTTTGGGGAGCCGGAGGGACAGCCGAGGCACACGGCCCTGAGACCCCTTTGCAAAAAGCCGGCTTCCCACGGAAACAGTTTTCCTGATGTGCAGACCCTATCCCAAGTGGTTGTGTCAAGGTAAAGCAAATGCCCTCCACTTCTCTGGAAGAAACCACAGTGCCCAGCCATGTTCTAAGCCCTCCCATCCTCCCTGGGCTTCTGGCAGCAGGAGTGAAAAGAGAGGAGCAGAGCACTGGGACCCGTTTGACAAAACCCGGCTTCCCACGGGAAAGTCTTTCTCCACGTGCAGACATGCTCCCAGGTGCCTGTGGCAAGGGGAAGGAAATGCCATACACTGACCTGGAAGAGACCACAGGGCCCAGGCACAGTCTGAACCCTTCCCTCAACCCGGCGGTTTTGCTAGCAGGAGTTCAACCCCAACGAACACAGCCCGGGGACGCCTGGGGCAAAAACGGCTTCCGACGATCAATAGGTGCTTGCTGTGGAACACCTATCCCAAGTGGGTGAAGCCAGCTCAACAAAATGCCACACACCCAGGTGTAAGAAACAACATTGCCCAGGCATGGTCTAAGCCCCTCACATCGTCCCTGTGCTTTGGGGAGCCGGAGGGACAGCCGGGGCCCACGACCCTGAGACCCCTTTGCAAAAAGCCGATTTCCCACGGAAAGAGTTTTCCTGAGGTGCAGAGCCTATCCCAAGTGGTTGTGGCAAGGTAAAGCAAATGCCCTCCACTTCTCTGGAAGAAACCACATTGCCCAGCCATGTTCTAAGCCCTCCCATCCTCCCTGGGCTTCTGGCAGCAGGAGCGAAAAGAGAGGAGCACAGCACTGGGACCCATTTGACAAAAACCGGCTTCCCACGGGAAAGTCTTTCTCCACGTGCACACATGCTCCCAGGTGCCTCTGGCAAGTGGAAGGAAATGCCATACACTGACCTGGAAGAGACCACAGGGCCCAGGCACAATGTGAACCCTTCCCTCAACCCGGCTGTTTTGCTAGAAGGAGTTCAACACCAACGAACACAGCCCGGAGACCCCTGAGGCAAAAACGGCTTCCGAAGAACAATAGGCGCTTGCTGTGGAAACCTATCCCAAGTGGAGGTAGCCAGGTCAACAAAATGCCACACACCCAGGTGTAAGAAACAACATTGCCCAGCCATGGTCTAAGCCCCTCACCTCGTCCCTGTGCTTTGGGGAGCCGGAGGGACACCCGAGGCCCACGGCCCTGAGACCCCTTTGCAAAAAGCCGGCTTCCCACGGAGACAGTTTTCCTGAAGGGCAGACCCTCTCCCAAGTGGTTGTGGCAAGGTAAAGCAAATGCCCTCCACTTCTCTGGAAGAAACCACAGTGCCCAGCCATGTTCTAAGCCCTCCCATCCTCCCTGGGCTTCTGGCAGCAGGAGTGAAAAGAGAGGAGCAGAGCACTGGGACCCGTTTGACAAAACCCGGCTTCCCACGGGAAAGTCTTTCTCCACGTGCAGACATGCTCCCAGGTGCCTGTGGCAAGGGGAAGGAAATGCCATACACTGACCTGGAAGAGACCACAGGGCCCAGGCACAGTCTGAACCCTTCCCTCAACCCGGCGGTTTTGCTAGCAGGAGTTCAACCCCAACGAACACAGCCCGGAGACCCATGAGGCAAAAACGGCTTCCGACGAACAATAGGCCCTTGCTGTGGAAAACCTATCCCAAGTGGGGGTAGCCAGGTCAACAAAATGCCACACACCCTGGTGTAAGAAACAACATTGACCAGCCATGGTCTAAGCTCCACACCTCGTCCCTGTGCTTTGGGGAGCCGGAGGGACAACCGAGGCCCACGGCCCTGAGACCCCTTTGCAAAAAGCCGGCTTCCCACGGAGACAGTTTTCCTGAGGTGCAGACCCTATCCCAAGTGGTTGTGGCAAGGTAAAGCAAATGCCCTCCACTTCTCTGGAAGAAACCACAGTGCCCAGCCATGTTCTAAGCCCTCCCATCCTCCCTGGGCTTCTGGCAGCAGGAGTGAAAAGAGAGGAGCAGAGCACTGGGACCCGTTTGACAAAAACCGGCTTCCCACGGGAAAGTCTTTCTCCACGTGTAGACATGCTCCCAGGTGCCTGTGACAAGGGGAAGGAAATGCCATACACTGACCTGGAAGAGCCCACAGGGCCCAGGCACAGTCTGAACCCTTCCCTCAACCCGGCGGTTTTGCTAGCAGGAGTTCAACCCCAACGAACACAGCCCGGAGACCCCTGGGGCAAAAACGGCTTCCGACGAACAATAGGCGCTTGCTGTGGAAAACCAATCCCAAGTGGGGGTAGCCAGCTCAAGAAAATGCCACACACCCAGGTGTAAGAAACAACATTGCCCAGGCATGGTCTAAGCCCCTCACCTCGTCCCTGTGCTTTGGGGAGCCGGAGGGACAGCCGAGTCACACGGCCTTGAGACCCCTTTGCAAAAAGCCGGCTTCCCACGGAAACAGTTTTCATGAGGTGCAGACCCTATCCGAAGTGGTTGTGGCAAGGTAAAGCAAATGCCCTCCACTTCTCTGGAAGAAACCACAATGCCCAGCCATGTTCTAAGCCCTCCCATCCTCCCTGGCCTTCTGGTAGCAGGAGTGAAAAGAGAGGAGCAGAGCACTGGGACCCGTTTGACAAAACCCGGCTTCCCACGGGAAAGTCTTTCTCCACGTGCAGAAATGCTCCCAGGTTCCTGGGGCAAATGGAAGGAAATGGCATACACTGACCTGGAAGAGACCACAGGGCCCAGGCACGGTCTGAACCCTTCCCTCAACCCGGCGGTTTTCCTAGCAGGAGTTCAACCCCAACGAACACAGCCCGGAGACCCCTGAGGCAAAAACGGCTTCCGACGAACAATAGGCGCTTGCTGTGGAAAACCAATCCCAAGTGGGGGTAGCCAGCTCAAGAAAATGCCACACACCCAGGTGTAAGAAACAACATTGCCCAGGCATGGTCTAAGCCCCTCACCTCGTCCCTGTGCTTTGGGGAGCCGGAGGGACAGCCGAGTCACACGGCCCTGAGACCCCTTTGCAAAAAGCCGGCTTCCCACGGAAACAGTTTTCATGAGGTGCAGACCCTATCCGAAGTGGTTGTGGCAAGGTAAAGCAAATGCCCTCCACTTCTCTGGAAGAAACCACAATGCCCAGCCATGTTCTAAGCCCTCCCATCCTCCCTGGCCTTCTGGTAGCAGGAGTGAAAAGAGAGGAGCAGAGCACTGGGACCCGTTTGACAAAACCCGGCTTCCCACGGGAAAGTCTTTCTCCACGTGCAGACATGCTCCCAGGTGCCTGGGGCAAGGGGAAGGAAATGGCATACACTGACCTGGAAGAGACCACAGGGCCCAGGCACGGTCTGAACCCTTCCCTCAACCCGGCGGTTTTCCTAGCAGGAGTTCAACCCCAACGAACACAGCCCGGAGACCCCTGAGGCAAAAACGGCTTCCGACGAACAATAGGCGCTTGCTGTGGAAAACCAATCCCAAGTGGGGGTAGCCAGCTCAACAAAATGCCACACACCCAGGTGTAAGAAACAACATTGCCCAGGCATGGTCTAAGCCCCTCACCTCGTCCCTGTGCTTTCGGGACCTGGAGGGACACCCGAGGCACACGGCCCTGAGACCGCTTTGCAAAAAGCCGGCTTCCCACGGAAACAGTTTTCCTGAGGTGCAGACCCTATCCCAAGTGGTTGTGGCAAGGTAAAGCAAATGCCCTCCACTTCTCTGGAAGAAACCACAGTGCCCAGCCATGTTCTAAGCCCTCCCATCCTCCCTGGGCTTCTGGCAGCAGGAGTGAAAAGAGAGGAGCAGAGCACTGGGACCCGTTTGACAAAACCCGGCTTCCCATGGGAAAGTCTTTCTCCACGTGCAGACATGCTCCCAGGTTCCTGTGGCAAGGGGAAGGAAATGCCATACACTGACCTGGAAGAGACCACAGGGCCCAGGCACAGTCTGAACCCTTCCCTCAACCCGGCGGTTTTGCTAGCAGGAGTTCAACCCCAACGAACACAGCCCGGATTCCCCTGAGGCAAAAACGGCTTCGGATGAACAATAGGTGCTTGCTGTGGAACACCTATCCCAAGTGGGGGTAGGCAGCTCAACAAAATGCCACACACCCAGGTGTAAGAAACAACATTGCCCAGGCATGGTCTAAGCCCCTCACCTCGTCCCTGTGCTTTGGGGAGCCGGAGGGACAGCCGAGGCACACGGCCCTGAGACCCCTTTGTAAAAAGCCAGCTTCCCACGGAGACAGTTTTCCTGAGGTGCAGACCCTCTCCCAAGTGGTTGTGGCAAGGTAAAGCAAATGCCCTCCACTTCTCTGGAAGAAACCACAGTGCCCAGCCATGTTCTAAGCCCTCCCATCCTCCCTGGGCTTCTGGCAGCAGGAGTGAAAAGAGAGGAGCAGAGCACTGGGACCCGTTTGACAAAAACCGGCTTCCCAGGGGAAAGTCTTTCTCCACGTGCAGACATGTCCCAGGTGCCTGTGGCAAGGGGAAGGAAATGCCATACACTGACCTGGAAGAGACCACAGGGCCCAAGCACAGTCTGAACCCTTCCCTCAACCCGGCGGTTTTCCTAGCAGGAGTTCAACCCCAACGAACACAGCCCGGAGACCCCTGGGGCAAAACCGGCTCCGACGTACAATAGGAGCTTGCTCTGGAACACCTATCCCAAGTGGGGGAAGAAAGCTCAAAAAATGCCACACACCCAGGTGTAAGAAAACATTGCACAGGCTTGGTCTAAGCCCCTCACCTCGTCCCTGTGCTTTGGGGAGCCGGAGGGACAGCCGAGGCACACGGCCCTGAGACCCCTTTGCAAAAAGCCGGCTTCCCACGGAAACAGTTTTCCTGATGTGCAGACCCTATCCCAAGTGGTTGTGTCAAGGTAAAGCAAATGCCCTCCACTTCTCTGGAAGAAACCACAGTGCCCAGCCATGTTCTAAGCCCTCCCATCCTCCCTGGGCTTCTGGCAGCAGGAGTGAAAAGAGAGGAGCAGAGCACTGGGACCCGTTTGACAAAACCCGGCTTCCCACGGGAAAGTCTTTCTCCACGTGCAGACATGCTCCCAGGTGCCTGTGGCAAGGGGAAGGAAATGCCATACACTGACCTGGAAGAGACCACAGGGCCCAGGCACAGTCTGAACCCTTCCCTCAACCCGGCGGTTTTGCTAGCAGGAGTTCAACCCCAACGAACACAGCCCGGGGACGCCTGGGGCAAAAACGGCTTCCGACGATCAATAGGTGCTTGCTGTGGAACACCTATCCCAAGTGGGTGAAGCCAGCTCAACAAAATGCCACACACCCAGGTGTAAGAAACAACATTGCCCAGGCATGGTCTAAGCCCCTCACATCGTCCCTGTGCTTTGGGGAGCCGGAGGGACAGCCGAAGCCCACGACCCTGAGACCCCTTTGCAAAAAGCCGATTTCCCACGGAAAGAGTTTTCCTGAGGTGCAGAGCCTATCCCAAGTGGTTGTGGCAAGGTAAAGCAAATGCCCTCCACTTCTCTGGAAGAAACCACATTGCCCAGCCATGTTCTAAGCCCTCCCATCCTCCCTGGGCTTCTGGCAGCAGGAGCGAAAAGAGAGGAGCACAGCACTGGGACCCATTTGACAAAAACCGGCTTCCCACGGGAAAGTCTTTCTCCACGTGCACACATGCTCCCAGGTGCCTCTGGCAAGTGGAAGGAAATGCCATACACTGACCTGGAAGAGCCCACAGGGCCCAGGCACAGTCAGAACCCTTCCCTCAACCCGGCTGTTTTGCTAGAAGGAGTTCAACCCCAACGAACACAGCCCGGAGACCCCTGAGGCAAAAACGGCTTTCGACGAATAAGATTTGCTTGCTGTGGAACACCTATCCCAAGTGGGGGTAGCCAGCTCAACAAAATCCCACACACCCAGGTGTAAGAAACAACATTGCCCAGGCATGGTCTAAGCCCCACACCTCGTCCCTGTGCTTTGGGGAGCCGGAGGGACACCCGAGGCACACGGCCCTGAGACCCCTTTGCAAAAAGCCAGCTAACCACGGAGACAGTTTTCCTGAGGTGCAGACCCTCTCCCAAGTGGTTGTGGCAAGGTAAAGCAAATGCCCTCCACTTCTCTGGAAGAAACCACAGTGCCCAGCCATGTTCTAAGCCCTCTCATCCTCCCTGGGCTTCTGGCAGCAGGAGTGAAAGAGAGGAGCAGAGCACTGGGACCCGTTTGACAAAACCCGGCTTCCAACGGGAAAGTCTTTCTCCACGTGCAGACATGCTCCCAGGTACCTGTGGCAAGGGGAAGGAAATGCCATACACTGACCTGGAAGAGACCACAGGGCCCAAACACAGTCTGAACCCTTCCCTCAACCCGGCGGTTTTCCTAGCAGGAGTTCAACCCCAACGAACACAGCCCGGAGACCCCTGGGGCAAAACCGGCTCCGACGTACAATAGGAGCTCGCTGTGGAACACCTATCCCAAGTGGGGGAAGAAAGCTCAACAAAATGCCACACACCCAGGTGTAAGAAAACATTGCACAGGCTTGGTCTAAGCCCCTCACCTCGTCCCTGTGCTTTGGGGAGCCGGAGGGACAGCCGAGGCACAAGGCCCTTAGACCCCTTTGCAAAAAGCCGGCTTCCCACGGAAACAGTTTTCCTGATGTGCAGACCCTATCCCAAGTGGTTGTGTCAAGGTAAAGCAAATGCCCTCCACTTCTCTGGAAGAAACCACAGTGCCCAGCCATGTTCTAAGCCCTCCCATCCTCCCTGGGCTTCTGGCAGCAGGAGTGAAAAGAGAGGAGCAGAGCACTGGGACCCGTTTGACAAAACCCGGCTTCCCACGGGAAAGTCTTTCTCCACATGCAGACATGCTCCCAGGTGCCTGTGGCAAGGGGAAGGAAATGCCATACACTGACCTGGAAGAGACCACAGGGCCCAGGCACAGTCTGAACCCTTCCCTCAACCCGGCGGTTTTGCTAGCAGGAGTTCAACCCCAACGAACACAGCCCGGGGACGCCTGGGGCAAAAACGGCTTCCGACGATCAATAGGTGCTTGCTGTGGAACACCTATCCCAAGTGGGTGAAGCCAGCTCAACAAAATGCCACACAACCAGGTGTAAGAAACAACATTGCCCAGGCATGGTCTAAGCCCCTCACATCGTCCCTGTGCTTTGGGGAGCCGGAGGGACAGCCGAGGCCCACGACCCTGAGAGCCCTTTGCAAAAAGCCGATTTCCCACGGAAAGAGTTTTCCTGAGGTGCAGAGCCTATCCCAAGTGGTTGTGGCAAGTTAAAGCAAACGCCATCCACTTCTCTGGAAGAAACCACATTGCCCAGCCATGTTCTAAGCCCTCCCATCCTCCCTGGGCTTCTGGCAGCAGGAGCGAAAAGAGAGGAGCACAGCACTGGGACCCATTTGACAAAAACCGGCTTCCCACGGGAAAGTCTTTCTCCACGTGCAGACATGCTCCCAGGTGCCTCTGGCAAGTGGAAGGAAATGCCATACACTGACCTGGAAGAGACCACAGGGCCCAGACACAATGTGAACCCTTCCCTCAACCCGGCTGTTTTGCTAGCAGGAGTTCAACACCAACGAACACGGCCCGGAGACCCCTGGGGCAAAAACGGCTTCCGACGAATAAGATTTGCTTGCTCTGGAAAACCTATCCCAAGTGGGGGTAGCCAGCACAACAAAATGCCACACACCCAGGTGTAAGAAAGAACATTGCCCAGCCATGGTCTAAGCCCCTCACCTCGTCCCTGTGCTTTGGGGAGCAGGAGGGACAGCCGAGGCCCACGGCCCTGAGACCCCTTTGCAAAAAGCCGGCTTCCCACGGAGACAGTTTTCCTGAGGGGCAGACCCTCTCCCAAGTGGTTGTGGCAAGGTAAAGCAAATGCCCTCCACTTCTCTGGAAGAAACCACAGTGCCCAGCCATGTTCTAAGCCCTCCCATCCTCCCTGGGCTTCTGGCAGCAGGAGTGAAAAGAGAGGAGCAGAGCACTGGGACCCGTTTGACAAAACCCGGCTTCCCATGGGAAAGTCTTTCTCCACGTGCAGACATGCTCCCAGGTGCCTGGGGCAAGGGGAAGGAAATGTCATACACTGACCTGGAAGAGACCACAGGGCCCAGGCACTGTCTGAACCCTTCCCTCAACCCGGCGGTTTTGCTAGCAGGAGTTCAACCCCAACGAACACAGCCCGGAGACCCCTGGGGCAAAAACGGCTTCCGACGAACAATAGGTGCTTGCTGTGTAACACCTATCCCAAGTGGGGGTAGCCAGCTCAACAAAATGCGACACACCCAGGTGTAAGAAACAACATTGCCCAGGCATGGTCTAAGCCCCTCACCTCGTCCCTTTGCTTTGGGGAGCCGGAGGGACACCCGAGGCACACGGCCCTGAGACCCCTTTGCAAAAAGCCGGCTTCCCACGGAGACAGTTTTCCTGAGGTGCAGACCCTATCCCAAGTGGTTGTGGCAGGGTAAAGCAAATGCCCTCCACTTCTCTGGAAGAAACCACAGTGCCCAGCCATGTTCTAAGCCCTCCCATCCTCCCTGGGCTTCTGGCAGCAGGAGTGAAAAGAGAGGAGCAGAGCACTGGGACCCGTTTGACAAAACCCTGCTTCCCACGGGAAAGTCTTTCTCCACGTGCAGACATGCTCCCAGGTGCCTGTGGCAAGGGAAAGGAAATGCCATACACTGACCTGGAAGAGACCACAGGGCCCAGGCACAGTCTGAACCCTTCCCTCAACCCGGCGGTTTTGCTAGCAGGAGTTCAACCCCAACGAACACAGCCCGGAGACCCCTGAGGCAAAAACGGCTTCGGACGAACAATAGGTGCTTGCTGTGGAACACCTATCCCAAGTGGGGGTAGCCAGCTCAACAAAATGCCACACACCCAGGTGTAAGAAACAACATTGCCCAGGCATGGTCTAAGCCCCACAACTCGTCCCTGTGCTTTGGGGAGCCGGAGGGACACCCGAGGCACACGGCCCTGAGACCCCTTTGCAAAAAGCCAGCTAACCACGGAGACAGTTTTCCTGAGGTGCAGACCCTCTCCCAAGTGGTTGTGGCAAGGTAAAGCAAATGCCCTCCACTTCTCTGGAAGAAACCACAGTGCCCAGCCATGTTCTAAGCCCTCCCATCCTCCCTGGGCTTCTGGCAGCAGGAGTGAAAAGAGAGGAGCAGAGCACTGGGACCCTTTTGACAAAAACCGGCTTCCCAGGGGAAAGTCTTTCTCCACGTGCAGACATGTCCCAGGTGCCTGTGGCAAGGGGAAGGAAATGCCATACACTGACCTGGAAGAGACCACAGGGCCCAAGCACAGTCTGAACCCTTCCCTCAACCCGGCGGTTTTCCTAGCAGGAGTTCAACCCCAACGAACACAGCCCGGAGACCCCTGGGGCAAAACCGGCTCCGACGTACAATAGGAGCTTGCTCTGGAACACCTATCCCAAGTGGGGGAAGAAAGCTCAACAAAATGCCACACACCCAGGTGTAAGAAAACATTGCACAGGCTTGGTCTAAGCCCCTCACCTCGTCCCTGTGCTTTGGGGAGCCGGAGGGACAGCCGAGGCACAGGGCCCTGAGACCCCTTTGCAAAAAGCCGGCTTCCCACGGAAACAGTTTTCCTGATGTGCAGACCCTATCCCAAGTGGTTGTGTCAAGGTAAAGCAAATGCCCTCCACTTCTCTGGAAGAAACCACAGTGCCCAGCCATGTTCTAAGCCCTCCCATCCTCCCTGGGCTTCTGGCAGCAGGAGTGAAAAGAGAGGAGCAGAGCACTGGGACCCGTTTGACAAAACCCGGCTTCCCACGGGAAAGTCTTTCTCCACGTGCAGACATGCTCCCAGGTGCCTGTGGCAAGGGGAAGGAAATGCCATACACTGACCTGGAAGAGCCCACAGGGCCCAGGCACAGTCTGAACCCTTCCCTCAACCCGGCGGTTTTGCTAGCAGGAGTTCAACCCCAACGAACACAGCCCGGAGACCCCTGGGGCAAAAACGGCTTCCGACGAACAATAGGCGCTTGCTGTGGAAAACCAATCCCAAGTGGGGGTAGCCAGCTCAAGAAAATGCCACACACCCAGGTGTAAGAAACAACATTGCCCAGGCATGGTCTAAGCCCCTCACCTCGTCCCTGTGCTTTGGGGAGCCGGAGGGACAGCCGAGTCACACGGCCCTGAGACCCCTTTGCAAAAAGCCGGCTTCCCACGGAAACAGTTTTCATGAGGTGCAGACCCTATCCGAAGTGGTTGTGGCAAGGTAAAGCAAATGCCCTCCACTTCTCTGGAAGAAACCACAATGCCCAGCCATGTTCTAAGCCCTCCCATCCTCCCTGGCCTTCTGGTAGCAGGAGTGAAAAGAGAGGAGCAGAGCACTGGGACCCGTTTGACAAAACCCGGCTTCCCACGGGAAAGTCTTTCTCCACGTGCAGACATGCTCCCAGGTGCCTGGGGCAAGGGGAAGGAAATGGCATACACTGACCTGGAAGAGACCACAGGGCCCAGGCACGGTCTGAACCTTTCCCTCAACCCGGCGGTTTTCCTAGCAGGAGTTCAACCCCAACGAACACAGCCCGGAGACCCCTGAGGCAAAAACGGCTTCCGACGAACAATAGGCGCTTGCTGTGGAAAACCAATCCCAAGTGGGGGTAGCCAGCTCAACAAAATGCCACACACCCAGGTGTAAGAAACAACATTGCCCAGGGATGGTCTAAGCCCCTCACCTCGTCCCTGTGCTTTCGGGACCTGGAGGGACACCCGAGGCACACGGCCCTGAGACCGCTTTGCAAAAAGCCGGCTTCCCACGGAAACAGTTTTCCTGAGGTGCAGACCCTATCCCAAGTGGTTGTGGCAAGGTAAAGCAAATGCCCTCCACTTCTCTGGAAGAAACCACAGTGCCCAGCCATGTTCTAAGCCCTCCCATCCTCCCTGGGCTTCTGGCAGCAGGAGTGAAAAGAGAGGAGCAGAGCACTGGGCCCCGTTTGACAAAACCCGGCTTCCCACGGGAAAGTCTTTCTCCACGTGCAGACATGCTCCCAGGTGCCTGTGGCAAGGGGAAGGAAATGCCATACACTGACCTGGAAGAGACCACAGGGCCCAGGCACAGTCTGAACCCTTCCCTCAACCCGGCGGTTTTGCTAGCAGGAGTTCAACCCCAACGAACACAGCCCGGATTCCCCTGAGGCAAAAACGGCTTCGGATGAACAATAGGTGCTTGCTGTGGAACACCTATCCCAAGTGGGGGTAGGCAGCTCAACAAAATGCCACACACCCAGGTGTAAGAAACAACATTGCCCAGGCATGGTCTAAGCCCCTCACCTCGTCCCTGTGCTTTGGGGAGCCGGAGGGACAGCCGAGGCACACGGCCCTGAGACCCCTTTGTAAAAAGCCAGCTTCCCACGGAGACAGTTTTCCTGAGGTGCAGACCCTCTCCCAAGTGGTTGTGGCAAGGTAAAGCAAATGCCCTCCACTTCTCTGGAAGAAACCACAGTGCCCAGCCATGTTCTAAGCCCTCCCATCCTCCCTGGGCTTCTGGCAGCAGGAGTGAAAAGAGAGGAGCAGAGCACTGGGACCCGTTTGCCAAAACCCGGCTTCCCATGGGAAAGTCTTTCTCCACGTGCAGACATGCTCCCAGGTGCCTGGGGCAAGGGGAAGGAAATGTCATACACTGACCTGGAAGAGACCACAGGGCCCAGGCACTGTCTGAACCCTTCCCTCAACCCGGCGGTTTTGCTAGCAGGAGTTCAACCCCAACTAACACAGCCCGGAGACCCCTGGGGCAAAAACGGCTTCCGACGAACAATAGGTGCTTGCTGTGTAACACCTATCCCAAGTGGGGGTAGCCAGCTCAACAAAATGCGACACACCCAGGTGTAAGAAACAACATTGCCCAGGCATGGTCTAAGCCCCTCACCTCGTCCCTTTGCTTTGGGGAGCCGGAGGGACACCCGAGGCACACGGCCCTGAGACCCCTTTGCAAAAAGCCGGCTTCCCACGGAGACAGTTTTCCTGAGGTGCAGACCCTATCCCAAGTGGTTGTGGCAGGGTAAAGCAAATGCCCTCCACTTCTCTGGAAGAAACCACAGTGCCCAGCCATGTTCTAAGCCCTCCCATCCTCCCTGGGCTTCTGGCAGCAGGAGTGAAAAGAGAGGAGCAGAGCACTGGGACCCGTTTGACAAAACCCGGCTTCCCATGGGAAAGTCTTTCTCCACGTGCAGACATGCTCCCAGGTTCCTGTGGCAAGGGGAAGGAAATGCCATACACTGACCTGGAAGAGACCACAGGGCCCAGGCACAGTCTGAACCCTTCCCTCAACCCGGCGGTTTTGCTAGCAGGAGTTCAACCCCAACGAACACAGCCCGGATTCCCCTGAGGCAAAAACGGCTTCGGATGAACAATAGGTGCTTGCTGTGGAACACCTATCCCAAGTGGGGGTAGGCAGCTCAACAAAATGCCACACACCCAGGTGTAAGAAACAACATTGCCCAGGCATGGTCTAAGCCCCTCACCTCGTCCCTGTGCTTTGGGGAGCCGGAGGGACAGCCGAGGCACACGGCCCTGAGACCCCTTTGTAAAAAGCCAGCTTCCCACGGAGACAGTTTTCCTGAGGTGCAGACCCTCTCCCAAGTGGTTGTGGCAAGGTAAAGCAAATGCCCTCCACTTCTCTGGAAGAAACCACAGTGCCCAGCCATGTTCTAAGCCCTCCCATCCTCCCTGGGCTTCTGGCAGCAGGAGTGAAAAGAGAGGAGCAGAGCACTGGGACCCGTTTGACAAAAACCGGCTTCCCAGGGGAAAGTCTTTCTCCACGTGCAGACATGTCCCAGGTGCCTGTGGCAAGGGGAAGGAAATGCCATACACTGACCTGGAAGAGACCACAGGGCCCAAGCACAGTCTGAACCCTTCCCTCAACCCGGCGGTTTTCCTAGCAGGAGTTCAACCCCAACGAACACAGCCCGGAGACCCCTGGGGCAAAACCGGCTCCGACGTACAATAGGAGCTTGCTCTGGAACACCTATCCCAAGTGGGGGAAGAAAGCTCAAAAAATGCCACACACCCAGGTGTAAGAAAACATTGCACAGGCTTGGTCTAAGCCCCTCACCTCGTCCCTGTGCTTTGGGGAGCCGGAGGGACAGCCGAGGCACACGGCCCTGAGACCCCTTTGCAAAAAGCCGGCTTCCCACGGAAACAGTTTTCCTGATGTGCAGACCCTATCCCAAGTGGTTGTGTCAAGGTAAAGCAAATGCCCTCCACTTCTCTGGAAGAAACCACAGTGCCCAGCCATGTTCTAAGCCCTCCCATCCTCCCTGGGCTTCTGGCAGCAGGAGTGAAAAGAGAGGAGCAGAGCACTGGGACCCGTTTGACAAAACCCGGCTTCCCACGGGAAAGTCTTTCTCCACGTGCAGACATGCTCCCAGGTGCCTGTGGCAAGGGGAAGGAAATGCCATACACTGACCTGGAAGAGACCACAGGGCCCAGGCACAGTCTGAACCCTTCCCTCAACCCGGCGGTTTTGCTAGCAGGAGTTCAACCCCAACGAACACAGCCCGGGGACGCCTGGGGCAAAAACGGCTTCCGACGATCAATAGGTGCTTGCTGTGGAACACCTATCCCAAGTGGGTGAAGCCAGCTCAACAAAATGCCACACACCCAGGTGTAAGAAACAACATTGCCCAGGCATGGTCTAAGCCCCTCACATCGTCCCTGTGCTTTGGGGAGCCGGAGGGACAGCCGAAGCCCACGACCCTGAGACCCCTTTGCAAAAAGCCGATTTCCCACGGAAAGAGTTTTCCTGAGGTGCAGAGCCTATCCCAAGTGGTTGTGGCAAGTTAAAGCAAATGCCCTCCACTTCTCTGGAAGAAACCACATTGCCCAGCCATGTTCTAAGCCCTCCCATCCTCCCTGGGCTTCTGGCAGCAGGAGCGAAAAGAGAGGAGCACAGCACTGGGACCCATTTGACAAAAACCGGCTTCCCACGGGAAAGTCTTTCTCCACGTGCACACATGCTCCCAGGTGCCTCTGGCAAGTGGAAGGAAATGCCATACACTGACCTGGAAGAGCCCACAGGGCCCAGGCACAGTCAGAACCCTTCCCTCAACCCGGCTGTTTTGCTAGAAGGAGTTCAACCCCAACGAACACAGCCCGGAGACCCCTGAGGCAAAAACGGCTTTCGACGAATAAGATTTGCTTGCTGTGGAACACCTATCCCAAGTGGGGGTAGCCAGCTCAACAAAATCCCACACACCCAGGTGTAAGAAACAACATTGCCCAGGCATGGTCTAAGCCCCACACCTCGTCCCTGTGCTTTGGGGAGCCGGAGGGACACCCGAGGCACACGGCCCTGAGACCCCTTTGCAAAAAGCCAGCTAACCACGGAGACAGTTTTCCTGAGGTGCAGACCCTCTCCCAAGTGGTTGTGGCAAGGTAAAGCAAATGCCCTCCACTTCTCTGGAAGAAACCACAGTGCCCAGCCATGTTCTAAGCCCTCCCATCCTCCCTGGGCTTCTGGCAGCAGGAGTGAAAAGAGAGGAGCAGAGCACTGGGACCCGTTTGACAAAAACCGGCTTCCCAGGGGATAGTCTTTCTCCACGTGCAGACATGCTCCCAGGTACCTGTGGCAAGGGGAAGGAAATGCCATACACTGACCTGGAAGAGACCACAGGGCCCAAACACAGTCTGAACCCTTCCCTCAACCCGGCGGTTTTCCTAGCAGGAGTTCAACCCCAACGAACACAGCCCGGAGACCCCTGGGGCAAAACCGGCTCCGACGTACAATAGGAGCTCGCTGTGGAACACCTATCCCAAGTGGGGGAAGAAAGCTCAACAAAATGCCACACACCCAGGTGTAAGAAAACATTGCACAGGCTTGGTCTAAGCCCCTCACCTCGTCCCTGTGCTTTGGGGAGCCGGAGGGACAGCCGAGGCACAAGGCCCTTAGACCCCTTTGCAAAAAGCCGGCTTCCCACGGAAACAGTTTTCCTGATGTGCAGACCCTATCCCAAGTGGTTGTGTCAAGGTAAAGCAAATGCCCTCCACTTCTCTGGAAGAAACCACAGTGCCCAGCCATGTTCTAAGCCCTCCCATCCTCCCTGGGCTTCTGGCAGCAGGAGTGAAAAGAGAGGAGCAGAGCACTGGGACCCGTTTGACAAAACCCGGCTTCCCACGGGAAAGTCTTTCTCCACATGCAGACATGCTCCCAGGTGCCTGTGGCAAGGGGAAGGAAATGCCATACACTGACCTGGAAGAGACCACAGGGCCCAGGCACAGTCTGAACCCTTCCCTCAACCCGGCGGTTTTGCTAGCAGGAGTTCAACCCCAACGAACACAGCCCGGGGACGCCTGGGGCAAAAACGGCTTCCGACGATCAATAGGTGCTTGCTGTGGAACACCTATCCCAAGTGGGTGAAGCCAGCTCAACAAAATGCCACACAACCAGGTGTAAGAAACAACATTGCCCAGGCATGGTCTAAGCCCCTCACATCGTCCCTGTGCTTTGGGGAGCCGGAGGGACAGCCGAGGCCCACGACCCTGAGAGCCCTTTGCAAAAAGCCGATTTCCCACGGAAAGAGTTTTCCTGAGGTGCAGAGCCTATCCCAAGTGGTTGTGGCAAGTTAAAGCAAACGCCATCCACTTCTCTGGAAGAAACCACATTGCCCAGCCATGTTCTAAGCCCTCCCATCCTCCCTGGGCTTCTGGCAGCAGGAGCGAAAAGAGAGGAGCACAGCACTGGGACCCATTTGACAAAAACCGGCTTCCCACGGGAAAGTCTTTCTCCACGTGCAGACATGCTCCCAGGTGCCTCTGGCAAGTGGAAGGAAATGCCATACACTAACCTGGAAGAGACCACAGGGCCCAGACACAATGTGAACCCTTCCCTCAACCCGGCTGTTTTGCTAGCAGGAGTTCAACACCAACGAACACGGCCCGGAGACCCCTGGGGCAAAAACGGCTTCCGACGAATAAGATTTGCTTGCTCTGGAAAACCTATCCCAAGTGGGGGTAGCCAGCACAACAAAATGCCACACACCCAGGTGTAAGAAAGAACATTGCCCAGCCATGGTCTAAGCCCCTCACCTCGTCCCTGTGCTTTGGGGAGCAGGAGGGACAGCCGAGGCCCACGGCCCTGAGACCCCTTTGCAAAAAGCCGGCTTCCCACGGAGACAGTTTTCCTGAGGGGCAGACCCTCTCCCAAGTGGTTGTGGCAAGGTAAAGCAAATGCCCTCCACTTCTCTGGAAGAAACCACAGTGCCCAGCCATGTTCTAAGCCCTCCCATCCTCCCTGGGCTTCTGGCAGCAGGAGTGAAAAGAGAGGAGCAGAGCACTGGGACCCGTTTGACAAAACCCGGCTTCCCATGGGAAAGTCTTTCTCCACGTGCAGACATGCTCCCAGGTGCCTGGGGCAAGGGGAAGGAAATGTCATACACTGACCTGGAAGAGACCACAGGGCCCAGGCACTGTCTGAACCCTTCCCTCAACCCGGCGGTTTTGCTAGCAGGAGTTCAACCCCAACGAACACAGCCCGGAGACCCCTGGGGCAAAAACGGCTTCCGACGAACAATAGGTGCTTGCTGTGGAACACCTATCCCAAGTGGGGGTAGCCAGCTCAACAAAATGCCACACACCCAGGTGTAAGAAACAACATTGCCCAGGCATGGTCTAAGCCCCTCACCTCGTCCCTGTGCTTTCGGGAGCCGGAGGGACACCCGAGGCACACGGCCCTGAGACCCCTTTGCAAAAGGCCGGCTTCCCACGGAGACAGTTTTCCTGAGGTGCAGACCCTATCCCAAGTGGTTGTGGCAAGGTAAAGCAAATGCCCTCCACTTCTCTGGAAGAAACCACAGTGCCCAGCCATGTTCTAAGCCCTCCCATCCTCCCTGGGCTTCTGGCAGCAGGAGTGAAAAGAGAGGAGCAGAGCACTGGGACCCGTTTGACAAAACCCGGCTTCCCACGGGAAAGTCTTTCGCCGCGTGCAGACATGCTCCCAGGTGCCTGGGGCAAGGGGAAGGAAATGCCATACACTGACCTGGAAGAGACCACAGGGCCCAGGCACAGTCTGAACCCTTCTCTCAACCCGGCGGTTTTGCTAGCAGGAGTTCAACCCCAACGAACACAGCCCGGAGACCCCTGGGGCAAAAACGGCTTCCGACGAACAATAGGTGCTTGCTGTGGAACACCTATCCCAAGTGGGGGTAGCCAGCTCAACAAAATGCCACACACCCAGGTGTAAGAAACAACATTGCACAGGCATGTCCTAAGCCCCTCACCTCGTCCCTGTGCTTTCGGGAGCCGGAGGGACACCCGAGGCCCACGGCCCTGAGACCCCTTTGCAAAAAGCCGGCTTCCCACGGAAACAGTTTTCCTGAGGTGCAGACCCTATCCCAAGTGGTTGTGGCAAGGTAAAGCAAATGCCCTCCACTTCTCTGGAAGAAACCACAGTGCCCAGCCATGTTCTAAGCCCTCTCATCCTCCCTGGGCTTCTGGCAGCAGGAGTGAAAGAGAGGAGCAGAGCACTGGGACCCGTTTGACAAAACCCGGCTTCCAACGGGAAAGTCTTTCTCCACGTGCAGACATGCTCCCAGGTGCCTGGGGCAAGGGGAAGGAAATGCCATACACTGACCTGGAAGAGCCCACAGGGCCCAGGCACAGTCTGAACCCTTCCCTCAACCCGGCGGGTTTGCTAGCAGGAGTTCAACCCCAACGAACACAGCCCGGATTCCCCTGAGGCAAAAAGGGCTTCGGACGAACAATAGGTGCTTGCTGTGGAACACCTATCCCAAGTGGGGGTAGGCAGCTCAACAAAATGCCACACACCCAGGTGTAAGAAACAACATTGCCCAGGCATGGTCTAAGCCCCTCACCTCGTCCCTGTGCTTTGGGGAGCCGGAGGGACAGCCGAGGCACACGGCCCTGAGACCCCTTTGTAAAAAGCCAGCTTCCCACGGAGACAGTTTTCCTGAGGTGCAGACCCTCTCCCAAGTGGTTGTGGCAAGGTAAAGCAAATGCCCTCCACTTCTCTGGAAGAAACCACAGTGCCCAGCCATGTTCTAAGCCCTCCCATCCTCCCTGGGCTTCTGGCAGCAGGAGTGAAAAGAGAGGAGCAGAGCACTGGGACCCGTTTGACAAAAACCGGCTTCCCAGGGGAAAGTCTTTCTCCACGTGCAGACATGTCCCAGGTGCCTGTGGCAAGGGGAAGGAAATGCCATACACTGACCTGGAAGAGACCACAGGGCCCAAGCACAGTCTGAACCCTTCCCTCAACCCGGCGGTTTTCCTAGCAGGAGTTCAACCCCAACGAACACAGCCCGGAGACCCCTGGGGCAAAACCGGCTCCGACGTACAATAGGAGCTTGCTCTGGAACACCTATCCCAAGTGGGGGAAGAAAGCTCAACAAAATGCCACACACCCAGGTGTAAGAAACAACATTGCCCAGGCATGGTCTAAGCCCCTCACCTCGTCCCTGTGCTTTGGGGAGCCGGAGGGACAGCCGAGGCACACGGCCCTGAGACCCCTTTGCAAAAAGCCGGCTTCCCACGGAAACAGTTTTCCTGATGTGCAGACCCTATCCCAAGTGGTTGTGTCAAGGTAAAGCAAATGCCCTCCACTTCTCTGGAAGAAACCACAGTGCCCAGCCATGTTCTAAGCCCTCCCATCCTCCCTGGGCTTCTGGCAGCAGGAGTGAAAAGAGAGGAGCAGAGCACTGGGACCCGTTTGACAAAACCCGGCTTCCCACGGGAAAGTCTTTCTCCACGTGCAGAAATGCTCCCAGGTTCCTGGGGCAAATGGAAGGAAATGGCATACACTGACCTGGAAGAGACCACAGGGCCCAGGCACGGTCTGAACCCTTCCCTCAACCCGGCGGTTTTGCTAGCAGGAGTTCAACCCCAACGAACAGAGCCCGGAGACCCCTGAGGCAAAAACGGCTTCCGACGAACAATAGGCGCTTGCTGTGGAAAACCAATCCCAAGTGGGGGTAGCCAGCTCAACAAAATGCCACACACCCAGGTGTAAGAAACAACATTGCCCAGGGATGGTCTAAGCCCCTCACCTCGTCCCTGTGCTTTCGGGACCTGGAGGGACACCCTAGGCACACGGCCCTGAGACCGCTTTGCAAAAAGCCGGCTTCCCGCGGAAACAGTTTTCCTGAGGTGCAGACCCTATCCCAAGTGGTTGTGGCAAGGTAAAGCAAATGCCCTCCACTTCTCTGGAAGAAACCACAGTGCCCAGCCATGTTCTAAGCCCTCCCATCCTCCCTGGGCTTCTGGCAGCAGGAGTGAAAAGAGAGGAGCAGAGCACTGGGCCCCGTTTGACAAAACCCGGCTTCCCACGGGAAAGTCTTTCTCCACGTGCAGACATGCTCCCAGGTGCCTGTGGCAAGGGGAAGGAAATGCCATACACTGACCTGGAAGAGACCACAGGGCCCAGGCACAGTCTGAACCCTTCCCTCAACCCGGCGGTTTTGCTAGCAGGAGTTCAACCCCAACGAACACAGCCCGGATTCCCCTGAGGCAAAAACGGCTTCGGATGAACAATAGGTGCTTGCTGTGGAACACCTATCCCAAGTGGGGGTAGGCAGCTCAACAAAATGCCACACACCCAGGTGTAAGAAACAACATTGCCCAGGCATGGTCTAAGCCCCTCACCTCGTCCCTGTGCTTTGGGGAGCCGGAGGGACAGCCGAGGCACACGGCCCTGAGACCCCTTTGTAAAAAGCCAGCTTCCCACGGAGACAGTTTTCCTGAGGTGCAGACCCTCTCCCAAGTGGTTGTGGCAAGGTAAAGCAAATGCCCTCCACTTCTCTGGAAGAAACCACAGTGCCCAGCCATGTTCTAAGCCCTCCCATCCTCCCTGGGCTTCTGGCAGCAGGAGTGAAAAGAGAGGAGCAGAGCACTGGGACCCGTTTGACAAAAACCGGCTTCCCAGGGGAAAGTCTTTCTCCACGTGCAGACATGTCCCAGGTGCCTGTGGCAAGGGGAAGGAAATGCCATACACTGACCTGGAAGAGACCACAGGGCCCAAGCACAGTCTGAACCCTTCCCTCAACCCGGCGGTTTTCCTAGCAGGAGTTCAACCCCAACGAACACAGCCCGGAGACCCCTGGGGCAAAACCGGCTCCGACGTACAATAGGAGCTTGCTCTGGAACACCTATCCCAAGTGGGGGAAGAAAGCTCAACAAAATGCCACACACCCAGGTGTAAGAAACAACATTGCCCAGGCATGGTCTAAGCCCCTCACCTCGTCCCTGTGCTTTGGGGAGCCGGAGGGACAGCCGAGGCACACGGCCCTGAGACCCCTTTGCAAAAAGCCGGCTTCCCACGGAAACAGTTTTCCTGATGTGCAGACCCTATCCCAAGTGGTTGTGTCAAGGTAAAGCAAATGCCCTCCACTTCTCTGGAAGAAACCACAGTGCCCAGCCATGTTCTAAGCCCTCCCATCCTCCCTGGGCTTCTGGCAGCAGGAGTGAAAAGAGAGGAGCAGAGCACTGGGACCCGTTTGACAAAACCCGGCTTCCCACGGGAAAGTCTTTCTCCACGTGCAGAAATGCTCCCAGGTTCCTGGGGCAAATGGAAGGAAATGGCATACACTGACCTGGAAGAGACCACAGGGCCCAGGCACGGTCTGAACCCTTCCCTCAACCCGGCGGTTTTGCTAGCAGGAGTTCAACCCCAACGAACAGAGCCCGGAGACCCCTGAGGCAAAAACGGCTTCCGACGAACAATAGGCGCTTGCTGTGGAAAACCAATCCCAAGTGGGGGTAGCCAGCTCAACAAAATGCCACACACCCAGGTGTAAGAAACAACATTGCCCAGGGATGGTCTAAGCCCCTCACCTCGTCCCTGTGCTTTCGGGACCTGGAGGGACACCCTAGGCACACGGCCCTGAGACCGCTTTGCAAAAAGCCGGCTTCCCGCGGAAACAGTTTTCCTGAGGTGCAGACCCTATCCCAAGTGGTTGTGGCAAGGTAAAGCAAATGCCCTCCACTTCTCTGGAAGAAACCACAGTGCCCAGCCATGTTCTAAGCCCTCCCATCCTCCCTGGGCTTCTGGCAGCAGGAGTGAAAAGAGAGGAGCAGAGCACTGGGCCCCGTTTGACAAAACCCGGCTTCCCACGGGAAAGTCTTTCTCCACGTGCAGACATGCTCCCAGGTGCCTGTGGCAAGGGGAAGGAAATGCCATACACTGACCTGGAAGAGACCACAGGGCCCAGGCACAGTCTGAACCCTTCCCTCAACCCGGCGGTTTTGCTAGCAGGAGTTCAACCCCAACGAACACAGCCCGGATTCCCCTGAGGCAAAAACGGCTTCGGATGAACAATAGGTGCTTGCTGTGGAACACCTATCCCAAGTGGGGGTAGGCAGCTCAACAAAATGCCACACACCCAGGTGTAAGAAACAACATTGCCCAGGCATGGTCTAAGCCCCTCACCTCGTCCCTGTGCTTTGGGGAGCCGGAGGGACAGCCGAGGCACACGGCCCTGAGACCCCTTTGTAAAAAGCCAGCTTCCCACGGAGACAGTTTTCCTGAGGTGCAGACCCTCTCCCAAGTGGTTGTGGCAAGGTAAAGCAAATGCCCTCCACTTCTCTGGAAGAAACCACAGTGCCCAGCCATGTTCTAAGCCCTCCCATCCTCCCTGGGCTTCTGGCAGCAGGAGTGAAAAGAGAGGAGCAGAGCACTGGGACCCGTTTGACAAAAACCGGCTTCCCAGGGGAAAGTCTTTCTCCACGTGCAGACATGTCCCAGGTGCCTGTGGCAAGGGGAAGGAAATGCCATACACTGACCTGGAAGAGACCACAGGGCCCAAGCACAGTCTGAACCCTTCCCTCAACCCGGCGGTTTTCCTAGCAGGAGTTCAACCCCAACGAACACAGCCCGGAGACCCCTGGGGCAAAACCGGCTCCGACGTACAATAGGAGCTTGCTCTGGAACACCTATCCCAAGTGGGGGAAGAAAGCTCAAAAAATGCCACACACCCAGGTGTAAGAAAACATTGCACAGGCTTGGTCTAAGCCCCTCACCTCGTCCCTGTGCTTTGGGGAGCCGGAGGGACAGCCGAGGCACACGGCCCTGAGACCCCTTTGCAAAAAGCCGGCTTCCCACGGAAACAGTTTTCCTGATGTGCAGACCCTATCCCAAGTGGTTGTGTCAAGGTAAAGCAAATGCCCTCCACTTCTCTGGAAGAAACCACAGTGCCCAGCCATGTTCTAAGCCCTCCCATCCTCCCTGGGCTTCTGGCAGCAGGAGTGAAAAGAGAGGAGCAGAGCACTGGGACCCGTTTGACAAAACCCGGCTTCCCACGGGAAAGTCTTTCTCCACGTGCAGACATGCTCCCAGGTGCCTGTGGCAAGGGGAAGGAAATGCCATACACTGACCTGGAAGAGACCACAGGGCCCAGGCACAGTCTGAACCCTTCCCTCAACCCGGCGGTTTTGCTAGCAGGAGTTCAACCCCAACGAACACAGCCCGGGGACGCCTGGGGCAAAAACGGCTTCCGACGATCAATAGGTGCTTGCTGTGGAACACCTATCCCAAGTGGGTGAAGCCAGCTCAACAAAATGCCACACACCCAGGTGTAAGAAACAACATTGCCCAGGCATGGTCTAAGCCCCTCACATCGTCCCTGTGCTTTGGGGAGCCGGAGGGACAGCCGGGGCCCACGACCCTGAGACCCCTTTGCAAAAAGCCGATTTCCCACGGAAAGAGTTTTCCTGAGGTGCAGAGCCTATCCCAAGTGGTTGTGGCAAGGTAAAGCAAATGCCCTCCACTTCTCTGGAAGAAACCACATTGCCCAGCCATGTTCTAAGCCCTCCCATCCTCCCTGGGCTTCTGGCAGCAGGAGCGAAAAGAGAGGAGCACAGCACTGGGACCCATTTGACAAAAACCGGCTTCCCACGGGAAAGTCTTTCTCCACGTGCACACATGCTCCCAGGTGCCTCTGGCAAGTGGAAGGAAATGCCATACACTGACCTGGAAGAGACCACAGGGCCCAGGCACAATGTGAACCCTTCCCTCAACCCGGCTGTTTTGCTAGAAGGAGTTCAACACCAACGAACACAGCCCGGAGACCCCTGAGGCAAAAACGGCTTCCGAAGAACAATAGGCGCTTGCTGTGGAAACCTATCCCAAGTGGAGGTAGCCAGGTCAACAAAATGCCACACACCCAGGTGTAAGAAACAACATTGCCCAGCCATGGTCTAAGCCCCTCACCTCGTCCCTGTGCTTTGGGGAGCCGGAGGGACACCCGAGGCCCACGGCCCTGAGACCCCTTTGCAAAAAGCCGGCTTCCCACGGAGACAGTTTTCCTGAAGGGCAGACCCTCTCCCAAGTGGTTGTGGCAAGGTAAAGCAAATGCCCTCCACTTCTCTGGAAGAAACCACAGTGCCCAGCCATGTTCTAAGCCCTCCCATCCTCCCTGGGCTTCTGGCAGCAGGAGTGAAAAGAGAGGAGCAGAGCACTGGGACCCGTTTGACAAAACCCGGCTTCCCACGGGAAAGTCTTTCTCCACGTGCAGACATGCTCCCAGGTGCCTCTGGCAAGTGGAAGGAAATGCCATACACTGACCTGGAAGAGCCCACAGGGCCCAGGCACAGTCAGAACCCTTCCCTCAACCCGGCTGTTTTGCTAGAAGGAGTTCAACCCCAACGAACACAGCCCGGAGACCCCTGAGGCAAAAACGGCTTTCGACGAATAAGATTTGCTTGCTGTGGAACACCTATCCCAAGTGGGGGTAGCCAGCTCAACAAAATCCCACACACCCAGGTGTAAGAAACAACATTGCCCAGGCATGGTCTAAGCCCCACACCTCGTCCCTGTGCTTTGGGGAGCCGGAGGGACACCCGAGGCACACGGCCCTGAGACCCCTTTGCAAAAAGCCAGCTAACCACGGAGACAGTTTTCCTGAGGTGCAGACCCTCTCCCAAGTGGTTGTGGCAAGGTAAAGCAAATGCCCTCCACTTCTCTGGAAGAAACCACAGTGCCCAGCCATGTTCTAAGCCCTCCCATCCTCCCTGGGCTTCTGGCAGCAGGAGTGAAAAGAGAGGAGCAGAGCACTGGGACCCGTTTGACAAAAACCGGCTTCCCAGGGGATAGTCTTTCTCCACGTGCAGACATGCTCCCAGGTACCTGTGGCAAGGGGAAGGAAATGCCATACACTGACCTGGAAGAGACCACAGGGCCCAAACACAGTCTGAACCCTTCCCTCAACCCGGCGGTTTTCCTAGCAGGAGTTCAACCCCAACGAACACAGCCCGGAGACCCCTGGGGCAAAACCGGCTCCGACGTACAATAGGAGCTCGCTGTGGAACACCTATCCCAAGTGGGGGAAGAAAGCTCAACAAAATGCCACACACCCAGGTGTAAGAAAACATTGCACAGGCTTGGTCTAAGCCCCTCACCTCGTCCCTGTGCTTTGGGGAGCCGGAGGGACAGCCGAGGCACAAGGCCCTTAGACCCCTTTGCAAAAAGCCGGCTTCCCACGGAAACAGTTTTCCTGATGTGCAGACCCTATCCCAAGTGGTTGTGTCAAGGTAAAGCAAATGCCCTCCACTTCTCTGGAAGAAACCACAGTGCCCAGCCATGTTCTAAGCCCTCCCATCCTCCCTGGGCTTCTGGCAGCAGGAGTGAAAAGAGAGGAGCAGAGCACTGGGACCCGTTTGACAAAACCCGGCTTCCCACGGGAAAGTCTTTCTCCACATGCAGACATGCTCCCAGGTGCCTGTGGCAAGGGGAAGGAAATGCCATACACTGACCTGGAAGAGACCACAGGGCCCAGGCACAGTCTGAACCCTTCCCTCAACCCGGCGGTTTTGCTAGCAGGAGTTCAACCCCAACGAACACAGCCCGGGGACGCCTGGGGCAAAAACGGCTTCCGACGATCAATAGGTGCTTGCTGTGGAACACCTATCCCAAGTGGGTGAAGCCAGCTCAACAAAATGCCACACAACCAGGTGTAAGAAACAACATTGCCCAGGCATGGTCTAAGCCCCTCACATCGTCCCTGTGCTTTGGGGAGCCGGAGGGACAGCCGAGGCCCACGACCCTGAGAGCCCTTTGCAAAAAGCCGATTTCCCACGGAAAGAGTTTTCCTGAGGTGCAGAGCCTATCCCAAGTGGTTGTGGCAAGTTAAAGCAAACGCCATCCACTTCTCTGGAAGAAACCACATTGCCCAGCCATGTTCTAAGCCCTCCCATCCTCCCTGGGCTTCTGGCAGCAGGAGCGAAAAGAGAGGAGCACAGCACTGGGACCCATTTGACAAAAACCGGCTTCCCACGGGAAAGTCTTTCTCCACGTGCAGACATGCTCCCAGGTGCCTCTGGCAAGTGGAAGGAAATGCCATACACTGACCTGGAAGAGACCACAGGGCCCAGACACAATGTGAACCCTTCCCTCAACCCGGCTGTTTTGCTAGCAGGAGTTCAACACCAACGAACACGGCCCGGAGACCCCTGGGGCAAAAACGGCTTCCGACGAATAAGATTTGCTTGCTCTGGAAAACCTATCCCAAGTGGGGGTAGCCAGCACAACAAAATGCCACACACCCAGGTGTAAGAAAGAACATTGCCCAGCCATGGTCTAAGCCCCTCACCTCGTCCCTGTGCTTTGGGGAGCAGGAGGGACAGCCGAGGCCCACGGCCCTGAGACCCCTTTGCAAAAAGCCGGCTTCCCACGGAGACAGTTTTCCTGAGGGGCAGACCCTCTCCCAAGTGGTTGTGGCAAGGTAAAGCAAATGCCCTCCACTTCTCTGGAAGAAACCACAGTGCCCAGCCATGTTCTAAGCCCTCCCATCCTCCCTGGGCTTCTGGCAGCAGGAGTGAAAAGAGAGGAGCAGAGCACTGGGACCCGTTTGACAAAACCCGGCTTCCCATGGGAAAGTCTTTCTCCACGTGCAGACATGCTCCCAGGTGCCTGGGGCAAGGGGAAGGAAATGTCATACACTGACCTGGAAGAGACCACAGGGCCCAGGCACTGTCTGAACCCTTCCCTCAACCCGGCGGTTTTGCTAGCAGGAGTTCAACCCCAACGAACACAGCCCGGAGACCCCTGGGGCAAAAACGGCTTCCGACGAACAATAGGTGCTTGCTGTGTAACACCTATCCCAAGTGGGGGTAGCCAGCTCAACAAAATGCGACACACCCAGGTGTAAGAAACAACATTGCCCAGGCATGGTCTAAGCCCCTCACCTCGTCCCTTTGCTTTGGGGAGCCGGAGGGACACCCGAGGCACACGGCCCTGAGACCCCTTTGCAAAAAGCCGGCTTCCCACGGAGACAGTTTTCCTGAGGTGCAGACCCTATCCCAAGTGGTTGTGGCAGGGTAAAGCAAATGCCCTCCACTTCTCTGGAAGAAACCACAGTGCCCAGCCATGTTCTAAGCCCTCCCATCCTCCCTGGGCTTCTGGCAGCAGGAGTGAAAAGAGAGGAGCAGAGCACTGGGACCCGTTTGACAAAACCCTGCTTCCCACGGGAAAGTCTTTCTCCACGTGCAGACATGCTCCCAGGTGCCTGTGGCAAGGGAAAGGAAATGCCATACACTGACCTGGAAGAGACCACAGGGCCCAGGCACAGTCTGAACCCTTCCCTCAACCCGGCGGTTTTGCTAGCAGGAGTTCAACCCCAACGAACACAGCCCGGAGACCCCTGAGGCAAAAACGGCTTCGGACGAACAATAGGTGCTTGCTGTGGAACACCTATCCCAAGTGGGGGTAGCCAGCTCAACAAAATGCCACACACCCAGGTGTAAGAAACAACATTGCCCAGGCATGGTCTAAGCCCCACAACTCGTCCCTGTGCTTTGGGGAGCCGGAGGGACACCCGAGGCACACGGCCCTGAGACCCCTTTGCAAAAAGCCAGCTAACCACGGAGACAGTTTTCCTGAGGTGCAGACCCTCTCCCAAGTGGTTGTGGCAAGGTAAAGCAAATGCCCTCCACTTCTCTGGAAGAAACCACAGTGCCCAGCTATGTTCTAAGCCCTCCCATCTTCCCTGGGCTTCTGGCAGCAGGAGTGAAAAGAGAGGAGCAGAGCACTGGGACTCTTTTGACAAAAACCGGCTTCCCACGGGAAAGTCTCCACGTGCAGACATGCTCCCAGGTGCCTGGGGCAAGGGGAAGGAAATGCCATACGCTGACCTGGAAGAGACCACAGGGCCCAGGCACAGTCTGAACCCTTCCCTCAACCCGGCGGTTTTGCTAGCAGGAGTTCAACCCCAACGAACACAGCCCGGAGACCCCTGGGGCAAAAACGGCTTCCGACGAACAATAGGTGCTTGCTGTGGAACACCTATCCCAAGTGGGGGTAGCCAGCTCAACAAAATGCCACACACCCAGGTGTAAGAAACAACATTGCCCAGGCATGGTCTAAGCCCCTCACCTCGTCCCTGTGCTTTCGGGAGCCGGAGGGACACCCGAGGCACACGGCCCTGAGACCCCTTTGCAAAAGGCCGGCTTCCCACGGAGACAGTTTTCCTGAGGTGCAGACCCTATCCCAAGTGGTTGTGGCAAGGTAAAGCAAATGCCCTCCACTTCTCTGGAAGAAACCACAGTGCCCAGCCATGTTCTAAGCCCTCCCATCCTCCCTGGGCTTCTGGCAGCAGGAGTGAAAAGAGAGGAGCAGAGCACTGGGACCCGTTTGACAAAACCCGGCTTCCCACGGGAAAGTCTTTCGCCGCGTGCAGACATGCTCCCAGGTGCCTGGGGCAAGGGGAAGGAAATGCCATACACTGACCTGGAAGAGACCACAGGGCCCAGGCACAGTCTGAACCCTTCCCTCAACCCGGCGGTTTTGCTAGCAGGAGTTCAACCCCAACGAACACAGCCCGGAGACCCCTGAGGCAAAAACGGCTTCCGTCGAACAATAGGTGCTTGCTGTGGAACACCTATCCCAAGTGGGGGTAGCCAGCTCAACAAAATGCCACACACCCAGGTGTAAGAAACAACATTGCCCAGGCATGGTCTAAGCCCCTCACCTCGTCCCTGTGCTTTGGGGAGACGGAGGGACACCCGAGGCCCACGGCCCTGAGACCCCTTTGCAAAAAGCCGGCTTCCCACGGAGTCAGTTTTCCTGAGGTGCACACGCAATCCCAAGTGGTTGTGGCAAGGTAAAGCAAATGCCCTCCACTTCTCTGGAAGAAACCACAGTGCCCAGCCATGTTCTAAGCCCTCCCATCCTCCCTGGGCTTCTGGCAGCAGGAGTGAAAAGAGAGGAGCAGAGCACTGGGACCCGTTTGACAAAACCCTGCTTCCCACGGGAAAGTCTTTCTCCACGTGCAGACATGCTCCCAGGTGCTTGTGGCAAGGGAAAGGAAATGCCATACACTGACCTGGAAGAGACCACAGGGCCCAGGCACAGTCTGAACCCTTCCCTCAACCCGGCGGTTTTGCTAGCAGGAGTTCAACCCCAACGAACACAGCCCGGAGACCCCTGAGGCAAAACCGGCTCCGACGTACAATAGGAGCTTGCTGTGGAACACCTATCCCAAGTGGGGGAAGAAAGCTCAACAAAATGCCACACACCCAGGTGTAAGAAAACATTGTACAGGCTTGGTCTAAGCCCCTCACCTCGTCCCTGTGCTTTGGGGAGCCGGAGGGACACCCGAGGCACACGGCCCTGAGACCCCTTTGCAAAAAGCCGGCTTCCCACGGAAACAGTTTTCCTGAGGTGCAGACCCTCTCCCAAGTGGTTGTGTCAAGGTAAAGCAAATGCCCTCCACTTCTCTGGAAGAAACCACAGTGCCCAGCCATGTTCTAAGCCCTCCCATCCTCCCTGGGCTTCTGGCAGCAGGAGTGAAAAGAGAGGAGCAGAGCACTGGGACCCGTTTGACAAAACCCGTCTTCCCACGGGAAAGTCTTTCTCCACGTACAGACATGCTCCCAGGTGCCTGTGGCAAGGGGAAGGAAATGCCATACACTGACCTGGAAGAGACCACAGGGCCCAGGCACAGTCTGAACCCTTCCCTCAACCCGGCGGTTTTGCTAGCAGGAGTTCAACCCCAACGAACACAGCCCGGGGACGCCTGGGGCAAAAACGGCTTCCGACGATCAATAGGTGCTTGCTGTGGAACACCTATCCCAAGTGGGTGAAGCCAGCTCAACAAAATGCCACACACCCAGGTGTAAGAAACAACATTGCCCAGGCATGGTCTAAGCCCCTCACATCGTCCCTGTGCTTTGGGGAGCCGGAGGGACAGCCGAGGCCCACGACCCTGAGAGCCCCTTGCAAAAAGCCGATTTCCCACGGAAAGAGTTTTCCTGAGGTGCAGAGCCTATCCCAAGTGGTTGTGGCAAGTTAAAGCAAATGCCATCCACTTCTCTGGAAGAAACCACATTGCCCAGCCATGTTCTAAGCCCTCCCATCCTCCCTTGGCTTCTGGCAGCAGGAGCGAAAAGAGAGGAGAACAGCACTGGGACCCATTTGACAAAAACCGGCTTCCCACGGGAAAGTCTCCACGTGCAGACATGCTCCCAGGTGCCTGGGGCAAGGGGAAGGAAATGCCATACGCTGACCTGGAAGAGACCACAGGGCCCAGGCACAGTCTGAACCCTTCCCTCAACCCGGCGGTTTTGCTAGCAGGAGTTCAACCCCAACGAACACAGCCCGGAGACCCCTGGGGCAAAAAAGGCTTCCGACGAACAATAGGTGCTTGCTGTGGAACACCTATCCCAAGTGGGGGTAGCCAGCTCAACAAAATGCCACACACCCAGGTGTAAGAAACAACATTGCCCAGGCATGGTCTAAGCCCCTCACCTCGTCCCTGTGCTTTCGGGAGCCGGAGGGACACCCGAGGCACACGGCCCTGAGACCCCTTTGCAAAAGGCCGGCTTCCCACGGAGACAGTTTTCCTGAGGTGCAGACCCTATCCCAAGTGGTTGTGGCAAGGTAAAGCAAATGCCCTCCACTTCTCTGGAAGAAACCACAGTGCCCAGCCATGTTCTAAGCCCTCCCATCCTCCCTGGGCTTCTGGCAGCAGGAGTGAAAAGAGAGGAGCAGAGCACTGGGACCCGTTTGACAAAAACCGGCTTCCCACGGGAAAGTCTTTCGCCGCGTGCAGACATGCTCCCAGGTGCCTGGGGCAAGGGGAAGGAAATGCCATACACTGACCTGGAAGAGACCACAGGGCCCAGGCACAGTCTGAACCCTTCTCTCAACCCGGCGGTTTTGCTAGCAGGAGTTCAACCCCAACGAACACAGCCCGGAGACCCCTGGGGCAAAAACGGCTTCCGACGAACAATAGGTGCTTGCTGTGGAACACCTATCCCAAGTGGGGGTAGCCAGCTCAACAAAATGCCACACACCCAGGTGTAAGAAACAACATTGCACAGGCATGTCCTAAGCCCCTCACCTCGTCCCTGTGCTTTCGGGAGCCGGAGGGACACCCGAGGCCCACGGCCCTGAGACCCCTTTGCAAAAAGCCGGCTTCCCACGGAAACAGTTTTCCTGAGGTGCAGACCCTATCCCAAGTGGTTGTGGCAAGGTAAAGCAAATGCCCTCCACTTCTCTGGAAGAAACCACAGTGCCCAGCCATGTTCTAAGCCCTCTCATCCTCCCTGGGCTTCTGGCAGCAGGAGTGAAAGAGAGGAGCAGAGCACTGGGACCCGTTTGACAAAACCCGGCTTCCAACGGGAAAGTCTTTCTCCACGTGCAGACATGCTCCCAGGTGCCTGGGGCAAGGGGAAGGAAATGCCATACACTGACCTGGAAGAGCCCACAGGGCCCAGGCACAGTCTGAACCCTTCCCTCAACCCGGCGGGTTTGCTAGCAGGAGTTCAACCCCAACGAACACAGCCCGGATTCCCCTGAGGCAAAAAGGGCTTCGGACGAACAATAGGTGCTTGCTGTGGAACACCTATCCCAAGTGGGGGTAGGCAGCTCAACAAAATGCCACACACCCAGGTGTAAGAAACAACATTGCCCAGGCATGGTCTAAGCCCCTCACCTCGTCCCTGTGCTTTGGGGAGCCGGAGGGACAGCCGAGGCACACGGCCCTGAGACCCCTTTGTAAAAAGCCAGCTTCCCACGGAGACAGTTTTCCTGAGGTGCAGACCCTCTCCCAAGTGGTTGTGGCAAGGTAAAGCAAATGCCCTCCACTTCTCTGGAAGAAACCACAGTGCCCAGCCATGTTCTAAGCCCTCCCATCCTCCCTGGGCTTCTGGCAGCAGGAGTGAAAAGAGAGGAGCAGAGCACTGGGACCCGTTTGACAAAAACCGGCTTCCCAGGGGAAAGTCTTTCTCCACGTGCAGACATGTCCCAGGTGCCTGTGGCAAGGGGAAGGAAATGCCATACACTGACCTGGAAGAGACCACAGGGCCCAAGCACAGTCTGAACCCTTCCCTCAACCCGGCGGTTTTCCTAGCAGGAGTTCAACCCCAACGAACACAGCCCGGAGACCCCTGGGGCAAAACCGGCTCCGACGTACAATAGGAGCTTGCTCTGGAACACCTATCCCAAGTGGGGGAAGAAAGCTCAACAAAATGCCACACACCCAGGTGTAAGAAAACATTGCACAGGCT
Organism: Ursus arctos; assembly: GCF_023065955.2. Taxonomy (NCBI): domain Eukaryota; kingdom Metazoa; phylum Chordata; class Mammalia; order Carnivora; family Ursidae; genus Ursus; species Ursus arctos. The sequence goes on along the minus strand of NW_026623078.1, from coordinate 2,923,539 downwards.
TGGTCTAAGCCCCTCACCTCGTCCCTGTGCTTTGGGGAGCCGGAGGGACAGCCGAGGCACACGGCCCTGAGACCCCTTTGCAAAAAGCCGGCTTCCCACGGAAACAGTTTTCCTGATGTGCAGACCCTATCCCAAGTGGTTGTGTCAAGGTAAAGCAAATGCCCTCCACTTCTCTGGAAGAAACCACAGTGCCCAGCCATGTTCTAAGCCCTCCCATCCTCCCTGGGCTTCTGGCAGCAGGAGTGAAAAGAGAGGAGCAGAGCACTGGGACCCGTTTGACAAAACCCGGCTTCCCACGGGAAAGTCTTTCTCCACGTGCAGAAATGCTCCCAGGTTCCTGGGGCAAATGGAAGGAAATGGCATACATTGACCTGGAAGAGACCACAGGGCCCAGGCACGGTCTGAACCCTTCCCTCAACCCGGCGGTTTTGCTAGCAGGAGTTCAACCCCAACGAACAGAGCCCGGAGACCCCTGAGGCAAAAACGGCTTCCGACGAACAATAGGCGCTTGCTGTGGAAAACCAATCCCAAGTGGGGGTAGCCAGCTCAACAAAATGCCACACACCCAGGTGTAAGAAACAACATTGCCCAGGGATGGTCTAAGCCCCTCACCTCGTCCCTGTGCTTTTGGGACCTGGAGGGACACCCGAGGCACACGGCCCTGAGACCGCTTTGCAAAAAGCCGGCTTCCCACGGAAACAGTTTTCCTGAGGTGCAGACCCTATCCCAAGTGGTTGTGGCAAGGTAAAGCAAATGCCCTCCACTTCTCTGGAAGAAACCACAGTGCCCAGCCATGTTCTAAGCCCTCCCATCCTCCCTGGGCTTCTGGCAGCAGGAGTGAAAAGAGAGGAGCAGAGCACTGGGCCCCGTTTGACAAAACCCGGCTTCCCACGGGAAAGTCTTTCTCCACGTGCAGACATGCTCCCAGGTGCCTGTGGCAAGGGGAAGGAAATGCCATACACTGACCTGGAAGAGACCACAGGGCCCAGGCACAGTCTGAACCCTTCCCTCAACCCGGCGGTTTTGCTAGCAGGAGTTCAACCCCAACGAACACAGCCCGGGGACGCCTGGGGCAAAAACGGCTTCCGACGATCAATAGGTGCTTGCTGTGGAACACCTATCCCAAGTGGGTGAAGCCAGCTCAACAAAATGCCACACACCCAGGTGTAAGAAACAACATTGCCCAGGCATGGTCTAAGCCCCTCACATCGTCCCTGTGCTTTGGGGAGCCGGAGGGACAGCCGGGGCCCACGACCCTGAGACCCCTTTGCAAAAAGCCGATTTCCCACGGAAAGAGTTTTCCTGAGGTGCAGAGCCTATCCCAAGTGGTTGTGGCAAGGTAAAGCAAATGCCCTCCACTTCTCTGGAAGAAACCACATTGCCCAGCCATGTTCTAAGCCCTCCCATCCTCCCTGGGCTTCTGGCAGCAGGAGCGAAAAGAGAGGAGCACAGCACTGGGACCCATTTGACAAAAACCGGCTTCCCACGGGAAAGTCTTTCTCCACGTGCACACATGCTCCCAGGTGCCTCTGGCAAGTGGAAGGAAATGCCATACACTGACCTGGAAGAGACCACAGGGCCCAGGCACAATGTGAACCCTTCCCTCAACCCGGCTGTTTTGCTAGAAGGAGTTCAACACCAACGAACACAGCCCGGAGACCCCTGAGGCAAAAACGGCTTCCGAAGAACAATAGGCGCTTGCTGTGGAAACCTATCCCAAGTGGAGGTAGCCAGGTCAACAAAATGCCACACACCCAGGTGTAAGAAACAACATTGCCCAGCCATGGTCTAAGCCCCTCACCTCGTCCCTGTGCTTTGGGGAGCCGGAGGGACAGCCGAGGCACACGGCCCTGAGACCCCTTTGTAAAAAGCCAGCTTCCCACGGAGACAGTTTTCCTGAGGTGCAGACCCTCTCCCAAGTGGTTGTGGCAAGGTAAAGCAAATGCCCTCCACTTCTCTGGAAGAAACCACAGTGCCCAGCCATGTTCTAAGCCCTCCCATCCTCCCTGGGCTTCTGGCAGCAGGAGTGAAAAGAGAGGAGCAGAGCACTGGGACCCGTTTGACAAAAACCGGCTTCCCAGGGGAAAGTCTTTCTCCACGTGCAGACATGTCCCAGGTGCCTGTGGCAAGGGGAAGGAAATGCCATACACTGACCTGGAAGAGACCACAGGGCCCAAGCACAGTCTGAACCCTTCCCTCAACCCGGCGGTTTTCCTAGCAGGAGTTCAACCCCAACGAACACAGCCCGGAGACCCCTGGGGCAAAACCGGCTCCGACGTACAATAGGAGCTTGCTCTGGAACACCTATCCCAAGTGGGGGAAGAAAGCTCAAAAAATGCCACACACCCAGGTGTAAGAAAACATTGCACAGGCTTGGTCTAAGCCCCTCACCTCGTCCCTGTGCTTTGGGGAGCCGGAGGGACAGCCGAGGCACACGGCCCTGAGACCCCTTTGCAAAAAGCCGGCTTCCCACGGAAACAGTTTTCCTGATGTGCAGACCCTATCCCAAGTGGTTGTGTCAAGGTAAAGCAAATGCCCTCCACTTCTCTGGAAGAAACCACAGTGCCCAGCCATGTTCTAAGCCCTCCCATCCTCCCTGGGCTTCTGGCAGCAGGAGTGAAAAGAGAGGAGCAGAGCACTGGGACCCGTTTGACAAAACCCGGCTTCCCACGGGAAAGTCTTTCTCCACGTGCAGACATGCTCCCAGGTGCCTGTGGCAAGGGGAAGGAAATGCCATACACTGACCTGGAAGAGACCACAGGGCCCAGGCACAGTCTGAACCCTTCCCTCAACCCGGCGGTTTTGCTAGCAGGAGTTCAACCCCAACGAACACAGCCCGGGGACGCCTGGGGCAAAAACGGCTTCCGACGATCAATAGGTGCTTGCTGTGGAACACCTATCCCAAGTGGGTGAAGCCAGCTCAACAAAATGCCACACACCCAGGTGTAAGAAACAACATTGCCCAGGCATGGTCTAAGCCCCTCACATCGTCCCTGTGCTTTGGGGAGCCGGAGGGACAGCCGGGGCCCACGACCCTGAGACCCCTTTGCAAAAAGCCGATTTCCCACGGAAAGAGTTTTCCTGAGGTGCAGAGCCTATCCCAAGTGGTTGTGGCAAGGTAAAGCAAATGCCCTCCACTTCTCTGGAAGAAACCACATTGCCCAGCCATGTTCTAAGCCCTCCCATCCTCCCTGGGCTTCTGGCAGCAGGAGCGAAAAGAGAGGAGCACAGCACTGGGACCCATTTGACAAAAACCGGCTTCCCACGGGAAAGTCTTTCTCCACGTGCACACATGCTCCCAGGTGCCTCTGGCAAGTGGAAGGAAATGCCATACACTGACCTGGAAGAGACCACAGGGCCCAGGCACAATGTGAACCCTTCCCTCAACCCGGCTGTTTTGCTAGAAGGAGTTCAACACCAACGAACACAGCCCGGAGACCCCTGAGGCAAAAACGGCTTCCGAAGAACAATAGGCGCTTGCTGTGGAAACCTATCCCAAGTGGAGGTAGCCAGGTCAACAAAATGCCACACACCCAGGTGTAAGAAACAACATTGCCCAGCCATGGTCTAAGCCCCTCACCTCGTCCCTGTGCTTTGGGGAGCCGGAGGGACACCCGAGGCCCACGGCCCTGAGACCCCTTTGCAAAAAGCCGGCTTCCCACGGAGACAGTTTTCCTGAAGGGCAGACCCTCTCCCAAGTGGTTGTGGCAAGGTAAAGCAAATGCCCTCCACTTCTCTGGAAGAAACCACAGTGCCCAGCCATGTTCTAAGCCCTCCCATCCTCCCTGGGCTTCTGGCAGCAGGAGTGAAAAGAGAGGAGCAGAGCACTGGGACCCGTTTGACAAAACCCGGCTTCCCACGGGAAAGTCTTTCTCCACGTGCAGACATGCTCCCAGGTGCCTGTGGCAAGGGGAAGGAAATGCCATACACTGACCTGGAAGAGACCACAGGGCCCAGGCACAGTCTGAACCCTTCCCTCAACCCGGCGGTTTTGCTAGCAGGAGTTCAACCCCAACGAACACAGCCCGGAGACCCATGAGGCAAAAACGGCTTCCGACGAACAATAGGCCCTTGCTGTGGAAAACCTATCCCAAGTGGGGGTAGCCAGGTCAACAAAATGCCACACACCCTGGTGTAAGAAACAACATTGACCAGCCATGGTCTAAGCTCCACACCTCGTCCCTGTGCTTTGGGGAGCCGGAGGGACAACCGAGGCCCACGGCCCTGAGACCCCTTTGCAAAAAGCCGGCTTCCCACGGAGACAGTTTTCCTGAGGTGCAGACCCTATCCCAAGTGGTTGTGGCAAGGTAAAGCAAATGCCCTCCACTTCTCTGGAAGAAACCACAGTGCCCAGCCATGTTCTAAGCCCTCCCATCCTCCCTGGGCTTCTGGCAGCAGGAGTGAAAAGAGAGGAGCAGAGCACTGGGACCCGTTTGACAAAAACCGGCTTCCCACGGGAAAGTCTTTCTCCACGTGTAGACATGCTCCCAGGTGCCTGTGACAAGGGGAAGGAAATGCCATACACTGACCTGGAAGAGCCCACAGGGCCCAGGCACAGTCTGAACCCTTCCCTCAACCCGGCGGTTTTGCTAGCAGGAGTTCAACCCCAACGAACACAGCCCGGAGACCCCTGGGGCAAAAACGGCTTCCGACGAACAATAGGCGCTTGCTGTGGAAAACCAATCCCAAGTGGGGGTAGCCAGCTCAAGAAAATGCCACACACCCAGGTGTAAGAAACAACATTGCCCAGGCATGGTCTAAGCCCCTCACCTCGTCCCTGTGCTTTGGGGAGCCGGAGGGACAGCCGAGTCACACGGCCTTGAGACCCCTTTGCAAAAAGCCGGCTTCCCACGGAAACAGTTTTCATGAGGTGCAGACCCTATCCGAAGTGGTTGTGGCAAGGTAAAGCAAATGCCCTCCACTTCTCTGGAAGAAACCACAATGCCCAGCCATGTTCTAAGCCCTCCCATCCTCCCTGGCCTTCTGGTAGCAGGAGTGAAAAGAGAGGAGCAGAGCACTGGGACCCGTTTGACAAAACCCGGCTTCCCACGGGAAAGTCTTTCTCCACGTGCAGAAATGCTCCCAGGTTCCTGGGGCAAATGGAAGGAAATGGCATACACTGACCTGGAAGAGACCACAGGGCCCAGGCACGGTCTGAACCCTTCCCTCAACCCGGCGGTTTTGCTAGCAGGAGTTCAACCCCAACGAACACAGCCCGGAGACCCCTGAGGCAAAAACGGCTTCCGACGAACAATAGGCGCTTGCTGTGGAACACCTATCCCAAGTGGGGGTAGGCAGCTCAACAAAATGCCACACACCCAGGTGTAAGAAACAACATTGCTCAGGCATGGTCTAAGCCCCTCACCTCGTCCCTGTGCTTTGGGGAGCCGGAGGGACAGCCGAGGCACACGGCCCTGAGACCCCTTTGTAAAAAGCCAGCTTCCCACGGAGACAGTTTTCCTGAGGTGCAGACCCTCTCCCAAGTGGTTGTGGCAAGGTAAAGCAAATGCCCTCCACTTCTCTGGAAGAAACCACAGTGCCCAGCCATGTTCTAAGCCCTCCCATCCTCCCTGGGCTTCTGGCAGCAGGAGTGAAAAGAGAGGAGCAGAGCACTGGGACCCGTTTGACAAAAACCGGCTTCCCAGGGGAAAGTCTTTCTCCACGTGCAGACATGTCCCAGGTGCCTGTGGCAAGGGGAAGGAAATGCCATACACTGACCTGGAAGAGACCACAGGGCCCAAGCACAGTCTGAACCCTTCCCTCAACCCGGCGGTTTTGCTAGCAGGAGTTCAACCCCAACGAACACAGCCCGGAGACCCCTGGGGCAAAACCGGCTCCGACGTACAATAGGAGCTTGCTCTGGAACACCTATCCCAAGTGGGGGAAGAAAGCTCAAAAAATGCCACACACCCAGGTGTAAGAAAACATTGCACAGGCTTGGTCTAAGCCCCTCACCTCGTCCCTGTGCTTTGGGGAGCCGGAGGGACAGCCGAGGCACACGGCCCTGAGACCCCTTTGCAAAAAGCCGGCTTCCCACGGAAACAGTTTTCCTGATGTGCAGACCCTATCCCAAGTGGTTGTGTCAAGGTAAAGCAAATGCCCTCCACTTCTCTGGAAGAAACCACAGTGCCCAGCCATGTTCTAAGCCCTCCCATCCTCCCTGGGCTTCTGGCAGCAGGAGTGAAAAGAGAGGAGCAGAGCACTGGGACCCGTTTGACAAAACCCGGCTTCCCACGGGAAAGTCTTTCTCCACGTGCAGACATGCTCCCAGGTGCCTGTGGCAAGGGGAAGGAAATGCCATACACTGACCTGGAAGAGACCACAGGGCCCAGGCACAGTCTGAACCCTTCCCTCAACCCGGCGGTTTTGCTAGCAGGAGTTCAACCCCAACGAACACAGCCCGGGGACGCCTGGGGCAAAAACGGCTTCCGACGATCAATAGGTGCTTGCTGTGGAACACCTATCCCAAGTGGGTGAAGCCAGCTCAACAAAATGCCACACACCCAGGTGTAAGAAACAACATTGCCCAGGCATGGTCTAAGCCCCTCACATCGTCCCTGTGCTTTGGGGAGCCGGAGGGACAGCCGAGGCCCACGACCCTGAGACCCCTTTGCAAAAAGCCGATTTCCCACGGAAAGAGTTTTCCTGAGGTGCAGAGCCTATCCCAAGTGGTTGTGGCAAGGTAAAGCAAATGCCCTCCACTTCTCTGGAAGAAACCACATTGCCCAGCCATGTTCTAAGCCCTCCCATCCTCCCTGGGCTTCTGGCAGCAGGAGCGAAAAGAGAGGAGCACAGCACTGGGACCCATTTGACAAAAACCGGCTTCCCACGGGAAAGTCTTTCTCCACGTGCACACATGCTCCCAGGTGCCTCTGGCAAGTGGAAGGAAATGCCATACACTGACCTGGAAGAGACCACAGGGCCCAGGCACAATGTGAACCCTTCCCTCAACCCGGCTGTTTTGCTAGAAGGAGTTCAACACCAACGAACACAGCCCGGAGACCCCTGAGGCAAAAACGGCTTCCGAAGAACAATAGGCGCTTGCTGTGGAAACCTATCCCAAGTGGAGGTAGCCAGGTAAACAAAATGCCACACACCCAGGTGTAAGAAACAACATTGCCCAGCCATGGTCTAAGCCCCTCACCTCGTCCCTGTGCTTTGGGGAGCCGGAGGGACACCCGAGGCCCACGGCCCTGAGACCCCTTTGCAAAAAGCCGGCTTCCCACGGAGACAGTTTTCCTGAGGGGCAGACCCTCTCCCAAGTGGTTGTGGCAAGGTAAAGCAAATGCCCTCCACTTCTCTGGAAGAAACCACAGTGCCCAGCCATGTTCTAAGCCCTCCCATCCTCCCTGGGCTTCTGGCAGCAGGAGTGAAAAGAGAGGAGCAGAGCACTGGGACCCGTTTGACAAAACCCGGCTTCCCACGGGAAAGTCTTTCTCCACGTGCAGACATGCTCCCAGGTGCCTGTGGCAAGGGGAAGGAAATGCCATACACTGACCTGGAAGAGACCACAGGGCCCAGGCACAGTCTGAACCCTTCCCTCAACCCGGCGGTTTTGCTAGCAGGAGTTCAACCCCAACGAACACAGCCCGGAGACCCATGAGGCAAAAACGGCTTCCGACGAACAATAGGCCCTTGCTGTGGAAAACCTATCCCAAGTGGGGGTAGCCAGGTCAACAAAATGCCACACACCCTGGTGTAAGAAACAACATTGACCAGCCATGGTCTAAGCTCCACACCTCGTCCCTGTGCTTTGGGGAGCCGGAGGGACAACCGAGGCCCACGGCCCTGAGACCCCTTTGCAAAAAGCCGGCTTCCCACGGAGACAGTTTTCCTGAGGTGCAGACCCTATCCCAAGTGGTTGTGGCAAGGTAAAGCAAATGCCCTCCACTTCTCTGGAAGAAACCACAGTGCCCAGCCATGTTCTAAGCCCTCCCATGCTCCCTGGGCTTCTGGCAGCAGGAGTGAAAAGAGAGGAGCAGAGCACTGGGACCCGTTTGACAAAAACCGGCTTCCCACGGGAAAGTCTTTCTCCACGTGTAGACATGCTCCCAGGTGCCTGTGACAAGGGGAAGGAAATGCCATACACTGACCTGGAAGAGACCACAGGGCCCAGGCACTGTCTGAACACTTCCCTCAACCCGGCGGTTTTGCTAGCAGGAGTTCAACCCCAACGAACACAGCCCGGAGACCCCTGAGGCAAAAACGGCTTCCGACGAACAATAGGCGCTTGCTGTGGAAACCTATCCCAAGTGGAGGTAGCCAGGTCAACAAAATGCCACACACCCAGGTGTAAGAAACAACATTGCCCAGACATGGTCTAAGCCCCTCACCTCGTCCCTGTGCTTTGGGGAGCCGGAGGGACACCCGAGGCACACGGCCCTGAGACCCCTTTGCAAAAAGCCGGCTTCCCACGGAGACAGTTTTCCTGAGGGGCAGACCCTCTCCCAAGTGGTTGTGGCAAGGTAAAGCAAATGCCCTCCACTTCTCTGGAAGAAACCACAATGCCCAGCCATGTTCTAAGCCCTCCCATCCTCCCTGGCCTTCTGGTAGCAGGAGTGAAAAGAGAGGAGCAGAGCACTGGGACCCGTTTGACAAAACCCGGCTTCCCACGGGAAAGTCTTTCTCCACGTGCAGAAATGCTCCCAGGTTCCTGGGGCAAATGGAAGGAAATGGCATACACTGACCTGGAAGAGACCACAGGGCCCAGGCACGGTCTGAACCCTTCCCTCAACCCGGCGGTTTTGCTAGCAGGAGTTCAACCCCAACGAACACAGCCCGGAGACCCCTGAGGCAAAAACGGCTTCCGACGAACAATAGGCGCTTGCTGTGGAACACCTATCCCAAGTGGGGGTAGGCAGCTCAACAAAATGCCACACACCCAGGTGTAAGAAACAACATTGCCCAGGCATGGTCTAAGCCCCTCACCTCGTCCCTGTGCTTTGGGGAGCCGGAGGGACAGCCGAGGCACACGGCCCTGAGACCCCTTTGTAAAAAGCCAGCTTCCCACGGAGACAGTTTTCCTGAGGTGCAGACCCTCTCCCAAGTGGTTGTGGCAAGGTAAAGCAAATGCCCTCCACTTCTCTGGAAGAAACCACAGTGCCCAGCCATGTTCTAAGCCCTCCCATCCTCCCTGGGCTTCTGGCAGCAGGAGCGAAAAGAGAGGAGCAGAGCACTGGGACCCGTTTGACAAAAACCGGCTTCCCAGGGGAAAGTCTTTCTCCACGTGCAGACATGTCCCAGGTGCCTGTGGCAAGGGGAAGGAAATGCCATACACTGACCTGGAAGAGACCACAGGGCCCAAGCACAGTCTGAACCCTTCCCTCAACCCGGCGGTTTTCCTAGCAGGAGTTCAACCCCAACGAAAACAGCCCGGAGACCCCTGGGGCAAAACCGGCTCCGACGTACAATAGGAGCTTGCTCTGGAACACCTATCCCAAGTGGGGGAAGAAAGCTCAAAAAATGCCACACACCCAGGTGTAAGAAAACATTGCACAGGCTTGGTCTAAGCCCCTCACCTCGTCCCTGTGCTTTGGGGAGCCGGAGGGACAGCCGAGGCACACGGCCCTGAGACCCCTTTGCAAAAAGCCGGCTTCCCACGGAAACAGTTTTCCTGATGTGCAGACCCTATCCCAAGTGGTTGTGTCAAGGTAAAGCAAATGCCCTCCACTTCTCTGGAAGAAACCACAGTGCCCAGCCATGTTCTAAGCCCTCCCATCCTCCCTGGGCTTCTGGCAGCAGGAGTGAAAAGAGAGGAGCAGAGCACTGGGACCCGTTTGACAAAACCCGGCTTCCCACGGGAAAGTCTTTCTCCACGTGCAGACATGCTCCCAGGTGCCTGTGGCAAGGGGAAGGAAATGCCATACACTGACCTGGAAGAGACCACAGGGCCCAGGCACAGTCTGAACCCTTCCCTCAACCCGGCGGTTTTGCTAGCAGGAGTTCAACCCCAACGAACACAGCCCGGGGACGCCTGGGGCAAAAACGGCTTCCGACGATCAATAGGTGCTTGCTGTGGAACACCTATCCCAAGTGGGTGAAGCCAGCTCAACAAAATGCCACACACCCAGGTGTAAGAAACAACATTGCCCAGGCATGGTCTAAGCCCCTCACATCGTCCCTGTGCTTTGGGGAGCCGGAGGGACAGCCGAGGCCCACGACCCTGAGACCCCTTTGCAAAAAGCCGATTTCCCACGGAAAGAGTTTTCCTGAGGTGCAGAGCCTATCCCAAGTGGTTGTGGCAAGGTAAAGCAAATGCCCTCCAGTTCTCTGGAAGAAACCACATTGCCCAGCCATGTTCTAAGCCCTCCCATCCTCCCTGGGCTTCTGGCAGCAGGAGCGAAAAGAGAGGAGCACAGCACTGGGACCCATTTGACAAAAACCGGCTTCCCACGGGAAAGTCTTTCTCCACGTGCACACATGCTCCCAGGTGCCTCTGGCAAGTGGAAGGAAATGCCATACACTGACCTGGAAGAGACCACAGGGCCCAGGCACAATGTGAACCCTTCCCTCAACCCGGCTGTTTTGCTAGAAGGAGTTCAACACCAACGAACACAGCCCGGAGACCCCTGAGGCAAAAACGGCTTCCGAAGAACAATAGGCGCTTGCTGTGGAAACCTATCCCAAGTGGAGGTAGCCAGGTCAACAAAATGCCACACACCCAGGTGTAAGAAACAACATTGCCCAGCCATGGTCTAAGCCCCTCACCTCGTCCCTGTGCTTTGGGGAGCCGGAGGGACACCCGAGGCCCACGGCCCTGAGACCCCTTTGCAAAAAGCCGGCTTCCCACGGAGACAGTTTTCCTGAGGGGCAGACCCTCTCCCAAGTGGTTGTGGCAAGGTAAAGCAAATGCCCTCCACTTCTCTGGAAGAAACCACAGTGCCCAGCCATGTTCTAAGCCCTCCCATCCTCCCTGGGCTTCTGGCAGCAGGAGTGAAAAGAGAGGAGCAGAGCACTGGGACCCGTTTGACAAAACCCGGCTTCCCACGGGAAAGTCTTTCTCCACGTGCAGACATGCTCCCAGGTGCCTGTGGCAAGGGGAAGGAAATGCCATACACTGACCTGGAAGAGACCACAGGGCCCAGGCACAGTCTGAACCCTTCCCTCAACCCGGCGGTTTTGCTAGCAGGAGTTCAACCCCAACGAACACAGCCCGGAGACCCATGAGGCAAAAACGGCTTCCGACGAACAATAGGCCCTTGCTGTGGAAAACCTATCCCAAGTGGGGGTAGCCAGGTCAACAAAATGCCACACACCCTGGTGTAAGAAACAACATTGACCAGCCATGGTCTAAGCTCCACACCTCGTCCCTGTGCTTTGGGGAGCCGGAGGGACAACCGAGGCCCACGGCCCTGAGACCCCTTTGCAAAAAGCCGGCTTCCCACAGAGACAGTTTTCCTGAGGTGCAGACCCTATCCCAAGTGGTTGTGGCAAGGTAAAGCAAATGCCCTCCACTTCTCTGGAAGAAACCACAGTGCCCAGCCATGTTCTAAGCCCTCCCATGCTCCCTGGGCTTCTGGCAGCAGGAGTGAAAAGAGAGGAGCAGAGCACTGGGACCCGTTTGACAAAAACCGGCTTCCCACGGGAAAGTCTTTCTCCACGTGTAGACATGCTCCCAGGTGCCTGTGACAAGGGGAAGGAAATGCCATACACTGACCTGGAAGAGACCACAGGGCCCAGGCACTGTCTGAACACTTCCCTCAACCCGGCGGTTTTGCTAGCAGGAGTTCAACCCCAACGAACACAGCCCGGAGACCCCTGAGGCAAAAACGGCTTCCGACGAACAATAGGCGCTTGCTGTGGAAACCTATCCCAAGTGGAGGTAGCCAGGTCAACAAAATGCCACACACCCAGGTGTAAGAAACAACATTGCCCAGCCATGGTCTAAGCCCCTCACCTCGTCCCTGTGCTTTGGGGAGCCGGAGGGACAGCCGAGGCCCACGGCCCTGAGACCCCTTTGCAAAAAGCCGGCTTCCCACGGAGACAGTTTTCCTGAGGGGCAGACCCTCTCCCAAGTGGTTGTGGCAAGGTAAAGCAAATGCCCTCCACTTCTCTGGAAGAAACCACAATGCCCAGCCATGTTCTAAGCCCTCCCATCCTCCCTGGCCTTCTGGTAGCAGGAGTGAAAAGAGAGGAGCAGAGCACTGGGACCCGTTTGACAAAACCCGGCTTCCCACGGGAAAGTCTTTCTCCACGTGCAGAAATGCTCCCAGGTTCCTGGGGCAAATGGAAGGAAATGGCATACACTGACCTGGAAGAGACCACAGGGCCCAGGCACGGTCTGAACCCTTCCCTCAACCCGGCGGTTTTGCTAGCAGGAGTTCAACCCCAACGAACACAGCCCGGAGACCCCTGAGGCAAAAACGGCTTCCGACGAACAATAGGCGCTTGCTGTGGAACACCTATCCCAAGTGGGGGTAGGCAGCTCAACAAAATGCCACACACCCAGGTGTAAGAAACAACATTGCCCAGGCATGGTCTAAGCCCCTCACCTCGTCCCTGTGCTTTGGGGAGCCGGAGGGACAGCCGAGGCACACGGCCCTGAGACCCCTTTGTAAAAAGCCAGCTTCCCACGGAGACAGTTTTCCTGAGGTGCAGACCCTCTCCCAAGTGGTTGTGGCAAGGTAAAGCAAATGCCCTCCACTTCTCTGGAAGAAACCACAGTGCCCAGCCATGTTCTAAGCCCTCCCATCCTCCCTGGGCTTCTGGCAGCAGGAGCGAAAAGAGAGGAGCAGAGCACTGGGACCCGTTTGACAAAAACCGGCTTCCCAGGGGAAAGTCTTTCTCCACGTGCAGACATGTCCCAGGTGCCTGTGGCAAGGGGAAGGAAATGCCATACACTGACCTGGAAGAGACCACAGGGCCCAAGCACAGTCTGAACCCTTCCCTCAACCCGGCGGTTTTCCTAGCAGGAGTTCAACCCCAACGAAAACAGCCCGGAGACCCCTGGGGCAAAACCGGCTCCGACGTACAATAGGAGCTTGCTCTGGAACACCTATCCCAAGTGGGGGAAGAAAGCTCAAAAAATGCCACACACCCAGGTGTAAGAAAACATTGCACAGGCTTGGTCTAAGCCCCTCACCTCGTCCCTGTGCTTTGGGGAGCCGGAGGGACAGCCGAGGCACACGGCCCTGAGACCCCTTTGCAAAAAGCCGGCTTCCCACGGAAACAGTTTTCCTGATGTGCAGACCCTATCCCAAGTGGTTGTGTCAAGGTAAAGCAAATGCCCTCCACTTCTCTGGAAGAAACCACAGTGCCCAGCCATGTTCTAAGCCCTCCCATCCTCCCTGGGCTTCTGGCAGCAGGAGTGAAAAGAGAGGAGCAGAGCACTGGGACCCGTTTGACAAAACCCGGCTTCCCACGGGAAAGTCTTTCTCCACGTGCAGACATGCTCCCAGGTGCCTGTGGCAAGGGGAAGGAAATGCCATACACTGACCTGGAAGAGACCACAGGGCCCAGGCACAGTCTGAACCCTTCCCTCAACCCGGCGGTTTTGCTAGCAGGAGTTCAACCCCAACGAACACAGCCCGGGGACGCCTGGGGCAAAAACGGCTTCCGACGATCAATAGGTGCTTGCTGTGGAACACCTATCCCAAGTGGGTGAAGCCAGCTCAACAAAATGCCACACACCCAGGTGTAAGAAACAACATTGCCCAGGCATGGTCTAAGCCCCTCACATCGTCCCTGTGCTTTGGGGAGCCGGAGGGACAGCCGAGGCCCACGACCCTGAGACCCCTTTGCAAAAAGCCGATTTCCCACGGAAAGAGTTTTCCTGAGGTGCAGAGCCTATCCCAAGTGGTTGTGGCAAGGTAAAGCAAATGCCCTCCAGTTCTCTGGAAGAAACCACATTGCCCAGCCATGTTCTAAGCCCTCCCATCCTCCCTGGGCTTCTGGCAGCAGGAGCGAAAAGAGAGGAGCACAGCACTGGGACCCATTTGACAAAAACCGGCTTCCCACGGGAAAGTCTTTCTCCACGTGCACACATGCTCCCAGGTGCCTCTGGCAAGTGGAAGGAAATGCCATACACTGACCTGGAAGAGACCACAGGGCCCAGGCACAATGTGAACCCTTCCCTCAACCCGGCTGTTTTGCTAGAAGGAGTTCAACACCAACGAACACAGCCCGGAGACCCCTGAGGCAAAAACGGCTTCCGAAGAACAATAGGCGCTTGCTGTGGAAACCTATCCCAAGTGGAGGTAGCCAGGTCAACAAAATGCCACACACCCAGGTGTAAGAAACAACATTGCCCAGCCATGGTCTAAGCCCCTCACCTCGTCCCTGTGCTTTGGGGAGCCGGAGGGACACCCGAGGCCCACGGCCCTGAGACCCCTTTGCAAAAAGCCGGCTTCCCACGGAGACAGTTTTCCTGAGGGGCAGACCCTCTCCCAAGTGGTTGTGGCAAGGTAAAGCAAATGCCCTCCACTTCTCTGGAAGAAACCACAGTGCCCAGCCATGTTCTAAGCCCTCCCATCCTCCCTGGGCTTCTGGCAGCAGGAGTGAAAAGAGAGGAGCAGAGCACTGGGACCCGTTTGACAAAACCCGGCTTCCCACGGGAAAGTCTTTCTCCACGTGCAGACATGCTCCCAGGTGCCTGTGGCAAGGGGAAGGAAATGCCATACACTGACCTGGAAGAGACCACAGGGCCCAGGCACAGTCTGAACCCTTCCCTCAACCCGGCGGTTTTGCTAGCAGGAGTTCAACCCCAACGAACACAGCCCGGAGACCCATGAGGCAAAAACGGCTTCCGACGAACAATAGGCCCTTGCTGTGGAAAACCTATCCCAAGTGGGGGTAGCCAGGTCAACAAAATGCCACACACCCTGGTGTAAGAAACAACATTGACCAGCCATGGTCTAAGCTCCACACCTCGTCCCTGTGCTTTGGGGAGCCGGAGGGACAACCGAGGCCCACGGCCCTGAGACCCCTTTGCAAAAAGCCGGCTTCCCACGGAGACAGTTTTCCTGAGGTGCAGACCCTATCCCAAGTGGTTGTGGCAAGGTAAAGCAAATGCCCTCCACTTCTCTGGAAGAAACCACAGTGCCCAGCCATGTTCTAAGCCCTCCCATGCTCCCTGGGCTTCTGGCAGCAGGAGTGAAAAGAGAGGAGCAGAGCACTGGGACCCGTTTGACAAAAACCGGCTTCCCACGGGAAAGTCTTTCTCCACGTGTAGACATGCTCCCAGGTGCCTGTGACAAGGGGAAGGAAATGCCATACACTGACCTGGAAGAGACCACAGGGCCCAGGCACTGTCTGAACACTTCCCTCAACCCGGCGGTTTTGCTAGCAGGAGTTCAACCCCAACGAACACAGCCCGGAGACCCCTGAGGCAAAAACGGCTTCCGACGAACAATAGGCGCTTGCTGTGGAAACCTATCCCAAGTGGAGGTAGCCAGGTCAACAAAATGCCACACACCCAGGTGTAAGAAACAACATTGCCCAGCCATGGTCTAAGCCCCTCACCTCGTCCCTGTGCTTTGGGGAGCCGGAGGGACAGCCGAGGCCCACGGCCCTGAGACCCCTTTGCAAAAAGCCGGCTTCCCACGGAGACAGTTTTCCTGAGGGGCAGACCCTCTCCCAAGTGGTTGTGGCAAGGTAAAGCAAATGCCCTCCACTTCTCTGGAAGAAACCACAGTGCCCAGCCATGTTCTAAGCCCTCCCATCCTCCCTGGGCTTCTGGCAGCAGGAGTGAAAAGAGAGGAGCAGAGCACTGGGACCCGTTTGACAAAACCCGGCTTCCCACGGGAAAGTCTTTCTCCACGTGCAGACATGCTCCCAGGTGCCTGTGGCAAGGGGAAGGAAATGCCATACACTGACCTGGAAGAGACCACAGGGCCCAGGCACAGTCTGAACCCTTCCCTCAACCCGGCGGTTTTGCTAGCAGGAGTTCAACCCCAACGAACACAGCCCGGAGACCCCTGAGGCAAAAACGGCTTCCGACGAACAATAGGCGCTTGCTGTGGAAAACCTATCCCAAGTGGGGGTAGCCAGTTCAACAAAATGCCACACACCCAGGTGTAAGAAACAACATTGCCCAGCCATGGTCTAAGCCCCTCACCTCGTCCCTGTGCTTTGGGGAGCCGGAGGGACAGCCGAGGCCCACGGCCCTGAGACCCCTTTGGAAAAAGCCGGCTTCCCACGGAGTCAGTTTTCCTGAGGTGCAGACCCTCTCCCAAGTGGTTGTGGCAAGGTAAAGCAAATGCCCTCCACTTCTCTGGAAGAAACCACAGTGCCCAGCCATGTTCTAAGCCCTCCCATCCTCCCTGGGCTTCTGGCAGCAGGAGCGAAAAGAGAGGAGCACAGCACTGGGACCCATTTGACAAAAACCGGCTTCCCACGGGAAAGTCTTTCTCCCCGTGCAGACATGCTCCCAGGTGCCTCTGGCAAGGGGAAGGAAATGCCATAGACTGACCTGGAAGAGACCACAGGGCCCAGGCACAATCTGAACCCTTCCCTCAACCCGGCTGTTTTGCTAGCAGGAGTTCAACACCAACGAACACAGCCCGGAGACCCCTGGGGCAAAAACGGCTTCCGACGAATAAGATTTGCTTGCTCTGGAAAACCTATCCCAAGTGGGGGTAGCCAGCTCAACAAAATGCCACACACCCAGGTGTAAGAAAGAACATTGCCCAGCCATGGTCTAAGCCCCTCACCTCCTCCCTGTGCTTTGGGGAGCCGGAGTGACACCAGAGGCCCACGGCCCTGAGACCCCTTTGCAAAAAGCCGGCTTCCCACGGAGACAGTTTTCCTGAGGTGCAGACCCTCTCCCAAGTGGTTGTGGCAAGGTAAAGCAAATGCCCTCCACTTCTCTGGAAGAAACCACAGTGCCCAGCCATGTTCTAAGCCCTCCCATCCTCCCTGGGCTTCTGGCAGCAGGAGTGAAAAGAGAGGAGCAGAGCACTGGGACCCGTTTGACAAAAACCGGCTTCCCACGGGAAAGTCTTTCTCCACGTGCAGACATGCTCCCAGGTGCCTGTGGCAAGGGGAAGGAAATGCCATACACTGACCTGGAAGAGACCACAGGGCCCAGGCACAGTCTGAACCCTTCCCTCAACCCGGCGGTTTTGCTAGCAGGAGTTCAACCCCAACGAACACAGCCCGGAGACCCCTGAGGCAAAAACGACTTCCGACGAACAATAGGCGCTTGCTGTGGAAAACCTATCCCAAGTGGGGGTAGCCAGTTCAACAAAATGCCACAAACCCAGGTGTAAGAAACAACATTGCCCAGCCATGGTCTAAACCCCTCACCTCGTCCCTGTGCTTTGGGGAGCCGGAGGGACAGCCGAGGCCCATGGCCCTGAGACCCCTTTGGAAAAAGCCGGCTTCCCACGGAGACAGTTTTCCTGAGGTGCAGACCCTCTCCCAAGTGGTTGTGGCAAGGTAAAGCAAATGCCCTCCACTTCTCTGGAAGAAACCACATTGCCCAGCCATGTTCTAAGCCCTCCCATCCTCCCTGGGCTTCTGGCAGCAGGAGCGAAAAGAGAGGAGCACAGCACTGGGACCCATTTGACAAAAACCGGCTTCCCACGGGAAAGTCTTTCTCCCCGTGCAGACATGCTCCCAGGTGCCTCTGGCAAGGGGAAGGAAATGCCATAGACTGACCTGGAGGAGACCACAGGGCCCAGGCACAATCTGAACCCTTCCCTCAACCCGGCTGTTTTGCTAGCAGGAGTTCAACACCAACGAACACAGCCCGGAGACCCCTGGGGCAAAAACGGCTTCCGACGAATAAGATTTGCTTGCTCTGGAAAACCTATCCCAAGTGGGG